>NC_134532.1:218535688-219144973 GCF_050624435.1 Tenrec ecaudatus
TGGTAAAGAAAAAAGCTGCAAAAATCTTATAATGTTTGGATGTTAGAATGTACAAAGTATGAATTTAGGAAAATTGGAGGGGGCTTAAAAATGAAATGGAATGCATAAAAAGATCGAGATCCTAGGCATTAGTAAATTGAAATGGACTGGTTTGGCCATTTTGAATCAGCAAATTTTATGATTTACTATTCTGGGAATAAGACAGTCAAGTGGAATGGCATGGTATTCATTGTCAGAAGAGATTTTGTTAAATCCATCATGAAGTACAACGCTTTCTGTGATAGGATTATATCTATCCACCTTCAAAGAAGTCCAATCAATACAACTATTATTCAATTTTATGCATCAGTCACAAAAGCTAGTACTGGAGACATATAAGAAGTAACCAGTGACTGCAGTTGGAAATTGATCAAACATGCCATCAGGATGCATTAATAGTTACTGGACACTGAAATGCAAAAGTATGAAACAAAGAAGAAGGGGCAGTAGTTGGAAAATATGGACTCGGTGACAGAAATGACACTGGAGATCACATGATAGAATTTTATAAAACCAAAGACTTGTACACAGAAAATATCTTTTTTCACCCACAGAAAAGGTGAGTGTACACATGGACTTCCCCAGATGAAGTACACAGAAATCAAACTGACTACATCTGTGAGAAGACACAATGGAGAACAAATGTTCTCCCACTGTGGATCTGTCCCACTGTGGAACAGATCATCAGTTGCTCATTTACGTTCAAAGATAAAGCTAAAAAAAATTAAAACAAGTCTACAGGAGCCAAAATACGGCCTTGAGTCTATCCCACCTGAATTTCAAGAAGATCTGACACAATGAACACTAATAACAGAAGACATGAAGAGCTGTGGAAGGACATCAGACCATCTTTCATGAAAAGCAAAAGGTTATTAAAAAGAAAGGAAAGATCAAAGTGGATGTCAAAAGGGACTCTGAAACTTATATTCATCATGGACTAGCTAAAGCAAGTGGAAGGATGAAGTCAAGGAGCTAAAACAATTTCAAAGGGCAGCTTGAGAAGACAAAGCCAAGTATTATAATGAAATGTGCAAGGACCTAGAATTAGAAAATCAAAAGGGAGGAAGGAACACAGTCAGAATATGTGAAACTGAAAGAACTCAGAAAAATTTAAGCCTCGAGTTGAAATATTGAAAGATTCTATGGGCAAAATATTGAGTGATGCAGGAACATTAAGAGAAGATGGAAAGAACACACAGAGTCACTGCACCAGAAAGAACTAGTCAACAGTTCACCATTTCAGAAGATAGTATATAAGAACCAATGATGCTGAAGGAAGAAGTTCGAACTGCACTGAATGCATTAGCCAATAACAAGTCTCCTGGAATTGAGAGAACCCATTGAAATGTTTCAGAAAGTGGAAGAGAGGTGACCCGACAGAATGTTCAAACTATAGAATGATATCATTGATATTGCACACAAATAAAATTTTGCTTAAGATCATCCAACAACGGCTCACAGCAATACATTAACGGTTGCTGCCAGAAGGTCATGTCAGATTTAGAAGAAAATATGGAACAAGGGATATCATTGCTGATGTCAGATGGATCTTGGCTGAAAGCAGAGATACCAGAAAGATATGTACTCCTATTTCCTTTACTATGCAAAGGCATCGGACTGTGTGCTCCATCACAGACTGTGGATGACCTTGAGAAGGAGAATTCTGGAACACTTCATTGTGCGCATTCAGAACTTGTACTCGGATCAAGAGGTAATAGTGTGAATAGATCAAGAAAATATTGCATGGTATAACATCAGCAAAGGTGAACATTGGGTTGTATCCTCACCATACTTGTTCAATCTATATGTTGAGCAAATCAACAGAGAAAGTGGTTTATATGAAGAAGAGTGTGACATCAGAATTGGAGGAAGGCTTACTAACAACCTGTGGTATGCAAATGACACAACCTTGCTTGCTGAAATTGAGGAGAAATTAAAGCACTTGCTCATGAAGACCAAGGATTGCAGCCTTCAGTATAGATTAAAAGTCAATATAAGGAAGACCAAAATCCTCACAATTGGACCAAAAGATAGCATCATAATAAATAGAGAAGAGATTGAAATTGTCAAGGATTTTCTCTTACTTGGATCCACAATAAAAGTTTATGGAAGCAACAGTCAAGAGATCCAAAGAGGTATTGCATTAGGTAAATCTGCTGCACAAGACCTCTTAAGGTGTGCCTGGCCCAAGCCATGGTATTTTCAATTGCATCACATGCATGTGAAAGCTGAACACTGAGTGGTAAGATTGTAAAAGAATTGATGCCTTTGACTTGTGTGTGGTGCTGCAGAAGAATCTTGAAAGTACCACAGACTGATAAAAGGACAAAGTGGTGTGAACAAGTAAATGTGGTGAAGAAAGCTGATGGTGCCCGGCTATCAAAAGAGATAGTGACTGGGGTCTTAAAGGCTTGAAGATAAACAAGCGGCCATCTAGCTCAGAAGCAACAAAGTCCACATGGAAGAACACACCAGCCTGAGTGAGCGAGTGGTCCCAAAGGGATCAGTTACCAGGCATCAAAGAACAAAAAATCATATCATTGACTGCACACCTCCATGATAGGATCGCTGAAGACAAATGGGTGCACAAGCAAATGTGGTGAAGAAAGCTGATGGTGCCCGGCTATCAAAAGAGATAGTGTCTGGGGTCTTAAAGGCTTGAAGGTGAACAAGCGGCCATCTAGCTCAGAAGCAAATAAGCCCACATGGAAGAAGCACACCGGCCAGTGCGATCACGAGGTGCCCAAGGGACCAGGTATAAGGCATCATGCAAAAAAAAAAAAAAGATGTAAGTGTGTGTATGTATGTGTATATATGTGTATATGTATATATGTATGTATATATATGTATATATATATCATATTAAATGAAGGGGGAAGTGCAGAGTGGAGACCCAAGGCCCAAGTGTCGACCAATGGAGATCCCCTCATAGAGGGGTTTAGGAGAGGAGATGGGTTAATTAGGGTGTGAGGTAGTATGGATGAAGAACACAGCTTTCCCCCGGATCCTGGATGCTTCCTCCCCCCAACTACCATGATCCGAATTCTACCTTGCAGGGCTGGATAGGACAGAGGCTGAACACTGGTGCATATGAGGGTTGGAGGTACAGGGAATCCAGGGTGGATGATAACTTCAGGACCAAGGGTGTGAGGGACGATGCTGGGAGAGTGGAGGGTGAGTGGGTTGGAAAGGGGGAATTGATTACAAGGATCCACATGTGACCTCTTCCCTGGGAGAGGGACAGCAGAGAAGGGGGGAAGGGAGACTCCGGATAGGGCAAGATATGACAAAACAACGATGTATAAATTACCAAGGGCATATGAGGGAGGGGGGAATGGGGAGGGAGGAGGGGAAAAAAAAGAGGACCTGATGCAAGGGGCTTAAGTGGAGAGCAAATGCCTTGAGAATGATTGGGGCAGGGAATGTATGGATGTGCTTTATACAATTGATGTATGTATATGTATGGATTGTGGTAAGAGTTGTATGAGTCCCTAATAAAATGTAAAAGAAGAAAAGAGAAAAAAAAAATATAATGGATCAGCACAAACTTCTTCCATTACAGTCTATGGTTTTATTGGGTATAACTTGTTGTACTATTCCCACTAGTGTTGAATTTATTAATGCATTAATCTAACAGAATTCCTTCCAAATTCTGCACCCATTCAATGCTGCATTAAGAAATTAAAAACAATAAATAGTAATTGAGCATAAAAAAAAAAAAAAAAAGGACAAAGTGATCTGTGCTGGAAGAAGTAAGGCCTCTAAGAGGCAAGGATGGCAAGACACTGTCTTACAGACTTTGGATATATTGTCAGGAGGGACCAGTGTCTGGAGAAGGACATCATACTTGGTAAAGTAGATGGTGGCAAAAGAGAGGAAGGCCCTCGATGAGATGGACAGACACGGTGCTGCATCAATGAACTCATGGGGTCACTGTGAGTCAGACACCTACCAACAACAGCCTCCACCTTCTAGCTTCCCAACATAGCCCGCCAGAACCAAAATCTCCTGAAGAGCGTGTTACAAATACAGGTTTCTTATCTCACTCCACACAGTTACTCAATCTCTGGGGACCGGCCTAGGAAGTTGCATTTGCAACAGGTTCCCAGGTGAATTTAATGTACAAAGTCAAGAATGACTTGTCATAAATTTAAGTTCCATGAGCAAAAACCAACTAAACAAAAAATCACTGCCATCAAGTTGATTCTGGCCCCTAGCAACCAATGAGATCAAAATAGAATTTCTCTTTGGGTATGTGAGCCTAGAAATCTTTCTGGGAGCAGAAAGCCTCATCCTTCTCTGGCAGACCAACTGGTGGATTTGGTCTGCTGACCCTGTGGTTCGCAGCCCACAGCCTAACTTGGAATCCCCTGTACCACCAGGGATCCTTCTAAGTTCCATAGAACGGTACTATTTTTTGAACCAAGTAATATCTAATATGTATATCTACATTTAGCATACTCCTTTAAGAAAAATCTGATGAACTTGATTATAGTTTTGATTATGAGATTACAATCTCATCTTTAATTTCAGTTAATAATGACCTTAAAATACAACTGCTATACCAGATACTGAAAAAAAAAAAGTTCTACTTCATTAATAAAGTCAATTGAAGAAAACATGCTATGGCCTCACTAATATGAAATAAACAAATACACAGAACACAAAAAACATTATAGCTTACTAAGGGTGGGGGTGAGGTACTGGGCTGATGTTAATGGTGTTAGAATAATTTGAAAAGATAGAGAGAATGCTTTCATAATCTGAACATAGTCAATGTCACTGAATTATACATGCAGAAATTGTTGAAAGGCAGATATTTTGTTGTGTGTATTTTCACCACAAAAAAATCAAACTAACCCACTGGAGATCCCCTCACAGAGGGGTTTAGGAGGAGATGGGTTAATTAGGGTGTGATGTAGTACCGATGAAGAACACAGCTTTCCCCCAGATCCTGGATGCTTCCTCCCCCCAACTACCATGATCCGAATTCTACCTTGCAGGGCTGGATAGGACAGAGGCTGTACACTGGTACATATGAGGGCTGGAGGCACAGGGAATCCAGGGTGGATGATACCTTCAGGACCAAGGGTGTGAGGGACAATGCTGGGAGAGTGGAGGGTGAGTAGGTTGGAAAGGGGGAACTGATTACAAGGATCCACATGTGACCTCTTCCCTGGGAGAGGGACAGCAGAGAAGGGGGGAAGGGAGACTCCGGATAGGGCAAGATATGACAAAATAACGATGTATAAATTACCAAGGGCACAAGAGGGAGGGGGGAAAGGGGAGGGAAAAAAAAAAAGAGGACCTGATGCAAGGGGCTTAAGTGGAGAGCAAATGCCTTGAGAATGATTTGGGCAGGGAATGTATGGATGTGCTTTATACAATTGATGTATGTATATGTATGGATTGTGGTAAAAGTTGTATGAGTCCCTAATAAAATGTAAAAAAAGAAAAGAGAAAAAAATGATTAGGGCAAAGACTGTACAGATGTGCTTTATACAATTGATGTATGTATATGTATGAATTGTGATAAGAATTGTATGAGCCCCAATAAATTGCTTAAAAAAAATCAAACTAACCATTTAAAAAATAATAAATTTTAAAGTATTAAGCCTCCAATGAATCCTTTATGACCATAGACCAGGGCTGCAAATAGTCTTGCTATCATGCAAAATGCATTGGAAAGTGGATTATTGTAGCTGCAGTTAGGTTAAAATTTAACTATCATTTGATCTCCCTTTGACTCATTTTAAATTTGTTCTAGTTTTTAATATTTTCTGCTTTCCTTTCAATTGAGGCTTTTATATTTTACTCCATTAATTATTGTTGAGTTTTCTGTAGTTCCTTTTTTGACTAGTTTTCTGTAAATGAAATCCAGGATAGGAATATCTATAGAGGCTGGAGGGAAATAGGGAGTTAACAACAATGAGTACAAGAAAGAAGAAAATGTTCTAAACTTGACTGTGGGGATGAATGTACAATTCTTCTCAATATGACTGAACTATTTAAATGTATGATATGTGAATCATACGTCAATAAAACTGTTACAAAAATTTTGAAAGTGTTTTATGCCTCACTATCTATAATACAATACTATGTAATAGAGAAAGCTATAAACAAACTACAGCTATATGTTTAGCAATATTAACCTCAAAACCTTAACGTTATGAAACAAGCAAGTTGCTGAAGAATCCATACAGTATAAAACCATGTTTATAAAGTTCAAAAACATATTTTAAAAAATAGTCTACAGTTATGTGTGGATAATCAGGCTATTAATAAAAGCAAGAAAATGGTAACATCAAGCATCAACCTAAGAAAGAAAATGCTATCGGTAAGGGTACACATGATTTTAAGTATGGGGGCCATCTTCTACTTATTAGATGAATGGGGAAAAAAATGCAGGGGTGGATGTTATGGTTTAATACTTAATATAAACGTGTGTGTCTGAAATATTTTAGAATTGCTTCCAATATATTTATATGTGAACAAAACCATAAGAAAACACACAGAAATTTTATATTAGCACAATATAATTGTGTTTCCTCATGTTCACATTTCATTTATGATACACATTATTTTCTAAAGATTTTATAATCCGTATGGTAAGCACTTACCTGATCAGTAAGCAAAAGCTGATTTCCTCCTTGATACAAAGTTTCACAAAGCATATCCACTCCATTATTCAGTTTAGACAGAAAGAAAGAGTATTCTTTAACAGATATTGCCAACTGATCTTGTAATACAGAAATATCCAGTTTCAGTTTCTCAGCGGCTTCCTCCAGGTTTCCATGGGTTCTGAACAGTTCTTTTTGTTTATTCTCTCCTTCTAGAAGTTGGTAGAGTCTAAAATGTGAAAATAAAAATTACTGGAAAATATTCCCAACTTAGAAGTTTACAAAATTATAATCCACTGTATTGTAATTAGGTGATATTTGGAAACAGCTAGACAGCACAAGAATCTGTCGGCTGCAGAACCAAGTAACTGGAACGATTCCAACTATACTGTATCAGTACAGAAATATATACACATCCTAACTTTTGCAAATAATGTCCAGTTCCCACATATCCAAAATTTTAGATATATAATTTTTGTCTTTAATTTCTACAAACTTACATATACTTAAAATCGTGTTTGAGAGAGATCATTCACACGCTTACATACAACCTAGGTCAAAGTTCTGATTCTACTTCATGTGACTTAGGGCAAATCAGTCTCTGAGGCTTAATAGTCTCACCTTAAAATAACTGTCTATCTCACAAGATTGGGGTGGGATGAAATTAAAATATAAAAAAGGAAACCATGATGAAACTACATAATTAATAATAAATGGCTACTATTTCAATCTTCTTATACATGAGATTTCAGAAAGCTTATAGAAAAATGGAATTGAAAGATAATGGAACTTTTCTATGAACTTTCACACCCCTTTTTATTTGGCTGATAAATCTTGATGAGCCGAGCCATAAGGCCACTTTAAAACCTCATCATTAGTAGCAGAAAAACTCTCTTATCCGATGAAACAAATAGAAAAATGACAGGAAAATGTGAGGAATCACATTAGAAGTATTTTTGTTTTTCAACAAGTTGCAAGACTTCATAAAATTGGTCCAAGGTCAAGGTTACTAATTATGGCCCTGTGGGATAGGACTACACAATTCTAGGAGGCACCATTCACATAGCTTGTGATACCAAATGGTACTCCCTGGAACTGAATGAGACAGATACTAGTCCAAGCTCCTTATCTTCTTAGAGGGAAAAAAAGGATTAAATGATTCTATTGTAGGTCCTAGGTAAATACTTGGAATTGGTTACCGATTTTTCAGGCCTTAGACTCAGTACCCATTTGCCAGCAATTTTTCAGACTTAGAGAAAAGAGCTGGGAAGTAGGAATCATTCTCACCAAGTCATCTGACAAAACAGAGACAAGAAGTACCTCTCGACTGGCACCTTTTCCAAAGACCGTCTGTCTCCTGCCCAGTTAATACCCACTATCTCAAGCTGTAGCTGCTAAACTTCTGCCCCAAATCTAAAATAACACCCAAATAATAGTGCCTAAAGGGATGTGAGTCTAAACTAATTTAAGAGCAAACATTTTGTATAAAAGAATAAGACTCTATACACACACACACACACACACACACGTCTTCCTTCTAGATCAAACATGAATGGAAAAAGAGAACAAAAATTTAAAGAGAAAAGAGGCAAACAGAAGTGAAAAAATAGAATTTAAAATCCAAAATAGGAGTGTAAATAATCTGTTAAATTTCCACAATTTTAGAAATCTGTTATTTTACAAACACAGAAGAAAACAATTAAGAGTACTTGGGAAATGATAAAGTATACCTATGAGTGGAATGATCGTTGGTAGCGATCGTATTTCTTGGGTTTATCTGCTGAGATACTGATGGGTCTTTTATCATTTCTAAGCGCTGGTGTAGCATCTTGTTACTTTGACTTAGTTCCTGAACCAAATTATCAAGTTGACGAAATATGTCCCCATGTCTTCTCAATTCAATTTCATACGCTAAATGTAGAAGTTCAAACGACGCCTTTTGTCTTATTAACTGATTTAAAACCAATTCTTGTCTTGCTGTGTAACAGTCTTGTTTAGCAATCTGGAGATCAAAGTCCCCCTTTACAACTGGCATATTCAATAACTGAGCATTCTCCTTCACCACAGCAGGCAAACTTTTGTTTTTCATATGAGTGATTTGTTCTTCAAGTTTCAGAATCTCACTGTTCAAGCTGGAAATTTTAACATCCAAATTTTCTTTGCCAACAGCCTAAACAAAGAAAACAATTACATTTCAAACTATAGATATAAACTTGAATTAGTTTTAAATTTATTTTCACTGTCCATTGTAGGGGATTAGATAGTATTTCCAATGAATAAAAATGGATTTTTAAATTATCATCAGCCAAAATACTAGAAAGATAAATGTACTGTTATGAACATTTCAAATCAAAATAATTAAGGAAAAATTGTGGGCTGAGTGAACTACTAAATTTTAATGCTATTACCATAAATAAGGTTCCTGGGTGGCAAAAGCAGCTTGCACTGGACCCCAAACTACAAACTGGCAGTTCAAACCTATCCATCAGACTACGGAAGAAGTAGCCGGTTACTTGCCTCTGTAACAATCACAGCCAGGAAAATGCTATGGAACAGCTCTAGTGTGCAATAATAAATGGGGCCACCATGAGTGGAAGATTGGACAAGACGTGTGTCTGGTTGTTGTGACTATAAACACATATATAAAGTAAAAGCTAACAAAATAGAGCTCTTGTCATATTTGTTTTTTACTTAATGAAACTGTTATCAGCACAACTACTCACTGAATAGAAACAAATCCTGGTTAAGTTAAATATAAAGTTAAAATAGAATTAGTCCTGAAGTTGTTCTTTTAGTCAGCTGTTCTTAGCACTTGAGTAGAATTATAGGACTTCTTATATTATTCCAAAGGTCTCATCACTTACAGTAACTAACTTAGTGATGGTGTTCAGTTTCAGAAGAGTGACATAAAGTGACTTCCAAAAGGTGGTAGGAAAATTCCATCATTCAATTCCACCACCCCCCCCCCCACACACACCCAACCCCTGAGCTTTTTGAAGACTCCTCCTATGTCAAGGTTACATAACCAAGAAACCAAGCTTTCCAAGAGAACATAGATAGCTACAAAACACCTATCCAGTCTCGATGAGGAATCAGGGTTCCAGTGTACTTTACTTAACTTGGACCTCTGACTGAATGAGGACCAAGTTCTGGTCAGGACAGACAGGAAAATCCCCAATGCACAACCAAAAGGCTAGTGACTCATCCATCACTAGAAAAGGACATTCCAATTCTGCCTGCATCTAAATTAACAGAAATTTCCAATTCAGACAGCAAATTCCTTTTGTTAAAATGTACTCAGTAATCTGTAATCTGTGTTGCAGGTTATAATTCATTTTTCTGCTGTCCATCCATTTAAAGATTTCTGTATTTAACAGAGGCCTACTCCAGCTAAGTCCTAATCAAAGAGAAAACAAGACAACATAATTTTACTTTCAAATGTCTATACCTCAATAATAGTATATCCTAACAACAATCACGCCACCAATCCCTCTAGCTTCGTGCACTCACCTTGCTGGTTAAGACATGAAGGTTCTCCTCAGTCCACTTTACACTTGATTTGAGGCCCAAATTGTTTGCTTTCAAATGAATTAACTGATGTTGAGCACAAATGTATGCCAGCTGCAGCCTCACCAGCTCTAGCCGTCTCTCCTCAAGGATTTCTTGATTATCACAAATAGATGGTGCCTGTATATCCAACAATTGAAAATGTTCTTCATTTGAACTTTCCACTACTTCATGTATCCCTGGGAAGAACTGTTGTTTGGTATATAAGGTCAGTGCTGTGGTGCTGTGCTCTTCTTGGCTGAGGTATTTTTCCAAGGAAAACTGAGATAAAAACACCAGTGGGTTTGTCCCTTGCCCTCCATCAGGAGGTTTGTAGAACATCATCAATTTTGCAACTCCATCTGTAAGTGCCTGAAGTTCATTACTGATTTTTGTGTTCACCACATTTAGAATTCCTTGACTCTGCTTCAGCTTTTTCATGGCCGCTTCTCCGGTAGCATGGAGCTTCAGGGACTTGTGGGTCACCACCGAAGCCCTCAGCTGGCACTGATTCCGCCGCTGAATTCTGAGGTTCTTCAATTTCTGCAACACTTGAACCTCCTCCTCCAATTTCTCCAGCTCTTTGCCATCCACTCGAGGTTTCTTCAGATTCAAAGGCTGGCAGGTTTTAAGAACTTCATCCAGTGCTGCTTCTTCAAGGATGGGCTGACCAGACTTTTGAAGGCGGCTGAAGGCTTGCAATTCTTCTTCAGACAATACGTTCTGTTCACTCACAGTTCCACAAAACCACTTCAAAAAGGACTTGTCTTCAGCAGTCTCAAACAACCAGTCAAAATCTCCTCCGTTTAGTGTATCAGCCTTGGGATAGCCAATTTTTTTTAAGACTTCCACGAACTCATGTCCACAACTCATGGTTTAACTACCCCAATTTTTAAAGAACAGATACTGATTGACTTGATGGTGTTATGGTTTAGAAAGCAATCAATAAAACTAACCTTACATTAAGTCCACAGAGAAAGGGGAAAAATATTTTTAGAATTTTTAAATCTTTTACCTAGGAGGGAGGGAAAAAACAAGTATTAGACCACAAAATAAGGCCAATGCATTTTATTTTTAATGTACAAGAGTGTCACATGATATCTGGGAACCATCTAACTGAAATGTCTGATGAAGAAATGTGGGCATTGGGCTGCTAACTCCAAGATCAGCAGTTTGGAACCACCCACCACTCTGTGGGAGAAAGATGCTGCTTTCTACTCTTGCAAAAAGTTACCGTCTCGAGAACCTGCAGGAGCAGTTCTACCCTGTCCTCTTTGGGTCGCTGTAAGTTGGAATCTACACAGATGGCAGTGAGTTTGTTTTTTGGTTAGTACTCGCCGATGAGGAACATTATGGTGGTGCAGTGGGTTAAGCCTTGGGGTGCTAGATGAAAGGCTGCGGGTCTGAATGCATCAGTGGCGCCGAGGAAGAGAGATGTGGCAGTCTGTTTTCATGAAAGCATGTCTGTCCTGATGGCTCTTCGATAAGAAACTCTTACGATTTCCCAAAGAGCCCTGGGTCTAAACTACATGCGATTTCCCCTGAACAGTTCAGCTTTCCATTCAAAGTGGATGATTTCCAAACCAATCCAAGCCGGACCTTGGCCCATGGGCCTCTCTCCCTGCCCGCCTAACTCAGAAAATGGACCTAAATATGGCCTTAAAAAAAAGGCATTTACTTCAGTGTCCCCATTATCCCTCGTCCTCCCCATACACCCCCCAGGAAAACCAAGGTCGAGATCCGAACGACCTAAACCCAACCCACTGTCGGCCAGTGGAGTCCGACCCCCACAGCACAGCGTGAGCTGGCCGCACCGGGTTTCGGTAAAGACGTCTTCCCGGGCGCAGAGCGGCTGGCGGGTCTCAACGACCACCTTTCGGTTAGCATCCCAAAGCTTAAACCAGTGCGCCCCCGACCCCTTCCGATGGTGAGCCTTAGGGATAAGCAGCGTGGGCTCCACCACGACCAGGCCTCACAGCCACCGAATCAACATTCCTCAGGCGCAACGCCGAAGGTTGACAAGAGACTCGAGTGCGCGACCTCCGGGAGCGGCGACAAGTCCCACTGAAGGATAACCGCGAATGCACCCTCTTCGGACAACACGGCTAGTTAGTTGGTTGGTTGGTTTGGGTGGAATCTGGTGAGGCTCGCCTGCGCGGGGGTAAAACACATTCTCCCGCTGTCGGCTCCCCGCGTCGGCGCCGACACTCAGAAGCTCACATCCACCGCCTCGGGACCCTCGCCTTAGCATCTCAGCGCCCCCGCCGCCCCCCGCTCGGGCACTCGGCCTCACGACGACCCCGGTGGGGGACGCCCTCGCCCCGGCACCTCACCCCTCAGGACAGCGAGCGGCTCCTCCCGAGCCTGAAGGGAGGCCATCCCGGACGCGGGGAAAGAATGGCGACAGGGCGTGAAGGTGGGCATCACTACCACTCCCGTCCCGCCTCCCCACACTTAGCGACGCCCGTAGCTGCCTAGGCCGGCCCCGCTCACCTCAGATGGCTCCCGCGCGCGTTCCCACAGGAGCCCTCCGCCCTCCGAGCCTCGCGCGCCTCGCAATGCCTCACGGGAGCGCCGTGAGGTAACGCCCCCTCCCGGGGCCGCGCGCACGCGCAGAGGGCTGAAGCCGGATTGCGAGTCTGCGCATGCGTGGTATAGGAAGCCCCGGAGACTCGCAGGGGCTGGCTTGAGGGTGGGGCTATACAATGGCTCCGCCTCCGACAAAAGGACGGGAAACGCAGAGGAGGACCAGGAAGCGAGCTGGTCTTGGGTACGGATAGCCTGGCGATTACCCACCCACCATGGTATTTTCGATCACTATATCATATGCACGTTGATGATAGATACGGGTGATCGAAGATTAATTCATGCATTTGAATTATGGTGTTGGTGAAGAATATTGAAAATACCACGGACTGCCAGAAGAAACAAATCTGTCTTGGAAAATGTATAGCCAGAATGCCCCTTAGAAACGACAGTGCAGGGAGCCTTTGTCTTGTGTGCTTTGGACATGTTCTCAGAAAAGACCCATCTCTGGAGAGAGACATAGTTGAGGGCCAATGAATAAAATAGGCCCTCCCAACAAGAGAATTGACACAGTAGCTTCAACAATAGGCTCAAATAAAACAATTGTGAGGATGGGCAGTGTTTCGAGCTGTTGTGTACAGGGACATTTTGAGTGGAAGCCAAGTCAACACCTAAATATATACCCTGTACCCCAAACTGAACTCTCCCCATTCTTCTAATGCACCTGACAGCACCCCTACCTGCAATTCTATTTCTGCTTACAGAACCGCAAATCCAAATTCTCTACTGATACTTTTTAGGGGGGAGGGGGAAACTTGCCTGGAGACAAGATGGTCTGTCCCAAGCCCCAGCTATATCAGCTACCAGCTGCTTGCCTTCTGCATCTCTACAGAGACCTTAGTGTTTCTGTCTGTGGTACGGTCCTAATAAAAGTGCTCCCTTCTAGATGCAAATCAGAACATAGATGATACATCACCTTACACCTGCAACAATAGCCCAATCCAAGTCAGGGGGAAAAAAGTGGTGAATAGTACATGCCAGAGAGGGTGTGGAAGGACTGGAACTCTTATACACTGCTGATGGCCTGGCAAACGCGTATAACCATTGTGGAAAGTGATATGGCACCACCTACAACAAATGGAAAAGCAGTACCATAAGACCCAGCAATACTCTGCTGGGCATATACTCCAAAGAAGTAAGAGATAGAACACGGACAGATGTGTGCTCTCCCATGTTCACAGTTCACAATAGCAAGAAGCCGGACATAGCCCAAATATACATACATAGAAAATGGATAAAGAAACTATGGTACATACACATAGCAGAATCCTATGCATCCCTAAAAAACAGCCATGAAGCCACAAAACACGACATAGAGGAACCTGGAAACCACTATGCTGAGTGAAGTCACTCAATCACAAAAGAACAAGTATTGTCTGAGTCCACTACTATCAGGCCAAACACCAAGATGAAGGCTGGCTTCGGCTCTCAGGTTTACTAATCCAGTCTCCTAAACAACAAGGTGGTGAGCTTGTCTGGTGCCCATGAACCATTTATCATCTCCTTTATTTGTACATCTTAAAAGTCACTTTGAACATCTCAGCTGGGATCAGTTTCTCAAGATGGGGGAAGAAGGAGAAGACCAATCAGTTGCTGCCATACAATATGGTTCTAAGGTCACCCCAAAGCAACAAACACTTCTCCAAGAGTGATTAGTGAGCCCCTCTGGAGAGTCAAGTCAAGACAGGGCAGGGGGGACAGGGGGGATCCGGACATGACCTGTCTGATTCTGTAAAGGTGTTTACACTCCTGTTGGTGGGTAAACTCAGTGCAGCAACCTGTCATCAGGAGGGAAAAAAACCTCTTATGAATCCTTCTGTAGATCCCAAGGGGAGAATACACCTAGGACTCTGGTCCTGATTGGACACTTTTGACCTAGTTTCTATCCAGCCTTTGGTAATCTAGGCTTTGTGCTGTAGACTACTAGGACTTTAGACTGTCCTGAGGCACACAACATCCTTCATAAGGCCACATCAGAAGGATTCAATCTGGAAACTGCACTAAGTGATCTGGGCTTTACGTTAAACTCACCTGTATCAGATTTAAAGCAGATGACCACTAGCCCAAGATTATAGAATTGATAGCCAAGCTATCAGAATATTGTCTGGGATCTTAAAGGTTGGCCTTAAAACAAGCAGCTATCTAAGTGAGGCATCAACTAAGACCACATGGAAGAAGTACACCAGCCTGTGTGATCTAAGGACTGTAACTAATAAAATCCAAATCTGAAGGAGGGAACAGTATCAGAGCTTAAATTCTGAACACCCAGTTTGCAGGAGGCTATGAATGACCGTGGAAGCCCCAAATCCATTTGCAGAGTCCCCACACAGATTAAACATCCAGTGAGTTTTCTCCAGCCACAGTCCAAGGATATGAATACTCTTGCTCTCATACAGAGAGCATTGTAAAATCGGTATGTCAGATGTATTGCTGTGGTGTCATCCAGTCAGTTCTGACTCACAGCGACCCCGTGCACAACAAAATGAAACACTTGCGGGTCCTGCACTGTCCTCACCATGGTTCCAATGCCCGAGTCCAGGGTGGCACCCACTGTGGCCGTCCAGCTCCTAGAGGACCGTCTTCTTTCTCTCTGCCCATTCACTTTACCAGGCACAATGTCCTCCAAGGATGTCTCCCTCCTGACAAGTCCAAAGCATTTAAGATGAAGTCTCACCATCCTTGCCTCAAGGGCACTCTGGCCTTACTTCTAAGACCAATTGGCTCATTCTTGTAGCAAATGGCAAATGGAGTGAGGTTACAATGTAGCACCTGGCCATGTGATCTCCCTTGGGCACATTTTACAATGGCTTCAGCGTGTCTTTCCTGCTTCCTTTCAATGGCAGCTTTTCTTTTGTTTTGTTTTGTTGTTGTTGTTTTGTATGACTTTCTGAACTTGACCTCTAGGAAAGGTAAAGCGATAGAGACCGTCACTGGATTAATAATTACCTAGAGGCATGGCTGGGGGGGGCTCGGGGGGATGGAGGAGGGAGTGGGAGCTATCAATAAGGAGCACAAAGAAAAAAGAGCAAGTTCTGAATTGACTGCACAACTCTGCTTGATGGGATCGACTGAGCTGTTCAGTTGCACGATATGTGAATGATATGCCGATCAAACATTTCCCCCCTAAGCGCTCCCTTCTGTTGCAGGACAGGCAGCCACTGAAGACCCAAAGGAGCCTATCCTGCTGATACGCGTGGGGGTGCCATGAGTCAGAAGGGGCAGCCATTACTAGAACGATCCCTGGTACCGACTGGCATTGCAGTGGGAGTAAATGCATGCCTCTGTCTGTCGCAGACAATTTTGAGCGGTGTTCAGTTGGCTGGAGCAGCCTTTACAGAAGTATCACACAAGTGGTTGACTTTAAAGAACGGACGCTTATTTTCTTACTCTTCTGGGGGTTCAACATTCAAATCAGAGTCTCAGCTGCGTCCACTCCTTCTGTAGGGTGCTCTCAGAGTTTCTGCTGGCAACCCTGGGCTTGCCTTTGCTTATAGACAGCCCTCATGTGGCGTGACGTCTATCTTCTCTCTGCGTGTCTCTTTATAAGACATCTGTGGTGACATGGGTCTCTTGCTGTGGCCTTTTGCCTCCGTTCTTAAGAAAAATGGTTTGAGAGAATTTTCTCCTCAGCCCTAAGGAGTTACCCTAAAAGCCTTTTTTCCACCCCTTTCCCACCCTCTCATCCCCAGATGGTTGGGTACTTTTGTCGAGCTTCATTGAGATTTCCTGGACAAGCTCTAAACAACTTGACATTTGGTACTTTTAGTCAGATCCTGGGCTCTACAGTCCGATGTGGCTGGTATGCACCTTGCAGGGAGGGGTCAGTAGATGACACAAATGATGTGACATAGGCTATGCAAATGAAGAGACTATAGCCCACAAGGGAAATGAAGCGGCTGTGGCAGAGGGTGGATTGGTGAGTTCATGGCCCTGTGGGGAGAGATGTGCTTGAAGTTTACAATGAGTTATATACGTGAGTAACCCAGCCCACAGAGGTTTTAAACAGAAAGGAGGAAGAAGAGAAGGAGAAGCAGCAGGAGAAGGAGGAAAGGGAGAAAGCAGACGGAAGCAGGAAGAAACAAAGACAAGAGATGAGAGGGGGAGAGAAAAGCAGCAAGGAGCCACCTAAAAGAGGTGTGACTTGGGTCAAGGGCTCTAACACTGAGGACGGCAGGGCCCGGTGAGCAACAGCGGGCCTAAGAGGCACCTGCTGGAGGGTCTGAGAGGGCGCATGCATGGTCCGGAGAAGGGTGTTGGCACAGCCAAGAGGTGTCCTACACTGCAGAGAGGGGCGTGCTTTCCACTTTGGGGGGTGGGGGCTTCCAGCCTGATCTTGATCCTGAGCTGTACCTCATTACTAGAGTCTGTGAGTTGGGAATGGCCGCTGCAAGGAATGAGCAGACCCCGCAGAGAAGCGGAGAGAGGCAAGGGGAGGGTGCCTGTGGCGAGAACTGGTCAGACGGTGGGAAGGTATGTCCAGGAATCCTCCTGAGTGCCATGATCCTTGCTGAATTTAGATGCTACTGCTACCATTTTGGAGCCCTGGTGGCAAAGCGGTTACACACTGGGCTGCTAACCGCAAGGTCAGCAGTTTGAACTCACCCGCTGCTCCACAGGAGATAGACGAGGCTTTGTACCCCAGTCAGAGTTCCAGTCTCAGAAACCCACAGGGGGAGTTCTACCCTGCCTGTAGGGTCGCTATGAGTCAGAAGTGACTTGATAGCAGCATGTTTGGGATTTTTTTAAACTACCATTTTTCAGGGAAGTTATCAGGGATTTTATCTTGCTTGGATCTACAGGCAATGCTTGGAAGCAGCAGTCAGGAGATGAAGTGCCGAGTGCTGCATTAGGTACATCTGCTGCTGCTGCACAAGACCTCTTTTACAGGACTGAAGAGCAGTGTTACTTTGACTCCAGCCATGGTGTTTTCAATGGTCTCGTGTGTACATGAAAGTTGGACACGGAATCAAGAAGACTCAGGAAGAGTCGATGCACTTGAGTGGCGGTGTAGGAGACCGCTGCAAGGACAGCCGGTCTGTGTTGGAAGAAGGACGGTCAGAGGGCTCCTTGGAGGCAAGGATGGCAAGACTCAGGCCCGCGTACTTTGGACAGGTTGTCAAGAGAGACCAGTCTGTGGAGAAGGACATCGTGTTTGGTAAAGTAGAGGCGCAGCGAAGGGAAGGAAGGCCCTCGGGGAGCTGGATGGACACCCTGGCTGCAGCAAGGGGCTCAGGCAGAGGAACCTTCATGAAGGTGGCACAGGACCCATGGCGTTCCGTTATGTTGCGCATGAGGTCTCTGTGGGTCGGAACTGACTTGATGGCACCCAACGACTACAACATTTTACACCAGCACCTAGAAGTTATTAGGGTTAGGACTCCCCCCTACTCCAGTACGAAATCCTTACTATTAGACAAGAGACCCCAGCTTCACACTCCCTGCCACTGAGCCCGTCCTGACGCATAGCGACCCCATAGGGCACAGTAGGACACCCCTGTGTATTGCTGAGGCTGTAAATCTTATGCATGCAGAAAACCTTATCTCGTTTCCAATAGAGTGGCGGGTGGTTTCAAACTGCTGGTCTCAGGGTCAGCAGTTCAACGTGTAATCACTCCACACCCAGGGCTCCTTACTTACAGGCAACAAATCCACAATCGCCAAGCCCACTGCCATCAAGTCAACATTGACTCAGAGTGGCACTCTGGGACAGGGCAGAACTGCCCCTGTGGAGTTCAATAGTTTACCGGAGCAGATTGTAATTGTTTACCAGAGCAGAAAGGTCCATCTCTCTTCCTCAGAACCACTGGTGAGTTTGACATGCCAACCATGCAGATTAAAGTCCCACACGTAAACACTACACCACAAGGGTACCTTGTCCATAGGTAAGGGTCAAGGCTTTCAACATATTGGGGGGGGGCACAGTTAAACCCATAATCAACTCTTCTATTCTAAGGGCTATTGTGATTATCATTCATTACGATCAGTTGGCTCCAGCTCGTGGCACCCTGATGTGCAGCGGGATGAAACCCTTCCCAGCCCTGGGCCACCTTCACGACCATCTATGCTTGAGCACATTGATGTGACTATTGTGCCCCCACATAGTACATAGTATCAAAATGTAACTTCCAACAAGGTTGCCATGCAACTCATATAAACCGTAGGAATGGGCAGGAGCCAACATGCACTTAACTCACTGAACATGGGATGCCTTCTCCTGCGAGGCGCATTTAAGAAATGGATACATGGATCAGTGGAAGGAAGAACGCCAAAACAGGATTGCTGGCTTTCTGTCTGAACTGGTCAATATCAGAAAACCAATAAACCAGACCTTGGGGGTTGTTTACCTTTTATACCGGGCAGATTTCATTTGTATTGATACCAGGCAAAAACCACTTGCAAACATCAAATGGAGTATGGTGCTGGGAAAAATCTGTTCCAAAGTACCTCTTTTAGGGTCTTAAAAAGAAAAAGGAAAAAGTCACTTTGATGACTAAAAGGAGCTCTGATGGTGTCGTAGTTACGAGTCGGGCTGCTAACCACCAGGTTGGCAGTTTGAAACCACCAACTGCCCCTTGGGGGCAAGAGGAGGCTTTCTACTCCCGTAAAGAGTTGCAGTCTTGGAAACCCGTGGGGGCGGGTCTACCCTGTCCTGGAGACTCGCCGTGCTGTCATCGACTCGGGGGCACTGTGTTTGGTTATGATGACTGCTGTTAGGCTTATTTTAGAACACATTTCCTTTCTCAAACACAGAGCTTTACTTCCTATCACATTCTAACGCATTTGGCCCTGACATGTGACTTGATCTTCTCAGTAGCCTCGTGTGAATGCAAAAGCTGGATGAGAATTTTTTTTAAGGAGAAGAGAAACTGATGCATTTGAATGGTAGTGGTACCAAGGAACATTAATATACCAGAAAATACACAAGTCTTAGGAGGAATTCCACCAGAATGATCTTCCAAGCATAGATAATGCCACTTCATCATGCTCACTTTCATCGGAACACACCGATGATTAGAGAAGGGTATCCTGTTTGTCAAGTGCAGGGTCACCCAAAGGAGGTGGGAACCTTGGAGAGATGTCCTGACGTCGTCGCCACCGCTACGGGGCAAACGTACCAAAGACTGCACAGGACAGGGCAACTTCCACTCGGTCCGACCTGAAGAACGAAGCGTCCTCTCACTGTACTCATTCAACCTGTGTGCGGAGCGAGGAATCAGGAGCTGGACCACACGAGGGGCGTGGCATCAGGACTGGAGGAAGACTCGTGAACAACCTGCGCTACGCAGGTGATGCCATCTTGCTTGCTGAAAGCCAACCGAAGCACTGGTTGCTGAAGATCGAAGACTTCAGTCTTCTGTATGAATGACCGCCCGGCGTGAAGAAGGCAAACAGCCTCACGCCAGATGAGTAAACATCAGGATAAACAAAGCACTGGCCTGGTCAAGGACGTTGTTTAACTTGTGCCCACAATCAATGCCCCAAAACTTCTAATTATCATTATTTTGACCTTTCCTCATCTTCCTTTCTTTTTTTTAATCGTTTTATTAGGGCTCATACAACTCTTATCACAATCCATACATACATCAACTGTGTAAAGCACATCTGTATATTCATTGCCCTCATCATTCTCAAAACATTTGCTCTCCACCTAAGCCCCTGGCATCAGCTCCTCATTCCCCCCCTCCCCGTTCCCCCTTCCTCATGAACCCTTGATAATTTAGAAATGATTATTTTGTCATATCTTACACTGTCCAACGTCTCCCTTCACCCACTTTTCTGTTGTCCGTCCCGAGAGGAGGTTATATGTAGATCCTTATAATCGGTTCCCCCTTTCCAGCCCACTCTCCCTCCATCCTCCCAGTATTGCCACTCACACCACTTGTCCTGAAGGGATCATCCACCCTGGATTCCCTGTGTTTACAGTTCCTATTTGTACCAGTGTACATCCTCTGTTCTAGCCAGATTTGTAAGGTAGAATTTGGATCATGAGAGTGGGGGGTAGGGAGGAAGCATTTAGGAACTAGAGGAAAGTTGTATGTTTCATTGTTGCTACATCGCACCCTGACTGGCTCTTCTCCTCCCTGAGCCAGACACTTCTGTAAGGGGATGTCCAGTGGCCTACAAATGGGCTTTGGTTCTCCACTCCGCACTCCCCGTCCCCCCCACCCCATTCACAATGATATGATTTTTTTGTTCTGATGATGCCTGATACCTGATCCCTTCAACACCTCATGATCGCACAGGCTGGTGTGCTTCTTCCATGTGGGCTTTGTTGCTTCTGAGCTACATGGCCGCTTGTTTACCTTCAAGCCTTTAAGACCCCAGAGGCTATATCTTTTGATAGCCGGACACCATCAGCTTTCTTCACCACATTTGCTTATGCACCCGCTTTGTCTTCAGCGACTGTGTCGGGAAGGTGAGCATCATGGAATGCATTTAGCAGAACAAAGTGTTCTCCTCATCTTCCTTTCTAAAGTCTGATCTGAGAGACAAGCTGTACAAGGGAGAATGGTCTCTGAGTGGTGCCAGGCCGGTGGGGTCCCAGCTGGGAGCAGAGAGGAGGCTGCCCTCACTGGAGGTTTGAGGTGGGAGGCTGGACTCTGTGGAAACCACTGAGCTAGGAAGAGCATGCTAAGCCGGACATGAGGGTCAAGGACTCAGGAGTTGAGCCAGGGCTAGCAGGGAGGAAGTCCAGGCTCTGCTGGTGGCCTGGTCAAGAAATCTTGCTGAGGAGGGAAAAGCCCAGGGGGAGAAAGAAAGTGAAATGGCACCCGCTGAGGGGGTGGGGATGCAGGGCTGAGGGGAGGGTTTGGGATTGGATTTTGTTTTGTTTTAAAATGAGAGGGACTTGGGGATCGTGATAGGCTGTGAGTAGCAACTTGGGAGAGGCAGACTTGAAGATGGCAAAGAGGTGAGAACTAGAGCAGGAAGAGGTCATTCAAGGGGCCCACTAGACTCCTGGGTGGTCTCCGGCCCGAAAATCCTCCCCCTGGTTTTGCATCACTGATCACAGTTGTTTGAAAGGAGGTCACAGGGCATAAAGAGCCATCATGTATGTGCATCCTTATATATGACATATAAAGTAGGACCTATTCTATAGACATAGGGGCCTGTGGGCAGAGTGGGTTTCACACTGGAATGCTAACACAAGGTCAGCAGTCTGAAACCACCAGCTGCTCTGAGGGAGAAAGGGAAGGCATCTGCTCCTGCAGAGGGCTAGGAAGTACAGTCTGGGAAACTCGCAGGGGCTGTCCCACCCTGTCCTGTAGGGTCACTGTGAGTGGAGTCAGCTCAATGGCAGGGAGTTATATTAGGCATATAATGTCATAAATTACAATAGCAACACAAGCCCAATGAGCCTAACTATCTCACTAGAAGTTGCACCTGGTATTTCAGAAAGTAAACATGTATGCTTATTTCCAGGACAAGCCTCTTGTGCTCCAGACCAAACCACTCTAGGGCAAAGATTCTCAATCTGTGGGTAGTGAGCCCTTTGGGGGTCCAATGATCCTTTCACAGGGGTCACCGGATTCATAACAGTAGCAAAATTACTTTTTTTTGCTACTGTAGTTATGAAGTAGCAACGAAAATAATTTCATGGTTAGGGGTCACCACAACATGAAGAACTGTATTAAGGGTTGAGGCATTAGGAAGGTTGAGAACCACTGCTCTGGGGTGTTTAGTGGGGGTACACAGGAGTCTAAAGATAAGGGGCAATGGAAAATCTCACATGAAATGATAATGGGAAAAACATACTCATATACAGTGCTGGGAAGATCAAGTGTTTTTGTTGTTTGCTTTTTCTCTGTCCTGTGTTATGTTAGGTGCCACCAAGTCAGTTCTGATGAAACACCTCGAAGAAAGAAAATATAACTAGCGATACAAGTTATTAAAATTGAAGATACTTACGCACGGAGACTGTTGTCAGGTGCCAGGCAAGTCAGTTTTAACTCACAGTGACCCGATGCAAAACAGAACGAGACACTGCCCCGTCCTGCGCCATCCTCATAGATCTTGGAGTCTGTCCATGTCATCTAGACCCTCCTCCTCCTCTTCGCTGCCCCTCTACCGAGCATGATGTCCTTTTCCAGGGACCGGGCTCTCCTGACCTGTCCAAAGCTCGTGAGATGAAGTCTTGCCATCTTTGCCTCCAAGGAGCACTCTGGATATGCTTTTTGCAGTATACATCTGTCTGTTCTTTTGGCAATCTATGGGGCTTTCAACATTCTTCCCCAGCACCACAGTTCAAGTGCATCCGTTCCTCCTTGTTCGATGTCCCACTTTCACGTGCATATGATGCAATGGAGAATACCCTGGCTCGGGTCAGGTTCACTAAGGCGCCCCTTAGTCCTCAAAGGAACATCCTTGCTTTTCAACACTCCAGAAAGAGGTCCGGTGCAGTACATTTACCTACTGCAAGGAATCTTTCGACCTCTTGACTGCTACTTCCATGAGCATCACCGGTGGACCCAAGCAAGACAAAATTCGTGACGTCAACCTTTCACCCACTTCTCCATTTATCAACTGTCTTGTAGGAGCATTTTCCCACCCCTTCCCTCTAAAGAGCGTTGGTGAGGTAGCATTTACAAGTCGAGCTGCAATCTGCACGATCAGAGTGCAAAACTGCCCGTGGATCTGCAGGGGAGACGGGAGTTTCTACCTCCATTAAACAAAAAAAGTCTCAGAAACCCACTCGGGCAGTTCTCCCTGTCCTTTAGGGTCACTGAGTCAGCATTGACTCCTTTGTTGTGGTTTTGGTACTGACACTAAAAACTCTTTTCAGGGTTTGGATCATGTTGCTTCAGACTTTACGCTTTCGAAGTTAAAAACGGTAACAAAAACCAGGCATCCCAATAGAATGACTCTCCACAGGATGTTCAATGGCGGTGCTCTCTGGCTTTTTTCTGGGAACCTCTGGGTGGGCTCAAACGCCCAACCTTGCGGTTAGCAGCCAGATATGTTAGCTGTTTACACCACCCAAGGACACACCTTAGAAAGTTCAAGTCTGATGTGAATGATGGTTTTGCTTCCAACAGACTTCTCAGTACGGTCAGGGGATCCTGTATGGGCGTTGTTAGGCAGGAGAGTGATCTTCTCAGTCCTGTGTTGGGACCACGAAGGTCCAGTTGTGTGGAGGCGGATGCCAGTAAGAGGCAGGAGGGGCGGCAACATGGTGTGGATGGGCTGAGAGAGAAACATGGAGATTGCAGAACCCCCGGGAGGGAGCCGTGCTCAGTGACAAGGAGCGGGGATCTGGGCTGGTTCTTGAGTTTTCAGCTGGGGCAGGAAGGCGACAGAAGCTTTGTACTACTGAGAAGACATTTAAAATAAACGAGTCTACAGAAGAAACAGTCTATCTCAGTGGTTCTCAACCTTCCTCGTGCCGCGACCCTTTAACACAGTCCATGTGTAGTGAACCCCAACCTTAACACTATTTCCCTTGCTGCTTCATCACTGTAATGTTGCTACTGTTATGGATTGGTGACCTCTATGAAAGGGTCGTTTGACCCCCCCAAATGGGTCACGACCCACAGGTTGAGAACCGCTGGTCTATATGCATCATGGCTTTGTCTACCTGGAGACCAGGCCGAGAGTGGTGTGGAAAAAGCGAGTCCCTTCTCGGAACCTGTTTATTGTATATGCAATGGGCGTAGTGTGCCACCTCCTGGCAGCCACACCCCCTCCATTTAAAAAATGGGCAGTAGGAACATTTAAAATCCAAATCGTGAAAGCTGAGCCCGTTGATTTGTCACTTTGTCTGAGGTGGCTTATGGGTGGCTGTGGTGCTGGAAGCAATGCCTTATACGGTATTCCATTTACTAGCAGGACCATCCCTGGCGAACAGGCTTCAGTGGCATTTCCAGACTAAGAACAGACGACAGAGAAGGAATAGGCTGTCCACGTCTGAGGGGCTAGCCATCGAACACCTTAGGGACAGCAGGGGGACACTGCCTGACAGCGCGCAGAAGGCACTCAGAATACAACTGAGGAAGAGCTGCCTCAGCTCACACTGACCTCAGTGGTGTGGACAGAGCAAAGCTGTTTCGATCTTCATTTGCTGATGGGTCACAACTCAAAGTCAGAAGAAACAGCTGCAAACATCTAGTGATAATCCGGGTGTAGAATGCACAAAGTATAAATCTAGAACACTTGGAAGTCAGCAGAAACTAAATGGAACACATTCCGATTGATGTGAGCTAACCAGGACTGGCGTTAGTCATTTTGAACCAAATAATTGTGTGGTGGGAATGACAAATTGCAGAGGGATGGTGCTGTGTTCATCATGAAAAGGAACATTTCAAGGTCTGTCTTGAAGAACAATGATGCTGTCTGTGATAGGACAATGGCGATACCCCAACAAGACCAGTCAATACAACCGTTATTCCCCCTGAAGGCCATGATGAAGAAATGGAAGAAGTCTACCGATTTTCTTGTCCAAAATCGATCAAACATGCGATCAAGGTGCACTCACTGCTGGTGAATGGAATGAGGAAGTTGGAAACAAAGAGGAAGTATCCGTCGGAAAACAGGTCCTTGGTGATAGACACAAAGCTGGAGATGGCGTAATACAAGTTGTAAGACCAGTAACTTCTTCATGGAAAATACCTTTCTCAACAACCAAATGAGAACACACATGGACCTGACCACTTAGCATACTGGGGACTCAAATGGACAACATCTGTGGACAGAGATGCTGTGGTCGTGAGGTGCCACCGAGTCACGTCTGACCCATGGCGACCCCATGTACAACAGAAAGAAATACTGCCCAGTCTGGCGCCGTCCCCGTCCTTTCTTAGGTTTGAGCCCATTGTTGTAGCCACTGTGTCAGTCCATCGTGGTGAGGGTCTCCCACTGTTTCGCTTCCTCTCCACTTTCATAAGCATGATGTCCTTTTCCAGGGACTGGTCTTCCTGATAACCTGTCCAAAGCACAATGCCGCCATTCTTTAAAAAAAAAAAAAAGACTCACCCTTCTTGCTTCTAAGGAGTCCTATGACTGCATCTCTTCCGACACAGATGTTTTTCTGTCCTTTTGGCGGTCCGTGGTCCTCACGATATTCTTTGCCAGCTCCATCATTCAAAAGCATCGATTATTCTGTTATTTTTTGTTTAATGTCTAACTTTTCACATGAACGTGAGATGATTGAGAATATCATGGCTTGACACCTTAGTCCTCAGCGGGGCACCCTTGTGTTTAACGTTCTATAGAGGTCTTGTGCAGCAGAGCCCCCTCTCACTAGTCCTTTGATCTCGACTGCTGTTGCTGTGGGCATTCGTTGTGGATCCGAGCAAGATAAAATCCTTGACAGTTCCAATCTCTTCTCCATGGATCATGATGCTACCGACAGGTCTAGTTGTGAAGATTCTTGTCTTCTTTCCATGGAGTTTTAATCCCTACTGAAGGCTGAAATCCTGGCTCTTCATCAAGTGCTTCAAGTCCTGCTGACTGAGTAAGCAAGGTTCGGTTAGCTGTGTCTCGCAGGTCGTTACTAAGCCTTCCTCCAATCCTGATACCGTGTTCCTCTTCAGAGTCCAGCTTCTCCGACGAGTCAGCATGCAGACTGAATGAGTATAGTAAGAAGATACAACCCAGACAGATACCTTTCCTGATTTTAAACCATGCCGTATTCCCTTGTTCTGTTCCCACAACTGCCTCTCCACCCATGTTCAGGCTCTACACGAGTTCAACGAAATCCTCATTCTTCTCAAACTATGTGTTGTTTGCTATGATCTACACAATCAAATGCCTTTGCATCGTCAATGAAACACTAGTGAACATCTTTCTGGTATTCTCTGCTTTGAGCCCAGATCCATCTGACGTCAATAATGATGTCCCCCAGTCCACACCCGCTTCTGAATCTGGCACGAACTGCTCTCTGCCAAGGTACTGTCACAATAGTTGTTAAATTATCTTTAGCAACGTTTGACTTGCATCTGATATTGATTATACCATTCTATAATTTGCACATTCGGTTGGGTAACCTCTTTGGAATGAGTGCACATACGGATCTCTTCCAGTCTGTTGGCCAGGTGGTAGCCTTCCCAATTTCTTAGCATAGACAGGTGACTGCCTTCAGGGCTCCACCAGATAGAGCATTTCAAGATCTTTCTTGAGGGTCAATGCTATGATCGCATATTATCTGTGCCAACAAGAAAGGCCAGTTAATACAATTATTATTCAAATGTATGTACTAACCAATGATGGAGAAATTGAGGAACTCTACCCATTTCTAAATATTGATCAAACATGCAATCAGGAGGCATTGATAATTACTGGTTAGTGGAATGTGGAAGTTGGGAACAGAAGAAGGATCAATAGTTGGGAGCTATAGCCTTGTGACAGAAAGAAAGCTGGAGATGGCCCGGTAGAAGTTTGTAAGACCAACGACTTCTTTGTTGCAAATACCTTTTCTTTTCCAAACACATAAACAACAACTATGCACATGGGTCAGACCAAATGGCATACACAGAAATCAAACTGACTACATGAGCCCTGTAGCACAGTGGTTATGAGTTGGGTTGGTAACAAGGCCAGCAGTTCGAAACCACCAGCTGCTCTTTGGGAGAAAGAGAAGGCTTTCTACTCCTGTAAAGAGTTGGTCTTGGAAGCCCACAGGGGAAGTTCCACCCTGTCTCATTAGGGTCGCTGTGTGTTGGAACCAACTTGATAGCATCGAGCCTGGTTGATTTTCGAGTGAGAAGGGACACTGGAGAAGCTCACCTACCAGGAGCTCACACCAGGCCAGGGGCCGACTGTGGAACACACCACCCATTGCTCCTAAGTAAGTTCAGGTTGAAATAGAAAATGAAAACAAGTCTAGGAGAGCCACAACATGGCCTTCCATGCATGCCACCGGAGTGTGTTTTGTTCTGTTACACAGTCTCGCTGGCAGTCCGAGCCCAGCAAGGGCACCTAATAACCACCATGACTGTGTGGAGTTCAAAGTCCCACTTGCAACACAATGGCCGCATCTGGAGAGCGCGGAGGCCACACCTACCCTCCTCACAGGACATCTCTTCTCTCCTAGAGGCACCCCCTATAACTACTTGGGCATGGGGTCCGGGCAGCCAAGTCGCCTCCAACCAGTTGCCCTCTGAGGGACTCCTTTTGCTCAGTACCAGGGTGGCTGAACCCATAGTATCCCACCTTGCTATGGTGGGCCACCCCAGACAGACCAGGGGATCCCTGGGGCCCAGCTGCTAGAGGGCTGGCTCCCTCTGCCCATCCCATGACCGTGTTGAAAGCACCCCTCCCCCAATACCTCTTGAGAACTGCACCCCTGCCCCATGGTCCAGATTGCATATAGGAGGGCTCCTGGATGCCCCCCTTGCCCAGCTAAGGCCATGCCTAGGACTGCTGGGGACACTGGGGACCTCACAGGGGGATTTCCAAGATCCATCACTGAGGGTCATTGGAATAAGACACAGAACCCATTGGAGGAGGGGCCAAGTGTCCCCAGAGAGAGGAGCTGACCTCTAGGGGCAATGCTTACATGCCAACAGGCACCAGCTCCTGGATGGCAAATAGCACCAGGGGAAGGCTCGTCCTCCTGGCTTCCCATCAGCACTAGGCATCCAGCGTGAGCATGGTGGCTGTGATGAGCAAGAGTCTCAGGTGGGGCAGGGCATGGTCTGTCAGGGTTCCCGCACAGTAGAGTCCGGAGGGCATCAAAAACCAGTGCCCTATGGCCAGATGCCTCAAGCCCCGCTCCCGGCTGCAATTCTCGGGCTGGAGGGAGAGGGGAGTTCAGGGGAGGGGGCAGAGTGCGCACAGTAGGTGAAAAAAGAACCTGAAACCAGTCGCCATGGAGGTATAAAAATCTGTATTTATATTACAACGACAGGATGATACAGTACAGTCCCATACGGGGGCCGGGGAGTGGCTGCCCCATCACTCTCCAGTGGGGATCTGATGGCACAGTCTACCATACACGCCCCCACCCCACCCCGCCCCAGCATCAGGCCTTGACCTAACCCCAGACTTTGGCACGGAACCTGCCCTTGTGCCCTGGATGGAGTCCGGCAAGTACAATGCCCCTGCTGTGGGGGGGGGCCTCTGGTTAACTGACTCAGTTGGGGCTGGGGGCCTTCCTGCCCTGATGGGTGGGGGTGGTGGTCAGGTGGGTATAGGTGTGGTGGGCCCAGGTGCAGAGCTCAGCCCAAGGCTGAGTCAGGAAAGCAGGCTGGGCTGGTGCACCTGGAGATGGGTGGCTCAGTGCACAGGGAGGCCTCCAGCAGACTCTCATCTGGCCAGGCACCTGCATCAGGACAAAGGTGGCCTGCCCCATGGGGCCCTGCCTCCCAGAGCGGTAGGGGAACCAAGATCTTAACCCAAATCTGAGCAGGGTGCTTGCTCTGGCTGAGTTCAGCAGGCACAACAGTAGGTGTGCTGAGATCCACCTAGATGCTACCAAGAGCAGCAGCAGTAGCAGCTGCCAACCTGGGGCCAGAAACCGGGAAGAGTGGATGTCTGAGTAACCCTAGCACCAGACTCCTGCCTGTGTCCCTCCCCCGACACCCCTTGACTCTTTAAGTCCAGTGCCTGCTCCACTCATGCTGAGGGTACCGAGGGAGTACCCAGCCAACAGCTCCTACCCTGGTGGTCAATAACACCCACTTCCCAGCCCAGATGGAAACTGAGGCCAGGAAAGCGCACAGCCAGAAGGCTGAACCAGTCTGCCAAGGGGCCACACTGGTTCTCGAGAGTGGGGGGGCGGGGAGTAGGGGAAGCCTGCTGATCGGAAAAAGATGTCAGGAATTCAAAGCTTATCACAGACTTGGGGACCCTGTCCATCTCCCTCCTGAGCAGATCTCAAATCTGCCAGAAAGCCCCTGTGAGCTAACTGGGAGTCCCCAGCCTCCCAAGAGGCAGCAGCAGGCCCTGTGGACAATTCCCCAAGCTGGGGCAGGAAGGGGGGAGCCGCCCCCAGGGCTGTGCTCTTCATCCTCCTGCTAGCTGTCTGTTAGCTGGGGTAGCTTCTGAGCCCAGGCTGGTGCTAGGAACCCCTTTCTGCCTGTGGAGAGCACCATGGGGGTGGGGGCCTGGCAGTCAGCATGACGGAAAACACTCCACTCCCCCCACAAGACTTGGGGATTGGTCACAATGCACGGGAGGTGGCAGGGGCCGTTGCCACTCAAGTATTGCTACGGAGGTCTCCGGGGCTATGAACTTGGGGACGAGGGGAGTGAAGGGCGGCCAGTGGGAACCTTCTAGAGGCCAGGCCTGTGCCATCTGGGAAGGGCTGTCTTCATCAGCTGCCCACAACAGGAACCTGGAGTTTTGCCCCAGGATGGGTGGAGATGGGGTGAGGCGAAGAGGGGTTGAGGAGTGACTCTTCAGTTAGCAAGCAAGCTCCTGCTCAGGACACTGGGAGGGGGGAGGGCTAGCGATGGCCCCTCCTGTCAGGGAAGGGGAAGCAATTGAGCTGACAGAACAGACCCTTCTAGACTAGAGGGGTCGAGTGGAAGGGGGGCGGAGGATGCTGGTGCTTGGGGCAGTACGGCACAAGGCACACGAGGGCGAGGTGACCGATCACGCGAGTCCCTGAGACGCGGGGTCACTCCCATTCCCCCTTACCCCCCTCCCCCCTAACAAGGACCTAACAACGGCTAGGAAAATAGAGTACAAAAATCTCGCACAGGAAAAATAGGCGGTACACGCCCACATCTGAGGCCGTGGCCTACGGAGCTTCTTTCTTTCTAAAAAGGGGTTTTGTATTTTTGTTCTCTGAGACACCCCCCTCCCGCCTCGAGGGGGCTCTGGGAGGTGCAGCATTTTCTTTCCTCGAATTGCTTTGAGAGGGAGGTAAGAAGCATTTGGGGCCCCAGCAGCTACACCCTGCCCCTTCACACCACCAGTGCCTGCTAGGCAGAGCTGCCCCTCCTGGGGGTCACCATCTCCCCCACGCCCCATTTCAATAAGCAGAGCCCTGTGGTGAGGCCAGGGGTGGGGGCAGGGGAGGCAGACGCTGGCCAGGGCCAGCACTGGCTCATGGGATCCCGGAAGGCTGGCCATCCCAGGGCCATTCCCTCCAGGTCCTGGGTGTGTCTGCACGTCCCACAGCTGCGTGCGCACGCGCGCATGCGTGCGGGGATGCCTAGGCGTACGCATGTGCGCCGGAAGGTGCTGGTGTCACTGGCCACCCTGGGCAGAGCGGAAGCTGCTGGCGTGGTGGGGTGGGGCCCACCAGTCCTAGGAGCCTGGGGGAAGGGAAAGTCCCTCTCCTGTCCCCTGCCCCAGGGTGCTCACCCGAGTTCCGCCCTTCACGATCGGTCCCCTCTGTCCACACCTCAGGAGCCTACATGGACCGCACCGATGGACGGAAGGATGGTAGGACAGATGGGCGCAGGTCTACTCCTCTCTCCTGGGATCCGGGGTTGGGTGGTCATTAAGCCCACCGAGGTTTGCAGCAATGACATTTAATACTTCTGGAATGGTTAGGATTCTGAGAACAGACGGTGGGCGGCTACGTGGGCTCCCCAGGCTGGGGGAGCGGGCCCTGCCTCCCTGCAGGGGGCCCTGCCCAGTTGGGAGGGGTGGGCGGCTCGGTGGGCCCTGGCGGCAGGCAGGCGGGTAGGTGGGCGGGCAGCAGGCAGCCCAGGTGGCAGCTGGGCTTCCTGAATGGCACAGCAGTGGGCCGTGGAGAAGGCTAGCGTCGGTCACAGGGAGACTAGAGGGCAGGCCGGTCAGCCCATGGAGGAGGGCACCAAGCTTACGAGAGGCCCGGACAGCCTGGCCGCCGGCAGGGGGGCCCATAGCTCCCATCGCTGCAGCCGCCACTCTGCAGACTGTAGTGGTCATCCGCGTCACTGCTGCTGCCCACACTGTCCAGCTCGCCTGGGACAAACTCCATGCCCTCTATGTCGACTTCTGGGGAGGGAGAGAAGGGTTCGAGTCAGGGCCGAAGGAATGGCCACGGTCGCCATTTTTTCTGCAGGCCAGTGGTCACTGCCCTGTGCCTGCCGGCCCCTTCGTGCAGCCCAACGAGGTGCATGGGAGACCCGCCCCTGCCCCCCAGTACCTGGCCCCATCCCCTGTCCATGTGCTCATAGACCCACACCCAGCCCCGCCCTGCCTCCCCACAAGCACAGCCCAGGTTAAGCCCCACCCAAACGCATGTGCCTGCAGGCCTAGCCCCACCCACTAGCGCATGTGCCCAGAGACCTGGAGCTACACTTCCTGCTTCTCCCACCTAGTGTTTGCACCCAGCCCCAGGATTTACTCAGAACCTGATCCACCCAGGCGCATGCCCACAGATTCATCCCCTGGTTGTGCACCCAGGCCAACCCCACAGCTCCAGAGCGTTTATCCAGGCTCCTGGGTGTGTGCGCGTGTGCACGCGCGCCTAGGCCCAGCACCGCTCCCCAAAAGCTTGTGCCCACATACCCTAATGCGCTTGCCTACAAACCCCAGTTCCGCCCCAGCAGTTGTGCTGACAGACCCACTCCTCCAGTGTTCGCGACCCAGCCCTGCCTCTGCGTGGTGTGAGCACCCACAGACCACCCCTCACTCCCGGGTGTACCCACAGACCCGGTCCCGCCCCCACCTTGCTCAGAGTCGTCTGTGGAGATGGCAGAGCCTGTGCTGTCGGTGCGCACACGCTCCACGCTCTGCACCGACAGCTGCTCCAGGCGCCGCTTTAGGAAGCGGTGCTCACGCTGCAGCTGCTCTTTGATGCTCAGCGCCCGGCGGTCCTGCTCCTCCAGTTTCTGGGGGCAAAGGGGGCTGTGAGCCATAGGGCACACCCAGCCCACTCCTACCCGGACACAGTGGGCCAGAGGCATCAGGCCTCGGAGGCCCCAACAGTTTGCAGGATCCCTGGTCCTTCCACCCACCTGAGTGTCACACCCAGGCCACCTCTCAGGCTCACGCTGGCCATTACTGGCCAGTTCTCAATTGCCCATGCTCTCAGTCCACTGAAAGCTCTTACACACTGCTTTTCCATCCCAGCTCCTCCCTGTACCTAGACAGGGGTGAGGAGGGGAGTGCATCTGAGAGGTGACTGGGCCACGCCCCTACCCAGGTGCTCACACCAGGGCAGAGGACTCCCCTGCTAGGGTTGAACCCCCTTGACTATCCCGATTGTCCTCACCTGCTAAACCTACAGGTGGGTCCGCACCTGTCTCCCATGTACTTCCTTCTCCTGGCCTGTGAGACTGGCCCAGCTTTATCTCATGTGTCTCTCAACAATGGCCTTCCCACCCACTTTGACTGTCCTCTTCTCCCAGCCCACCCATCCTCCCACCCCTGCCTGGCAGCTCCTCCCCATAGCCCATTACCACTGGAAGCTACCAGGGGCCGCTCACCTTGATGTGCACCTTGGCACGCTTCAGCAAGCTCAGCGTTGTGTGGCGGGTGCTGTCAGGGCCCAGCGGCACCAGCTGCTTGAGCTGCTCCAAGTACAGCCTGAGTTTGGCTCTCCTGGAAGGCCAGAGGCAGGACTCTAGAGGAGCATGATGGTCCCTGCACAGACTTCACCCCATCCCATCCCCATGGGTAGTCCTGAACCCCAACCACTCTGGCTCCTGTACCTAAGCAAAGCAGATGGTCCGTGGCCTGGGTTCACATGGCCAGCTTAGCCCACCGAGGCCCTTCAAAGCCCTGGAGTGAACACCGGCCAAATGCTGCCCCGGAGCCCAGCTCAGTCCTGTTGACACCATCCTCTACCCTGGAGCCAGGAGGCCTAGGGCAGCCTGGGGAGGCTGGGTAAGGCCTTTGTGTCTACTCCTTCATCGAGTAGTGTCCCTGCACTCATTCTCACCACCAAAAATATCATTCTGCCACGGCAGGGCCGACTGAGCCCGTCCAATACATCCACCCTCCAAGTCTGGAGTCCCTTTGGAAACTGCTTTGTTCCAGACTTTGTCGCCAGTCCTAACAGACGGATGCCATACATTCAATGCCACCTGCTCTCACACCTCCTACCCCAGACTCTTGGAGCTCAGGGACTGGGATTCAGGTGCTTGGGTGCTGGGGCTAAGCTCAAGAGCTCAAGTGCTAGGGAGGTGTTGGTTTGAGCAGGCAAAGAGAATCATGGGGGAGGGGGCAGTCCATGCTCACCCAGAGTTTTTCAAGGACGCCACCCTCCCCAAGATAGCTGGCCTGTCCCTCCTCCCATGAAAGACCCCAGCCAACACCGATATGCCACCACGTCACTGTCTGACATCTACACAGTACCGTGGCAGTGGGTCCACAATATTTTAGTAGTGCATCCCCAGACTTTCTGCAGCCTGCTACCTATTCCCCCAGACAGCACGGGCTAGTAGAAGCCTACTGAGACATGCTGAAAGAAACTGCCTAGACGCCTCACAGTGCAAACATACAGTCAGGGGGCCCCAGGCTCACCCTACATGAGAAGCTGGGGACAGCTGCACGGGGACAAAGTTCCGAAGCAGAGAGGTGGGTGGATTCTCGCTCACAGTGGCTCTATGAGTCAGAATGGTACTGTTTCAGAGAGTTCTCTTGGTGGCAATTTTTATAGAAATTCTTTTAGATACAAAAGCCTTCTGCAGTACAACCTTTTGGCTAATGGTCTAGCACAAACTGTGCCACCCAGGGTCCCTGCACTCATTATACATAACACACACACGCGCGCACACACACCCCTTTATGGAAGCAGGTTTTCGTGGACAACTAGTGCGTTCAAACTGCCGACTCTTCAGGTAACTGCCAAGCACTAAGCTACAGCAACCCCGGCCGTGTACAGGGCCACCGAGTTCATTCTGACTTGGCACAACTCTACAAGGGCCTTTCCCAGGGTATAAACCTTCACGGGAGCAAAGAGCCCCATTTTTCCCCTAGTGAGTTTGAACCCCTAACCTTGAAGGTAGCTTCCCTTGATTCCCCCTAATAGCAATCCTATGGGCAGACCTATCCCTGTGGGTTTAGGAGGCTGTAACTCTGCATGGGAGCAGACAGTCTCCTCTTTCTCCCTCTGAGCAGCTTGTCGATACCATCCAAACAGGAAGCAGCCATTTCTACCACCCACCATCTAATTCCGAAGTGATCTCAGTGGGAAGTTCGGAGCACGCAATCAATCACCATAAAGAACAGAAGCCCGAATCCCACCGTTGCAGACACAACCTTCTGATCTTTTCAGTCCCTTCTGCGTTTTCCCTGGCTGAAGACTAAGTGAAAAAAAATTACATATACCACAAATGACCAGATTTTGTTTAAAATAAACAGCGGATGCACACGGAAGACTCAATGCGCCATCTCCAAGGGACACAATTTATTTCGTGGGGTTCTGCTCGAGCCTCCAGGCCAGCGATTCTACATCACATGGACCACATCTTGCCTTCACCATCCGAAAGACACACCAGTACAAGAAAGGACAACACGCAGTGAAAAGACTCGTCTTGGTTGGGGGCAGAGCCACAGGGCGTGAAAGAGACAAACAGGTAAGTATTCATCATATCCCGAGACGATACACATAGTAACAAAAAAGGAGGGACACGTGGATCTCGGCAGAGTAAACAGCACAACAGCTAAATTGCAGAAAACAAACTGCCTAAAAACTGTCCCACGTAAAAAACCAACCCCATCTCCCATGGAATCTTGGGAAGTCCGGTTCCGTCTCCCGTGGACCCCTGGGAAGACAGCCCCGTCTCCCGTGGAACCCTGAGCCCCATCTCCCGTGGAACTCTGGGAAGGCTGAGTCCCATCTCCCGTGGAACCCTGGGAAGGCTGAGCCCTGTCTCATCTGTGAATTCCTGTTAAGTTCAGCCCTGTCTCCCATGTAATAATGGGAATATCAACCTGTCTCCAGTGGAACTCTGGGAAGGCTGAGCCCCATTTCCTCTGGAATCCTGGGAAGATTGCTCGACCTCCCATGGAATCCTGGGAAGGCCCAGCTGACTGCAGCCAGGGATCCCTGGTTTTGGCCCCCTAGTGGGCTCACATGAAGGATGACTGGCACCCGTGATGGACGCCGGTCAGAGGATGGATCAGTGTGCGGTCACATGTGTCCCGATGGACCATCTGCCAAACATTTGCAAAGCTCTGCGTCTTGGGTTTGTGTGCCACCAAATGGGGCGCACTGGGAGGTGAGTCCCCAGGATCTAACAACAGTGTTCCCCCTAAGGGCCAGCTGTCTGGAACGATCCACGAGCTGGCCACTAGGGGGAACGACAGAGGCCTACCCTGGCAGGTTGAGGGCGCTTTGTGAGCATGGGAGACCAAGAGGCAGAGGGTGGCGTAGATACGACGCAATTCAGCAGGGTCCTGTGAAAAACGTGAGTTAGGAAATGCCAGCTTTGCATGAGCCCATCCTATCCGAGTTAACCGGTCGGTTCCCGGAGGAGCCGCCCACTGGGGCAGGTGCAACAGGTGTTGCCTGGAGGTCCGTCACTCCAACAGACCACTTAGAAATCACCGGGCAGATTTCCCAGGAGCAGCGAGAGCCCATCTGCAGCATGAAAACACTATGCCATGTCCACCAGTCCTGGGGATACAGAGATGGAACTGTGGGGTATGTCCTGTGGCTCAGGCTGGGTGCAGGGGGCATAGAAGCCCAGAAGGAAAGCCAAAGGACATCTGAGGGGGCTGATCGTCCCTAAGTTGAGGGTCTCAGAGGGTAACCGAGGACAGCAGTGGTGCTGGGGAGCTATAGTTCTGGCTGGGAACAGGTCCCAGAGTCCTAGTGACCCCAGGGCCCAGCTCTGTGGAGACTGGAGGGTAGGATGCAGAAAGTCTAAGCCAATGAGACCTTGACAGCACCACCCCACCCCCACCCATGGAAGAACTTGCTGTTGATTCAAGAGGCAAAATCAAAATCTGCACCCCCCCCCCACTTGCCACCCACTCAGGGAATGGCTGCACAAGGGTCCACAGTGGCCCAGCCCTTCATACCCACGCCCCACCCCCATCTGCGTACCAAGTCCTCACTGCTCAGAGGGACCCTGGGGGCCTTCACTCCATGCCAGGGACCCTGAGTATCAGGGCAGAGTGCCCGCCCAGCAGGCCTGGATGGTGGGAAAGAGATCGATGGTCCCAGCAGAGTTGAAGGGACATGAATGGGGGGCGCTTTTCACCTGGGTTTCCCAGGTATCACTGTGGGCAGTTAACACCTGCTCCTGCGTGCTTTGTAAAGGCCGGGCCTGGCTGCTGCCCAGGCCCATGCACCAAGCTCAGACAAGTGCTGGAAGGGGGTACAGGCCAGGGACCACATGGAGGGGGTGGGCAGGAAAGAGAGCTGGGTCCTTTCACCAGCCAGAGGACACCACCCTGGGTCCTCAAGAGCAGGCTTAGCAGACCTGAGGGAGCTGATCACTGGGAGAAGATAGGTAAGAATAGGCTGGGGCAGGAACAGGGCAGGGCGGGCCCAGAGCTCCATCCACAGAGGACATGGCCAGAGGTCGGGACCTTCTCCCTGCCTCCCGGGGCTGGCTAAGCAGCCAGTCCAGTGCTTCCACCCTTCCTGGGATGTCCAGGGTAGCCCTTCCTGCAGCTAAGTGGCCAGGCACACCCAGGTGGTCACACCCCTTTCTGTGTCTCCAAAGGGTCCCCTGAGGCCCTAAAGACAGCCCTGGAAGGAGAGGGCAGAGACCAAAGTTAGGGTCAAAGGGCAGCTGCAGGACCAGGGGTCAGAAGCCAGCTCCCATTCTCCCCCAGGCTGTGTGTCCCAGGCACCTGTACTCCCTCAAGGACATCCCCACTTTCTTCCCAGGTCCCACTTCAGGGCCTCTTTCCCCAGGACACTGCATCCCCCCAGGTTCCTAAGGGCCTGACAAGGCCAGGTCCATCCCCTCTGACTGGCACTGTCTTGGTCTCTGCACCTGTCCCAACCTCGGTGGCCCCTAGGGAACCCCCAACATCCCCCCCCCCCCACACACACACACACGGTGCAGGAAGCACAGTTCTTTCCAGAGAACACAGTGTCCTGTCCCTGCCCAGCACCCGCCCAGCCAGAAGCCAGCATCTCGGGGGACCGGAAGTGGCTGCTGCCGTGGGCACAGACACGGGGCGAGGCAGGACACAGATCTGGCCAGGCACCAAAGCTTCCCCGAGTTGGTGGGAGCAATCAGTTTGGATCCAGAAACCCACCATCAGCCAAGCAGTGAGGGAAGAACCCATCTCACAGCTGGGAACAAAGGGCAAGAGAAGGTTAATACAGCTCAGGATCCCTCAGGACCCCAGCCTCATCCAAGCTCAGCGCTCCCACCTTCAGGGCTGCCTGCACCCACCTTCCAGGGCCAGAGACCAGTCTGGCGGGCGTTCATCCACAAAGCTGGCACACACCTCGTCCCACCTGGACATTCAGGGGTCCTAGGTTCACGTGCCCATGTGCCCATCAGATGTGATCTAGCTCCTTGCAAAAGAAACCCAGGACAGGAAGCCCCTAACCCACAGGGCCAACTCCTCTAGGCAGCAGCCTTGGTCCTGAGGGGCTCAGACCACCCCCAGAAGGACCCATCTCCTCCTGGCAGCCACAACACCCAGGGCCTGCCTGAGGCCTTGGCCTCCACAGTCTGTCCCCAGCTGAGCTCGCAGCAGGGCCCAAGACCTACCCAGACTGACTCCCTCAGAAGGAGGGCAGAGAGCTCAATCATGCCAGGACACCTCAGGCCCGGGGAGGGCTGCAGGAGGAGACATGCCAGGCCGCTCATGTGGGGATGAGAGGAGACGGAGTCTTACCTGTGCTTCTCCAGCTCATTGTGTGAAGACCTGTCCAGAGAAAAGAGAGAGGGGCACTCACTCCACAGCCTGATCACCAGGGTGCAAAGAGCGACCATCTTGACAAACATCTGCTCCCCCCCCCCCCATACCCTCAGCCAGGGCTCCCGAGGCCCAAGGCAGCCCTGGACAGTGAGGGAGCTGAGGGACACCTGAAACCAAGGACAGGAGGGACAGATGCAGGGTGCCCAAGCTCTCTCCGCTCACATAATGAGCCATGGGGACCTGCTGGCAGAGGGGTCCAGGCAAGGGAGGGAGCAGATCCTGGTGGCTTGTCTCCTCCGTGATGCCCAGGCAGCTCAAGCACCTCACCGCCTGCCCACTCAGCTCCCCACTCCTGAGGGCCAAAACTTCAGAGAGGGGGCAGTCTGTGCCCATGCTAAGGAGACAGCAGCCTGGACCAGGCTCAAATGGCAGCGGACAGCCCCACCGCATCAGAGGACACCAAGGACAGACCAGTCCCAGTCAGCTCAGCCCATGAGGTGGCCTCTTCAAGGGAGACGCTCCTCAGGCCAGTGTGCCAGGCAAGGCACACCTAAATGAATCCCCCCACCCCTTTCCTTGGCTCCTCCCTGGAGCTTCTGCTGACCACTGCCCTCCACCATTCTCCCACTTCAGGAGCTGGATCCTGGGGGGAAGGGGGTCTCTATGTCCACTTCTCCCACAGTGATGGCCCACATGGCCTGCCTGTCACTCTCCTCTCTCCTCTCTCGGGGTTCAGTGGGTAAGCCCCAGGAGAGCCTCCAGACCCAGGTTCCAGTCCTCATGAGACTTCCTGTCACGCTGGCTGGGCAAAGAGCCTGGACACCTGGCCGAGGGCCACTGGGGCCAGGATGAGTCTCCTCACCACCTGCCAGGCACTGCTCCGCAGCCATCTGGGCCTGTGGTCAGCCCATCCCCTCACACGGTGGCTCCTGTTGCTCCCCTACTTGGGAGGCAGAGTGCGTCAAGGGCGAGGGGAGGCAGGGGGCATGTGGGAAGGGACCAGGGCTCTTCCTCTGTCTGATGGTGTGGGGGCAGTTCCTCCTGCTGCCTCAAGTAGAGCGATCCCTGACTTTCATCTCACCTACCATGCCCTTCTCCCCCATTTCCCGTGAGTCTGATGGCCTACCTGAGGCTGCGTACCCCATTTATCCTGCAGCTCTCCTGCTTGCCTCACCTGCTCCCAGCTTCACCCTCATTGCCCCCCCTCCTCCAGCAGGACACAGAGCCTAGCTAGTCTAAAAGCCGGGTGTGGTGTAGTGTGTGTGTGTGTGTGTGTGTGTGTGTGTGTGTGTGTGTATTCCAGATTCAAGAACCGGAGTAAGGCCTGTGTGTGTGTGTTCCAGAGAGAAGGGGAGGGAGGGAGGGAGGGAGGGGGGGAGAGGGAGAGAGAGGGAGAGAGAGAGAGAGAGAGAGAGAGAGAGAGAGAGAGAGAGAGAGAGAGAGAGAGTGTGTGTGTGTGTGTGTGTATGTATTCCAGATTCAAGAACCGGGGTAAGGGCTGGACCAAGCGGTAAGGGCTGGACCAAGCGGGGACTGAGGCAGGGACAGGAAGCTGGTCCCAGCACTGTCAGGGATAAAGGACTGGTCCAGGTACTAGGGGGAATGATCCACACATTGGGGAGAGCTGGTCCAGGTACTAGGTGGCTGCTCTGGGCACTGAGGATGGTTGGTCTAGGTATTTTGGAGGGAGCTGGTACAGGGACTTGCAGCAATGGGGAGACAGGCTCTGCTCAGAGCAGCAGCAGGGAGGTACACACAAAGACTCCCAGGTCCTATCCTGGCAGCCTGTGGAAGGCAAGAAGCCCCACCCCCACCTTCACGTGTCACGCACTCCCTCAGACCAGGAGCTGGGCACGCAGACCTGTGCAAGGAGCCGCCTCTCCGTCTCTATTGGCTCTGCTTTGAAGTGGCAGCATGGGACACCTCTGCGCGGCCACGGGGGATAGTTAACCAGGTTACCAGCTTAGGGCGCCCAAGACACAGGAGCCCGAGGTCACACCAACGTTTTCCCTGGGTGGCAGGGCCTGCGACAGCAGGGACCAGGCTGGCGTTCCAAGGAGACCAAGGCAGTGGTGCCCCACAATGGCATCCTGTCCCAAACTGTCCTCAGCAGAGATGTGTTCCAGCCGGGGCAGCAGAAGACTCAGCTGACGCTTGCCAGGCCCAGGGCGCCAATCTGTCACACAAGATGGTCCCTGAGCCAGTCTTTCAATTTCTCAAGAGCAGCCGCAGGAATGGGTCAGACCCCCTGCCAAGGGGCCCCGAAGGGTTACCCCCCCTCAAGCACAGCTCCAACCCAGTGCCTCAGGAGTGGCCAGGTCAAAGGAGACCCCTGCAGGAACCAGAGTGACCCTCCTTCCCCCTGGGGAGATGTGCACCCAAGCCCTGGTGGCTGCAGCCCCAAAGGGTAAGGCCAGAGGAGCAGACTTGGGGCAACAGGCAGCAGGTGACCGGTCCTGGCAGCCTGCCCACTCCTCTGGCCTCCTGGGTGCCGCAGGTCACCACCCTCCCCACTTTAAAGGGACCTCCTGTCCCCCAGAGGCCACTGTTGCACTTGTCGCTGGAGTCTGAGGGGGTCTCGGGCCAGGGCCTCCAGGAGCCGCCTTTGTCCAGTCACATGAGAGAGAGGCCGTTCTTGGTTACAGTCTGAGCATGCAGCGGAGCACCAGCAGAGAGGCCCCTGCCCTAGGGGTCGAGCGACAGCTTCCTTGTGCTGTCTACAGAGCCTCTGCTTCCCAGTGTCCAGGGGACACTAGCCGACGCCCGTGACAACTTTTCCCTCCCCGGAAAAGTCAGGAACAAATCGGAGGGTCTGGGGGACAGCTGTCGGGGGACCCCGTCAGCGGGCGCTGTACGCGTGGCACTGTTTACGCGAAAGGCCAGGAGGCGCGGCCGGCAGGAAGATGGCGACGGCGCGGGCGGGGCACGCCGTGGCCGCGCGCCGCCTCCTCCAGGCTGGCCGCCGGGGCGCGCGGCAGGGCCTGAGCTGCGTGGCCAGAGTCAAGGCGCAGAGTGGCTCGGGCCGGGGGTGGGGTGGCGCGACCCCAGTTCGGGCTGCGGATGGTACCTGTTGTTCGGGGCCTTGCGCACCAGGCCGGCCGCCTTTGTTTTCTTCCTGGCGAAGTCCCCGTCAAAGGGCAGCACCGACGCGTAGCCGTGCTCGGCCTCTGCGGACAGACGGCGTGGTCAGCGGGCCTGCACCCCCCGTGGCCCTCCCCGCGGCCGGCACACAAAGGGGCGCGGTACCTCGGTCCCTGCGCTCCAGGTACTCGGCCGCCTCCAGCAAGATCAGGAGGGAGTTCAGCTCCATCCTCGCGCGCCCGCCGCCCGCCGCGCCCCAGGGACGGCGGCGGTCTGTCCGGCCAGCCCACTCCGGCCCGCTCCCAGCGCTCCCGCTCCACCGGACCCGCTCCCAGCGGCCCTGCTCGCCGCCCGCGGCGCCCACTTCCCCGACTCCCGCGACTCCAACGCGCCCGGCCGCCACCCTCCGCCTGGGGCCACGCAAATTGACACATAAGGACGAGTGGCAGCCGGAGCAGCCAATACACTTGGGCACCCCGACTTCGGAGGCGGGCACTGAGGCGGCCCTGGACCAATAGGAGTGGGCAGAACACCTCGGGCGGGGACCGAGAATGTTGACAGATCCGAATCTCGGTCAGGATAGGCCAGCCAGGGTAGTAACAATTTAGAAGCTCAAGCTTAGCAACAGCACGTGGTGGCCCGGCCCCCTCGCCCGCTGACTGGCGGCCGTCGTGCATGTTAAGTAGGCACTGAGCGCTGATTGGCCCGGAGAGTCTATGTAAAACAGGTGCCACGGGCCAATGAGCGGCCGCGGAGCGCCGGCCAATGACGGCCGCTTGCGGCCGGACGCGTTGCGGAGAGGAAGGAGCACAGCTAGGACTGGCCCTGCCTGGCCTGCCTCAGCCTGGCCTGCCTGCCTGGCCTGGCCCGGGGCCGTTAGGGTGCGGGCGTGTTCCGAGCTCAGACCGGGGCCTACGAGGTCTTCAGGCCCTGTGCGCGCTCCCCACGTCCTGTGCCCACCGGACGGTGGAACCTGTTGCCCCGGGTAGTTGCAAATCGGGGCGTCCTGAGCCTTCTGGGAAGTCTGCGGGGGTGAGCGGGCGGGGGGAGGCACGGGGCAGCAACAAATGGAACCCCCTCTCTACCAAACATTGTCCCTGAGAAAGGCTGGGGCTTCTAAGAGTGAAAAGGACGCACATTGAGCCCAAGAGCCAAGCCTCCCCAAGCGTCTCAATGGGGAAACTGAGGCGCAGAGCCATAGCTAGTCTCTTGGAGCTGTCCAGGTGACCCAGTGCTGAAGGAAGGGGCAGGACTGGAGAAGGCGCGCAGATCTGGAAGGATTGTCCCAAGAAGGGAGCACCGTGCGCGCATGTCGACTGGACGACCGCGCGCGCACACGCGTGCGCGGACGCGCGCGCGCGCGGACCTTCTCTGTCCAGAGTGGTAGCTTACCAAGGTCTTGGCTGGCAGGTGGCCTTCGGGACCCTGAACCCTCACAGCAAGGCAGGGAGAGAGGGGATCCCCGCACTGGACAGTTGCAGGCCTTGGGCATGATACCGGCTGGAAAATGTGGGGTTGGTGTCTGGACCTTCTAGTCGCTCTCCATGGCATGGGGCTGGCGACACCGCGGTTGCCAACATACATCCCCCAGGTCCCGCGTGTCCCTTGTTTTGTTGAGCCTAAGCACAGAGAAGGAAACTGGGGCCCACGAGGTTTAAGGACTTGCCCAAGGTCCCCAGCGAAATGAGATTCTCGCTGCTCCCACGTTTATCCCAGAGCTGGCGGTGTGCACACCCAGTGAGGCTTGCTGAGGAGGTTGCCTGTAAATCAGACATTGCCACCAGGCAGCCCTGTGTGGGTAGCATGGGAGCCTGCACCCTCCCACTATGCACGCCCCTAATGAGGGCTGTATTCCAGAGCTGCGCTGGGTTAAGGCCCCCACTCCCACCCCACTTAAGAAAGTAGAGAAGACCCCAGGCTCTGGGGTAGGAGGGACAGGGTCCCCCTTCTCTCTGGGCACCTGGGACAGCCTTCCAAATGGCATGGGGTGACTGTGCCAAGCAGGCAGTGTGATGCCCAAGTGTGAGTGTGGAGGGCTCTGTGTGAGCCCAGGTTAGGGGCTCCCACCAGCCATGCTTCCTTATTGTCCGCCTGGGGCAGGGCAGGGCCAGGTGGGGATGGAGAAGTGGAGGACTTGGGGGAGTCTTTTGTGAGCACCCTGTGGAGCCCTGGTGGTGCTTGGAGTTAAGCACTAGGCCGCACATCGGAAGGTCAGTGGTTTGAACCCACCAGGGAGGAAGATGGTGCCATCGGCGCCCACCAGGGAGGAAGAAGGTGGGAAGCCTCAGAAACACAGTGGTGTGGGGTCCTCCTTCATCTTTCAGGGTCACCTAGCCTAACATGAGATGTAGTCAGCATCACCTTTTTGTTTAAAAGAAGAGCGACGTCCAGCCTGTAGGTGAATATGCTTGCTGTACTTGGTTAGGCCACTAGGCTCCCATACCTCCGGGGCAGCTTTGTGGATTGTAAAACGTAGCCCAAACCATCAACAGTAATGTCTGGCAGGACAGAGAAGGGGTTGTGGAGGGCTGTGTGTGCAGGTTCCTGTACTTGTTACGGTGCTGTGCGCCCTCCTCAAGGGTGTCCCTCCCATCCAGCAATGCTGGTCTGATCACCCACCGCCTCCAGGAAACCCCTTAGCACCTGCAGGTCATTTACTGCCTACATCCTGGTCGGTCCGGTCTCCTCTACTCTTGGTTGGAGGTGCTGAGGGTCCTGAGCCCGACCGTGGCCCTCCCAGAGTGCAGCAGGGACAGCTTTAGCAAGTGTGGCCTGAGTGGCCACATCCCAGGGCCAGAAGCCTCTCCAGATGCCCCTGAAATCACAGGGAAGACCTGCCCCTTCTGGGTCCCTGGCGTGGTCAGACCATGGCGAAGCTGCCATGTGCTTTTGATGGAGGCTCCAGTCCTGGCCATGTGCCCCGACCCAAACTCTGCCTTCAGCGCTTGGCCCTGAGGGGCCACGTCCTCCCTGCCAGCCACCACCCCGCCTACCGGCCGGAGCTGTCCCATGGTCCCCAGTGCCGTCCGGAGGAAGTGACCCAGCCTTGCTTCCGCCCTCTGCTCCACCCTTCCGGAGGGGGGGGGGTGTCACCCAAGATGTCCAAGCCTCTGCCAACGTTTCCCTCTCCCCCAGCACACCCTCCCAGGCCTGTCCACTCAGCCAGATGCCAGCTGCCCCCTCCCAGGACCCCAAAGTGTGGATGCCCAGCCTCCAGCCCGGAGAGCCCTGACGAATTCTGGAACACACCAGGAAAATTACCCAACAGTCCTCTGGAGCTTGCCTAGCTCAGTCTCTGTGGCGCGCCTGCGTGCTAAGCAAGGGCGCCAAGCTGGCCCGGAACAACACCCACCCCACTGCCCACCCTCACCCCGCCCCAACTTGCTTCCCAGGCTCAAAGGCAGCCGAGCTCGCAGAGGGTCATGGATTTGCAAGAAGGGACCCAGACCTGGCTGGGGTGCTGCGGATGGACGGGCTGCGAACCGAAAGATGTAGGTGCAAAGTGGGGCGCTGCTCTCTTGGAAAGTGGCCTGGAAGAGGGGTCTGGGTGGGCCCTGGGAGGTGACAAGCACCTCCAGGACTCTGAGGTGGGGTAGCCTGGGGGACACCCCGTCCTTGCCCCCAGCTTCCACTGTGAGACTCGATCAGGAAGAGGCGTGCCTGCCACACGGGGGCAGTGTGGTCCAGGCCCGGGGAAGCGTGCAGGCACCCCGTCCAGGGTGCTATGGGCCCCCCACCTTCCTCCATCTCCACCCTAGGGGTCCCACAAGTACCCCTCCCTCATCATTCCCCTTGAGCTAGTTGAAGTGTGGTCCACTCTGGCTGCGGACCCCACTGGGCCAGCCCCGGATCCCTCCGGGCCCTCCACTTCCCGTGGGACCCTGAGGGCCAGAGCACCCTGTCTCACTCTGCACGGAGGAACCAAGCTGTCCTTGAGGCGCCTATCCACCCCGTGGTGACTTCTGTGGCCAGGGCTCCAGGTGCCCCAACACGCCGGAACCCACTGGGAGAGTAGGGCCGGGACCCCCTCTGGTGGCCACTGGAGGCTGTACCTGGGACTTTAAGGTGAGTCCAACCTGCAGGCTCCTTACCGAGGGTCCTTGTCACCTTCACCCCTCCACCCACCTGTCAGTGTGTCCAACTGTGGAGGCCTGTGCCTCACTGTGATGCTGGAAACTGTGTCGCCGGTGTTTCCAACACCAGCAGGGTTACCACGGTGCTGCCGGTGGAGCTTCCCTATTAAGACAGACTCAAAGCACACTGCCACAGAATCGATTCTCCTTTGCCGCTTGCTGTCAGGTGCCCCTCGTGTCGATTCTGACTCACAGCGCCCTGTGTACCAAGGAACAAAACACCGACCGGTCCTACGCTGGCCTCACTACTCTCCTTATGTCGTCTGAGCCCACTGCTGCGGCCACTGAGTCCATCCACCCCAGTGACAGTCTTCCTCCTGTACGCTACACCTCCATCTTCCTCATCCCCACGTTGCTGTCAGTTTGCAGGCGGTGGTGACTTGTGTGGGGGTGTGATGCTGGAAGATGTGTCACTTGAGTTTCAAATCCCAGCAGGGTCACCCATGGTGGACCGGGGTCAGTGGACCTTTCCGATTCAGGCAGACTCAAACCTCACTGCCGTTGAGGGGGCTCTGATTTGGTTGCTGTCAGGTGCCCTCCAGTCGGTTCCGACGCACAGCCACCCCGTGTACACCCCAAGTGCAGTGAAACACTGCCTGGTCCTGCGCCCTTTTTATGTCTGAGCCCATTGTTGCGGGCACCGCGTGTGAGTCCACCTTGTCCAGGGCCTTCTCTTTCACTGTCCCTCCGCGTTACTAAGGAAGATGTCCTGCTCCACGGACTGGTTTCTCCTGACACGTCCAAAGTCCATGAGACGCAGTCTCACCATCGTTGCCTCTAAGAAGTGCTCTGGCCGTGCTTCTGAGACAGCCTGGTTTGTCCTTGTGGCAGTCAATGGCACTTTTAGTATTCTTTGCCAGCACCAAGATTCAGACGCATTGGCTCTTCTTTGGTCTTCCTTATTCAAATGTGTCCAACTTTCACTTGCATACGAGGTGATTGAGCATACCCTGGCTTGGATCAGGCGACCTCCTTGCTTTTCAATCCTTTAAAGAGGTCTTGTGCAGCAGGTGTACCCAATGCAACTTGTCTTCTGGTCTCTTGACTGCTGCTTCCAGGAGCATCAGCTGAGAACCCAAGCAGGACGAAATCCTTGACAAGCTGAACCGTTTTCTCCCTTTATCATGTTGTTACGTGTTGGTCCAGTTGTGAGGACTGGGGTCTCCTTGACATGGAGTTGTCATCCAGACTGAAGGCGACAGGTCTTAGTCACTTTCAGTGAGCGAGGCTGTCTGCATGCAGCAGGTTTTTAATAAGCCTTCCTCTAATTCTGATGCCACATTTTTCTTCCTACAATCCAGGTTCTTTGGTGATTTGCTCAACACACAGGTTAAATAACTATGCTGAGAGGAGTCAGCCCTGTCACACACCTTCCCTGATTTTAAACCCTGCAGAATGCCCTTGTTCTGTTCAGACAACAGCCTCTTGATCCATGTATAGGTTCCGCATGAGCACAGTAATTGGGATTCCCATTCTTTTCCAGGTTACTCATAATTTGGTATGGTCCACACAGTTGAATTCCTTGGCCTAGTCAATAAAATACAAGTAAACATCTTTCTAGTGGTCTTAGCTTTCAGCCGAGATCCATCTGACATCAGCCAGGACATTCCCTGTTCCGGGTCCTCTTCTGAATCCGGCTCCTGGCAGTTCCCTGTTAGCGTATTGCAGCAACCATTGTTGGATCATCTTCAGCAACATTTTACTTGCATGTGCTATTAATGATACTGTCCTATGACTTGAGGCTGTAAATCTTTATAGGAATAGAAAAGAGAGGTTCGTCTTCCTCCTGCAGAGTGAGCCAGGTGGGACTGAACCACTGACCTTGTCGTGAGCAGCCCAATGCATAGCCCACGACACCACCAGTTACTTTTAGATTAGTAAGAAAGAGTAGGCGGCCCACATCTGAGGGACTAGCTACTGAGAAAAAGAAAACACTTATCAACAGAAGGGGACCCTGTCAGCTATAATGTCAGAAAATGAGACCCTTTAGCTTGGTGGGCACTCAAAATATGTGGGACTGAGGAAGAGCCGCCTCCTCAAAATAGATGGGAGAAAGCTTTCAGGACCGCATGTGCTGGTGGACGACGACTGAACATGCGAATAAACAGCTGGAGACATCTAGTCATAATCAGCATATAGAACCAACCAAGTATGATCCAGCCACGGGGAAAAGAACAACATGCTTGGTAAAGCAGGGTGTCAGCGAATACAAAGACCCTGTTATAGTTCAGCTGGGCCAGGATTCCCAGTAGTTTGGTAGTTGAGCACACCCCTCCCCCCAGCCCCCATGATGTGATCTAGCATCATGTGGTCCATCAACTCCAGGACAGCATCGGCTGTGAGCAGCCAAGCAGCTTCGGGAAGATTAGGGTGGAGAGCAGCCCCTGATCAGGTCCCAGCCCTGGTGCGTGGGTAGGACATTTCATCAGGGGTGTGACGCTGTGTGGGAGCTAGCCTGACATCCCTGAATTCATTCGCCCGGCAGCCACGTGCCTGGTCTTATGACCCTGGATTCATCCGTGCCTGCCTCCACCGGCCTGCACTTTCCTACTTTCTGGTTCTTCCGCCTCAGCAGCTACGTGGTGAGTCAGGAAAAGCCTCCATTTTAACATCTGACCGCGGACTTGAACCAGACAGGATTTACCTGTTGTGCGGCGTGTGAGCCACGGGGTTGATATGAATGTCTTTCTTGAGAGGCGACCTATAAGCCTCACTGGTTTTGTTTCTCCGGAGAACCCATCCTGAGACAAATTTCAAGGAGATGACTGGACACACTGACCGCAACCATGGGCGCCATCCACAGTAATGCGCTGGTCCAAGACCGGGCAGTGTTTCCCTCTGTTGTACATGGGGGGGGGGGACACTATGAGTCGGAACTGACTCAATGACACCCTCCTCATCACCTACAAGGACACGAACTGGGTTTCTGGGGCACATCCTCTGCTGTCACTCCCACAGCCACCATTTAAAAGCCCAGGAAGGAGATCTGGTGAGAGTGGGCAGACCACACCCGCCCTCTGCACAGCAGGACCACTTGTAAACATCTAGGCAAACTATGGGTCACGTGGCCAAGGTGACACGTTTGTGGAGCAGAGCAGCTTGGGCTCCTCTATGTGGGAAGAGGGGAATCACTTCTGTTGGTGGCTGTGCTGAGCCAGCAGGGAGGTGAGTTATCAGCCACCGTCCCTTATGCGATAGTTTTGGACTTCATACGCATGTGACTGTTGTCTACCGAACAAAAACAGGACAAGATTACGACCTGATCTGAGTAGAGGCTGTGAATTGGACCATGCTCTGTTTAAAGGCTGAGTCTGTACAGAGTGGCGTGTTACCACCGCAAGAAGAAAGGCTGCTTCTGGAGTGGCTTGGGAAGTCCTGGGGATTAAGATTCATTCCCAGGAGGCCAATGCCTACTGGGAACATCCCGACAGAGCCCCAGGTCCGAAGATACAGTCGGGGGTGGAGAACAGATGATGCCATTTGGGTATTGTGAGAAAGGTGAAGAAGGGTGTGACGTTCATCTGATGTCATCATTGCTCCTCAAGGTCACTCCCACCAGATGGCCTTTCCCCGCGTGGATCTGGCCAGGTGATGGGGAAGGGGCCATCCTGCCGCACTGTCGAATGAACCCTCCGAGAAACGGGGCGTGATCGCATCGCTGGCAAGAGCCAGGAGTGGGGCGCATCCTCCGGACCCTGCCTGACCTTTGGACTTGGGACTGAGCAGCACCCACTAGCACATGAGACCTGTTTTCAAACGTCCGTGAGTTTCGGTGGGCTCCTGAGGCAATTCTCACAACCCGGGCATGTGGGAGGAAATATGCAAGGGAAGAGGTGGGGGGAGGGGAGACAGAGCTGGGCGGCACCGGGGAAGAGCTAGACATCTGAGGCATCGCGGTCTCTAACTCCTTGGGACTGTTGCTGGGTGCCGCTGGGTGGGCTCCGACCACAGCAACCCGTGCAGAACAGAAGGAAAGCCGCCCGGCCCTGCGACATCTCACAGTGGTTGCAGCCACGCTGTCCGTCCGTCTCCTTGAGGGCCTCCTTCTTTGCTGCCCTCTATTAGTTTTTAAAATCATTTCATTGGGGACTCATACAAGTCTTACCACAATCCATACATCCACCCATGGTGTCAGGCATATTTGTACATTTGTTGCCATCATCGTTCTCAAAACATTTGCTTTCTACTTGAGCCCTTGGCATCAGCTCCTCATTTTTCCCCTCCCTCCCTGATCCCCTCTCCCTCAGGAACCCCTGATAATTTATAAATTATTATTATTTGGTCATGTCTTACACCTCCCTTCTCCCACTTTTCTGTTGTCCACCCCCCAGGGAGGAGATTATATGTAGATGCTTGTAACCGGTTCCCCCTTTCTATCTCACCTTCCCTCCACCCTCCAGGTATTGCCACTCTCACCACTGGTCCTGAGGGGTCATTTGTCCTGGATTCCTTGTGTTTCCAGTTCCTATGTATGTTTCACTGTTGCTCCACTGCACGCTGACTTGACTGGCTTATCTCCTCCCATGACCCTTTTGTAAGGGGATGTCCAGTGGCCTACAGATGGGTCTCGGGTGCCCAATATGCAATCCCCCTCATTCACAATGATTTGATTTTTTGTTCTGATGATGCCTTGTACCTGATCCCTTCGACACCTCATGATCACACCGGCTGGTGTGCTTCTTCCACGTGGGCTTTGTTGCTTCTGAGCTAGGTGGCCGCTTGTTTACCTTGTTTATCTTTTGATAGCCGGGCTCCATCAGCTTTCTTCACATTTGCATATGCACCCGCTTTGTCTTCAGCGACCCTGTTGGGAGGGTGAGCCTCATGGAATGTCAATTTAATAGAACTAAGTGTTCTTGCATTGGCTGCCCCTCTATTTGACCAAGCGTGACTTTGACAGTACTTCTAAGCTGTGCGTGACGTTTCCGGTGGCTACTTTCTCCAAGGTGGGCATTCGAGTGCATCTTCATGATCCGTTCCTAGTCTGAAAGGTCTGCTAAGACCCACTTCACTTGGGGTGGCAAGAGCCCAGTGCCATAGCTTCTATGCAGTGTCACAGCGACACGCTAACCGTGTTTGCCCGAGAGACTGTTGCTGTTGTAGAGTCGGCTCCGACCACAGCGACCCCGTGCAGAGTAGAAGGAAACCCCTCCCGGCCCTGCGCCACCCTCACCATGGTTCCTGTGCCTGAGCCCATGGTTGCAGCCAGTGTCCGTCCATCTCCTGGAGGGTCTTCCTCTCTCTCGCTGTCCCTCCACTTCACCAAGCACTGGTCCTTCCCCAAGGACTGGTCTCTCCTGGCAACGCGGCCAAAGAACGTAAGACCAAGTCTCACCATACTTACCTCTAAGGAAACTAGTCTGGTATTAACCCTTCCAGCGCTGTGATCAACTTGATGGCAGGGAAAAGACTATTACCACAGGATGGGTGTGCTGGTTTCCGGTGTAAGTCCTCCTGGCTCAGCTGTGATTCTCTGTGGTTTGTCAGATTCTGGGCTGGGGCTCCTGCAGGGCTTCCCCTCCAGCTGTGACGCCCCCAAGGCCAGACACAGCCCATCTCTCTGCCCAGAGTACTTGGAGGCCCTTGGCCCCCACACACGCTAAATAATCCCTTACCTGTTCACCAGCCGGCCCATCACTGTTGGGCTTGGCAGCCTGCGTCCTGGGGAGCTGCGGGCCATGGCCAGGGTCAGAGCCCCTGTCCCTGCGGTTTCTAGCAGCTTTCCTGGGGTGACATTACAGGGACTCTTGCCCTCTGGGGGGCACTGATTTGTTTGCGCCAAAGCACAGAGAGCAGTGACATCATGCCCGAGGGCCGAGAGCCAGCAAGGGTGGGTGACTCGGACCCCAGAGCAGTGCCCCTGGTGTCCCTCCAGCTGCTGGGCAGGGAGGGGAGTGTGTGTGTCCACTGGGTCCATCAGAGACCCCACCCAAGCTCAGAGCTCTGGCATTGAGTCGGGTACCTGGATTCATGCAGTGCCGCCCCAGTCCTACATGTGGGTGGGTCAAGGCTGGTGGGGCGGCTTCTAGGGCTAGGCCAGGGCCACAACCCTCCTCACCTCCCTGGGTCCATGCAGCCTCCCCTTGTCTGAGCTGGGCAGAGAGGGGAAGTATAACCCCCACTCCCAGTCCCACCCCAGATCGGAGGGCCGACATGGCTGAATAAGAAGGTGACGGCTGAGGTAGGGGGCCTCCAGGTGGCTTCACGAGAGGCCGACACCCTGTGAGGGGCAGCCTCCCCCATCAGCTGATGATGATTATACAACGGCGGGGACAGGGGACATCTCTGATGCTCAGCCATGTGAGACCAGGGGGTAGGGGCTGAGTCCTCCTTCCCAAGAGCCTCTCCTCTGCTGCTCCGCCTTGCTCGGAGCCTGCCGCCCCCCTCCCCCAATCTCTGAAAGAAGAGGGTATGTCTCCACTTTTCACAGCCCCACCCCCTTCTCCAGCCACCTCTGAGGGACTCCTACCCTCGGACTTGGCAGTGAAGTCAATAGGACTCAAAGCCATGACTACAGACACCAGTACCACGGCCACCCCACCAGGCGGCCCCCCTCTGCACCCTCCCCCAGGGTACCTGCCCCTGCAGGGTGCTGAGTGAGGCAGTCCTCTGTGCGGGGCAGAGGGACACAGGCTGAGACTCCCCATGCTGGCTTGGGGAGAGCATGGTTGGACCCCAAAAGCCTGGGTTGGGGTTTTCAGGGGCTGGACAGGGCCCCACTCTGGGGATCCCTGTGATAAAAGTGCTGGGCGCTGAGCATGGTGCAGGGAGAGCCAAGTCCTGCCCCGGAATTATCCCGAGTCCCAAAGCCATAGAGCGGCGAGGCGAAGAACCAGGCAGTCTCCTGATTCTCCCCTGGAGCGGCTGGTGGAGCGGAACCGCTGTCTCTGTGCCCCTCATCGCCTAGTCGTTGACACGCACGGAACAATCAAGAGAACACTGTACAGAGCAGCACCGGGCACGCCTGCCATCCTTAAATAGATTTATGGAAATGGCTCCAAATTACAGCATTTAGAAAATAAAGATAATATCAAATACAGAATACCATTCACTCGGTGACGTCCCCTCCCTCTCCTCACAGAGGCCGTCCTGGCGCGGGGCTGACCCGCTGGGGAGGCACCTGGAGGTTTCTCTTCTGAAAGCAGCGGCAGGTCCGCCCTCTCTCTGAAAGTAAAACCGCAGTCATCCTTGCCAAACGAAGCCTGAGATTGAAGCCTGAGGAGGGGTCTGCACCGGAGCTGCCAGCGCCTTGGCCTGGCACGGCCCATCGGCTCTGAGGACAGTCCTGGGCACAGGGGGGTGCAGAGGGAAAGGGACAGTAGGGCGGCCATGGGGCCAGCCCCTCCCGAGGAGGCCCAGGGCCCTCTGCCTGGGATGGCTGGCGCTCTTCCCATCAGCGCCAGCGGGCCCTGAGGCAGGGCCGTGGTGGGGAGAAGGTGGTGGCAAAGGGGATGAGGTGTGGGTGAGGAGGGCTGAGCCCTGCCGTGACCTGCCTCTGCCCTGTCCCTTGTGTGTCCCTCCCCCACCTGCTCCGGATTGGGGCCTGGGGCTGCCTGGAGCTCTGCCAGTAACCCCGGCTGGGTTCATGTGAGGGCACCAGCAGTGCATGGGTCACAGTGGCTGGACCCCAAGGCAGCAGGGACAGGGTGCAGCAGCCCCACACCCAGCTCTCGAGGGGCAGGCACCTAGGGTGCATGGGAAGGCAGCCCTGTGGCCCCAGCAGCAGTAGCAGCGGCGGTGGATGAGATGCGATGAGAATCCCAGAGGTGCAGCTGGGGAGGGCGGAAATGGGGGCCGTGGCAGGGCGGGCATGGGTCAGACAGCTGCCTTGTCACTGTAGAAGGGTGTCACGTGGAACATGTAGCAGTGCGTGCACACGCGGACCGGCTTCATCTGTCCATAGCGCGGCAGTGGGGCCGAGTGCGAGGAGCAGCGGGAGCAGAAGATCTGGAAGGGGAAATGGGGTGGGGGGAGTGCTGGGGTCCCTGCAGCCAAAAAGGGCCTCCCCATTTCCCACCCCAGCTCCATGTGCCTCTTGCCTCCCCTCCAGAGCAGCCTCTAGACATGCGTGGGGTCTGCCTGGACCTAACCTGTGGGGCTGGGCCTGGGGTGCAGGTCTTGGTTCCAGGAGCTGAATCCAGACTATAAACAAAGCACCAGTCTAGCCCGCTGCCATCGGGGAGATTCTGGCTCCAAGAGGCTCCGCCGGGCAGAGTAAACTGCCCCCAAGGGTTTCTGAGGCTGGAAACATTTTCTAGGCAGAACAGCCTCCGCTTTCTCCCCTGGAGCAGGCGGTGGGTTTGAACCATCAGCCTTGCCGTTCGCAGCCAGACCCTGACCCCACTGTGCCACCAGGGCTCAGCCCCTCCAGCATCTTCTCCCACGCCAGCTTGGAAGCAGTGGGGTCCAGCCGTGGGCTTCAAGGACGAATGCCCTGTGGGCCGGGGCGCAGATGCGGGGCCTCAGCACAGGGACCCCCCCCACACACACGCATGCTCTGCGTGCCGGAGAGATGCGCACAGTCTGGCATCAGGTTGTGAGACCCCAGCATCCACTCACCTTCCCGCAGCTCCGGCAGTGGTGTTTCCGGCGGATAACGGTGAAGGGCGCTTTGCAGGTGGTGCACAAGCCACAGGCCTCATCCGGGACCCACTCGGGGGGGTCTGTGACAAGGAGAACCAGGAGCGGTCAGCTGGGTGACTGTGGGGCCAGGGCTGTGCCACCAGTCCCTCTGTCTACGTGCTTTCTGGTCCCCCCTGGACCTCAGTTCACTAGCTGGCATGGTCCTTCCTTGTGGATATGGGAAGTGCCCATGAATGAAATCCCAGCTGGGCACCTCATCCTGGCCCAGGCCACCTGGATGGTCAGGCCACCAGTGTGATGGTCGGTTTCAGGGAGCACCTTGGCTCAGCTGTCGGTTCAGATGCAGGTTTGCGTTGAGTTGCCCCTGGCTCTCGGCAAGCCCACCAGCACTGGGTGGGCCCGGCTCGTAGCATTGCCATTGGACGGAGGAGGGCAAGGGCAAAGATCTGCCACAGCCCATCCACCTTCCAAGGAATGCCTGCTGGGTTCGAACTGCTGGCCTTTTGGATAGCAGCCTGATGCTTAACCGATGGGGCCACTGGTGCTCCCTCCGGCACATGGAGAGCTGATGAGCTGTCGGTCAGCAGGCTGCCTGGCTCCGTGCCATCTCGGGCTCTCTGATGGGGGTGACCGGCTGTGCATCTGTTATAGCACCAGTCCATGGCCATGACAGCCACCCCGGATGATGGAACCTGTAATTTCAGATCGAGACGCCCTTCCAGCACGTGCAAGGTGAACTTCTTTATCCAATCAGTCCCAGTCCCCTCAGCTCAAGGCCTGACGTGCAAAATAGGGGGTTGCCCTGGGGTGGGTCCTGCCTCTGCACCGAAAGGACATTTCTCCAGAACTCTCCCACTCCTCCTGCTGCCCAGTCTTCAGATTTGGAGGCACAGACCCACAGGAACCCCCGGCCTGCCAGCTGGCCTCTGGGCCGTGGACACGTCAGTGCCTCTCTTCGCCTCTGTGGACCAGGGGAGTCTTTGTATTTTGTGTGTGTGACAGTGTGGGTAGAAACCCTATAAGACAGGATAGGAGTGCCCCCATTGGATTTCCTTGGCTCTAATCTTTTATCCCACAGAGGTACCTTTGGGCCTGCACCACCCACCTTTTGGTGAACACCTGAACACAAAACCACTGTGCCACCAGGTCTCTGTCTCTCTGTCTGTCTGTCTCTACACACACACACACACACACACACACACACACCAAAACCAAACCCACTACAAGCTCAAACCTCAGAAGCTGTGGCTTCCTGGCGCTGAAGACTTTGGGTCCTGGTTTCATGGACATCCTAGTTAAATGGCCCAATAACAAGTGAGAGCCTCTCTTCTACCTCCCACTGAGATGCAGAGGGTCTGGAGGCAGGGGGTCTTAAAAGCTTGCAAGGCACCACACCCAAGGCAGAGCAGTGGGTCTCTGTTCACCTGGGGTGACCGATGGGGGAGGCGGAGGACATGGGATGTGTGGCTGACCACCTCTGTGAGCAAGGGCTGCCTCTGCTTTGAGGCCAGAAGCCGTGGCGGGGGGTGGGGGGTGGGGATTTGAGGAGGGTGTGTGAGTGCCTGCTACCATTCCTGAATGTTTTGATCCAAGATTGCACAGAAGATTCCAGATCCAAAGTGGGGAAATACAAAACAGATCCTCAAATTCTCACCGACTCCAGACTTTCAGGAGCTTCCGAAGCTGGCTGAACTGCTGGGACTGTTGTGCAGAGAGGTCTTTAAAGCTCAAATCAAAAACACTCACTGAGGCCACCTTCAGGCCATCATTCAGCTCCTCGCTGGGGTCCACCGAGCTGGCTCGGACACACAGCGGCTCCAAGTTCCACAGAGCAAAGCCTGCCGGCCTGCGCCAGCCTCACCACAACTGCGGGAGCCCACGGTTTCGCCCAACGGCTACGCAAGGTTCTGCTGGAGGACTACGCTCTCCTAAGAGCCCTTTGAGCACGACCGACTGGACGGACTGTGAGTTTATATGACTGCAAAGTCCCTGAAATGATCACAGATAGACGCGTCACACGGAAACACCAGTCTCAGAAGGTCATCATGCTTGGTCAAATGAGGGCTGGTGATAATAGGAAGATGGACTGGCGCAGTGGCTGGGACCACGGGCTCCGGCGTAAGAACAAGGTGTGCGGATGGCGCAGGACCCGGTACTGTTCTGTTCTGCTGTGCCTTGGTTTCTGTGACTCAGAACAGGCCAGCAGGACCTCACACAGGCACAATGTACTAAACAAACAAACCGGTCTCTGTCACATCAACTGCAACAAGAAGCCACCCCACAGGACACAGAACTGCCTCAGAGGGCTTCCGAGGGGGAGGGGGGTTCTTCTTTAGGAAAGCAGACAGCCTCATCTCTCTCTGGTAGAGCAGCTGGTAGATTCAAACTGCTAACCTTTAGATGCACAGCCAAGTGTTTAACCACGGAGCCACCAGGGCTCCATGAGTGTGGTGTGTCTGTCTGTCTCTCCTCTCTCTCTCTCTCTCTCTCTCTCTCTCACTATGTATACACGGGGACTTCAAAATGGTCATGGGAATTTTGCTCTTCCTGCCCACAATGTTTGGAAGCCCCTTCGGATATGTCCTAGAGGCACCCTGGGGCCAAGATCCAAGGCTCTCCTGCCAGCCCCAGTCTGGTGGGCTCCACAGCAAGATGGTGCTAAGAATCACGGAAACAAGCCCCTGCCGAGTGGTGGGCATCTACTGGGCTTCAGTCCCCTTGCCCAGAACACTGGTAGTGTCCTATGCCAGGTGCCCAGACCCCACCTGGCAAAGCGCTCCCTGGGCCCAGGGCACATTCAGCAAGAGTGGCTGCCATTGGGGACAGAGCAGAAATGCCCTGATGGGTTTCCAAGACGGGAACTCTTTACAGGAGTAGAAAGCTTCCTCTTTCTCCCATGGAGTGAGCTGGTGGGTTCAAACTGCTGACCTTGCAGTTAGCAGCCTCGCAACTCATAATCATGATACCACCGGGGCTCAGACCCCATGGCAGAGGGGTGGAAGCATCCAGAAGCCGTGCCCCAGGGCTGGCCCGACTTCCTGTACCTTCGAAGTCACCATCTCGGGCTTTGGCTGTGAGCTCGGAGGATGACAGGGTCTCCTGGCACAGGGCGCAGTCCTCCAGGGCCGCCCGCCGAAGGGGCTGGGTGACTGAGAGAGAGAGAGAGAGAGAGAGAGAGAGAGAGGGAGAGAGAGAGAGAGAGACCAATCATAAGCAGCACAGTCATCAGCCCCAGGTAATGCCCTGGGGCAGAGGGGCTTGGGCATGCACACACTCTGGGCCAAGGTCTCCAGGGTCCCCAATGTGGGAATTCACATCTACCACCACCCCTGCCCCTGCACTCAGAGGGTAGCCCTGTAGCTTTTGTCCACTGCCCTGGGGGCCTGCCCACCTTACGGCCCGGGTTTGAGGCTGTTTCTCACCCACCCACCATGACCCTCCTTCTCTGGAATTTATAACCGATGGCCCCCAGCAGATTGCCTGGCAACTGCTGAGCTGTTTCTACTGGGGACATGCAGGTCACAGAAAACCCAGCCGGGGTGGCTGAGAGAGGCAGGTTCCTGGCCCCTCTTCCTGAGGACAGTGGGCAGGAAAGTCACACACAGCTGACCTGAGTGGGCGGCTCTCTGTCCCCACTTTCCTGGGGACAGGGGGCAGGGTGGCCACACGAAGCCAGCCTGAGTGAGTGGGCGCTCACCCTTCTTCAGCTTTTCTTTGTCGTCTGTCTCGGGCTTGGTGGCCATGACCTCAAACAGCGTTTTCAGGATGCTTCTCAGGTCACTGGCGTAGTTCGTCTGTAGCTGGTCGGCCACACCTGGGCAGGTGAGAAGAGCAGGTCAACAGGGGCTGTGCTGGGCAGGCTGACTGCAGTCTCGCTGAACCCTGCAGGGTTGGCTCCCCACTCAGGCCCTCAGACCCTCTGACTACCCAGGGAGGACCCCACAGGCCCTCAGACCACTCAGGGGTTGCTCCACGCACCGAGACCACTCGGGGTACTCCACATATCCTCAGATCACTCAACGGGGACTCCACACACCCTAAGACCACTCGGGGAGAAGGTGATGCTTAGCCCCCAAAGAGACAATCCACTGGCTCCTCGCAGGAAAATGCTCCACCTTAACCTGCAGGGCCTTCCTGTCCTCAGCCTCCTCAGACCAGCGTTCTGCACACGCACATAAGCTGCCGGGCTGCTGGCATTGACAGCACATTGGGGAGAGCCCCGCCCACTGCCAAATGCAGTGTCCCCAGCCCAGGGCAGCGCTTCCTCTGGCTCGGTCTCTGCAGGCCAGGCTGAGCTGGGGGTGGTCAGGTCATAGGAAGGTGGAACTCAGCATAAGCCGGGTGGTTCTGGCAGGGGCAGCTGCCGGCTGCAGAAGTTCAGGGTCTCAGCACACCTGGCCTCGCTCTGGGACCACTGACCCTCGCTGCTGCCTTCTGCAACCGGCCAGCCCCGAGGGAGGACCAGGACAACAGCCATGGCCAGACCTCCTGCTCCCCAGAGGTGGGGTACAGGCTGGGCAGGACACATCATGTGTGACATATGAATGCATGTCAGCTATTATATATACTACATGCTAACCACACACAGATAATATACACATGACACATGCCAAACACATACGCTATGCCAACTACACACCAGATATGTATAACATACCTGTCATACAACACACACTGCACATGCCAGATATAACATACATATCACCCATGCAATATACACACCATACCTCCATACTTATCACACACTAAACACACATATATACCAAACATACATCATACACTACACAGCACACACCAAAACTCATACCATACATACTACACACAGTGGGCACACATAGATGTACACGCACCACATACCATATGCCACACACCAGACTGACCACGCACTGGTGTATGGGCCTCGAGAACTAAGCCTCTGTCTGTCCCCACTGCGTGGCGTATTGGCCACCCTGGCAGTCGGGGCTGGTCAAGCAGGACTGGGCCCCACAGGCTTCAGAGGCTGGTTGCTGGGAGGCAGCACCTTTCTGCCAGGGCACCACAAGGTGGGCTCAAAACACCTTCCTTTCGATCAGCAACCCAGCACGTGGTCTGTTTACAGGAGCGGGGCCCTGTCCCTGCAGGAGGCCATGGGAACGAACTCGGGCCAGGCAGCCAGAGAGCTCCCCATCCACTACTGGGCACTAGGGTGGCCATCCCACCCTGCCAGCAGCCCCCAGCCCCCAGTGCGTACCTGATATGCAGACAAAGAGGCGGTGGATCAGGTCATGGCTGCTGTGGAAACGTGAACGGATCTTTTCTCTCGTGACAGCAGGGGTGGTGTGGGGGGTCTTGGGGACAGCCTCGGGCCTGGCCTCTGCAGAGCAGGCCACCGTGGGGTCACTGCACAGAGGAAGAGAAATGTGCTGTGGGGCCCAGAGCAGCCCCATGGGCTTCCGCTGCCTAGGTACAGGGCTGTGCACCCACAGCTCCCTGTCCTTACCTGAAGGCGTGATCAGTGACACGCCGCCTCCCCGCTGGCAGAATGGTGGTGACGAAACAGGTAGGGCACCTACAGGGAGTTCCTCAGAAAGTGGGACGCGACCCAGCAGCCGAAAGCACACACCCGGAGGTGAAGGCGCCAACAGAAACCTGGTGGGGGTGGGGCTAAACCAGGACTCCACTCGGCCACAGGAAGCAATGAAGTCCTGCTGTACGCCCATCGCAACGGGCCAGCTGCTGTATGACCTCACTCACGTGGGACACCCGGTGCCCCAGAAACCAAAGCGTTCCCGGGGACAGCAGGCAAGGGAGCAGGGCGCGGAGGATACCTCCCCGCGGTGGCGGTGTGGTGTGGGGGTGGCATCTGGGAAGGGACAGTCACAGAGGAGGCACAACTTGAATTGCGTGACCAGGGCACGGAGGTGCCCACGTTCTGTTGTGAAGATGGTCCACGTGCACGCATCGCCGGGGCAGTCAGGGTACCACAAGCTCTGACCCAGGGTGTCCATCTTGCCCTCCTCCCTGCCCCCCACAAGGCCACCCCTCCGACTCTTGCTGGCGTGGACGGCTGGTGGTGCCGGAACACATGTACCTCGTGGTTTTGAAAGTGTGACAACGGCGGCACCAGGCACCTGCGTCTTTCTTTCTCAACCAAGGGGAAGAGAATCACTGTCAGCATCAGCAGCCTGACTGCCATGAGGCAGAGGTCCAACGCCCATCCGTCCGTCTGTCCGTCCGTCCTCCAACCTGCCTACCAGCTCCGACACCAGCCACTCCTCCTCCCCGAGTTCAACACGTGATGGAATCGCCCACACACAACTCACAGGCCATGTTCATAAGCATGTAGTTGATTAGGAAATTAAAAGGCCACCAAGCCAATTCTGGCTCCTCATCACCTTCTGGGGCAGGGTCGAGCTGCCCCTTGGAGGCTGTAGACATGTACAGGAGCAGCTGCTTTCTTCTCCCTCAAGCTGCTGGAAGGTTTGAACCTCTGAGCAGCCTGAATGCAGCAGCACACCAGTGCTCCCCTCTTGAAGAAGTACAGTAGAACCCCGGACCTCAACGTGAATCTGTTCTAGAAGGCGCGTCGAGATGCGATGCAGTCGAGTTCTGAATCATTTTTTTCCATAAGAAGTAACTGGAAACGGATTAATCTGTTCTCGACTACCAGGTGTTTACCCCAGCCTTGCCTTTTTATACAAAACATGACATGAAAATTTCCAAGTCAAAAAGTCCATAGTTAAATAATATAAATTAAATAAGAAACACAACATTAAATGAGTTTGTAACAACTACAGTACGGCCTATACCTTGAGACGGATGAGGATCTGGATCTGTGGACACGGAGGTGGAGAGGAGGGATGGAGACAGTCATGTTTGGAAGGGGACTCCCCTTCCATCAAATCAACTGGGAGCTGCTTTTCAGGAGTTTTCCTCCCTTCTCTGCCTTTTTTCACTAGGACCTGGCTGGCTGTCTCTAAAAAAAAAACAAACAAAGATCTGTCTCATGGGGTCTGCTGTGGGCTTTTCCATAGCTGTTTTCTGAAAGGGTTTACTAAATGATCATCCACAATATCGATACCATGGTTAAGCAGTTCCTTATCATGATGATGCTTTTCAAAAGAAACCTCTCTCCTAAGACCCATGTTTTTTTATCTACAAACAGTACAAAAAGTCACAAAACTAAGAAAATTATAGCAAAACGCTTGGAACACGGCCTCAAAAGGTTTAAAATACTCGTACTAACAACGCCAACTAACACCAAGTGACCAAAAACACGAACTGCTTTTGTTTATAAGAATCACGTGCGTCTGGTCGGATTCCGATGTTTTGTTTGAGCTCCGATGCAAAATTTTCTCAAAATTTCGAGTCGAAATCCGATTATGTTGAGGACTGATGCAGTTGAGTACCAGGGTTCTACGGTGACAGGATACAATTTAGGATCAGGAGGGACTCTTTGGTCGGCCATGCAGACAGCCCCTGGCCTGGCCTCTGCCATCCTCAAGCAAGGGTTACACAACTCGGTATCTTTGCCAGTACGTGCCTGGGGGCCTGCCACTCCACCAGGAAGCCTCCTGCCGGGAGGTGCCCGGCTCTCTTGTTCCCTGGTTCAGCATGCCCTCTGCAGCCACCTCACTCTGATTGCGCTGCCATCTGGGCTCTGTTGCTGCTTCCTCTGCCTCCTGGGTCTAGGAGGTTCTCAGCAGAGAGATCCCAGGTCCCAATGACATGCTGGTTCCCATTTCTTCTTGGTTCCGCGAGGCCCGCCCCTTGCTTAGAGATCGGCTGTCTTTTTTAAAGCCTACTGGGATTTCAGAACTGACCCATCTCCTCCACGGGGCTATAAATACCTGATTTGCACGCCCAGCCTCCACGAGTTCAACACACCTGGTTTGCATTCTTAGCGGCTGCCCAGCCCTTGTTGGTGGGTGCCACTGAGTCGGTGCTGACTCACAGTGACCCCGTGTACCACGGAGTGAACACTGCCCAGTCCTGTGCCACCCTCACATGGTTCTTAGGTTTGGACCCACCGATTAGCCACGGTGACCGTCCATCTTGCAGAAGGGCTTCCTCTTTGCTTGAGGAAGCATGGCGTCCTTCTGCAGGACGGCGCTCTCCTGCCAACTCGTCTACAGGACGTGAGATGATGTCGCACCGCCCTTGCCTCCAAGGAGCTTTCTGGTTGGGCTTCTTTCGTGACAGATGTGTTTGTTCTTTGGGCCGTCCGGGTGCTTCCCATAGCCTTCGTCAGCACCACCGTTCACATACATGGATTCTTTTTCAGTCTTGCTCATTTACTGTCCAACTTTGACAGGCCTATGAGCCAACTGACGATACCACAGCTTGGGTCAGACACACCCTGCTCCTCAAAGGGACACCCTGGCTTTCCAACACTCTACAGAGGCCTTCTGCAGCAGACCCACTCAATGTAATTTGTCTTTGGATTCTCTCGACTTCTGCTCCCATGAGCATGGATTGCGGATCTAAGCAAGACGAAATCCTTAACAACTTCGGTCTCTTTGCCATTTACCACAATGTGACCTACCGGCCCAATCCCTCAGTGGCTTACACACAGCATACTCGCCACGGCCTACCCAGTCATTGTGTGGAAATCCCACCCATGGCCTGGAAGGGCCTTACCAGGCTTTTCCCTGCACTGTGCCCATCACCCACAACTGCCTTCTGTGGGGCATCAACTGGCCTCTTTGATTGCACCTGTAGTGGGGGGAACAGCAGCCCCTCACAAGACAGGCCCACATCCTCAAACCTGGGACATGATCTTATTTGGACAAAGGGTCTTTGAGGTTATAATCAAGTTAAGAACCTTGAGACAAGGAGATCAACCTGGATTTTCCAATGGACCAACCCCCTATCTAATGGTCAGGATCCTCAGAGACAGCCCAGCAGTGGTCAGATGAGGGCCACAGCCGCGCTTAGAGGCAGTGGTTCTCAATCTGGGGGTTGAACGACCCTTTCACGGGGTCGCCTGATTCCTGACTGTAGCAAAATGACAGTGATGAAGTAGCAACAAAAATAATTTTATGGTTGGGGGTCATCACAACATGAGGAACTATATTAAAGGGTCGAGGCATTAGGAAAGTTGAGAACCACCGGATGAGAGGGATGTGACCAGAAGCCAAGGAAAGCTGAGAGCCACCAGACAGACACTAGAAGGGGCAAAGACTGTTTCTCCCCCAGGCGTCTGGTGTGGATGGAATAGTGCCTCCCTCCCAATAATTAACACTGAATAACCCTGCTTAGAAATAGTTTTCTTTTGTTATCACGATAGGATCATAACAGAGTAGGATGGGTCGAAATGGGATCCTAGCTGAATGGTGTCTTATAACAAGAGCAGAAGATACTCAGGGACACCCCCCCCACCCCCGGGAGGGGAGGGGACCATTCGATACAAAAGGCGTGGGGGTGTGGCTGGATGTAAGCACAGAATGACCATTGCCTTCAGAAGACTGGCCCAGCACAGCTGGGAGAACGAGTCAGGAAGACAGACTTGCGAGGAGGCTTTGGGGAGCTCATGAGAAGATGGACTGAAAAGACGATGGCAGTTTCCCCGTGAGCTTCTTGGGGAGTCCTGGTAGTGTAGTGGTTATGCATTGGGCTGCCATCTGCAAGGTCCACAGTTCAAAACCACCGGCCACCCCGAGGGAAAAAGATGGGGCTTTCTACTCCCCCAGCCAGTCAGTCTCAGAGACTCACAGGGACAGCTCCCCTCCCTAGAGGGTTGCTGTGAGTCGGCATTGACTGCGGGCAGAGAGAGCTTCCTGAAGTGCAGGGCTGTGTGAAGGAGGGAGGATGCCAACGTGGAGAAACTATCAGCGCCGTGAGAGACTGCTCGCGGTGCCGTCAGACCGATCTATGAGCTGGGGAACCCCGTGTTTCAAGGGAGAGAAGCACACGAGACAACAAGACTGTCTGGGGCAGGGCTGGCAACGACTGGATGGAAAGACGCAAAGCGAGGCCAGCGACACAACTGCACGGCCACTCTAATGACCAGTCACGTCGGTTCAGCGAGAAAGACAAAACGAAACTCATGACAGAGTCAATTCTGGCTCACAGCAACCCTAGAAGACACGGTGGAACTGCCCCTGCGGCTACTCCTCTACTTGCAAAATGCACGCATAAATCCACCCACCCACCCCTCCATCATTATCATCCACCCATACCTCCCATCATGCATCCATCTACCCCATCCACCCCTCTATCCAATCATCCACTCACCCAGCCATCCACCCATGAGATCATTCAACACCCATCCATTCACCCTTCCAATGACCCAACCAAATACCACCTTCTTACCCAGTGACTCACCATTCATCCATCTGGTCACACATTCTTCCATCTGTCCATCTATTCACTCATCTGCCCTCCAGTCAAGTCCTCCTCTCTGACTAGGAGCCAAGGAGCACCTTGGGCCCAGCTCGGGACTTGCCAAGGAGATACAGGGCACAGCCACACCCCAATAGAATCTTGCCCTCCAGTGAGGCCAGGGATAGACGGGAAGTCTGGTGCCAAGGACAGCACATCACCTGGACCCCTCTGTCTGAGCACCTGCTGTGTATGGCACACGCCCAGGACCTTGGGGAGATCGCTGCCCTGTGTGGTGATACCCATGTTGCTGGGTTTATTTGCCATGAACACCTGGACTCCCAGCTGGCCATAGTGTGACTGCTGGTGAGGGGCTAGGACCAGTACCAGCCACACCCTGACTTCCAGCTGCTCATGCTCTGGCATCCAACCTCACACCCATCTTGACGTCTCCTGTAGCCCCATGCCCCCCGCCCCGCCCCAAGTGAATGATTGCCTTGAAGAGAAGTCATTACGCCTAATCTGTTTTTCAAGGGTCTAATTAATTACAAGTCTTCCTCTACTTCTAAATCCATCCATCATTCCTGCTGTTGCTTCCAGGGCACCAGAGGGTGGCGAAACCTTGGGAATTCTGCACAGCTGCAGGATCTGCTGCGGCTCCGATGGCCTCCAGCACTTGTCCCCTAAGGATTTGGGCGGGAACGGTGGCAGCACACTTGTTCTAGTTGGGGGAGGTCCTGGGCCAGGGTCTGCTGACTAGGTTCATAGCCTCCCCATGGCTAGGCTGAGCCCCACCCTGTTTCCCAGACCCCAGAGTGGGCCCTGAGTCCAGCCTCCTCCCCTGTCCTGGAGCCCCGGGAAGAGCTCACAGACAGTGGGAAGGCCAGCTCCTCTGCAACAAGGCTCACAGCGTGGTCACTCAGGTCAGCACTGTCCACTGCTGCCCTCCTTGGCTTGTGTCACTCAGCTCTCAGGACCCAGCTCAGGGACAGCCCCTAGGGGTCCCTCCCTGCAGCCGGTACTGGAAGCTTTGGCTGTGGACACTAACGGACTGTGGAGGGCCGGTCTGAAGCACACTGGGGCGGTCTCTCACCGGGATGTGTACAGTCGGATTTGCTCGCTGTGGCCCTTCTGGCCAGATTCCCTATAAGGCTCACCAAGCCGGCTGGTGGGATCGCATCGACAGTATTCCCTCTTTCCCTGGTGGGTCTGAGTAAAAGGGGGTGGGAGAAGATGCTGAAAGGATGATGTGACCCCGCTGTGAGCGGTTGTTCACAGGGTTGGTTCCGATGATGAAAACCTGAAACTCTTAGTAGGGATTGGGTAGTTTGGCCTTCATTGCTGGATATACAATGAGCTACCTGAGAAACCAGGATGGGGGACTCTTACAACCATCACAAAAGGGGTGGGTGTGTCATTTGGATCCTGAGAGCCTTGCGTGCTGTACCTCCTCGGTCTCAGGTGGAACTGTGGCCGAAGCGGCAGCCGAACCAAGAGTGCCAGCAGAGGGATGGGCTTCCCAGTCCCGAGACCCTCTGGGCCGGAGCAGGCTGCCCCTGGGCACTTACGTGGGGAGCTAGATCGGCTGGCCCGTGGAGCGACAGCTGGTTTCCTAAGGCTCAGGAGAATGTGTCTTGAGCATCTCCTGGCTGCAGAACAGCTTTGGGCAGAGGCCAGGCACCAAGGAGAAGCCCACCTGCAGGACCGGAGAACTGTGTCCTGAGCATCTCTGATCCTGAATGGTAACCTGTTAACTCGCAACACAATACGCCCCACGTCTTGAGTCTTGCCTGTGAGTTCTGTGTGGCCATTGCGAGCGGTGGTAGAGGCCAGCCGCCAGGAAGGATGCCATGGAAGGTGGGGGGCGTCGGTGCCAACATTGGTAAGAAGTTTGCAGGGGGTGGTTCTCTTTTCTTCTGCCTGTGTCCACACGGAGATGCCAAACTGTCGCCAAGCTATGCGGAGCTCCTCGTGGGTCTCTGCCCTGAGTGGTTCTCATCCTCACCTGTGATGTTCAGAGGGGGTCAGGCACGGTCCCCACGCCATTCTTACTCAAGGCACAAACCTCCCCCATCTGTGGCAAGTGGGCAAAGTGCCACTGGGCTGACAGTAGGCATCTGTCAATGTCACCCAGGAGGTAAAGACAAGACTGATAACAGCAATGATGGGGACGAGTGAGGGGGAGGGGCAGCAGTGACTACACGCGTCACGGTGCGTGAGAGTGGTGAGGGGTGGAGGGACACCTGGGAGTGAAGGCGGCAAGTCACCATGGTCCCGGTGGCGAGCTCCGGAGGGAGCCCTGGCGGGAACATTCTCTAGCAACGGCAAGGCCATGAGGCATGGTGGTGGTGAGCGAAGGTGGGGTGTCAACCAGGAACCATGCGTGTGATGCAGGTTGGAATGACAGCGGTGAGTTACAGAGTCACGATGGAGGGGCAGGGGCGGGGGTGGGGAGTAGCGGGGAGTTGAGCGAAGTCACGGGGAGGTCAGCGGAGCGCTGGACCAATGACAAGACCATGGGTGACGTTGGGGAGTGATGGCGGCCAGGAACAGCTGGGAGTCAGTGACTAGCAGTCGCGAGCGAGGGTGGGGAGCAATGGTGAGACACAATGGGGAGGCCACGCAAGTCGCAGCCGGGAAGGCTGTCCCAATGACAAGGCGGGTGGTAATGATGGATTAGATGGCTTACGGCAGCAAGGACCGCGGTGACCAACGCTGGGGAGTGATGGTGGGCAAGGGCTGGTGGAGGCGGTAAGAGGCGGAGCACCGCTGTGGCGACCGTGCGTGCCAGTGGTGAGTGACGGTGGAAGGCGTGGCGAGTGAGGGCTTCAATGGTGACAACGAGTAACGGGCAGTGAGTGGGGGTGCGAGGAGCCAGGAGCCAGGGCGAGTGAGGATAGAGTGGTGAGGACCGATGGTGGATGGGGCCTTGGAGCAGCAGCAGCGAGCGACGATGGCACGCCTCTGAGTCACGGCGAGAAGGGCAGTGGGGAGCAAGCAGCAGCAGAGGATGGCCGTGGAACACCAGAGAGGAGGACGGTGATGACAGCGAGGAAGGCGGCGGGCTCTGTGTGCGCTGCGCCTCCCGGTTCACCCTCGGGAGGCTGTGTGCGAGAATAGGACGCAGCTCTTGGCAGATGACACAAGCCTCAGGAAGGCTGGTGACCGATCTTGGGTGCCACAGCCAGGGTGGGCCAGAGCCAGCACCACCACCCTCAGGCCAAGGCCATGCCACATCACAGCATGTCTCTGCAGAGATGTCACTGTCTGCCACCATCCATCCAACAGGTGCAGCCCGGTCAGAGCAGAAGTCTGGGGCCCCGATGGCTGTGCTGGGTTTAGCCCTATGGGAATCCCATGACTGAACTCCAAGCGGTGACTCGGTAGGGCTGCGGGAGCCCAGCCACACAGCACTGACTTCGGAGGCCTCCTCGAGCCAGGGATTGACCACCTGGATCCAGATGGCCTCCAGCTCCCTGACAGTCACACACTGTGTGTGGGAGAGGCGGTCTCAGAGGACAAGGCGGGTCTCCTGCTTCGCGGCTCTCTCCTCAAGGTGGGGACTGCTGAAGGGGCGCAAAAGGAACCGTGGGGCAGGAGAGGAGGCGGCCCTCCCTCACCTAGCGGAGCGGGAGAACCAAAGCCCTCTGGCACTTTCACACTTTTAACCGTAGGAAGTCGAACAGAAGACACACGAGACAAAACCAAAGAGCAGACCACAAGCTGGGCAAAGGGACCTGCTGAGACCACACCCAGCTGAAGGCCCGTTTCAAAGGTGTAAGAAAATCCCAAAGGCTCCAATGGAAAACAGGTCCAGGGTGTCTCTCTCTCTCTCTCTCTCTCTCTCTCTCTCTATATATATATATATATATATATATATATATATATATATATATATATATATATATATATATATATATACACATACACACATATATATACATACACATATATATACACACACACATACACACACACACATAACATCGAGTCGATGCCAACTCATAGCAACCCTATAGGGCAGAGAAGAACTGTCCCTGTGGGTTTCCAAGAGTGTACCACTAGATGGGAGTAGAAAGCCTCATCTTCTGCTCTCGGAACAACTGGTGGCTTTGAACTGCTGATCCTGTGGTTAGCAGCCCAACGGATAACCACTATGCCACCAGGGCCCCTGGGGTTTTGTTTACTTGGTGTTCATTTACACACTCATCCATCGCCTTTAAGTCAGTTCCCAATCATAGCAACCTACAGGACAGAGTACAACTGCCACCTGGAATTTCCAAGGCTGTAAACATTTTAGAAGCAGACTGCCTGCTCTCAACAGACTGCCTCCCTCCAGCATCTGGTGGGTTTCAACTGCTGGCCTTTCAGTTAGCAGTGTGACACTTAACCCACTGTGCCACTGGGACTCCGTGGACTGTTCACCTAACTACCTCAATTAGCTCTACTTAATAGAAAAAATTTTAAAGCTCTTGGTTTTCCCAAATAAGCTACATCAGCTAAAATAAAAAACAAACAAGACCCTCAACTTTCTGGTTGTCCATTCTTGGTGGCAGTGTTCTGTCCCTGTTGGACACCTCTGTATCCCGGGAGGAGGCTAATAAGTGATTTTGGGGGGAGGGTGTCATGGAGATGTAGGGCTTTCTATAGGGAGAGAGAAGATGGGGTGAAAGGTCATCAAAGTTCCTCTGGGACCGGGGCGTCCCACATTCTCATTTGAAGAGGCAGGATCAACGCATGATAGACTTGTGAAAAACAGAAGTCCGCCAGAACCTTCGGGCGTGGCTGGTGGCGCTGTCCACGTGCCACACCACTGTGGCGAGTGGGAGGTGCTTCCACAACTGCGAATAGATATCGCACACGGCCCAGCAATCCCCCACTCGGCGTGGAGCCCACGGGACGCAGGAGACCACCCCATGCCCGTGGGGGAGGGCGGAGAAGCAAGCACCGGTACAGACACTACGCGTTGTTAGAGAGGAGGATGCGAGTGAAACACCGCGTGTCGGGGCTGGGTTGTGAGCAGAGCTCCTCGGTCACACACCCCACCCCGGGCATCAGCCTGGCCCCACTGCCACAAGCCCAACCGGCGCAGGTCCACGCACCCTACTTGCCTGGTCCCACTCCATCACTGTGTGCGGCAGTCTCGAAGACTACATGGCTCACAGAGCCTGAGCAAATCATTCCCTGCACTGCAATCACACAACTGGAAAGAGGAATGAGAGAGAGACTGTCCGCGATTACGTTTGGAGGCAGCTAGGACATCAACTTGGCATTCTGAAAACCTGCCGCTCAATAAGGAATAAAAATATATATCCCCTGCCTTGTCCCCACCAAGTTTATCTCTCATGTCACCAGATATTAGACGAGGGAATTCTCTTTGTGGAGCTGACCCAGCTTCTCATTAAAAGGAGAAAAAGCAATGCTAGAGTTGAGCAAGTGGCCTTGCAGCCTGGATGGGGCCCTGGGCGGGGCTCGGCAGGGCTGCTGACTGAGGGGCTGGAGGCTCGACACCACCCGGAGGGGCCTCAGAAGAAAGGCCCGGTGATCCATCTCTCAGACACAAAGCCACAGAAAGCCCCCAGGAGTGCGGTTCGATTCTCCACACAGGCCAGGCTTGCTGTGAGCAACTGGTCGTGGTGACAGGATGGGTCTCAAACTCTCAGACTCTTACTCCCTGCCCTGAGTCCAGCCTGACTCACAGCGACCCTGCACAAGATGGGCTGAGGCACCCGCAAAAGCCAGGCCGTGGGGAATCCTGCCAGACCAGGGCCAGGTGTCCTCATCAAGTGGATTTTAAAGACAAGAGTGGGGGTGGGGGATGGGGAGAAGAAAAGGGGAACAGAGACCTGGATGAGGGGCAGTCTAGGCGGGGGAGAGCCGGGGAAGGCACCCGTCAATGGTGAGGTGTGACCTGTGTTTGGATCCTGATTCAAACCGAGTGCTGGGAAACAAGGTGCTGGAGGCTCTGAGCACAGATGGACATCAGATGACAGAGACGGCTGGCTTTTTAGACGTGTGGCCTGGCTGTGGCTATGATGTCAGTATCGTGAGGCCTTATCTTAGAGGGATGCAAGGCTCTGGGTTCTGTCTCCCAATGACGTACGTGTGTGTGTGTGCGCGCACGCATTGTGGGGTGGGAATGGTGGGAACAGAGGTCATGTCTGTGGACAACTCTGCTGCTCCTGCTTGTCTGAGATTTTCCACATCGAAACTTATTTCCCGAGGCGTGTCAGGGGCGTGGTGCTGAGGCTGACTGCCGAGGGCACCCCACTGACGGCGAGGGGAGCCCTTGGCTTTGCCACTCTGAACAAACAGGACAACACAGTGGTCTTCTCAGAGCCCATCAGAGTGGGGGGTCATGCCCACCACTGCAGCTGGCTCGGCCATCCAACCAGGATCTTGGAGGGTGGAGGCGGTGGCTAAGGGCAGATTGCAGGGATATATATCCCTGGCCAGGGGAAGGTGGGCTTCGGGCGGCTGGATGAATGGGAACAGGCCTGACGGCACTTCCCCCATCCCCCAGCCCATCACAGGGTGGCACTCCCTCACAGGGGACCACGAGGCCCACACAAGACGGTGCAGACGGGACCCTGGGCACGGCCCTGGTGCACAGGACAGCTATGACCATCATTCCATTCTCCGTGGCACAAGGACACACTCGGGACTTATCAAGGGTCAGTGTGCTGGGGGCTGGGCCACTTCCACTGGACGGCCCTCAGGTGACTCGGCTGGGCCAGTCTCCTGGGTCTGTGTCTGAAGGAAAACGTGACTTCTTTCTGAGCACTGCTGCCCGTCTCCTGGGATGTGGGCCCCCTAGTTCCTGAGGCCGGGGGTCTGCGGGCTCCTGCAGTCCTGGGGATCTCCTGTGACCGTGTGTGCCGTCGATGGATCCTCCTGCTGGCCTCCCCAGCATGTGCCTCTGTTTCCCCACCTGCCCTTCTCTTCTGAAGGGCGCCGCTCAGAAGGGATTAGGAGCAAGGCCCGCCCTGCTCCAATAGGGCCTCGCGACCTAGCCAGAGGGCGGCGCCTGCACAGGAAGGCCTATTTCCCCAGTCAAGGCTGCCTTCACAGGGCCTGCTGACCCAGGTGGCGGGGTGGGGGTGGGGGTGTGTTCCCGGCTGTGGTAGTAACATAAATCACGTGTCAACTTGAGGATGTCAAATAGAAAGGGGGTGGAGTCTAGCCTGCCAATCAGGTCACAGCCTGATGATGCCTCCTCATGGGCATGGCCTTCTCAGGAGGATTCTGGGAACTCCCTCGCTCGTGATTCTGCCCTCAGAAGAGGCGGGCCTCTCTCTTCCTGCTTTCACCCTCCTGCAGACCAGGCACGTGGAGCCACATTGAGGAACCATGCTCAGAGAGCTGGAGGAGCGCCACAGAGAACTGCCAACACAGCCCTGTGGTGCTTCCACTGGCACTGGATCCACAAGACTTTTCACCCACCAACCTGCGGTCCTCCTGCATTCGGCATCACTGCATGTGCTGCGTGAGTCTGAAGAGGGATTTATGGACCAGTATCTGACATATGGGCTCATATCGGACTGATGGACTGAACCGGGAATGTTTTCTTGATATACAATTACTCTTTGATACAAAGGTCTGCTCACACACATACGAGTGTGTCTCTGGATTCGTTTCTCTCGTCAACCCTGGACTCACACTGGTGCACCAAAAAGTCAGGTCGACGCTCTACTGCCCTGTATGAGAGGAGCCCGGTGGCACCGTGGGGACCAGCTGCTCCTGGGAGAAAGAGGAAGCTGACTGCTCCTGTAGACTTGTCGTTGCCGGTCGGTGCTACGGAGCTGTTAGGTGCCACGGAGTCGGTTTATAGATTTGTGGTTGCTGGTAAGGGCCACGGAGCCAGTTCCCACTCACCGGGACCGGATGCCCAACAGAACAAAACACCTCCTGGTCCCATCTTCCCAGCGGTTCTTATGTTTCTGAGACTGTAAAGATGTACAGTCTCGGAAACCCAATGTAGGGGTGCACCCCCACCAAAAAAAGTCAAGCTCACTGCTCATCAACTCATTTCTGACTCGCAGCGACTCTGCGTGGGTTTTGGAGACTGTAATTCTCTACTGGAGTAGAAAGCCTCATTGTTCTCCTGTGGAGTGGCTGGTGGTTTTGAACTGCTGGCCTTGATTCTGGCAGCCCAACATATCACCTGCTACAGACTTCACCAGGCCTCCTTATATAGGGGCCCAGTGAACTGGAATTGACTCGGTGGTCGGTTTGGGCTTGGCAAAGGACGCCATGAAAACCACTGCTGGGGGGAGGCAATCCTCAATCAGGTGACCCTGCAGGGCAGGTAGAACAGCCTCCAGGCATTTCCAACACTGTCACTCTTGACGAGAGCAGACAGCCTCGTGTCCTCCCTCAGAGCGGCTGGTGGGTTCGAAGGGCTGACCCTGCAGTGAGCAGACCGACAGTATCAAAATATCGAGAGAACGACTGAAACAAGGCACAGAGACAGGAGCTAACTGTCGGGAAAACAAGTCTGTCCAATGGCACGCTAGACTTCCACGTAGGACTGCCACCAACCTTCCACTTGTCAAGAGGAAGAGTGTCGTGATCTGTGAGTGCCATCAAGGGGAGGGCCATCAAACGAGGTGCGACAGCCAATGCGTCTTTGGGGGACACAAATGAGCCCCCGACAGCTGGTCCCCAGGAAGAACCGGGTTTACCGGGGCAGCCACACTGGGCCCTCAAATCAAACCAGGTGGCTGTCCATGGGACTCGGGCAATGGTCGCCGACTTGGCCTCGTCTTCCACAGGGCTTGTGACCTGTTCCTAACCCACTACCTGGACTTGCCCAGGGGCCTGCGCAAGGCCAGGGTCACAGTTGCATTGATCTCATGAGAAGGTGCTGCTAGCATCGGGCTGTGGGGAGGTGTCAAGGGGCAGGGACGGGGGAGATGTGCACACTTCTGCAGCACCCGGTACAGCAGACACCACCCTACAGGTCCCGCTCTGTTAAGACTGGTGAGGGTTGCAAGACCAAGCCCCATCTGCTCCCTTGGGCAGCTTGTGAGCCAGCTAAGGAGGTGAGGTGGGGCACACTCAGCGGCAGTGGCCGCAGCACTGCCGTCATGAATGAGGGCACATTTGTCTGCCGGCTCTACCCCACCCCCGATGGATGGCGCACCTGAGGCCGGCACGTCACCATCCGGTGCACAGAGTGAGGCCAGCTACCCCTCCACCCCCCGCCTCGAGGCCTTACCTGGGGCCGGGTGGACTCCGGGCTTCCTCCTGGGTGCCTGGCTCTTGAGGCCTGTCCTCCTGGGCCTCCTTCCCAGTGTCCTTGGTCTGGGCCTCACCCTGCTGCTGACCTCCGCCGCCATCACCCTCACCTGGCGACCCACCTCCTGGGTCCACCTGGGACCCGGCCGGCTCCAGGCCCTGTGAGGATGGAGGGACCGCAAGCTCCTGCACGTTGGGGGCATCTTCTGGGGACAAAGGGGCTGTGGCGCCTTGAGGCAATGGCTCTGGAGCCAGGGGCTGTGGCTCTAGGCTCTCCCCAGGGACCTTGCCGCCCGCATGACAAGTCTTGACCGAGTCCCCAGGGCTGCACTTCTGCACCCGTTCCACAGCCTCGTCCCCGCCATCCCCACAGCCCCGGCAGCACACACACGAGTTGATGAGGCAGTGGGTGGCGGCCGGGCTGAGCATACGCTGGTCCGTGTCCACCCTCTCCACTGCCCGGTCCCCCGGTGCGGCTTCCAGGGTGGCTGAGGACGTCGGCGACTTGGGGTTGAAGATGACCGTGGCCGAGAGCTTCATGCCCCCGGTCCGGTGGGCGATCAGCTCGGCCGTCTCAGCGTCCTCAGAGCTGGCTTCCCAGCTCTCCAGTGACAGCTGGGCGGCATCCAGGCAGCTGCAGGAGTTGGGCCCCGAGAGGCCTGCCGCCCGCGCCTTGGCATCCTCAATGTTGTTGTTGCGTGCGTCTTCGTCCTTCTCCAAGGAAGGCTGGTTGAGCCCCGTCTCGACACACTCTCCAGCCCGGGGCTGGGCACAGGGGCTGGGCACCCACCGTGAGGGACTGCCCCGGGCCTCTGGCCTGCCGGGCCCCTCTCCTGCTCCCTCTACATCATCCATGAAGAACACCCTGACCTCTTCGTCGCTCCTGGGCTCCCGCGCCGCCCTGGCAGGAGAGGCCTGGCTACAGGGGCTGCCCTGGGCAGCCGGCCGGTGGGCGGGGGATTGGCAGGCACTGGGCGGGGAGAGGAGGGACGACATCTCGTCCCCCGCCCGGTGGACCAGGCGGTTGAGCTGCTCCAGCTCCTGGTCATCGTACTGCATGGAGCAGGCCAGCTCCACGTCCGGTGCGTCTGGCACGTCCGGAGCCTTGGTCTTCGAGGAGAGGGGCTCAGCGGGCGGCAGGGTAGACGGCAGGGTGGTGGGGGGCGCCTGGGCGTCGGCCCGGGTGGGGTACTCCACGTCCTGGGAGATGCAGAGGTTTCTCTCCAGCGTGTGCAGTTCCTCATCCGACAGGGTCTGCAGCAAGTCCCTATGGAAACCAAGACAAACCAGGGGGTGAGGTCCCACAGAAGGGACCTGGTGCCTGGACACCAGCCCATAGCGGCGGCGGATGCTATGGTCACCTGGGCCGTAGAGTGGGCCTGGCACCAGGACCATAAGGACATTGGAGCAGACTTCCCCAGGGACTTTCAGAGCCTCGGGTCAGAACCAGTGGCCACGTCAGATTCCAGAGTGGTTTCCCCCTTTACAATGTGTGGCAGTGACATCATCGCCTGTCAACTTAAGTGAAGGGGTGGAGTCTAGCCTGTCAGACAGGTCATAGCCAATGAGGCCTCTGTGTGGGTGTGGCCTTTTCCTGAGGATTCTGGGAACTCCGGTCTGTTCCTCCTTAGAGGTGGGACACACAGTCCCTGCTCGACATTCCTGCTGACAAGACACAAGGAGCTGCGCTGATGCAGTGAGAGCCCTGAGCTGGAGGAGCCACGTGGAGGCCCATACCAGCACTGAGATGCTTCCACCACCACTGGATCCAAGACTTCCCACCCACTGGCCTGTGATCTTCCTGCACTCAGCATCACTGCATGTGTTGTGTGAGTCCGAAGAGGAATTTACAGGCTGGTATCGGACATATGGGCTAATATCGCACTGATGGACTTGATCTGGACTGGACTGGGATGTTTTCTCATTATACAATTGCTTTTTATAGAAAGCTCTCTCTTTCACACGAGTGTCTCTGGATCTGTTTTTCAAGTTGACCCGGACTAAGACACAGTGGGATCCCGAACCTGACAAAACCCCAGTGGCTGTTGGGTAGGCTCTGGCCGATAACTGCAGGGGCGGCGGTTCAAACCAACCCGCCACTCGATGGCAGAAGGATGAGGCAGTGTGCTCCTGAAAAGACTGGCAGTGAAGGGAGGGAGCCCTACATCGGTCAGACTTGGCTGGATGGTGGATAACCGGGAAATCCAGAATGAGTTGGTTTTTGGGGTGGTGCTCGCTGTATTAGTAGGTCTCAAACAATACACAGGGGGGTGGCCAAGGGACAAAGCGACGTGCATCTGTCCACTCCACAAATGCTGCCAGGACTCAGCACCCAGGGCCCCTTGAATGTCTGGCCCCACGGCCACCCTCCCTGCAGATCAGATATGGAGGCGAAACTCTGGAGAGGTGGGGGGCAATGCCGTCAGTACCCTGGTGCCGGCCTCACTTGCCGCTGTCTCCTGTGTGCCGGGCTCGCAGGCAGAATCCAAGGTGCTGGAAAATTCTGAGTTTCAGATACACAGCGTGTTGTGCTTTCAGTGGACTCAGCACTGCAGTGAACTAGGTAGTGCGGCTCTCCTAGCCGCTGGACTCCCACCAATGCCTTCAGGTAACTGCCTGACCCTGCTCCTGCCGCGAGGAGCTTTTTAAATCCCAACAGCTGCGCTGTGGGAGCAAGGAGGGGCAGTCTTGCCTCAGTCAAGGTAACAGTCTCAGAAACCCCATGGGCAGTCCTACCCTCCCCTGCTGTGCAGCCAAGAGGAGTTGGGATTGGCTTGAAGGCAGTGGGGTTGGAGTTTTGTGGGGGCGGTTCGGATGGGCAGTGTACCACTCGCTGGTGTAGGGGTCAGGAAACAGCACAAAGGGGGCTGGATTGGCCCAGTCTCAGGCAGGGCCAAGTGAGGCTGCAGGTCCCGTCACCAGCCCACCCGGTCTCACTTGAAGTCCCAGGAAGGGTAACCCCAGATGGTTCCGGTCATCAAAATTCCACTTCCTCCCCTCCCTGCATGCCACCCGTAGAGGAAACCCCCCACTCCAGAGAACCCTTCCCTCTCTTCTACCCGCCCCTGGCCACCTTATTTTCCGCAGCAACGTGTGGAAGGGGCGGAACAGCTCGGACATGTCCTCCGCTTTGCGGTCCAGGTTCAGAGGTCCCTCCGCATACACCACAAGGCCACTGAAGTCAAGACACAAAAGTCAGGCCTGGACCAGGAGCCAAGGACTCTGGGACTCACTGCCTGGCTGGGAACACACTCAAGGACCAGTGACAGATACCAGGGGGGCTGGGTCTCCCAGCACACAGGGAATACACTTACCGGACTGTCCCCCATGCCCCCATGACCCCCCTCCTTGCCTTCTTGGAGTTGAATCTCAGTAAGAGGCAGACACTGCCCCCCTGGCTGGGCCCATTTCTGCATTCACTTGTGATGATTTGAGGTACCACTGAAGCATCATGAAACCCCCTCCCCCAATCACCGCTGCAGCCATCCAGGGGCGGACTTACTGACCTAAGGCTGCACATGGACAATGAGAGGACAGGGCTTGTGGACACTAACTTGAATGACCCGGAAACGACTCCGGAATATGGCTGGAGAAACCACCCAGGGAAAGTGGACAGTGGGCAATCAGCCTGGAGTGAACCGGGATTCCCACTCCCACTGACCACCCCTAGCCAGCACCCCTGTGGCAGTCACCTAATCTGGTGTCAATTTAAGGATTAAGAGTGTAGGGGTGGAGTCTAGACTGTCGATCTGGGGGTAGCCAATGAGACTTCTGTGGGCATGGCCTTCCCCTGAGAATTCTGGGAAATCTGGTACTTCCTCCTTGGAGGCAGAAGACACCTCTCTCTCTCTGTGACTCCCTGGGAGACATTGCAGAAGACAAGCCACATGGACGCAACCAGACCTCAGAAAGCGGAGAAGCCACAGGGAGACCCTTGCCAGCACTGGGATGCTTACAACGCCACTGGACCCAAAGACTTTCTACCCACTGGCTTGTGATCATCCTGCATTTGGCTTCATTGCATGTGTTTCGTGAGTCTGAAGAGGACTTTATAGATTGCTATCGGACATGTGGGCTAATGTTGGACTTATGGTCTTGAACTGGACTAGGTTGGGATGTTTTCTCAATGTTCAAGTCCTCTTGTATATAAAACTCTTTCTTATACATATATGTGTATCCATGGATTTGTTTCTCTAGTCTACCCAGACTGCCACAAGCCCTCACCTGGCCAGAAACAAACTCAACTCAAACCCACTGCCATCTAACAGTGCAGGACCGGGCAGCAGTTGGAGCCTCATCATTTTCCCCACCCAAGGCTCCTTCAGGGCTAAGAGGACCCGCTTCAGAAACATCTCGGGTGGAGCTTGAGGAACAAATGGTCAGGCTGGGAGCCCTGGTGGCATAGGGGTTACATGTTGGACTTTGAAACTGCAGTGTCTGTTAACAAACCCAGGGACAAGGGAAAAACATGGGACCCCAAATGGTAGAGAAGGGGGAGTGGCAGGCCTGGTGGGAAATGATCAAGGGTAAGGTGCTTAGAGAAGAGGTATACTCTAGCCCAGGTGGCGATGAAGCATGGTAGTAGGGCAGGAGGAAAGTCAAGGGAGATGGAGGAAAGAGCTAGGAGTCAAAGGGCATTCATGGAGGTCTAGACAAAGACATGTACATGCAAATATATATATAGGAGGATGGGGAAATAGATCTATGTGTCTATATTTATAGGTCAAGTATTAAGGTGGCGGAAGGACCTTGGGCCTCTACTCAAATACTCCCTCAATGCATGAATACCTTCTTTTATTAAATTGGAACTCTATGATGCTCACTCTCCCGACACAACGGCTGGAGCCAAAGTGGGTGAACAAGTAAATGTGGTGAAGAAAGCTGATGGTGCCCGGCTATCAAAAGAGATAGTGACTGGGGTCTTAAAGGCTTGAAGATAAACAAGCGGCCATCTAGCTCAGAAGCAACAAAGTCCACATGGAAGAACACACCAGCCTGTGTGATCGAGTGGTCCCAAAGGGATCAGTTACCAGGCATCAAAGAACAAAAAATCATATCATTGACTGCACACCTCCATGACAGGATCGCTGAAGTCAAATGGGTGCAAAAGCAAATGTGGTGAAGAAAGCTGATGGTGCCCAGCTATCAAAAGAGATAGTGTCTGAGGTCTTAAAGGCTTGAAGATGAACAAGCGGCCATCTAGCTCAGAAGCAAATAAGCCCACATGGAAGAAGCACACCGGCCAGTGCGATCACGAGGTGCCAAGGGACCAGGTATAAGGCATCATGCAAAAAAAAAAAAAGATATAAGTGTGTGTATGTATGTGTATATATGTGTACATGTATATATATGTGTGTATATATGTATATATATATCATATTAAATGAAGGGGGAAGTGCAGAGTGGAGACCCAAGGCCCAAGTGTCGGCCAATGGAGATCCCCTCATAGAGGGGTTTAGGAGAGGAGATGGGTTAATTAGGGTGTGAGGTAGTATCGATGAAGAACACAGCTTTCCCCCAGATCCTGGATGCTTCCTCCCCCCAACTACCATGATCCGAATTCTACCTTGCAGGGCTGGATAGGACAGAGGCTGTACACTGGTACATATGAGGGTTGGAGGTACAGGGAATCCAGAGTGGATGATACCTTCAGGACCAAGGGTGTGAGGGACGATGCTGGGAGAGTGGAGGGTGAGTGGGTTGGAAAGGGGGAACTGATTACAAGGATCCACATGTGACCTCTTTCCTGGGAGAGGGATAGCAGAGAAGGGGGGAAGGGAGACTCCGGATAGGGCAAGATATGACAAAATAACGATGTATAAACTACCAAGGGCATATGAGGGAGGGGGGAATGGGGAGGGAGGGGGGGGGGAAAGAGGACCTGATGCAAGGGGCTTAAGTGGAGAGCAAATGCCTTGAGAATGATTGGGGCAGGGAATGTATGGATGTGCTTTATACAATTGATGTATGTATATGTATGGATTGTGGTAAGAGTTGTATGAGTCCCTAATAAAATGTAAAAGAAGAAATGAGAAAAAAATGATTAGGGCAAAGACTGTACAGATGTGCTTTATACAATTGATGTATGTATATGTATGAACTGTGAAAAGAATTGTATCAGCCCCAATAAATTGTTAAAATAAATAAATAAATTAATTTAAAAAACAAACAAACAAAAAAGAAACTGCAGTGTCAACTGTTCGAAACTGCCAGCAGCTCCAAGGGAGAAAGATGAGGCTTTCTACTCCTGTAAAGAGTCACCGTCGCTGGGAGGGTGGGTGAGGGAGGATGAAAAGAGGAGCTGATACTAACAGCTCAAGCAGAAAGAAAATGTTTTGAAAATGATGATGGCAATGTATGTACAAATATGTGTGATACAATTGATGTATGGATTGTGACAACAGCTTTAAGAGCCCTCAATAAGATGATTTATTAATTTTTTTTAAAAAGAGTTACAATCTCAGAAACCAACAGGGGTGGTTCTGTTCTGTCCTGTAAGGTCAATAAGGGTCAGGATCAACTCTATGGCAGAGTGTGTGAGTGTGAATGTGTGTGTGAATGTATGGGTTTGTGAAATGTGAGTGTGTGTCTGTGGAATGTGTATGCTTGTGAATAGGTGTGTATATGTGAGTATGTGCATGTGTGAAGTGTGTGTGAGTGGTAATGTGTATATGAGTGTGTGTGTGTGCATGCATGTAGGAGCGTGTGAAATGTGTGTGAGTAGTATATGTGTATGTGTGAGTGTGTGTGAGTGTGTGTGCATGTAGGAGTGTATGAAATGTGAGTGTGAGTGAGAGGTGTGAGTGTGTGAGTGTGTGTGTGCATGTAGGAGCGTGTGAAATGTGTGTGAGTGGTATGTGTGTATGAGTGTGAGTGTGTGTGCATGTAGGAGCGTATGAAATGTGTGAGTGTGAGTGAGAGGTATGTGTGTGAGTGTGTGTGTGCATGTAGGAGTGTGTGAAATGTGAGTGTGAGTGAGTGGTATGTGTGTATCAGTATGTGAGTCTGTGAGTCTGTGTCCAGGATGGGTTTCGGCCTTTTCCCTCCAGGAAGTTCTGTGTCTCAGGGTCCAGGACAGGCTCACAGTCCCCGGCTAGAAAAACCCGCTTCAAGTCCTATTATATTTTAAAAACAATAATGATAATTATTATCTATGTCTGTACTTTATCACATCGCTCTTTGCTTTATGCTTTTTCTTGTGGTACTTCCATGGCTCCTCATTTGCTTCAAATTCAATGTGGCCTCGGAGAGGACACTGTCTAACACAGCCATGTGGACATCATGGGGGGCAGCAGGGGAACACCCCCCCCTACACCTCCAGTTCAGTTCCCACTGTTGAAGGGGTCCTAAAAGGAGGCCCCTGTGGAGTGACGAGGCCCACTTCCACGTGTTGATTTCCAGAAGGTTGGCAATGAGTCGGGCTCAAGGCCGAGGGGCCACCTAGGGCAGGATGGAGGTGGAGGGCCAAGCGCTGTGTGGTGTCCTCACTCCACAATCGGGAGACACCAGGACTGGAGCCAGAGAGTTCTCAGGCTACTGCTCAGTCGCCCAAATCCTGAGGGAGCTCCCAGCTTCTGTCTCCCAGCCCACGAGGAGCAGTCAGTCTGACCTGCCAGCTCCAGAATCACACTGGCAGGGGACACAGCCAGCCCTGTCCAGAGCTGTGTCCGGGCACCTTGCCCTCACCCTCCTCCTTCCCTCAGTTCTGGGCTGCTCCCCTCACAAGGGAGGTACTCGGCCCTCTGGGCCTGGTTCTCAGTCCCCACCCTGTTCTGGCTCTGCACTCCCCTCCCCAGGCTCTGCACATGCCCACTCAGGTTCTGTTCCCCACTCAGGCTCTTGCCTCCATATCCCAGGAGGGGCTGTGCTGCAGTCCCATGTCCAAGGTTCTCCTCCCCCCCACCCCCAGCAGCCTTGCTGCCTGGCCCCACGTCCACATCCCACCCTCCCAGGACCCTTCTCCAGCATCCATGTTGACACCTGGTATCTGAAGGTGAGGACTCTTGGCTCCCACTTCTGCCAGCTCCCCACCTGTCAGCCCACCACAGCCCCCCTCCCCCACACCTCTCCACATGTCAGCCCCCGAGCCTGCCCTTCCTCCCTCAGGAGCTTTGCCCACACTCCCTCCTCACCAGGTGCAGTCAGGTGTGGCCACGTCCGTGGGCACCTGAGTCTGGCCTGACTCAGAGATGCTCTGAGACGCTCAGCAAGAGACCAAGCATCCTGGACTACTTCCTCACCACAGCGGGCCTGCCGGGCTCCCTGATTCAGCGCCTCCAGGGGGCCAGAGCCACCAGGTCCAGACGGGGCAATCCGGTCAGGTGTCTGCCAAGCCACGGTCGGCGCCACAGGCAGGAGGGACACTCACCACACAATGGCCAGCCTGGGGATGGTGAACATGAGTGCTGGCTCGTAGTCGTCAATCATGTCCTGGGTGAGGTACCCGCAGTCCAGGGCCCTGTGGAGGAAGGAGACCATGGAGAGGGACAGGTCAGCGGCTCCTGCCTGTGTCCACGCATCAGGCCTGTGTCACCACAGGGGAGCAGGGCTGCTGCCGGAGGGTGATGCCAGCTCCATCCCAGAGGTTCTGGAACCTTCCACCCCACTTCACCTCTCTACTTTGCTCACCTCCCCGTTAGTCTACTAGATCGCATCCCCCAACCCCTGCCCCAGGAATGGAGGGAGAAGCAGGGATGGGCAAAGGCGGTGCGCACCGGGGCCCTGCGGACAATGGGACAGGTCATCCAAACACAGGGCTGAGAGGACCAGCAGCACCCCCCCAGAAGGGGGCGGTTCCTTTCACTCCCTGGGACAGGCAGGTGCCGGGGCCACCACTCTCCTCAAAATCAGATGTCGGATTTCCTGCCTCCTGATTTCCGAGGGCATCAAAGACCTTTCCAAATGGAATCAGGACACACTCGTCTTGGGGCAAAAATGACACCACGGTGTGACAACAGGCCGGGTGCAAATGTTATCTGACCGAGGCCATTGCCCAGATCAAGCGGGAGAAACATTTCAGGTTACATGGTGGCCCCCAAAGCCCATGCAGAAATTGGGCTTCAGATGGCTGTAAAGGCCCCGGGGAGAGGGCTGATCATTCACACAAACACCCCAGAACCTTGCTCTGCGGGGCTGGGATCTGGCAAGTGTGCTGCCCTTGCCTGTGGAGGTGAGGGGGGTGGGGGGACGGGAACATGGCGGAGGTGAGTGAGCTGGTGATGTAAGGAGCAGTGGTGATCCCAGGAAGGTGAGGGGGTGACATTGTGGGCAGGGCAGCTCCAGGGAGGCAGGGAGGTGAGCGGGTGAGAAAGTGGGGAGTGTGGAGGTGAGGAGGGGAAGGGAAGTATGGAGGACTGGCGGTCTTCAGGGGAGGGGAGGAAGGTACAGGGGATGAGGTGAGGGAGTGCAGGGTGGAGTCGTGACAGAGGGTGGTGATGGGCACGGAGGTGAGGTGGATGGAAGCGAGGAGGTGATGGAGTATGCGGGTGAAGTGGGAGGCTTCAAGGGGAGGGGAGGGGAGGGAAAGGTAGGGAGGGGGAGGCTGTGCAGCGTTAAGAGGAAGAGGCAGGAACTGCCCGCTGCTGAGGCCTTGGCCGCTCTGGTGACAGAGCCTGGTGGACCCTCATCCTGAGCCGTCTGCTCTTCATCTGTGGGGCCGGCTCCCCAGAGCCAGAGGACAGGGTCCTTGGGACTGAGACTTGAGGCTGGCCGCTCCGCACTGCTGAGGAGAAGCACCTGTGCATACACACATGCACACACACACCAGGGTGCCTCAGCGGGCTGGGGGCCGGGAGGAGCAGGGGCTGACACACCCCCAACTCTCCTACCTCTCCACCGTCTCGCAGAAGAGGACAGCAACCTCCTGCTGCACGTAGTACTCCCGAGGGGACTTCACAGGCACCATGGCAGAGACGTAGCTGCAGACACACGTGGACACGTCAGGGTCACGCCATCCAAACTCCACACACCCCACATGTAGTCCAGGGGCAGGTGAGACAGGGCATCCTCCGGCCCACCCCGGGCCGCTCCCCTGCTGCAGCGAGTGCAGAGACAGTGGGTCTACCCAACCAGTGCCCAGATGGGCATGTTCTTTTTCTTCTCATAATGAATTCTAATTTTTCTTGTTATGGAATCGCTTCTAGAAAAACTAGAAATGAGGAAAATTGAAAGAAGGGATAAAACTCAACTCCCATAAACCCCCTCCTAGAGAGCATCATGGTTGTCTTTGGTTCCATCGACCATAGGAAGGCTGAAGGGGGGACAGTGGCTGTGAGCAGGGGCCAGGGGGCAAAGTGCACCTGTGCAGAGTGGGGAGGGGCTGATCAACCATGAGGGAGGCTGGTGGGCTCCCAATCTTAAAGGATGAATAGCAGTTCCTGGCAGGGTTGGGGACAAGGCAAAAGGGGAAAGGGGAGAGGGGGGAGGGGGGGAGGGGAGAGGAGGGGAGACTGGTGTGTGTGCAGTATGCAGGTGTGCATGTGCAGTGTGTGCATAACTGTGCATGATATATGCATATGGGGTTTGAGGAAATGTGTAGTATGTGGATGTGGGGTGTGTGAGTATGTATTTGGTGTGGGGTGCTTTATTGGGGGTGTGTGTATATGTGTGGAGAATGGGTTTGAGAAGGACTTCAAAAACTTTATGGAAATTTTACATTATTTTAAATTCCATTTTCCCACACACTTTTAAAAGCTCCTTTATGTGTATATACTGACTGGGCATGTGTGTGGTGTGTACATGTGTAGGATATGTGTGTGGTACATGCACATGTGGAGATACATGTTTGTGTTGCATAAAAACATGATGTCTATATGTGATGTGCATACATATGGAGGATGTGTACATATAGTTCATATACCTATGGGGTTTCTATTGTGTAGTGTACATATGCATGGGGTATTTATATGTGTGTACGTGTATGTGTGTGGTGTGTACTCATGAGATGCGTGTGGTATATGTACATGTGTTGTTTATGTATGTGTGTGGTGCATACACACATGGGATATGTATGTGTATGGGGTATATATATGATGTATGTGTGTGGTGTACATATAGTATATGTATGTGTGTGGTGTATATATAGGGTATAGGTGCATGGTATATATATAAGGTGTGTGTCTGTGGAATATCACTTTATGGGGTGTGTGTGGTGCATACAAGTATGAGGTGTGTACAAACATGTGTGCTATATATATATATGTATGGTGGCTGTATCATGTGGTATGCACACACACAGGGTATGTGTATGTGGTATGTGTACAAACATGGTGTACGTACGTGTGTAGTGCATCCATACATGGGGTATGCATGTGTGTGGTCTGTCTGGGGGGATGTGAGGCTACCCTGGGAGCCATCCCCCAGCCCCAGCATTGGTGCCCTTACCACACGCAGCTGGGGGAGCCCAGACCCCAGTGCACAAAGAAGGGCCCCAGCAGGCATTGTGGGAGGAGTGTCTAACCATGGCCTAAGGGGAGAGCTGGGATAGACATGGCCCGTGGGCAGGAGGTCAGAGGCCAGACGTGGAGACCAGCATGCAGCACTGACCGGTGACCATTGTGGCTGACTACTACTGGCAGGAAGTTCCGGGGTGAGGTGGGAGGGGCAGAGGTGGGCATCTGGGGAGAGGAGCGGCCGTGGCGTGGGGTGGGGGCACTGGATGCTGGGGGGTTCTTTAGCCTTGGATCTGCTCCCTCGCCTCACTAGCGCCCCTGGTGGGACACTCACCTGAGCTCGAACTCGGCGAACAGGACGTCGAAGTGGCGCAGCGCCTCCCGCATCTTCTCTGTGTAGGCGCTGAGGTCGCGCAGTGCCTGGTCACGCAGAGTGCTCCGCACGTCCTCTAGGCTGCGGGTCAGCTCCTTGGCCAGCGGCCTCATGGCCATGCTCTCCAGCTCCCGGTTCATGATGATGGAGCCGGCGGCCAGGCACTGCAGGGTAGGGGGTGTCGGAGGAAGGAGACAGAGCTCAGTCCCAACAGGGAGCCATGTCCACCTGCTCAGGCCAGGCGTCCTCTCTCAGCTCCCCACAGCCGCCCAGTGCCCTGGGGCTCCGCTCTACAGAGGGAAAACTGAGGCTCAATCGGGGGGCACCCACAAACAACCAGAACAGCGGAGGGGAAATCCCAGGCATGCAGAGGAATGGAGTACACCGCTCGGGTGCCCACGCTCCCCTTTGTCACGGGGCTTGCCAAGGGGAGGAGCCTCGGCAGACTGGCTCCGGCCCTGGGGCGGGGCGCTCGTTGATGGAGATGAAGATAGACACTGCGATCACTGTGAGATAACCTGGGGTGGGCAGGGCGCACCTTGGCATCGGGGCATGGGCGTGAACACTCTGTGGTCATGGCTGCGCGGGAGGGCAAGCGGCCGCTGCCCACTGTGGATCTCCGGCTGCGTAGAACCGCTTCCGCAGATGCCGGAGAGGCCAAGTCCCTGGCTAAGGAGGCCCAGTGATGCTCAGCTGCTACAAGTTGGTGGTTTGAACCCACCCAGTGGGTGAAGGATCTGGTGACCCACTCCTGCAAGGCTTGCTGTTCTTAGGGGCCCACCAGTCACCCCTGATGGGAAACCGCCCTATTTGCAGCTTAAGGAAGCACCTCCCTGCATTTGAGCCCACGGGTGCAGCCATTGCCAATCCATCTTTTAGGTGCCCTCTACTTTACCAGGACAGCTGATGCCCCTCTCCAGGAACTGGTCTCTCCTGGCAATATCTCCAAAGTATGTAAGACGAAGTCTCGCCACCCTTGCTTCTAAGGGGCACACAGCCTGGAAAGCACTAGGGGCCCCTTCTGATCTCTCACGTGGGGTTCACAGGAGTTAGAAATCGACCGGACAGTGTCCACCAACAAGTGCTCCTCTCTCCAGCAGAAGGCTGGCTGCTCAAGTCTACCCAGACGCAGAAAAACCAAACCAAACGCACTGCCTGTGCACTGAAGCAGGGACCGGGTGCAGGGCATCCAGCACAGCCCTATGGGACAGCGCAGAACTGTCCCTGTGGATTTCTGAGACTAACTCTTTACAGGAGTAGAAAGCACAAAACCCACTGCCATCCAGCTGATTCCAACTCAGCAACCCGTCAGGGCAGAGCAACATGAGCCCTGTGGGTTTCCCGGGTTCTAACACTTAACAGGAGTCCAAAGCCACCTCTATCTCCCATGGAGCGGCTGGTGGTTTTAACCGGGTAGTTGGCAGACCAACGTGGAGCCACTGCGACACCAGGGTCTCCTTCTGAGGTGAAAATCCCTTCTTTCTCCCTCCGAAGCGCCTGTGGTTTTGAACTCCTGACCCTACAGTGAGGCTGCCAACCCGAAACCACTATGCCACCAGGGCTCCAACACAGACCTAGAGACATCTCCAGAAAGAGCCATGCAAAGTCCTATGGGGTAGTGTCCTGATAGACACAGGCTGGACGGACATCCCGATCTGAGAACCCCGTAAGGCAGCTCATCAAAATCGCAGGTGGGAACCCATGTCTGTATCTTCAAGTGTACTTTGTATAGTTCCGAGGAAGTGGGCCCATGGCCCTTTCCCCAGTAGGAAACAGGGAGGAGAAACCCCCTAATGGGGACACATGTCCCTGGCACGTGCAGGGATCGGTCCCAGACACGCCACGCAACGTTAGCTCCGACACCTGCCCCCGCCTACCTCGGCGCCGAACCACAGCTGCCCGGCCAGGTTGTCGTGCCGGATCTCCTCCGGGAACTTGACGCAGAAGTCCCGCGGGGCGCGCTCCTGGGGGATGCACTCGTCCATGATCTGGTTGATGATGTTCAGCACGTTGTCCTGGAATGGAAATGGGCGGGGGACACCGCTGGGCTGAGCCTCTGCCCGCCAGCAAGAGCCCCAAAGCAGGCCGCTCCAATGCCAGGTTCCACCTGCAAGATGCATGTGGTCTCTACGTCTTGTAAGATGACAGAAGTCGGGCAGGAACGCCTCCCCACGCCTCCCACCCCCGTGTGATTACTGTAAAAAGTCTGAGACGATCCAGAAGTACCCCACATGCACTGGCACCCCATCTCCCACCCAAAGCTCACTCGACACGGGTGGGCCTTTCGCACATTTCTCTACGGTGCCCGGAGGTGTGTCCCAGGCAGGCCCACGTGACTGTGGACATTGGACGCCATCTTCTTAACCTCAGCTCTGCACTCCTCTGAACAGAGATGGAACAGCCATGGGGAGAGCCTCTGAGCCTCAGTGCATGATGCTGTGGCCCCCGAAGCCCTTTGCCTCGTGGCAACCCCAAGTCTCTCTGATCATGAGTACACACATTCCGTAGGATAAAAAACCCACTGCCGGGAGACGGACGGGCTTCTACTCCCATAAAAACGCAGTCTCAAAAACCCAAAACAACAGTTCTGGCCTGACCTGTGGGACCGCCAGGAGATGGAATTGACTCCGTGACTGTGAGGTTTTGGTTGGCCATTGCCGAGCCACACTACCGGGCCCACGGGAACTGTCTCTGTGGACGAGTTTGCTCCTGTGGGTTTCCAAGACTATAGGAATAGAAAGCCTCATCTTTCCCCAAGGAATGGCTGGAGGCTTCAAATGGCTAACCTCCGTGGTGATCAGCCCAACACATAGCCTACTGTGCTGCCAGGCTCCTCCACAGACAACATAAGAATACAAAAATTTTGACTGCCACAGGGTGGGTAGTGGGTTGAACAGTGTCCCCACCAACGGACTCTGCTCATGTCCTAATCCTAGAGCCTGTGAGTGTGACCTTATTAAGAAAGGGGCTTTGCAGGTGTGATTAAGGATGTGTAGATGAGGGGGCCACAACCTGGATGGCCCAGGTAGGTGCCCAATCTAACGGCTGGAGTCCTTGAGACACACACAGAGAAGACAGGGCTCGAGGGAAGGCCCGGGGGAGGGCAGAGGCAGAGACTCGCATGATGTGGCCACAAAAGAGAAGGCTTGGAGCCCCCCAAAGCCAGAGAGGATCCCCCCAGGGTCTTCAGAGGGAGCAGGACACCTTGATCGCAGGCTTCCGGCCTCCAGCGCTGAGGCAGGATGACTGTCAGATGCTTAAAGCCAGGGGCTTTGGTTCTCTGTCCAGCAACTTTGGGCTATGGACACACGGTCATGTTGTACTGGGAACTTCATGTGCCTCCTTCAGGGCAGCTGTGCACACAATACGGATGAAGGACAGTGGGCCCTATGTCACAGCAGGCTAAACACACCGTCTCAGACTGACCCAGAGTGCTTCCAGGTCTGGTCCTGTAAGGATATCTGTGTCCCCAAAGAGAGCATGGGAGTCTCCTCTGACACCACGGGGCCTGGGAGGCTTCCTGTCTCCGACTCTCTCCCCACTGCAAACTCTGGAAAAGCCCTCGTCCTCTGGGAATCTGACTTTTCTCTCGGGGGGAGTGTATTAGTCTGGGTAGACTAGAGAAACAAATCCAGAGACGTTCCTATGTGTATAAGAAAGAGCTTTATAGACAAGAGCAACTGTATATTGAGAAAACATCCCAGCCCAGATCAAGTCCGTAAGTCTGATATTAGCCCATATGTCCGATACTAATCCATAGACTTACACAGCACATGCAATGATGCCGAATGCAGGAAGATCACAGACCAGTGGGTAGAAAGTCTTGCAGATCCAGTGGTGGTGGAAGCATCTCACCACTGGTGCGGATCTCCACATGGCTCCTTCAGCTCCAGGGCTCTGGCTGCCATCAGCGTGCCTCCATGTGGCTTGTCAACAGGAATGTGTAGCAGAGTGTGTGTACGTGTCCCGCCTCCTGGGAGGAAGACGGGCGTTCCCAGCATCCTCAGGAGAAGGCCACACCCACAGAGACCTCCTTGGCTATGACCTGATGGACAGGCTAGACTCCACCCCTTCGCTCAAGTTGACAGGCGATAATGTCACTGCCACAGGGAGTCGGGGCACAGACCTGCCTCCTGGGTCAAGTGACATCAGGAGCATCTGGGCCAAGGACAGTGGGCCCCCTGCTCCCCCACTTAGGTGTCACCCGTCCCCATGCCTCTCTGACCAGCAGCGGTGGTGGGATTCAGGAACCCTGACTCTGCCCTTACAGGTGTCCAGCCTGAACGTCTCTGAACCTTGTGCCCCATACCCTTCATATGTGGCACGCAATCTATTAAAGGGTCTTTAAAACAATCTTCTTCTGTTTCCTCGTGTCCACAGTGTCACAAACATTTTAAGGTTTTGTCCTGGACTGGGCAAAGGTTTACAGAGCAAATCAGTTTCCAATCAAGAGTTCAAACACGGTGTTTCAGGTCACTGGTTGCAATCTGCACAATGTAACAGCACACACTCTTCCCCTCAGCCTCGCTGTGCTCCCAGTGGCCACTTCCCTTCTCTCCAGGCCCATCCAGCCTTCTCACCTTTGCCCTGAGCACACGTTGCCCTTTGACCTCAAATGGCTGGGTGTTTTATGGAACAGTGGCTACCAGTCGGAATGAACTAGATGGCAGCGAATTTGGCTTCAGAGTTTCCCTAGTGCTTCACACCCACTCCCACCCCCTGCCGGAACACTGGCGGCACAGTGGTTACACGTGTGTGATTGAAAATCATGTGTCTCAGAAGGAGAAAGGCAGGGGCTTCCTACCCCCATGAACAGTTACCATCTCAGAAAGCCCACAGGAACAGTTCCACCCTGTCCTACAGGGTCACTCGGAGCCCGGACCCACCCCATGGCAGTGAGGTGGGGTTGTATCTCTCTTTATAGTCGGTCGGTCGTTCAGCTGAAAATGGACTCACGGTGACAAGTTGGTTTCGGGCCTGAAGGAGGACTAAGGGCCGTGTCCGGATGGTTCTGCCAGTCTTTAGTCAAGTAAACAGTAAGCTTGTTTTTTTGGTGGTTGTCGTCGTTTTGTTTGTTTGAATGACGTGGGGTTTGTCCAACCTTGGACTCCCCCCACCTGCAGAGCTTTGTAATGTGATTCCTTTTGGAGCAGTCAGCAGAGTCGTGGGAGCCCTGCTCTCGGGGGCAGAGCGGCTGAAGTCCAAGTGGTCTGTCCGTCTACTGGACTACTTGTTTCCACGCGTCTGATTTCCTTCTCTCTCCTTGGTTCCAGATGGGGAGAGGCCGAGAGCTGCCCCTAACGGGCTGTCTCTTTAACGCTTTCTGTACGGAGGTGGAATGGCTGGTGCTGCTGGCTGCCCTTGAGTCCATGCCAACTCTTGGTGTGCTTGTGCAGAACAGAACAGAACACTGACCTGGTCCACCGCCCTCTTGGTGGTGGCTGGCGTGTTGGAGGCTTGGGGCTGCTGCTCATGCGTTAATCGACCCCCTGAGGGTCTCCCTGGTTTCCTCACCAAACACAATGTCCTTTGCCAGGGGTGAGTCTCTCCTGGTGGCGGGTCGGTAGTAAGACAGCGGACGTCGCACCAGCCCAGCATTTAAGCGACACTCGCTGCCATGGAGCCGATGCCGACTCACAGCGACCCCATGGGCCAGAGTAACACGGCCCCTGTGGGTTTCCGAGCCGGCGACTCTACGACTCTACGGGAGGAGAAGCCTCGTCTTTCTCCCGCTGAGCGGTGGGTGGCCAACGGCTGACCTGGCAGTGAGCAGGCCAAGGCGTGACCACTACGCCACCAGCACGCCTCTCTTCTAAGCAATAGTCTGGCTTAAAAAGGCCAAGAAGCCTGTTTTATTTGCATTTTTAAATTTGCGCTCATTCTTTCTTTTAAAATTATCCTGCTCTTAAAAACAAAATAAAACACTACCATTTATTCTGTAGCCGTACATAAACATGGAAAGGCTGTTTGGGTTTTTTTTTCTTCTCCGTTTGTTAAATATAAAGCATGTTCATCAGAGAAAATCTGGAAACAATGGAAAAGTACAGGAACAAGGACGAAGCCCTTGGGAAACAGCTGCCAGTGAGCAAGCGGTTCCTGTTCCTGCTCCCTCACTCGCTCTCTTCAATCACGCTCTGATCCTCCGTGACGTCGTCGTCGTCGTGTAACCTGCTGCTGGCAGGTGTCGCCAGCGTGTGCCATCGAGACTTTCATAAACCCAGGGGAGACTCCCGGTGAAGCAGCAGGAAACACCACCCAGTCCTGCGCCATCCCCACAATTCCTGTTACCTTGGAACCCCTGGTCGCAGCCACTGCATCAGTCCATTGTCTACGGAACTGACCGTGTTAGACTGGGTTGACTAGAGAAACAAATCTAGACATACTCCTGTGTGTGAGAGGGCTTTCTATCAAAGAGAAATCGTAGATTAAGAAAACATCCCCCACAGGGCCGGCCCACCATGAGACACGACGTCCCTCACTGACCCATAGTGCTCCAGGGGATGATACTGGAGACACAGTGCGGGAACTGTGCCCAATCTGATCCCACCACACGGGCGAAACACTGGGGTGTGCAACAGAGGAGCAAGGGGAGCAAAGCAATGAAATCCCCAGGGAATTCCAAAAGGAGACTTTGGGGCCAGGGCATGGCACTCCATCAGTTTCAGCGGGAAAACACTCCTAAAGGTCAACAAACAGACCTGGAACTATTTATAAGCTTTTCTCTTTTTTTGCCATTGGTTTTTGTTATTTTGTTTGTTTTCTTTCGTCTTGTTTGGGGGCTTAGTATTGTCTCTGCAGGTCTATCTAGATAAGATAGGTGGGATAAACAATCCAGAAGAGAAAACAACAGGACCGACCGTTCTGGGGGACATGGAAGAGGGTGGGGCAGGGGAAAGGAAGGGGATGGCAACAAATCCAGGGACAAGGGAACAACAAGTGATATAAAATCGATGGCGAGGAGGGTATAGGATGCCTGGTAGGGCTTGATCAAGGGCAACATAGCCGAGAGGAATTACTGAAACCCAAATGAAGGCCAAACATGAAAGTGGGACAAAAGGAAAGTAAAAGGAAATAGGGGCAAGAACTAGGAGGCAAAGGACATTTATAGAGGTCTAAATACAGGCATGTACATATGTAAATATATTTACATAGAAGGATAAAGAAACAGATCTATGTACATATATTTAAATGTTAAGTATTAAGGTAACAGATGGACCCTGGGTCTCTGCTCAAGCACTCCCTCAATACAAGAACACTTTGTTCTAATAACCTGACATTATGTAATACTCACCTTCTTGACACAAAATGGGTACATAAGTAAATGTGGTGAAGAAAGCTGATGGTGCTCAGCTATCAGAAGATAACGCATCTGGGGTCTTAAAGGCTTGAAGATAAACAAGCGGCCATCTAGCTGAGAAGCAACAAAGCCCACATGGAAGAAGCGCAACAGCCTGTGTGATCATGAGGTGTCCATGGGATCAGGTATCAGGCATCAAAGACCCAGAACAAAAAATCACATCGATGTGAATGAGGGGGAGTGCAGAGTGGAGACCCAAGGCCATCTATAGACAATTGGACATACCCTTACAGAAGGGTCACAAGGAAGAGACGAGCCGGTCAGGGTACAAGTATAGCACCGATGAAACATACAACTTTCATCTAGTTCTATAATGCTTCCCCTACCCCACTATCATGACCCCAATTCTACCTTATAAATTGAACAAGACCAGAGCATGTACACTGGTACAGATAAGAGCTGGAAACACAGGGAATCCAGGACCTATAAACCCCTCAGGACTAATAATAATAGTATCAATACCAGAATGATAAGGGGAAGGTGTGGGGGGAAAGGGGGAACCAATCACAATGATCTACAAATATAACCCCCTCTAGGGGGACAGACAACAGAAAAGTTTGTGAAGGGAGACAGCGGTCGGTGAAAGACATGAAAAAATTCATAAATTATCAAAGATTCATAGGGAGGGAGGGAGAGTGGAGGAAGAGGAAAATGAGCTGATACCAAGGGCTCAAGTAGAAAGACAATGTTTTGAAAATGATGGCAACATATGTAAAAATGTGCTCAATGGATGTATATATGGATTGTGATAAGAGCTGTAAAAGCCCCCAATAAAATGATTAAAAAGAAATGAAAAAATAAAACATCCTAGTCCAGTCCACATCAAGTCCATAAGTCCGATATTTGCTCGTATGTCTGCTACTAGTCCATACATTCCTCTTCAGACTCACACAGCCATGCAATAATGTTGAATTCTGGAGGATCACAGGCCAGTGGGTAGTAAGTCTTTTGGATCCAGTGGTGGTAGAAGCATCTCCAGGGATCTGGCTGCCATCAGCGTGACTCCATGTGGCTTGTCAATAGGAAGGCGAAGTAGAGTGTCCCACCTCCAGGAAGGAAGAGAGGCTGTGACCTAATTGACAGGCTAGTTACCACCCCTCCGTTCTATTGATCAAGTTGACATGAAATGGTGTAACTACCACACTGACCTATTTTAACAAGCATGATGCCCTCTTCCGAGTATGGAACACAAACTCCCTGCCATCGAGTGCCCTGTGAACCACAGTGACACTGAAGGGCAGAACAGAACTGCTGTGCATCATTACCAGAGAAGGAAATCGTATCTGGCTCCCGAGGGGTGGCTTTGAACTGCTGATCTTGCGTCCAGCAGCCCAGTAAATAACCCACTATTACCGCCTTGTTGTCGTTACTGTTAGGTGCTGCCAAGCCAGTTCTCACTCATTGAAACCCTGTCTGCACAACAGAGCGGCACATGCCCAGTCCACGTCGTCTTCCCCATAGTTCTTGTGTCGTAGCCCATCCGTGCAGCCATTGTTAGCCTTCTTCCTTCTCCCTGCTCCCCCCCCCCACCCCTTACCAGGCATGATGATGTCCTTTCCGGGGACTGGTCTCTCTCCGGGTAACATGTCCAAAGTACTTGAAACGAACTCTCCCACCCTTGTTTCTAAGGGGCACTCTGACTGTACTTCTAAGACAGGTCAGTTTGTCCTTTTGGCAGTCCATGGCGCTTTCAAAACTCTTCCCCAGCACCACCATTCTAATGCATCGATCCTTCTTTGGTCTTCCACAGTCAATGTCCAACGTTCAAGTGCATATGACGCTTGAGTCAGGTGCACCTCAGTCCTCAAAGTAACCTCCTTGCTTTTCAACACTTTAAGAGGCCTTGTGCAGCAGAATTACCCTACATGATGTCATTGGGTCTCCTGAGTGCTGCTTCTGTGGAGCACTGACTGTGGATCCAAGACGACATCCTTGACCACTTCAGTCTTGTGGCAGTTACATCATCTACTGTCAACTTGAAGAAAGGGTGGAGTGTATCCTGTCAATCAGGTTGCAGCTGGATGGCCTCATTTTTAGCTGCTAAGGAGATAAATAACTCGCTGGAGGTCCGACACACTCTCTCTGCGACACATTCCTATTGACAAGCCACATGGAGCTACGCTGATGGAACCAGAGCCCTTGAGCTGGAGGAGCCACGTTGAGACCCCACGTCTGTGCTGAGATGCTTCTACCACCACTGGATCCACAAGACATTCCACCCACTGGCCTGTGATCTTCCTGCACTCAGCATCATTGCATGTGTTTCATGAGTCTGAAGAGGGATTCATAGATTGGTATTGGACATGTGGGCTAATATCGAACTTATGGACTTGATCTGGACAAGAATAGCAAGACATGTCCACATATTGTCAGGAGAGACCAGGCCCTGGAGAGCATCATGCTTGATAAAATGGAGGGCAAACCAAAAAGAGGAAGGCCCTCAATGAGAGAGGCTGGCACAAAGTCTGCCACCAGGAGCTCAATCATAGAAGCAGCTGCCATGATGGCCAGGACCTGGAAGTGTTTAGTTCTGCTGTGCGCCGGGCTGTTATGGGTCGGAGTGGACTCATTGATACCTAGCAACGATGATGATGACATTATGAAGAGCCAGGTTTTTCAGGCTCAGAGATGGGGCATAGTTTGCCCAAAGCTGCCTGGATCTTTGGGGGTGGGGAGGCTGGTGAACTGCTCCCCATCCTGCCTGCTCCGTCATGAGCATCCACTGCCTGACAAGGTCTTTGTTTTACTCCCTGATAGAGCCCCAGCACCTGGAACAATGTCTAGCCCAAAACATGGTTCCATGAACCTCCGTTGGAACTGCTGGGACTTGGTTCCCCTGCCCCAACAAGTGGGCAACTAAAACAATGGCTCTTAAGACACAGGACACCAGGCAGACAAGGACAGTGTTCCTGGAGAGAAGGACAGCACATGCAGTGAGCCTCCCATGCCCAGTTCCTTGCCTTGGATGTCCTAGAATCATGCAATGGGGAAAGGGAACCGAGGGGGATACATGCAGGCTCTCTGGTTGAAGAGCTGAGCTGAGAGCCCTGGGAAGCTTGGCCGTATTCACAGAGCGGGCTGTGCATAAGAGAACGCTGGGGATCTGGAGAGATCCTCTGGAAGCCACCGGCAGAGGAGCTCTGATCAGCACATGCCCCTGAGAAGACCACCTGCCCAGACCTGTGAGAGAGGCCGAAGGGCTCCACAGAACAGTAGCCAGAGCTCCAACAGAGGCACAGTAGCCTGTCTCCAGCACATAACCAAGGGAAGCGTTGTCGTTCATAAGGCGGTAGAGGGGAATGCAGAATCATAAGGGATACATTGCACACATAAAACTTGTCATAGAGAAGGTCGACGGAGCAAATTAATCAGGAATGCAAAAGGGAGAAAGTGGGCCAAAGAATGGATGAGGCCAAGAGAACAAACAGCAAGATGATAAATGTGAACGGCCCCTCTCAAGGATCACCCATGGCTATCGAGCTGATCCTGACCTGTCGTGGGAGGGTGTGCAGGGGAGAGCTGAACTGCCCTGCAGGGTTCCAAGCTGCACATCTCTGTGGAAGCACACCGCCCCATCTTTCTCCTATGGAGTGATTGGTAGGTTTGCAGCAAAGACCTTTTGATTAGCAAGCAAGTGCTTAACCACTGACCCAGCGGTCTCCTTCATCAAAGATCACATTAAATATAAATGACCTACACACTCCAACTAAAAGGCAGAGAATGTCATGTATGAAAAAACAAGACCTGGGGATAAACTACCCACTTTAAATACAAAGACATAAACAGGCTAAACATAAAGGGAGAGGAAAAATAGGCCATGCTCACACCAGTCAAAAGAGAGCTGGAACAGTTATATGATTATTAACAACAGCTTTCAGGGCAAAGAATATTATCAGCAGATAAAGAAAGTAATTGCAGAGTGATAGGACAAAACTCTCACTGCCGTTGAGTCTGTTCTGACCCATAGTGACCCTCGAGGACAGGGCAGAGCTGTCTCTGTGGGCTTCTGAGACTGTAACTCTTTACAGGAGTACAAAACCTCGTTGTTTTCCCAGGGAGCAGCTGGTGGTTTCAAACAGCTGACCTTGCAGTTAGCAGCCCGACACACCACCAGTGCACCACCCAGGCAGGCTCCTTCATAGGGACAAAGGAGTCCATTTATCAGGAACAGATACCAATCCTTCACATCTGTGAACCTAGTAACAGAACTACCCCAGGCAGGAGACAGGGAGAGACACCACTGGTCTGTCAGGTGTGAGGTGCTGTGAAGGTACGTCACTGGTGTTTCAAACACTGGCAGATTCAGCAGAGCTTTCAGGCTCAGAAAAGTCGGCGAATGAGGAATCGGCTGTCCCTTCAGAGATATGAGCCGCTGGACAACCTGTGGACAGCAGTGACACGTGGTCAGAGATAAAGCCAGAAGAGGCAGCCCCTCAGGACAGAGGGCACCCGCAACGTGATCGAGGATCTGCTGCCTTCTCAAAGCGGAGTCGGCCACAATGACGCGAATGGAATAAAAGCCTCAGGAGCACGAATCAAAATGAGAAGAAACAGCTGCAAACATCTGCTAATAATCAGAGCCTGGTACGGACAAAGTTATGAGTCCAGGAAAACGGAAAGTTGTCAAAATTGAAAAGGAATGCACAAAGACCGATGTTGGCATTCGTGAGGTGACAGGGGTCAGAAAATCATACGGCTCCAATGTTGGGGATGACACAGTCAAGAGGAATGGCCTTGCGTTCATCGTCAAAAAGAACATTTCAAGGTCTGCCGTGAAGTTCAGTGCTGCCTGTGATGGGATTATATCTCTGCATACAAGGAAATCCAAACCAATACAATTATTATTTAAGTTTATGCACCAACCATGAGAGCTGATGACAAAGAAATTGAGGAATCCTACCAATGTCTCTAGTCTGCAATTAGTCAAACAGGCAATCAAGATGCATTGGTAATTATTAGTGATTAGAATGCAAAAGTTGAAAACAAAGAGGAAGGAACTGTGGTCAGAAAATCGGGTGCTGGTGATCGAAAGGCAATTGGAGACCATGCGAGAGGATTTTTCGAGACCCACGACTTGTTGGCAGCAAGTGCCTTTTTTCAACACCACAAGCCCCAACCACACCCTCTGCCATCAAGAGGCTCCTGAGTCACAGAGACACTGCAGGGCAGGGGAATATCACTGCTCAAGGTTTCTGAGGCTGGAGCAGGCAGCCTCATCTCTCCCCCACAGAGAAGGTCGTGGGTTTGAACTGCTGACCTTGTGGTTCGCAATTCAATGCTCAGCCCACTGTGCCACCAGGGCCCCAGTATGCCCAAGCAGCTCACTAAAGGGAATGCAGGCTGGCCTCACATCCTGCTGGTCTCCACCACATCTGGACAAACCCCGGAGCCACTGGCTTTCATAGGGCTTCCATGGGCTGTTTCCAGCGGCAGTAGACTGCCAGCCTCTTTTCCTTGTCCTAGACGGAAGCTCGGTCTAGAAGCCCCGCTGAAACCTGTACAGCATCCTAACAACGGAAGCCTCCACTGAGAGATGCGTGGGGGGCGCACAGGAGGGGCCCGGCCTGGGAATGGAACCCAGAACCTCTCCTGAGTAGAGGGGTCAATATTCCCCCAAGGAACCCCCGTGCCCACCCTGCCCCAAATGTACAAAGAGTTTCAAAACTCAATTCCAAAATAACCAACTAAGAACAAGAACTACAATGACAGCCGATGTAATTCGCCCTGGCTTGCCACATGGGGGAGGGTTGAGTCTTCTAAGTTGAGACATCAGTCCCACACAATGACCCCGAGGGGAAGTGACACTTTCTATAGGACCAATGCAGACCAATATAGGACCGACATAGACCAACATAGGACCACCGAATGGTTTTGTGCTGTCTGTGTGTGCCCCAGGAATGCCAGTCGGGTAGGAGCGACAGTGGTGGCCTGACTGCTCACCTCAGACTGCTGTTTCTGTAGTTTTGTTATCTGACTTTGTATGTCAAATATAACATTCACGGAACTGACCGCCACTGAGTCGATTCCAACTCAAGAGTAGGGTGGCAGTGGGTTAGGTAATTTTCTGTGTCCGTATTACCCAGAAAATCACCCAGCACAAATATAAACTGGGCAGAGTAGAACTCTGAGCCCACATATGCTGAAAGGAGAGAAGGACGCTTCTTTGGGGCTGGTGCCCTGGACTCAGCCTTCTAACCTCCTAAACTGTGGGAAGATAAAATTCTGTTTGTCACAGCCACCCAGGAAGGGTATTTGGGGTACAGCAGCAGCAGAGAGCTAAGCTGGGTGAAGATCGTTGGAAGGTCCATGGGCAGTACAATTGGTTTGAGATCAGCTCCTCACTGAAAGGTTGGCAGTTCAAACTTACCTAGTGGCTTTGTCAGGACAAGAAACCTGGCAACCTGCTCCCATAAAGATTACAGTCTAGAACAGAGTGTTCTTGCGCCGAGGAAGAAAGCTGATGTGCCTGGCCATCAAAATATATAGTGTCTGGGGTCTTAAAGGCTTGAAGATAAACAAGCGGCCATCTAGCTGAGAAGCAACGAAGTCCACATGGAAGAAGCACACCAGCCTGTGTGATCATGAGGTGGCAATAGGATCAGGTATCAGGCATCAAAGACCCAGAACAAAAAGTCATATTGATGTGAATGAGGGGGAGCACGGAGTGGATATCCAAAGCCCAACTGTAGACAATTGGACATCCCCTCACAGAAGGGTCACAAGGAAGAGTTGAGCCAGTCAGGGCGCAGTGTAGCAACGATGAAACATACAACTTTCCTTTAGTTCTTAAATGCTTCCTCCACCCCCACTATCATGACCCCAATTCTACCTTACAAATCTGGCTAGACCAGAGTCTGTACACAAGAACAGATAAGAGCTGGAAACACAGGGAATCCAGGACAGATAAGCCCCTGAGGATCAATAATGACAATAATAATACCAAGAGGGTAAGGGTAAGGTGGGGGGTGAAAGGGAGAACCAATCACAATGATCGACATAAAGCATCCCCCCTCCCAGGGGGACAGACAACAGAAAAGTGGGTAAGGGAGACAGCAGTTGATGTAAGACATGAAAATTGTTTTTAATAAATTATCAAGGGTTCATGAGGGAGGGAGGGGAGGGGAGGGGAGAAATGAGCTGATACCAAGGGCTCAAGTAGAAAGACAATGTTTTTTAAATGATGATGGCAACATAAGTACAAAGGTGCTTGAAACGATGGATGGATGGATGGATGGATGGATGGATGGATGGATGGATGGATGAATGGATTGTGATAAGAGCTGTAAGAGCCCCCAGTAAAATGATTTTTAAAATGATTATAGTCTAGAGAATCCAGGGATGCTATGCGTCAGAATCCACTTGACAACACCTTATGTGCTGGACTGAATTGTCTAGAGAAACTAGTTCAGGGGACTCATGTGCTTACAAGAAAGAGCTTTATCTCAAGAAGCAATTATATATCAAGAAGACATCCCAGTCCAATGCAACTCAAGTCCATTCCTTGTGCCTAAGGCCCTCTTCAGACTCGCCTAGCCACATGCAGTACTGCAGAAGGCAGGAGGCCAAAGGCCAGTGGGTGCAGAGGATGTGGATCCAAGGCTGGGGGAAACACAGTGGCTCTCAGGGTCAGAGGCAGAATCCCCCCAAGCAAGAAGGCAAGTGAGCACAGAGTGGGGGAGGTCCCAGGGGCCCTTATGAGAAGGCCACCCCCCCCAAGAAGGCCCCATCAGGCTGCGACGTGACTGGCAGGTTGGATTCCACCCCTATACTTTCATGCATCTTCAAGTTGACCTGAAATCCTCCAACTACCACACCTAACACCACCACCACCAAAGATCATAGAGGCTGGCCATTCCAACACACCCGATGGGGCCACCGAAGACAAGACCTGGTGACCTTTGTCCATAAAGATGAAAACCACAGCCACTGAGTCACATCGACCAATTCATGGCAACTGCTTACCACTGCGCCAACCAAACCCATGGCCACTGAGTTCATGCTGACCCACAGAACCCTGCAGAGCCGAGCAGACTGTCCTACATGCTTCACAAAGCCAACAGCCACCTCTTTCTCCTGCAGAGTATTCCTTCACCTCTAGGTTCATAGGAGGAGGTACCCAAAAATACTGGGATTTTATTTTTCAAAGCTATATTTATTTATTTACAAAACAACCTTATCACCAGGAATTCCATTCTTGGAAACATTTTTCAAACTCATCTGTTTGGATGGCTGACAGCACCTCCCTCGTTTTTTATCTTCACCTCTTCTACATAGTCAAATCGCTGTCCTTTCATGTCCTGCTGCATTCTCAGAAACAAAAGAAGTCCCATGGAATGAGGTCAGGTGAGTCAGGTGGGCGGGACAAGAGGCATGCTGATTATTGCCAAAAACTGGTACACTGAGATGGCTGCGTGAGCAGGTGCAGGTCATGGCAAAACCAGTCCCGCCTGCCACAAATCAGGCATTTTTTGTCACACACCGTTACACACTCTTTTCAGAACCTCGACTTAGAAAGCTTGATTAACAGTCTGACCTGGTAGAACAAACTCCAAATGCACTGAGTCGGCATTTTCATCCATTTGGGAAGATGACGGGCATCCAGAACAAAGTCATCAATTGATATTTGATGGGATTTGTCATCAATTGAGCTCTCATCTTTTTTTGAAATGAGAAAACCACTTATTCTTTGAGTTTTTCCCACAGTGCTGTTCTTGTAAGCTGTGTTCAACATCACAACAGTTTCTACGACATTTTTCCCCAAGCAGAAAACAAAATTTCATAGGCACACACGTCCTCTTAAATTGGCCATCACAAATAAACGAGGTTCCAGCGAAACTGCTTTTATAAAAAAATTCATTGTGACCAGAGAGAACCTTCCCAGGTGACGCCACTGGGTGCACTGACTCAGCAAGTTGCTCGATGTACCTCGTATCTGAGCACAACTGTACCACTAGGTCTTATTGCACGGCCAGGCCTCCAAAAATACCTGGGCACTGAGTCTTGAATGAGCTTCCCTGCTGGCCACATGCAGGGTTAGGAGAACGTGGTGCCCCACTGTGGCTTCACCGTGAAAGGGCTCTGGTTTCCCTGGTTCACATAGAGCTCACAGTCCCCACCACTGGTCTGTCAAAGTGTGTGTGTGTGTGTGTGTGTGTGTCACACTGCGGTTGGCTTGTGTGTTGCTGTGAGGCTAGAAGCTATGTTGCCGGTATTTCAAATGACAACAGGTCACCCATCACAAACCAGTTTCACCACAGCTTCCAGACTAAGAAGAGACAACAAAGTGGGACTCAGCTGTTGAAACTTTATGCATAGCTTCAAAACATTGTCACAGACAAGACTCCTGATTAAGTGGGGGGGGGCAGGAGTTAATTAGGGAAGCCAAGATGTGAGAACACTGTGGATGCAGTCATTGGTCCCAGCAACCTCTCTCCTCAGCCCTCAGCCATGTGGTCCCTTGGCCTCTGTGGGCCAGGAAGTCAGCCTGCTGCTCTGTCTCACAGCCCCATGGTCTCAGTGCTGCCCCTCTGTTCTGTCTCACGGTGCCTTGCTCTCAGCCTCCGCCCTCAAACGTCCTCCACTGGTGACTTCTTCCAATGGCCCTGGGATTTCTCTCTTCCTGCTGACACAGCACATCCTTGCAGGCAGGGGAACCGTCACTAACACTGACCAGCCCCCTCTATTCGTGTGGCACATGCCTTGTTCTCATTGTCCCACTCAAACCCTGGGTGGGCCTGACAGAGGCATGGCCAGAAGAGTCACATGGAGAACTCTCACTCCACCACAAGCGGTCTTGGAGCGCCCGGCATGGAAGCCCTGGGTGTGGGGTGAGAAGGCACTCGTGTTACCACGTGGACACGTCAGCCTTGGGGATCTAAGATTGGTCTCGCTCGCCGTTGCCCACACCCAATTCCAGAGCCATTTCTATTTTTGTTTTCCAGAAGGCTGTCCAAGTCGAGTGAAAACTTCACCCTTTATTTAGTCAGTTTGTATTTTACACGAAATTGGAACAAGTGAACTGGTACACGCAAGCCTGGGAGCAAAAGCCATTCTTGGGAGTCAGGGCCTCTCCTTGTGTCTCTCGGTGAGTGCGGACCTGGGCAAGGGTGTTAGCAGTGCGCTCTGGGTGTCTGGGGGGATGGGCGTAAAGGCGGACACTATGTGGTGGCAGAGGGTGTCACTGGCCAAGCCAAACAGAGGGCCTATGGCCTCTCAGGTCCTCGATCATCCTGCTGCTTCCATGAGTATTGATTGTGGAATCAAGCAAGACGAAATCCTTGACTACTTGACCTTTTCCCCATCGATCACGATGTTGCCTCTTGGTCCAGTGGTGAGGATCTGGGTCTTCCTGACACTGAGTCGTCATCCACACAAAGGCTGCAGTCCTTGATGGATATCAGTAAGTGCTTCCAGCCCCTGCACTTTCAGCCAGCCAGGTCGTGTCAATCTGCACGTCACAGGGTGTTCCTTCCGCCCCATGTCACATTCTTCTTCATATAAGCCAGCTTCCTTGGAAAATAAACCCTCTAATCCTCACTATTGTCCGTGAGTTGTGTGTGGCCATTGCAGTGAATCACAGAACCTAAGTGGACACAGTCAGAACACACTGACGCTCACGCTGTGTGGTGGGACCCTGATACCCCGCTGTCATGGTCTGGATTATGTCCCCCAAAACACATGCCGCAGTCCTCAGCTCTCTGATCTGTTGAGCTGCTAGCCACAAGGCTGGCGGCTCAAACTGTTAGGTAGCAGGAATTAGGGACAGGGACTGCCCCTCTCCATGCCTGAAGGCCCCCTACAGGAGGTTGGAAGAGAATCAGGCAAGCCCTTAGCCAGTCATAAAGACTACTGGGCATGCGCCAATTCAAGCCTGAGCCAGGTGGGCAGCATACCTGGGCAGCCCAAACTAGGCTCGGGTGGGCATAATTCAGTCAATGGGGTCAACCATGGCTCCCAGCCAAAGGCCTCAAAAACCTTGACCATGAGACCCCCTGCCCCTTTTTTCCCCCTTCTTGGCCCCTTGGCTCCTGCCCTGTACCTGCTCAGCAGTGGTTGCCTATGCTCAGTAACTGTAAAACTTGAAACTTCTTCCATCCTTTATAAAAAACCCACCTGGATCACAAACTAGACTTCGGCATGAATTCTTTCTCGTGCAAAAGCCTAGCACCGAGGTGCTTCCCACCCGAGAAATCTAACAAAACCAGCAGCGGCTCCAGGGAGAACGATGAGGCTGTGCCTCTATAAGACATAAAGTCTCCAGAAGCCAAAAGGGAAGTTTGACTCCGTCTTGCAGGGTCATGATGAGAGGACTCAGTGGACACACACCTGTGTGCCTGAACCCACGAGCACAGAATCTTGTCGTGTTCAGGAGAACAAATCCACGTCGGGTGGGCCTGAAACGGGATCGCGTCTAGTTTCACAAAACCAGCTGACTAGACACAGGGAGGGGTGTAAGTGCCGCCCCACCAGCCGCCCCTCAGGAGAGAGATGAGGCTGTCTGCTCCCAGGAAGACTCAGCCTCAGAGAGCCCGTGGGGCAGTTCTGCTCCGTCCTGTAGCGTTGTCTACTGGCTGTGTGGCAGGGGATCTTTTTGAGACAGAGAGGCCAGTAGGCGGAAGCAGGCCTCTGTGGGGTCTGCAATACATAGGCACTGGGAGCCAGAGATGCACAGTCAGACCTGGCCTCACTCCTGCCCGGGGCGTCCCCTCTGATGTTTAGGCCACACTCTGGGCTGGGATGGGGAAATCTCTGTTCCTCTACTTTGTTTGCTGCTTTAGTTTCTGTGCTCTGTGGAGCCCCTTCCCAAGCGTCCCGGAGTTCCACACGGCATTCTGCACCGCCCCGGCCTCCCCAAGGCCCACGGTCCAGGGCCCGCCTCTTCCTCTTCACAGCATCAGAACCTCCATGTGGGCGTTGGTCCCCCACGCGGACACTTCGTCTCCCGAGTCCTGGCTGGAGGCCCTCCTCCAAGCCCTCAGTATCTGCTCAGACAAGTGAGGAGGGCCTCTGGGCTCAGGAGGGTTTGGGGGCACTACCCAGAGGGTCTGCTGAAGCAGGGTGGGGTACAGTCCCACACAGGGGCCAGGTTAGAGGGCCCGGTGCCTTGGACAGTTTTTGTAGGTTCTGGCACAAGAGAGTCGTGGGTCTGCCTCCACTGTCCTCAGGGTGTACTGACCGCTAGCTGAGAGAAAATCGACGCGAGGCAGAGGCTGAAGCTGAGGACAATGGAGTCCCTGAGGCTCCTGGAGAAGAAACGACAATGTCTGGGGAGGGGGCCGGGCGGCTGGAATCGGGAGATGGGTGGACGGTGGCACCAATGGGAATTGCAGACCTGCGGGACTTGGGTCTGAGAGGGGCAGGAGAGGGAGGGGGCTCTGTGTGTAATGCACATACTGCAGAGCGTGTCTCAGTGATGCCAGCGCCACGCCCCAGGGAGCGGCTGCAGAGCTCCTGGCCCCTGCTGCCCGTGGCCCCCGCTTCTCAGACCTTCCATGCTCAGGGGCATTTGCTTCAAGTGTCCGAGTTTGGACCACACCCCAGACCACTTCTCCTGGATGGGGGCCGTGGGCAGGGGGCCCTGGGCTGACAGCCGTGTGACAGGGTGGAATCACCCCGGGATGTTTCTGTGCAAAGACCAGGCCCCTCTTGCGGAGACACTGATGGGTTCCAGCCGCCAACAATTCAGTTTGCAGCGGAGTGCTTCACACGTGCACCTCCGGGCAACTTCATCCCCTTGGGGTACGCCCTTAAAGCAACGGTGCACCAACACAATCATCCTTTAAAAAAAACCACCACACACACACACAGGCCAGAGAGGGGATGTCTAAAGGGATACCCCCTGCCCACCATCCCGCTGCAACAGGCAACCACGTCCTTTCTTGCAGACAGGACCTGAGCGCAGAGGATGAGCTGTGGTTCCCTCGGAGCCCCCCCACAAGGGCGGGCCCTCCTTCTGTGAGGTCCCCCCCTATAGGCAGGCTTCCACCCCAGGTTCCAGGGGTGACCTGCTCCTGCCACGCGGGGCAGGAACTTCAGTGACCCTGAACTCCTGAGAGCTCGACTAGCCTTGGCCACCCAGAGGCCGCCTGAGAACGGGCCCAAGAGTGCTCCAGGCCACCAACAAGGCCCACCAGGGTTGCTTCTGAGTACAGGGGACAGACCGCAGGCTCGACCACATCACAGGAGACACCCAGGGCAGGATCCTCAGGAGGGCGCATGCCCCATCGGTCGGCACTTCCAGCCCATCCATACAAAGTGGCAAGGGCCCAGCAAGGCCTCGAGAGGAGGATGTGCCCAGAACAGGCTGGCAGCGGTGTGAAGGGCCTTGACTGTCACTTTGCTAAAAGTCAAGGCACATGCTCCCCCGCTTGGAGAGTCTGGTGAGTGCTTTATAAACTGGGGAGAAAATGCTCTTGGCTGGAGGTATTTTTAGCGGCAGCTCCTGGGGCCATGGCTGGATTCAGCAGCAGCAGCAGCAGCAGCAGCAACAGCAGCAGCAGCAGCTCGGGAACAATGACTCAGCAGTGGGGGAGGCTGGTGGCCAAGCAGAGGTCCCCCTAGTCCTGAACAGAGAGCAACTCAGCAAGTTCTGGCCCTTCCAGACTCGAGCTCACACCCCGGCTGCCTCCTCATCGCCCTGCTCCTGTCAACTCCAGTTGGCCAAGGGTCTCCTGCATGTGACCTCCTGACGTCTAACCTGCTTCGTGACCCCACCATCCTGCTCAAAGCTGGTCCCTTCTCTGTTTCTCCAGCCCCCACGATGGATTGCATCAAGTCCCCCAAAAGATGAGTGAAACAATGCCGGGGATGGCACAGCAGGGCTACCACTGTTACCAAGACCAGTGTCCTCTCCATTGCAAATATTCTACTTCAGCAACATAAATGTCAGCCAGGTACATCGGTGGCCCTATCAGTGGAATGTATGAAATCATACTACATCTGTGGAGAGAGATGATGGAGACCCCTAATAGCATTTAAATAGGTGATAATCGATTGTTATAATAGATTACAACAAACCATGGATAGCCTTGAGAAGAATGGGAATTCCAGAACACTTCATTGTGCTTATTCGGAACTTGTACTTGGATCAAGAGGCAATTGTTAAAAAAGAAATGGAATACTGCATGGTCTACAATCAGGAAAGGTGTGTGTCCTCGCATCCTACCTGTTCACAATCAGGAAAGGTGTGTGTCCTCGCATCCTACCTGTTCACAATCAGGAAAGGTGTGTGTCCTCGCATCCTACCTGTTCACAATCAGGAAAGGTGTGTGTCCTCGCATCCTACCTGTTCACAATCAGGAAAGGTGTGTGTCCTCGCATCCTACCTGTTCACAATCAGGAAAGGTGTGTGTCCTCGCATGCTACCTGTTCACAATCAGGAAAGGTGTGTGTCCTCGCATCCTACCTGTTCACAATCAGGAAAGGTGTGTGTCCTCGCATCCTACCTGTTCACAATCAGGAAAGGTGTGTGTCCTCGCATCCTACCTGTTCACAATCAGGAAAGGTGTGTGTCCTCGCATCCTACCTGTTCACAATCAGGAAAGGTGTGTGTCCTCGCATCCTACCTGTTCACAATCAGGAAAGGTGTGTGTCCTCGCATCCTACCTGTTCACAATCAGGAAAGGTGTGTGTCCTCGCATCCTACCTGTTCACAATCAGGAAAGGTGTGTGTCCTCGCATCCTACCTGTTCACAATCAGGAAAGGTGTGTGTCCTCGCATCCTACCTGTTCACAATCAGGAAAGGTGTGTGTCCTCGCATCCTACCTGTTCAATCTGTACGCTGAGCAAATCGTCAGATAAACTGGATTCTACGAAGACTGTGGCATCAGGATGGGAGGAAGGCTTATTCATAACCTGCGATGTGCAGATGACACAACCTTGCCTGCTGAAAGTGAGGATGAATTGAAGCCCTTGCTGATGAGGTCAAGGATGGCAGCCTTCAGCGTGGACTACGACTCTCTGTGAGGAAGACCAAAGTCCTCACAATTGACCAAAAGGTAACATCATTTTAAAGGGAGAAGAGGTTGACGTTGTCAAGGATTTCATCCTGCTTGGACCCACAGGCAATGCTCATGGAAGCAGCAGTCAGAGATCAAATGACGCATGGCACTGGGTATGTGTGCTGCACCAAGACCTCTCCAGAGTGCTGAAGAGCAAGGAGGTGACGGAGGACAAAGTGCGCCTGGCCATGGCCTCATCTGCATGTGGAAGTGCACCCTGAATAAGGAAGACTGAAGAATCTAAACATTTGAATTAGGGTGTGACCAAGAAAACGGAAAGAACCATAGACTGCCCGAAGAACAAACAAGCGTGTCTCGGAAGAGGCCAGGCTGGTGAGACTGCATCTCACGTCCTTTGGACACGTGAAAGTTGGGCACTGAATAGGAAGACCACGCCTAACAAGGCAGAGGGCACCTAATACCACCACCGCCAGAAGAACGAGCAAACCTGTCTTGGAGGAAGTACAACCAGACGGCGTTTTGGAAACAAAGACGCTCAGACTTCCTCTTACTTCCTCGTAGGTACTTTGTGTAGAAGGAACGAGTCCCTAGAAAGGGCCTCATGCTCAGTAAAGCAGCTGTTGTCGCTGCTGTGGATGTTGTTTAGGTGCCTCCCCGAGTCAGTTCTGATGGACACGCCCAGAGACATCGGGAAGCACACACCGCCCAGGGCTGTCACCGCACAACTGCTGCTGGGCTTGCGCCCATGGTGGCAGCTACTGTGTCCACCCATCTCACCGAGGGTCTTCCTCTCTCTCTCCGCCCCTTGACTTGACCAAGCATGGCGTCCTTCTCCAGACTGGTCTCTCCTGGGAACACGCCCAAAGCACGTGAGCAGAGTCTCGCCACCCTCGCTTCTAGGGGCATCGCTGCACTTCTTGCGGGGCAGCTCTGTCGATTACTGCCCGGCTCGCAGTTACTTCCGGGCTTCTTCTCCAGCCCACAATTCAAATGTATCGCCTCTTCCTATCTTCCATATTCAGCTTCTGACGTTCGCACACATTGCAGGTGATGAGATAGCACGGTCGGGGCAGCAGGTGCCTCAGCCCTGGCTCGTCAGCACTTTAAAGGGATCGCCTGCAGATGTACCCAGTGCGATGTACACGATCATCAGAAGAGAGGACGAGCCGGCAGACACAGTGTCTGCAAGGGTGATATTCAAGAGCAGCTGTGACGACAGCAGGGGACTGGGCAGTCTTGCCGTATGGCTCATGGGCAGCTGTGAGTCGGAACCAACTCGAAGCCACAAAGAACACCAAATGACGTGTTGGCAGGAGAGGGGATGGATGGGAAATTGAGGGCGGTGGGAAGTAGGACTGGGGGGTAGAGGAGGAGAACTACATATATAGAGTGTTTAACAGGATATTGTTGTTGATTTCACTTCTTGAGATGGGCAGTGTAAATATATAGTGCCTTTTTTTTTAAGTCACTTTATTGTGGGCTCGTACAACTCTTACCACAAACCATACACGCATTCATTACGTCAAGCACTTTTGTCCATTTGTGTTTGCTTCCCTCATTATTCTTAAAACATTTGCTTTCTACTTGAGCCCTTGGTATCAGTTCCTCAATTTTCCCCCTCCCTCCCCACTCCCCTCTCCCCCGTGAACCCTTGATAATTTATAAATTATTATTTTGTCATACCTTATGCCATCCAAAGTCTCCCTGATATAGTGCCAATCTGGCCCATAAACACATGTGAGCTTAATTGAAGAGCAGAGAGATACATGGCTCCGTGGGCCTCATCTTTCAAGCTCTTGTGTCTCTTGCTTTCTGATGGTTGGACCAGGGTGCAGCTGCCTTAGCCGGTTCCCTGCTTTAGCTGGCAACGCTCACTTCCTGCAAGACATCCCTGAGGAGAAGCCTCATGGACCTACCCCGATGCAGCCCTGGGTGCTGGAGCACCCATGTGGAGACCCCTGCCAGCACTGAGATGCTTACACGTTCATTGACTCGGCTTTCCTCCTGCAGTTAGCATCATTGCATGTGTTTTGTGAGATAGAGGAGGACTTTGTGGATTGGTGTTGGACATATGGGTTAATGTTGGACTTGTGGGCTTGGGCAGCACTGGGTTGGGATATTTTCTTGATGTACACTTAACCTTTATATAAAACTCTCTCTTATACAGATGAGTTTCTGTGGATTTGTTTCTCTAAAGGACCCAGACTAATACATTCCCTTCACCCACTTCTCTGCTGTCCGTCACCCAGGGAGGAGATTACATATAGATCCTTGTAATCGGCTCCCCTTTCTCCACCACCTTCCCTCCACCCTCCCAGTGTGTGTACGTATATTAAAACAAACGACCAAATACCCACAACAGGGAATCCAGGGTAGATAAAGCCCTCAGGGCCACCAAGGAAAGTAGAGCTACCAGGAGGATTAGGGGAGGGGAGGGGAGAAAGCAGGAACTGATCACAAGGATCAACCTAGAACCCTATTATCAAGGGTTCGTGGGCAGGGGAGGGAGGGGGAAGAAAAGGGAAGCTGATATCAGGGGCTCAGTGGGAAGAGAATGCTTTGAAAATGATGACGGCAGCATATGTGCTTGACACACTGGATGAATGTATGGATTGTGCTAAGAGATGTAAGAGCCCCAATAAAAGCATTTAAAAAAAAACAAATAGTGGTCTGAGTGGCTTAAAAAAAGGGGGGAAGAGTGAAATTGAAATGGGCTTGGAGTCTTTATTGACAAACAAGTTCATTTCGCACCAAAAAAAAAAAGACATCTTGAAAAGCTGCCCCTACGCACATGGAGGGCCTTTGAAGCTGTGGTCAGTTAGGTCCGCGGGTTGGCCTACAGGAGAGGATGGAGGGCCTTTGAAGCTGTGGTCAGTTAGGTCTGCGGTTGGCCTACAGGAGAGGATGGAGGGCCTTTGAAGCTGTGGTCAGTTAGGTCTGCGGGTTGGCCTACAGGAGAGGATGGAGGGCCTTTGAAGCTGTGGTCAGTTAGGTCCGCGGGTTGGCCTACAGGAGAGGATGGAGGGCCTTTGAAGCTGTGGTCAGTTAGGTCTGCGGGTTGGCCTACAGGAGAGGATGGAGGGCCTTTGAAGCTGTGGTCAGTTAGGTCTGCGGTTGGCCTACAGGAGAGGATGGAGGGCCTTTGAAGCTGTGGTCAGTTAGGTCTGCGGTTGGCCTACAGGAGAGGATGGAGGGCCTTTGAAGCTGTGGTCAGTTAGGTCTGCGGTTGGCCTACAGGAGAGGATGGAGGGCCTTTGAAGCTGTGGTCAGTTAGGTCTGCGGGTTGGCCTACAGGAGAGGATGGAGGGCCTTTGAAGCTGTGGTCAGTTAGGTCTGCGGGTTGGCCTACAGGAGAGGATGGAGGGCCTTTGAAGCTGTGGTCAGTTAGGTCTGCGGGTTGGCCTACAGGAGAGGATGGAGGGCCTTTGAAGCTGTGGTCAGTTAGGTCTGCGGTTGGCCTACAGGAGAGGATGGAGGGCCTTTGAAGCTGTGGTCAGTTAGGTCTGCGGTTGGCCTACAGGAGAGGATGGAGGGCCTTTGAAGCTGTGGTCAGTTAGGTCTGCGGTTGGCCTACAGGAGAGGATGGAGGGCCTTTGAAGCTGTGGTCAGTTAGGTCTGCGGTTGGCCTACAGGAGAGGATGGAGGGCCTTTGAAGCTGTGGTCAGTTAGGTCTGCGGTTGGCCTACAGGAGAGGATGGAGGGCCTTTGAAGCTGTGGTCAGTTAGGTCTGCGGTTGGCCTACAGGAGAGGATGGAGGGCCTTTGAAGCTGTGGTCAGTTAGGTCTGCGGTTGGCCTACAGGAGAGGATGGAGGGCCTTTGAAGCTGTGGTCAGTTAGGTCTGCGGTTGGCCTACAGGAGAGGATGGAGGGCCTTTGAAGCTGTGGTCAGTTAGGTCTGCGGTTGGCCTACAGGAGAGGATGGAGGGCCTTTGAAGCTGTGGTCAGTTAGGTCTGCGGGTTGGCCTACAGGAGAGGATGGAGGGCCTTTGAAGCTGTGGTCAGTTAGGTCTGCGGGTTGGCCTACAGGAGAGGATGGAGGGCCTTTGAAGCTGTGGTCAGTTAGGTCTGCGGTTGGCCTACAGGAGAGGATGGAGGGCCTTTGAAGCTGTGGTCAGTTAGGTCTGCGGTTGGCCTACAGGAGAGGATGGAGGGCCTTTGAAGCTGTGGTCAGTTAGGTCTGCGGTTGGCCTACAGGAGAGGATGGAGGGCCTTTGAAGCTGTGGTCAGTTAGGTCTGCGGGTTGGCCTACAGGAGAGGATGGAGGGCCTTTGAAGCTGTGGTCAGTTAGGTCTGCGGGTTGGCCTACAGGAGAGGATGGAGGGCCTTTGAAGCTGTGGTCAGTTAGGTCTGCGGGTTGGCCTACAGGAGAGGATGGAGGGCCTTTGAAGCTGTGGTCAGTTAGGTCTGCGGGTTGGCCTACAGGAGAGGATGGAGGGCCTTTGAAGCTGTGGTCAGTTAGGTCTGCGGGTTGGCCTACAGGAGAGGATGGAGGGCCTTTGAAGCTGTGGTCAGTTAGGTCTGCGGGTTGGCCTACAGGAGAGGATGGAGGGCCTTTGAAGCTGTGGTCAGTTAGGTCTGCGGGTTGGCCTACAGGAGAGGATGGAGGGCCTTTGAAGCTGTGGTCAGTTAGGTCTGCGGGTTGGCCTACAGGAGAGGATGGAGGGCCTTTGAAGCTGTGGTCAGTTAGGTCTGCGGGTTGGCCTACAGGAGAGGATGGAGGGCCTTTGAAGCTGTGGTCAGTTAGGTCTGCGGGTTGGCCTACAGGAGAGGATGGAGGGCCTTTGAAGCTGTGGTCAGTTAGGTCTGCGGGTTGGCCTACAGGAGAGGATGGAGGGCCTTTGAAGCTGTGGTCAGTTAGGTCTGCGGGTTGGCCTACAGGAGAGGATGGAGGGCCTTTGAAGCTGTGGTCAGTTAGGTCTGCGGGTTGGCCTACAGGAGAGGATGGAGGGCCTTTGAAGCTGTGGTCAGTTAGGTCTGCGGTTGGCCTACAGGAGAGGATGGAGGGCCTTTGAAGCTGTGGTCAGTTAGGTCTGCGGGTTGGCCTACAGGAGAGGATGGAGGGCCTTTGAAGCTGTGGTCAGTTAGGTCTGCGGGTTGGCCTACAGGAGAGGATGGAGGGCCTTTGAAGCTGTGGTCAGTTAGGTCTGCGGGTTGGCCTACAGGAGAGGATGGAGGGCCTTTGAAGCTGTGGTCAGTTAGGTCTGCGGGTTGGCCTACAGGAGAGGATGGAGGGCCTTTGAAGCTGTGGTCAGTTAGGTCTGCGGGTTGGCCTACAGGAGAGGATGGAGGGCCTTTGAAGCTGTGGTCAGTTAGGTCTGCGGGTTGGCCTACAGGAGAGGATGGAGGGCCTTTGAAGCTGTGGTCAGTTAGGTCTGCGGGTTGGCCTACAGGAGAGGATGGAGGGCCTTTGAAGCTGTGGTCAGTTAGGTCTGCGGGTTGGCCTACAGGAGAGGGAGGTTCCTTCCTACATGACTGAGGGCCTCGTGAAAGAGGAGGCCCAGAGGGAAGGCGGCCGTGTCACCACAGAAGCAGAGACTGGTGTAGAGATTGGTGTGACCCTGCATAAGCCAAGGAATTCCCAGGGCCCAGGGCCCAGCAAGACAAGGATATGTCCTCTGGAGGGAATGTGCCCAGCGGATGCCCCGAATGCAGACTTGCGGCTTTCAGGTTCTCACAGCCCCCACTTTCAGGCACCTGGTTGCAGCAGCCCCAGAGACCAAGTGGACCCGAGGACGTGGGCCTGAGCTCTTCTTCACCCCCACTCCTTCCCTGCCCTCTACTCCCACCTCCCCTCAGATACACACACACACACACACACACACCAGCAGAGAAGCAGGCCCAGGGGGTGGGGGCTGGCCACTCCTGTTGGGACCCCACTCGGGCCACTCACCTGACAGGAGCGGAACTGACTGACCAGCAGTGTGCACCTCTGCGGGTCCTTCCGGCCGTCCAGGCTGTCCAGCTCGGCCGCCACCTGGTTCAGCTCCTCGTCAGCATAGTAGAACTGGGCGAGCAGCTGCGGGTCTGACCTCTGCAAGAGAGACAGGGAGGTCACGGGAGGGGACAAGGCGGCTTAGCCCACCCCACAGGCACCATCACCCCTAAGGCCCTGCCCTCAGTGGCCCCTGTTGAGCCTGCCCTGTGTCAATCCCTCAATCCCTTCTATAGGCCACACCCTTCTGTGGGCCAAGCCCCCGCAGGGTACCTCTCTCTAGGGGGCTACCCTACAGGAGAGGTACCTCCAGTTCCATCCCATCTGCAAACTCAGTCCCACTCAACATCCTCCCCAAGCCCTGCCCCCACCAGCCCCACTGGGCCCTCTCTCCCAGGTTCTACCACTTATGCACCTACAGAACTTCTCCTATAAGGTCCACCATGGTCCCTGTCCCTCTGGTCCCTCCCTCCAACAGCCTGACCCTTCCATAGGAGGGGCTGGCCCTCCACCATCCCCCCCACCCTCCAGAGGCCCCCACCTACCACACATCCTCCCTGCACCAGCCCACATGCACACCCATAGACCAATGCAGGCCCACCCCCTCTGCAGGCCACTCTCCACTGGTCCTGGCTCTAGATAATCTTCCGCTCAGGTCCACCCGCAGCAAATCCCACTGTGAAGTGTGCCCGCCTGCCTTGCCTGAGGGAGGACTCTGCTGTCTGCTTCCTTGACCGTGGGCCCAGCAGCCCGTGTAAGTTGAAGGACTTCAGTCTATTAACTGTTCCACAAAAGTGAGTTGAACTGAGCCCTCTGTACTGCCGTGTACACTAATTAGCTGTCATATTCTTTCTCATTGTATAAAACTACATATATATATATATATATATATGTGTAATCATAAGTGTCCTGGTCTTGTTTCTCAAGAGAACCCTGCCTAACACACCACATCTGCCACAACTGACTTTACACTGCTCTGTAAGCAAGGGCATTCACATCCCTCAACTGTGGTCATCGGGAATCACGGGAGGCTTGATCCATGAGGGGACCCTGCAAATGGATTTGGGGCTTCCATGGTCATCGACAGCCTTCTGCAAACCAGGCGCTCATAATTTGAGCTCTGATACCATTCCATCCTTCGAATTTGGATTCTATTGTTTATAATGCTTGGATCACACAGGCTGGTGGACTTCTACGTGGGCTTAGTTGACATCCTACTTGGCTGGATGGCTGCCTGTTTTAAGACAAGCCTTTCAGACTGCAGACACTGTTCCTCCTGGTGGCTGGGCACCATCTGGTTTCTCCACCACACTTGGCTACAGAACACACATATTCAGTGATCTCTTCATGAGGGCGAGCCATGTCCCAAGAACTAATTGTTCTTAGACAAGGCCTAGAATTGGGTCCAAATCCAAAATTTATTCATATATCTATAGTTTACATATATCTCTGGTGTACTTTAGAGATATAATTACCATTTTATGACATAGAACATTATAAATCATAGTCCCCAACCCCTGGGGCATAAGGAAATTCTATGAGTAACCCAAAGCCAAACTCCCTGTTGAGTAGATGTCGACTCATAGAAACTCTAGGACAGAGTGGAACTGTCTCTATGGGTTTTCAAGACTGTAACTCTTTGCAGAATAAAAGGCCTCATCTTTCTTCCAAAGAGCGTCTGGTGGTCTCAAACTGCTGACCTTGAGGTTAGCAGCCCAAAGACTAACCACTATGCTACTAGGGTTCCTAATTCTATTGATAGTGCCATTAATTAAGGCAATGGTACAAAATAAAATCCAATTCTGGAATCTCTCTCTATTCTCTCTAAGGACCGGGTCCTGCTTGTATTGACGTTCCATATTTTGTTCACTAGAACATCGACTTACTTTGTTTCCCCTTTTCTTGCAGTTTGTTCTCCTATCAAACCTGTGTCTCCATCCACTCTGACATTCTGCTTCCTCCCATTATGTGGGCTTGGGCCAGGGCTGTTGCCAAGGCTACTGGGTGTCTTGGCTGCTCTGATCACGGACTGTCCGAAACCTGCTGCATGTCTCAATGACCTGCAGGTGCTGGCCCAGGCCTTCTGGAGAGAGAGAGTACCCCACATGGGGGTACCCAGCTCAGAAGAATTTCTAGAGCCCCAGCTGTGTTTCCCCATGTCTTCTGGTAATCAAGGCAGCCCAGAATCTGCTGGGCCACTCAGGATACTTAGTGCCTGGTCCCCAGTGATTGGTTCAAAGGTGTGACCCAGGCAGAACCAACGAGAACCCTTTTCTGAGACTTTCTGAACAGGGGTGGAGAGAGAAGAGCCTCTGCTCTACATCCCTGACGGCAGGTAAGCCTGGCAGGTGCTGGAGGTGCCTGAGCTGTGGAGAGGCCTATCATAGGATAAGAGAATGGCCACTGGTCATCTGTCATCCATCCAGCCCTTTGCCCGCCCACCCATTTACCTACCTACCCACTAATCTCTCCACCCACCCATCACCTACCATTTGCCTATCCACCAAAATATCAACCATTCAACCTTCCCTCTATCTGCCCATACATCTGCTCATGTTTCTATCCACCCATCATCCATTTATCACCTACTCACCAACCCATCATCCATCGTTACCCATCCACTCATCCTTCCTTCATCTATCCATCCACCCATGCACACTTATCCAATAGATGCCCCCTGAAAACCCCCTCTATGCCAGGGGCTGCTCTAGATTAGGGCCAGAGGGAAAGGGATGGATCAAGGCCGCTCCCCATGGGCTGGTGTCCCAGCAAACATCAGGAGACATGGAAACAAGGGTGGCCACATCCTGCTGCCATCCCTAACATTCTCACCAGTCCTAGCATCTCATGCCTGCCTGCTCCCAGGGGCCAGCAGGTCCCCTCCTGTGGTTATTACACCATCTGGGGTCAACTTGAGAGGACTGAGTGAAGGGGTGGAGTGTAGTCTGCCAATCAGGTCGCAGCTTGATGACCTCATTTGGAGGTGCTAAGGAGATAAATAGCTCTCTTGGAGACAGGACACACGCTCACTCCCTGGGAGACATTGCATCTGAGAAGACACATGAAGCTATGCTAGTGCCCTGGAGCTGGAGGAGCCACGTGGAGACCCCTGCCAGCGCTGAGATGCTTGCACCACCACTGGATCCACAAGACTTTCCACCCACTGGCCTGTGATCCTCCTGCATTCAACACCATTGCATGTGCTTCCTGAGTCTGAAGAGGGCTTTAAAGATTGGTATCGGACATATGGGCTAATATTGGACATATAGACTTGATCTGGACTGGGCTGGGCCATTTTCTCAATATTCAATTGCCCTTGTCTATGAAGCTCTTTTGTACACACATACAAGTGTCTCTCTGATTTTGTTTCTCTAGTCAACCCGCATTAACACACCTCCACAGGCACAGCCCACTCAGCCAGGTTCCTTCACAACCTGGGGGAAAGGTCACCAGTGAATGATCCCAAGAAGGGGGCCAGGATAGGGGGACTTTCTCCTACTGACTGGAAGCATGAGAGGACAAGCTGTCCAGAGCAGCCCTTCCTCTATGCCCGGGGAGGGGCATCAGCTTATAGAATGGGACCCAGGCCTTGTACCTTTGCATCTGAGATGCAGCCCCCACAAAATCCAGCCAGCCTCTAGCCAGCCCCAGACTGGGGCTCCCATGCCAAGGAAGGAGGGGACAGGGATAGAAAGTGCCTTTCTCCCAGTGCACCTGGCCCCCACCCTTCAAAGCCTCCCTCCCACTCCTGCTGTGGGGTTGGGGGACATGGTCCCTCCTTGGGGAGAGGACTGGACCATGCTTTCCGCCTATGATGCCCCCCTTGGAGACCTGACCCAGAGTCCATGGCTGCCTTAGGGCCCAACCTGCCAGGTGCACTCAGAACCCAGGTTCAGCAGACAAAGCAGGCAGCAGCCGCTCATTCCTGCAGCCAGGCTTCGGGCCAGCTGGAGCAAAGCCACCGGCCCCAACAGCCGGGCCAGCAGCGGGAGCCCACCCTGGGGCACGGAGCTGCCATCTGCCGGCTTATGTGCAAGCGTGAATTTAGGGCACCAATAGCCATGCTTCTGGAGACAAGATCCTGGCCCAAAAATGAGGGTGTGATGGGGTGGAGTCAGGCCCAAACCTCTCCCGAGAGTGACAGAGTTGGTGTCTGCCTACTTGTAATGGTTCCCCAGATATAAGCAGCCCCCACCCACAGGCCCAGGCCAGCTGCCCTGGCAAGCAGGGGTCCATGCTGCTGGACAATCCCCGTGGAGGATCACATGCTCCTGCTTGGACCCAAGGGGGCACCACCCTCCCCCAGAGAGGGCTGCTTGCCTGTCCCCTGGGCTTCCGTGAGCCTCTATGGACAGAATGACAATCAGCTGGCGTCCGGGGTGCTTGTAAGAGTGTGCCCACGTCTTAAAGGCTTGAAGGTGAACAAGCGGCCATCTAGCTCCGAAGCAATAAAGCCCACATGGAAGAAGCACACCGGCCTGTGCGATCACAAGGTGCCAAAGGGACCAGGATAAGGCATCATGAAAAAAAAAAATATATATATATATATATATATACCATAGTGAATGAAGGGGGAAGTGCAGAGTGGAGACCCGAGGCCCAAGTGTCGGCCAATGGAGATCCCCTCACAGAGGGGTTTAGGAGAGGAGATGGGTTAATTAGGGTGCGAGGTAGTACCAATGAAGAACACAGCTTTCCCCCAGATCCTGGATGCTTCCTCCCCCCAACTACCATGATCCGAATTCTACCTTGCAGGGCTGGATAGGGCAGAGGCTGTACACTGGTACATATGAGGGTTGGAGGTACAGGGAATCCAGGGTGGATGATACCTTCAGGACCAAGGGTGTGAGGGACGATGCTGGGAGAGTGGAGGGTGAGTGGGTTGGAAAGGGGGAACTGATTACAAGGATCCACATGTGACCTCCTCCCTGGGAGACGGACGGCAGAGAAGGGGGGGAAGGGAGACTCTGGATAGGGCAAGATATGACAAAATAACAATCTATAAATTATCAAGGGCTCATGAGGGAGGGGGGAGCGGGGAGGGAGGGAGGGGAAAAAAAGAGGACCTGATGCAAAGGGCTTAAGTAGAGAGCAAATGCTTTGAAAATGATTAGGGCAAAGAATGTGCAGATGTGCTTTATACAATTGGTGTATGTATATGCATGGATTGTGATGAGCTGTATGAGCCCCTAATAAAATTTTTAAAAATAAAAAGAGTGTGCCCACAAAGTGCATGTGTGTGCCTGTGCAGTCATGTGACAACTATGCGCTCAAGTGACATGTGTGCCGTGTGCCTGTGTGAGTGTACTGTGAATGTGCGAGTGCACGTGTGAGTGTAACTCGGTGTGCCCCTGTGATGGTGAGGGAGCGTGTCGACCAGATACTCCTGGCCCAGAGTGGGGCAGAGCCTGAGCTCTCAGTCAGGTCACAGCCCGAGGGCACCTCCTCGACAGGACAAGCCTTTTAGTAGGAGAGAGAGACACCACGAGGGATCGACTTCTCTGAGTCCTTGGCCATCTGTCTGCCGGAGCAGGATCTCATGTCGGGTTCCTCCATCTCCTGCGGCCTCACCTGCAGAGCCCAGGAGCCATCGCAGACTACTGACGGTGGATTCATTCAGCCAACTTTGGACATCTGTATCAACCAGCCTGTGCCCCTGCTGTCTCTGCTCGGTCCTACTGCTGCCACCAGTCAGGAGAAGACTGAATCACACCAGAATGGACTTCCTGGTTTCTGAACCCCAAACTGCATAAGCTACGTCTTGCTATCGATTTCTTCCTGTCTGCTACACAGGCAAGTGTCCACACACGTCAATGCACAACACCCATGCTGATTACACACGAGTGCCACTACCGGGTGGGCCTGTGGGTGTGAGTCCACATGTGCATGGGCTGGGGAGAGGTGCCTGGAGCAGAAGGAGTGCATCAGCTGGCACCCTAAGAGGGTCTCACTCCCCACTTGCCCCCGAACCCTGAAGCCGAGGTAAGTTACCATTAAAGGGGGCCGTCTTCCTCCACCGTCCTTTCAGTTTTAGGCTAAAGCTGGGGGAGGAGAGAGGTGACCTCAAGCCCACAGGCCAGAAGCTCTACGCCCAACAAGGGTTCACCTACAGGCCTGCAAGGCCAAACACGCAGTGTGACTTGTGTAGAGGGGGCATAAAAGGGAGTGGTGGGGTCTGAGGAAAACTGGAAAGGCCCGCCATGCCCCTGGGGAGGCATGGAAAAGAGCACAACAGTGATCCCCAAAGCAGCACCTGTTGGAGGCTCGGCCATGATCATAAAGAGAGGAAATACATTCCTGAACTGGGGCTTTTGCAGGACTGTCATGGCAGGGTGTCGATTCAGACTCCCCCACATCTGTCTGCAGGAAGTGTCAGAAGGGGTCCGGCTGCGCTGCACCCCATCCTGTGTCGTGTCTTCCTTCAGCAAGGGAGGTCACTGCCAGAGTCAGCAGGAGCCACTACAGACCCCAGCCCAACTTTTGGCCACCTGTGAGCCACGCACAATGCTGCCCAGAATTGTGCTGCCCCCACCCTCAGGTACAGACCACGCTGCTGTGCCCGGGTGGAGGCTCAGACGTGGGCCACCAGGCCTTTCTTCCTCTGGCAGACGGACTCAGCTGGCCAGGGATCGAAGCTGAGGATTCCACCACTGCCCCAGCCTAAAACACGCTGGCCGTTGAAAGAGAGCTGTCATGTCTCACACACATGTATACCCCAAGCAGGAAAAACCAAACCAGAGGACTCGGAAAATTAAAAACTGGCCAGTGGTCTTTCCTCTCCACAACAAAATGCCTGAACCAGTTCAGTCTCGTGGGCATCGCCCCCAATACCTCTTCAGACCCCCAGCACTGGCATCAGATGGTGCAGCAGGCTTCCCTCCAGCCTCCGGGTGGAGCTGCCACGGCGTGGCGGCCAAGAGAACAACCCGCATTCCTGTGTCCGTGCCCGGACCTCCCTCCGTGCAGGCTGAGGCCAGCCCTCCTCCAGGCAGGGGTCCTGCGAAGCGAAGGTACTGGGCTTCCAAAATTAAGTCTGTCCTGATTAGCAGGATCTGAGAGGCACGTGTCAGTGCTACATTTCCATTTCTGAGCAAGAAGCAGGACGGAGCACACAATTATCATCCCCACCTGCTCATCGCTGCGATCTAAATTGGACCTGCACGGCTCGCACAGGCAGCCTGCCAGCCAAGCCCGGGGTGGGGGGGGGCGGCGGGCCGGGGAGCCTGCGAAGGAAGCCCGTGGGATCGTCACCTGGCCCGGCTTTGATGTGACTCAGCTCCTCTCTACTGGGTGTCCTCCGGGTGGTCTCCGTGCAGGACGGGTGAAGCACCGGGGCTTGGGCCGGCCGCACAGCTGTCAGGGCAGGGCCCATTGTTGCGGCCGCCGTCCCAGTGCCCCTCATCAAGGGCCTCCTCCTTTGGCGCTCACCCTCCAGTTCACCAAACACGACCCTCCTGGGCACTTGATCAAAAGATGGGAGTGGTGGTCTCCCCACCCCCGCTTCCCAGGAGCATTCTGGCAGTGCTACGGCGTTCTCTGAGACAGACGTCCTCATTCCAGGGGCAGTCCGAGGTTTTTTCCATAGTCTTCACCAGCACCATCACTGACATGCATCAACTCTTCGGTTTGCCTGCTTCGGCGCCCAACGTTCCGACGCACGTGAAGCCCCCAGGAAAGCCCACGGCCGGTGCTCCGAGGGATATCTTCTGCTCTCCCCACTTCAATCTTTTCTCCATGTGTCAGGATGTTGTGAGGCTGCTGACTGCTCCACCTGTGGGGATTTGGGTTTTCCTCCATGCTGGGGGCCGTGGTTTCCGCTTTGGCTTGGCAAGTGCTTCAAGACCTGCAGGCAAGCAGAGCTGGGTCACCTGCCTATCGCAGGGTGTCAAGACTCCTCCCTCCAATCCCGACGCCACATACGTCTTCATGTAATGCAGCTTCGCCGATGATTTGCTCAGAACTGATGATTCTAACACAAACCCACTCGGCCGACAGCCAGTGCATTTTCTAAGGTGGCATCCACAGATGGCACCATCACCTTTCTGCCTGGCTGCCGAGAGGCCAAGCAGTGGCGGCTGTAGCCTCTCGGCTCCTAATCAAAACCCAACTCAGTGCCTTCAAGACAATTCTAACTCAGAGCAGCCCTACAGGGCAGGGTAGAACTGCCGTTTTCCAAGACTGTCGCTCTTCGCAGGAGTAGAAAGCCTCGTCTTTCTCCCTCGGAGTGACTGGTGGTTTCAAACTGCTGACCTTGCAATTAGCAGCCCAACGAGGCGCCTCTCTCAGCTCGTACGCTGGGCGGAAATCTGCGTGTAGGAAATGGAAACTCAAGCTGCTTCTTTATGAAGTGCTCCTCTCCTTCCCAAAGGATCTGGGAGGAAAGGCCCGACTGTCAGACACCCTGAGATGATTTCCCTGGGATAGTCTTAAATGTCGAAAAGGAACTATGCCGAGGTTACCTTTCAGCCAAATGGAAGAGTGGGGCACTGCTAAACGACCGTCTACACCTGCCCCACTTACCGACTATCTTGTTGCCCGACATGAATCGACCACACCAGGAAAACGTCTGTTCTCCCAACGGCTCTGCACACTGACGACATCCCCCTGGAGTAACGGATGTCGAGGTGTAAGGCTGATGCTGGCTGGGATGGTTAAGGTTAAAGGTCAGCTTGGCTGGGCCGTGATTCTCAGTGGATTGACAGCTCTAAGAGTCGGCGGTTTGCAGTGGTCATCCTCATTTGCATGCGATGCCGACTTTCGCATCGTGACCCGGTCACGGGAGCCTAACCGCTGGCAGCGGGTGAGGAGTGGGTATGTCTGGGACCTGTGAGGTCCATGTTTACTCGGATGCAAAGAGGAAAAGATAAAGGAGGCAGAGAAACTGAGGTACTGGAAACAGGGCGATCAGAGCAATGAAAGAGAATGTTGACATCTGAGCCCACTGAACAATCTGTGCGCGAAATGTCAGAGAGGCGCCTAATTTACCGTGTGAGCTTTCACCCAACACGGTATTTTAAAAAGGACCTGAGGTGGTGGAAACAGCCCAAGTGTCCACCAAACAGAGGAGAACAAGGCCACCTCACTGCCATCGAGTCCGCGCCGACGCACGGTGACCCAGGGGCATAAGGCAGAACTGCCCGGTGAGTTTTCGAGGCTCTAACTCTTTGCAGGAGTGGAAAGCCTCTTCTTTCTCCCACAGAGTGGCTGTTAGTTTTGAACTCCTGACTCAGTAATTAGCAGCCCAGGGCACAACCCAAGGCGCCACTGGGGCAGAAGGCGGTCATCCACACAGAGGACTATTAACAGTCCTGGAAGGGGAGGAAGTCCCAGCACTTGCACGTGCTACTCATTATGTTGTTGTGGTTAGGTACCATCGAATCGGCTCTGACCCATAGCGACCCTGTGCACCACAGAACGAAGCACTGCCCAGTCCTGCGCCACCCTCACAATTGTTCCTCGGCCCGAGCCCATGGTTGCACCACTGTGTCCATCCGTCTCGTTGAGGGCCTTCCTCTTTTCACTGCCCCTCCACTTTATCAAACATGGTGCCCTTCTCCAGGGACTGGTCTCTCCTGACAACATGTCCAAAGTATGGGAGATGGAGTCTTGCCATGCTTGCCTCCTAAGAACACTCTGGCTGTACTTGATCTGTTTGTCCTTTCGGCAGTCCATGGAACTTTCAATGTTCTTCTCCGGCACCACCGTCCACATGCATCCCTTCTTCTTCAGCCTTCCTCATTCAGTGTCCAACTGTCACGTGAGTGTGGTGCCGTGGAGAACACCATGGCTGGGGCAGGCGCACCTCAGTCCTCAAAGGCAGCCTTGCTCTTCAGTGCTCTAAAGAGATCTTGTGCAGCAGACTGACCTATTGCAATGGGTCTTTAGATCTCCTGACTGCTGCTTCCACGAGCATTGATTGCGGATCCAAGCAACACAAAATCCTCGACAACTTCAACCTTTTCTCCATTGATTGTGATGTTACCCATTGGTCCAGATGTGACGGTTTGGGTCTTCTTGACACTGAGTTGTCATCCACACTGAAGGCTGCAGTCCTTGATCTTGCTTCGAGTCCTTCTCACTTTGAACAAGCAGGGTTATGCCATCCGCGTCCTGCAGGTTGTTAACAAGCCTTCCTCCAAGCCTTTACATCACCCAGCTTCTCTGATGATGTGCTCAGCATCCAGGCTGAACAAGTGTGGCGAGAGGACACAACCCTAACTCACACACGTCCTGATTTTAAACCATGCAGTATTCCCTTGTTCTGTTCACACAACGGCCTCTTGATCCCTGTACAAGTGCTGAATGAGCACAGGGCAGGGTTCCGGAATTCCCCTTCTCCTCAAGGTGATCCAGTTCCTCCTGGTCCACACAGTCAGTTTCCTTTGCATTGTCAATGGAACACAAGCCAACATCTTCCTGGTACTCGGTGCTTTGGGACAGACCCATCTGACATCAGCAGTGATAGCCCTTGTTCCACGTGCTCTTCTGAATCCAGCCTGAACTTCTGGAAGGTCCCTGTCGATTTACTACTGTCGTTTGATACTTTGTGGAAAGAGTTGAAGGCGCTGAGTTTCTGTTTGGGATAATAAGGGGAGGGGGAATGGCGGTAATGGTCACTCAACATGGTCAACCTGATGGATGTCACTGAATCGTACTTTCAACAGGGAAACTCGCCTTGTACACAAGGGGCTCAGGTGGCGCAGTGGGCTGAGCAACGGGCTTCTAAGAGGAACTGGAGCAGCTCGAACCCACCAGCCCCTTCGTGGGAGAAAGATGAGACGGTCTGCTTCCAGAACGATCCTACGGTAGAAGTGAGCTCGCTGCCACATCGTCAGCCTGTACTAAGAGCAGGCCGTGCCCCGGATGAAGCCCCCATCCTCTGTATCAAGACTGTGGCCAGAGTAACTGCCTGGCTGCCTCAGAGAAGGCCCCAGCATGTAGCCGACCACTCTAGGTGAGACCACTTCCCGGGAGAATCCTGGCCCAGCCAAGTTGACATAGAATCTAACTATCACAATAGCTGAGCACCTGCCACCTCCTTGGGATCCATCTTACAGGGCGGGGGCCCACCATCTGGCCACGTGTCACACTGGGTCACTCAGGTGGGTGCTGGCCCAGGACGGGCTGGGAACAGGTATCTCCACGCAAGCCCAGCATCCCTCCGCAGAGAGCAGAAGGCTTTCGTTTTTGAACAGCTGTACTGAGATGTCCCTTGCCCCACATAAAACCCTCCCTGTTAAGGATGAACAAGTCGGTACTCCTGCGTATACTCACAAGTTGTGCAAACATCACCACAACCTAAATTTAGAATGCTAAATTCATTGCCCCAAAAAGGAACATCACCCCACTCCCCAACCGCTGGCCCCAGACAACCACTAACTGGCCTATTTCTGGCTCTGTCGATTTGCCTATTCTCAACGCGCCATATAAATAGGATTGCACCCCCCAGATCCTGGATGCTTCCTCTCCCCAACTACCATGATCCGAATTCTACCTTGCAGGGCTGGATAGGGCAGAGGCTGTACACTGGTACATATGAGGGTTGGAGGTACAGGGAATCCAGGGTGGATGATACCTCCAGGACCGAGGGTGTGAGGGACGATGCTGGGAGAGTGGAGGGTGAGTGGGTTGGAAAGGGGGAACTGATTACAAGGAACCACATGTGACCTCTTCCCTGGGAGAGGGACAGCAGAGAAGGGGGGAAGGGAGACTCCAGATAGGGCAAGATATGACAAAATAACGATGTATAAATTACCAAGGGCATATGAGGGAGGGGGGAATGGGGAGGGAGGGGGGAAAAAAAGAGGACCTGATGCAAGGGGCTTAAGTGGAGAGCAAATGCCTTGAGAATGATTGGGGCAGGGAATGTATGGATGTGCTTTACACAATTGATGTATGTATATGTATGGATTGTGGTAAGAGTTGTTTGAGTCCCTAATAAAATGTAAAAGAAGAAAAGAGAAAAAAATGATTAGGGCAAAGACTGTACAGATGTGCTTTATACAATTGATGTATGTATATGTATGAACTGTGAAAAGAATTGTATCAGCCCCAATAAATTGTTAAAATAAAAAAATTAAAATAAATAAATAAATAAATAGATAGGATTGCACACAACGCTTGTCCTTCTGTGCCTGGCTTCCTTCCCTCTGTCCACACCATTTGCACGCGGTCTCCCCAGGCTGCAAGGGCCGAGTCGTTCTCCAGTGCATGGGTGTCCGTCCACTGTCTGCCAGTGGCCATGGTGGGCTACCATGGAGGATGATGCAGTGTACATTGGTCTACAAGTTTTGTTTGAGGTCCACTTTCTAGTCTGTTGGGTGCAGGCCCTGAGAGGGCTTGCTGAGTCATATCGTCACAGGACTGTATGCTCCAACTCAATGTAAAGAAAACCCAGATCCTCCCAACTGGACCAGAGGGCATCACCACGACCAAGATTGGAGCAGTCGAGGGTCTCATGCTCGGATCCACTGTCAGTGCTCACGGAATCCACCGTCAAGACAGCAGAGCGTGTATCGCATTGGGCAGGTCTGCGGAACAAGACCGCTTTGAAAGTGTTACAGAAAGGTTGCAGGAAGGAGAAGAGCCAGTCAGGGTGCAGTGTAGCAATGATGAAACATACAACTTTCCTCTAGTTCCTAAGTGCTTCCTCCCCCCCAAACCTCCCCTCCACCCCCACTATCATGATCCCAATTCTACCTTACAAATCTGGCTAGACCAGAGGATGTACACTGGTACAGATAGGAACTGGAGACACAGGGAATGCAGGACAGATGATCCCTTCAGGACCAGTGGTGAGAGTGGCGATACCAGGAGGGTAGAGGGAGGGTGGGGCGGAAAGGGGGAACCAATTACAAGGATCTACATGTGACCTCCTCCCTGGGGGACGGACAACAGAAAAGTGGGTGAAGGGAGACGTCAGACATTGTAGGATATGACAAAATAATAACAACCTATAAATTGTCAAGAGTTCATGAGGGAGGGTGGAGCAGGGAGGGATGGGAAAAAAGAGGAGCTGATACCAAGGGCTCAAGCAGAAAGCAAATGTTTTGAGAGTGATGATGGCAACAAATGTATAAACGTGCTTGACACAATGGGTGGATGGATGTATTGTGATAAGAGTTGTACGAGCCCCCAATAAAAAGATTAAAAAACAAAAAAAGAATGTGGGAAAGGAAGGGTGTTCCTTTGAGGACCGAGGTGCCCCTGCCCCCACAAGCCACGGTATTTTCGATCGTTTCCCAGGCATGTGAAAGTCGGAGATGGAATCAGGAAGACCTGTGAAGAACAGATGCACGTGGATGACAGTGCTGGGAGAGAATACTGGAAGGACCACGGCAGCCAAAAGGACAAACGCATCTGTCTCAGAAATCCGGCCAGAGCGCTCCCTAGAGGCAAGGGTGGCGAGACTCAGTCTCACGTACTTTGTCATCGGAGGAGCCCGGCCGCTGGAGAAGGGCTCGTGCTTGGTCAAGCAGAGGGGTGCCCTCCACGAGATAGACTGACACGGTGGCTGCACAATCGTTTCAACCCTAACAGCAATTGTGACGACGTCGCAGGCCTGGCCAGTTTGCCCTCGCGTGTGCATGGGGTCGCTATGGGGTGGGACCGACCCGACGGCGCCTTACCACCCCCACAACCGCACACGACACCGAGCACGTGCTCACGTGAGTCTGGGCCATCTACAGGTCTTCCTTGGGAACAGGTCCACTCCGACCAACACCGGAGGCACAGGCACAGCAGCCCCGGGGCCCTGTGGCCACATCTGCTCCCAAGGACCCTGAGCCCATAGCCAGGTGACTGCATGGCCTACAGCAGAGCCCTCGGACTGCCAGTCCCAGGGCCCCTCCACACGCCACATGATCTCCCAGAGGCTGCAGGGCCTGTACGTGGCAACACGGCCCCTGCGTCTCAATTCAGAATCAGGTCTGCAGTCAAGAGAGTTCCCCAGGACCAGACAGAAGGGCCCCCCTGGAGCCTTCCCGGGGGCCCCAGAACCTTCCCACCCTGCCCTTTGATGCTTAAACAGTGGGGGCAGACTGGTTTGTCTTGTGCCACTGTGAAAATCTCTTCGTTTTCCAATAGAGCCCATTTGAAATTCAGCCCAACTGAAAGATGCTGTCCTGGGCCTACAGGGGGACCGGGCTCAGCTCAGATCGGTGCTGCCATCCAGCCATAGGCCTTGCCGCTGGACCGTGTGCGGGGACTTGCTCTGAGGCACTGCGTCCTTCCATGGCCACCACCAACCCCTCACGTGGTCACCCTGGCTGACCTTCTGGGCAGCTGTGCGGCTCCCCATTGGGCAGAGTAGGGTGGCGACTCCCATGTGGTCCCATGGTGCGGCAGTTAGGGATGGAGTCAACTAGACACTCCTGGCTGGGGGTGGAGTCACACCTGTCATTCAAGTTGCAGCCTGAGGACACTCCTTGATGTCATAGCCTTTGTATAGGAGCGAGGCGAACAGAGACTGTCTCTGTACTTGGCCTTCCCCCTTGCTGGAATGTCCCTGGGTCACTGATCCTGTGTCTGCCTCCAGGGGTGGTCCCATGTGACTGCTTGGTTACCTGCCACATTTCCACCAACCGTGGACTCATGTGACTCTACGCCCACCGGCCTGTGGTCTTGCTGCTTCCTGGGTCACTGGCCCACAGCCACATTAGTCTGCAGAGGGCCCCGGCCCACAGGGGATTTATGGGCATGAGCTGGACAGGGCAGGGCCTCCCTCTGGATCTACAACTCTTCCTTACACACACAGGAGTGTCACTGGATTTGTTTCTCTGGACAGCCCAGCCTGACACACACAGGACCACGGAAAGGGTCGCCAGAAGTCTGCAGGAAACACGGCTGAAGAGGTGTGTACTGCCCCCTCGTCCCCGAATTCTGAGGCTGAACGTGCCTGGCTTCTAACTTCACTAAGAGCTGTGGGTGTCGACTCCCAGTCCTTCAGGGTAGAAGCAAAGAGTGGGCGGGCAAAGCGAGGGGGAGGGCACAGAACTGTCAGAGTGGTAAGGGGCGCGGCAAGCATGGGGAAGCCACCAGAACGCAGGGCATTCCAGGCTGCTAGATGGCCAGAAATGGGACAGGAAGGAGCACCTGGCCTTGCCGTGAGCCCACGCAGCTCCCTCACACCGACTGCCACCAAAGGGAAGACCACTGGTTAGCTCCGTCGCTGTTAGCATCCCAGCCCATGGACCTCTTGCACACACACAGGATCCGGCTGAAGGCTTTCATGAGCTGGTTTCCAGCAGTGGGTCACCAGGTCTTTCTTCCTAGTCCCTCTCAGTTTGGACACTCCATGGAAGCCTGTCCAGCATCCTAGTAGTGCTTCCTAGTAGTGCTCCAGCCCCCACTGGGAGGAGGCTGGGGACAGCACACGAGGTACTCTGGCCGGGAACCAAACCTGGGTCCCCCGCATGCCAGGCAAGGATCCTACCACGGAATCAACACTGTGGCCAACAAAATTTGGACCTACCTATGTCACGCCGCTGCCACCCTCGCCAAGTCAGGAGGGGCGACCGGGCCCATCCCTGCAGCCTTAAAATAGCTGCTCTCAGGAGCACCTGCTCGCCCACATGTGCTGTTTATCAGAAGACAAAAAGTATTTGCAAAATAGGCCAGCGTGCGTGGGGACTCTGTTTGGGCACATTTTCAAAGGGATACATGCAGCCATGGGAGGGTGGCCTGCAGAGCCGCTGGGCGTGTGCTGGGCAGGGAAACGGTCTGCAGAGCTAGGACGCAGCTGCAGATGCTCAGGGCAGGCCAACCGCTCCCGCAGACAACCCCACCACCTCCCACCCCCCACCCAGAAAACAAACGGACAGAGGGGCGCCCTTCCAGGGCAGCAGGCAGGTCATGAAGGCTGCCCAGATATCCAGTCTTACACGGATGCATGGATACACTAGGGGTAGAATTCTGCCCACTCCCCAGAATGTGTGTGAGTCCTGACCCCCATACCGGTGGAGGTGCTGGTGGAGCAATGGTTAAAGTGCTCAGCAGCTAACTGGAAGATACAAGGTTCAAATCACCAACCACTCCCGGGGGGAGGGGGGAGATGCAGCCATCTGCTCCCATAAAGACTGCACAGCCACTGACATAGAACCCCCTCCCAGGGGAACCGACAACAGAAGTGGGTGAGGGGAGACAGCGGCTGGTGTAAGACATGAAAGAAAAAAAAGATAAATTACCAAGGGTTCATGAGGGAAGCTGGGCCGGGGGTGGGGGGAATGAGCTGATACCAAGGGTTCAAGAAGAAAGAACATGTTTTAAAAATGATGATGGCAAACTATGTACAAATGTGCTTGACACATGGGATGGATGGATGGATGTTGATAAGAGCCGTAACAGCCCCCAATAAAATGATTTTTAAAGAGACTGCAGAGCCTATTAGCAACTGGGGCCTTAAAACCTCAAAACCCCCTGCCTTTGAATGGATGCCGACTCATAGCAACCCTATAGGGGGAACTGCCCCTGTGAGTTTCTGAGACGGTAACACTGTGGAGAGTCCATCTTTCGCCAGAGGAACCGCTAGTGGTTCCGAATTTCTGACCTCACAGACACAGCCCAACTCATCACCACGACGCCACCAGGGCCCCTCAGCCATCTTCAGTGCAGCTATTGGTCTCTCCCGGTCTAGAGGGGAGGAGACGAAAACGCAAGACACAGAGAAGTCACTCGTGGGATGGACTGATGGACCACACTAGCATCTGTCTCCAACAACCCTGAGAACAGAAGAACGAGATGGTGCCCGGCGTCCACCACCCACTGGTCCTCTGAAAAGGACCACACTGGAAGGTCCTGGGTAAAGTGGGAATGACATGAAATGTGGACAGAACTCAAAATCATCCAAAGGGGCCAGGCTTACTGGTTAGACAGAGACTGGGGGGACCCCAGAGACTATGACCCTCCGTCATTAGAACTAGATGCATCCTTTAAAGTTCAATTTTCAGCCAAACCATAGACAGGTTCATAAGGGGAAAGTAACACCTGTGAGATCTGCATCCCTCAGAATACTCAACCATTTGAGGCCAAAAGGGCATCACTGATCCAAGCTCCAAGTCCAGAGGGTTGGGAAAGGGGCGGTGGATTAGTGACGCTATCTTAAGAGCCTCAAGGGATGAGTTGAAACAAACGTGGATGAATTGTTGGATGTACAACGAGGGTCTGCTCTGTAAACCTTCACCTGATTCACAAAAATTTTAATTAAAATGAATTTTTAAAAACTGCAGCCTTGTAAACCTTACCAGGCAATGCTACCGCATCAGTCATGATTCAGGATCAGCCCTGGATGGCAATCGGGTTTTATACCTGGGGGTGGGGAAAGGGTTCTATTTGTTATGTTAATGAAGCCAAACTAGTGCGAACCCCACACCTGCTGCCATCTATTTGGACTCAGAACAACCCTATTGATTGAGACCATACATCTTTCAGGAGCAGACAATCTCCAATTTCTCCCAAAGAGTGTCTGTGTGTTAGTCCAGGTTGACTAGAGAAACAAATTCATACACATTCATATGTGTATAAGAAACAGTCTTATGTAAAAAGAGCAATTGTATATTGAGAAAACATCCCAGCTCAGTCCAGATCAAGGCCATTAAGTCCGAAATTAGCCCATATGGTCGATGCCAAGTCTATGAAGTCCTCTTCAGACTCACACAGCACATGCAATGACACCAAACACAGGAAGATCACAGGCCAGTGGGTGGGAAGTCTTGTGGATCCAGTGGTGTTGTAAGCATCTCAGCACTGGTGTGGGTATGTGTGTGTCTACTCCAGCTCCAGGGCTCTGGCTCTATCAGTGTGTCTTCATGTGGCTTGTCAGCAGGAATGTGAAGCAGCGAGTGTGTCCCACCTCCAGGGAGGAAGACAGGAGTTCCCAGCATCCTCAGGTGAAGTCCACGCCCACACAGAGGCCTCATTGGCTAAGACCTGATTGACAGGATAGATTCCACCCCTTCACTCAAGCAGACAAGAGATGAATGTAATTGCCACAGTCTGGTAAGTTTGAACCACTGATCTTGTGGCTCACAGCCCAACACTTACTGCATAGTGCCACCAGGACTGCATATACGTTAGTGTGTGTGTGTGTGTGTGTACGCTTATCTTAAATCAATCTCCTCCAGGCTAGCACACAACTCCTGGACCTCCACGGTTCTGCTGTGCCCCAGTCTAAATCCCTCAGGGTAAAGTCCTCGCCCAGTGTCACACACACACACACACACACACACACACACACACACCTCACAGAAACCCACCTGGCACCGCCCATGCCGCCCTCAGCAGAGGAGCGGCGGCCCCCTTGGAGTGGAAAACAACTCCCTACACAACTTTCCTGGGCTTTCTCTTGCCAGTGCGCGTGTACTTTTCTTCAAACTTCTCCCTAAGAAGCCTTCCTGATGATGCTGGGGCTTAGAGAACATCGGGCAGGACCACTCCCTTAGAATCCCAAAACTCGGTCGCCAAAGCTTTCTGATTGGAGCTGACCCCTTGCCTTGAATGTACCTGGTCCAGCAGCTCCCCTTAAAAGCCACCTAACAAGACTAAGGCAAGCATTTCAGCGAGCGAACTTGTCTGCCGCCACCCACTGATGGCAGAGACGTGTGGAAGGTGGATTCAGTGGCACATTAGTGGTGAACAGTGGCCCGCTGCCTATCTGCCATCTGTCCCCCTGGGGGGGGGGCTGCACTGGATGTCCTGCCACTGGTACAGGCCCACACACTAGCAGGGTCAACCGTGAGAGACAGGTTTCCGTAGCCTCCAGACTGAGAGGAGCACTGTTGCCGTAGTGGTTAGGCATTGGTCTGCGATCAGAAAGGCCTGCAGTTCGAAACCACGAGCTTCTGCTTGGGAGAGCTACTGGGCTTCTGAGTCCCATAGAGTCACAGTCTCGGGAACTCCCAGGGGCCCTTCTACCTTGTCCTGTAGACTCACTAGGAGTGAGCACAGGCTCTACGGCAGTGCACTCTGTGCTCCAGACTAAATCAGGTTAGGAAGGAAGGTCTGGCGATCTATTTCTCAAGAAATAGTCCTTGGAAATCTACGGCTACAAGATTGTAGCCATATTGTCTGATGCAGCCTTGAGAGAGAGTCCTCTGACTTGGAAAGCGCTGGAAATACACCCTAGCTACAAAAACTGGATTCAAACACCAACAGCCACGAAGATAACATAGGACCGAGCAGCCCCTCAGTGGCCCCTTCTGCATCAGGCTGCCATGGACTGGAGCCAACTTGACAGCCACTCTGCACAAGACCGCCTTGACTCACCACCCACCATGGAGGCAGAAGTCGGAAAACCAAACCACCGGCTGCACAAGGCACATCTGCCCCACACGCGCTCCCGGTCGTGTTAAAAAGGAAGGAGGTCACTATGAGCACTAAGGAGCCCTGACCCCAGCCACGGTCTTTCAACTGTGTGGCAGTTCCATCATCTGGGGTCGATTTGAGGATTAAGAGTGTAGAGGTTAAAATTTTAAAAAAAGAGTATAGGGGTGGAGGTCTAACCTGTCAATCAGGATAAAGCCACTGAGGCCTCTGTGTGGGCATGGCCTTCTCCTGAGGATTCTGGGATCTCCTATATTTCCTCCTCTCTCTGCTCACTCTCTGAGAGACATCCTGTGGAGAAGACACCTGGAGAGAGGCTGATGGAGCCAGACCTCTGGAGTCAGAGGAGCCACGTGGAAACCCCTGCCAGTGCTGAGATGCTTACAATGCCACTGGACCCACAAGACTTTCCACCCACCAGCCTGTGATCCTCCTGTGTTTGGTGTCACTGCATGTGCTGCGTGAGTCTGAAGAGGACTTCATAGACTTGGCATTGGCCATATGGGCTAATGTCGGACTTACAAGCTTGATCTGGACTGGGCTGGGGTGTTTCCTCAATATTCAATTGCTCTTGTATATAAACCTCTTTCTTACACACATATGTGTGTCTATGAATTTGTTTCTCTAGTCCACCCGGACTAACACAAACTGCCTCGTGTGCCTGTGAAAGATGGACAATGAATAAGGAAGACCAAGAGGAACTGACCCCTTCGAATGACAATGAGGGTGAAAATTAGTAAACGTGTCGCAGGGCTGGCAGGAGAATGCACACATGCGTGTCTGAAGGACAGCCAGAATGGGGGCACATCATCAGGAGGGACCAGGCATCAAGCCTGGTCGAGCAGAGGACCCGTGAAAAAGAGGAAGACCGTCCGTGAGATGGGGTGGCACGGAGGCTGCAACAATGGGCTCCGAGGTAGGGACCAGTGTGAGGATGGCCCAGACCCAGGCAGTGTCACTCTGACCAGAACCAATTCCACAGCACCTGCCAACCACAAGGTGGGAGACAACACCCCCGGACCCTTCTTCAAGGAGCTCCCAGCCTCCTGGGGAAGACAGAGGGGTCCACAGGAGGCTGTGGTGAAGTTAGAGAGATTCTGGGGGGTGTGGGGGAGAGCCGGACAAGCAGGTGAAGCTGAACACCTGCGCCACCACCTGGGGGCGCCCCTACAGTTCAGCAAGGACTGACCAGGACCCGCCCCTGTGACCAGCCTGGGTGGATGGCTGCGTCCGTGGCTGGTCCTTGCAGAGTGGAAAGGCCCAGCTGCCTGGGCCCCTGGGGGGGGGGGGGACACCCTGCATAGCAGCCCAGCTCCTCCCTCTCTGCCATCTTCCTGCCTTCCTTTCTCTTTGCACCCCTCGCCGCCTTAGCGGTGGGAACCTAGGAGCTCCGCCCACCGGGTCCGGCATACACACAGGGCCTGGCTTCTGAGCTCCTCCATGCGGCCATCTGGTCCTCATGTTAACGCAGTCAGAGCCCAAGCCAAACCTTGGGCTGGTTCTGACTCTCAGGGTGCCTTGGGAGGGGGTGGAACTGCCCCCCAGGGTTTCCACGGCTGTAGATGGTTCCGGGAATAGGTTGCCCTGCCTTTGTCTTTCTCCCTCGGGGAGGTCAGTGGATCCAAACCATTGAAGCTTTGGTTAGCAGCCGCTTGCTTTAACTGAAATATCACAAGGGCTTCTTTACCACAAATGTTTGTTTTTGTAATTACAAATCTGTTGCCATGAAGTCAATTCAGACTCATAGCGACCATAAGTCTTCCCGGGAGCAGGCAGTCTCTGCTTTCTCCCTCAGAGGTGGCCGGTGAGTTTGAACTGCTGACCTTGTAGTTTGCAGCCTACAGGGCTCCTTGCACTACACCATAAACTCCACCAATCTCCCTGCCGTTGAGTCAATGTCAACCTGCACCGGCCCTGTGAACAACAGAACAAAGCAACACCGGCCCTGCACCTCCTCACCAGTGCTCCTGGGCTGGAGCCCGGTGCTGCAGTTGCCGCCTCCATCGGTCCTGCCCAAGGTCTTCCTCTCTCTCACTGCCCCTCCTGTGGGCCACACCTGATGCCCTTCTCCAGAGACTGTGTCCAAACCAGGCGGGACCCAGCCTCGCCATCCTTGCCCCTAAGGAACATTCTGACCCTACTTCTGCCGAGATGGACTTGAGTGTCCTTTGGGCGGGCAGGCCGTGGCGCCTGCGGTATTTTTCTGCCGGCAAAGCAATCTGAAGCCATCGGTTCTTCTCCACGTTCCCTATTCAATGCCCAACCTTCACACACACCTGGGGCTCCCGAAAATGACCTGGCCTGGGCAAGGCTCACCTCCGTCCTCAAAGAAACCGCCGTGCTGTTCAACACTCACTCCAAACCCTCTGAGCAGAACAGCTGCCCGTGCAATGCGTCCTTTGATCTCTTGACTGCTGCGACCACCACCCCGCCATTGACTGTGGCTCGAAGCTACCCCTATCAACAAGGTGTCGCTGCCCCAGAGGTTTCCTCACAGGCTGTGATCTTTCCAGAAGCAGAAGGCCACAGAGCAGCTGTGGGGTTCCAACAGCCAGTTTTTCGGTTCCCCCGTTTGAGCGCTTTAACCACCATGCCACCTGGGCCCCTGTTTTGGGGGTGGGGAAAGAGTTGCCTGCTCACCCATCCCCCACCCCTGTCTTCTGCTTCTTTTCAGAAGCTGTCTGATGGACATCCCCTCCTGTCAACAGGACAAACTAGACTTCTAGAATCAAGCCCGGGTCCCCAACAGGTGGGGCCGGTGCACTAGCACGACCTGTGGGTGCACAGGGGTTCCTGTCGCTTTTAGCATGTGGCTCCCTGCCTCTTCACACACACACTCCATTCCACTTTCCTCTTTCCTGATGTGGACGTCACTTGTTCCACATCTATTATTCTGGCACTCTGTCTGTGCCAGAGAGTTCCTGGTGGCAAAGTGGCTGCTCGCTTGGCTGCAAACCGCAAGGTCAGTCATTCGAAACCACCAGACGCTCTGCGGGAGAGAGACGAGGCTCTCTATTCCTACAGTTAGTCTCAGGAACCCACGGGAGCAGTTCTTCCCCATCCTGCGGGGTCACTCCGAGCTGAATCAACTTGATGGTAGTGAGTTTGGGCTTAACTTGTGTGGAGAGTCCCTGAGTGACTTAGGAGTGAAGCGCTTGGCTACTGTGATGAAATTCAATGTCTTAATTTGGCTCTTCCACCCATGTCTCCATAGCTGCCATCCAGTAACTGGGTAGGACTATGCGAACAGGATGTGTGTTACTCCAGAAGAGGGGGCTGGTCCCTTTTCATCGCCACTCCCTTGGTTGTAAGGATGAGCTCACTCTGAAGCAGGACCAGAGAGAAATCCCAGAACCAACTAGAATGCAGAGTGACCAGAAGAGCCTGTCTGAGGGGGTGGAGGCCAGGAGCAGGGCTGCAGCAGGGGGTCACAGGGCAGAGCAAAGCAGCCAGCCCAGGTCCAGAGGCTGTGGCAAGGAGACCACAAAATAAAACAGGGGAGCGAGAATCTGGACTGAGCAGCAGGTTGGCTTCCTGACCCACAGAATCAGAGGTCAAGGGACCACATGGCTGAGAGGTTCAGGACTGGAGAGAACCTCGCTGCTCTCTGAAAAGAGGAAGGGACTCCATCATTACTGCTCACCGATGCTGACCTGTTAACCTGCTCACCTCTCCAGCAACCCCCCCCCCACGTGAGTCATTGCGTGGCCACTGGAACGGATATCAGACCCACCATGGGGAGAACAGCCAGTATTAGAGTGGGCTAAGAAGTCCCACCTTTGGGAGGATGGGGGTGCGTCTGACCTCTGCCCCGTGGCAGTCGGCCTTGGGCTGCTGAGAGATTGGATTTCTCTGCTCCCTTGTACAGCCCAGGGAGGTCCTATATGGCCCGCCGTGCCCTTTTACTAAGCCACTGAACGAAAAGAGGGCAGTTCTAGCCCACCCCACAGAGCCTTGGGAGAGAGGCCAGCGACCTACTCTCAAAACAGCCCAGCGTTTGGAAACCTGAACGACCGCAGTGCTTCTCGGGGCCATGTGGGGTCGCTGCTGAGTCAGAACCAACTCCGCAGCAGCTGGTGGCACCCAGTTGCTACGCCACATGCTTAGTTCTCAGGCCCGAGTTCTCAAAGACCTTAAGACTATCTGACCTCCCCCTTCCAGCATTTAACCCCCCTGTATTTCCATTTGCCTGTTTTCGGGGGGGGGGGGACGGGAGGCCGCTGGTAACATGGGTCTGTGTGGCAAGGCTTGCTGAGACTTCCCCCGCTCCCCGACAGTGATGTCTGTAGCCCCCGCTGCTTCTCGCCTCCCACGCCTTCCTGCTGACTCCGAGTTCTCTTTTGGAGCACAGTTTCCAGAACTTCCAGAGCCGGGCTGGGGGTGGCTCTGTTTCTGTCTTCGTCTGAAACTGCCTTCCACTTCACTCTCCCCGATAAGCAGCGAGAACTCGGTTCAGCCCAGAGATCTTCATCAAGCCTAGCTCCCCGGAGTCCTGGTCTTCCTCGCCTGGCACCGGGCAATGTGGCTCTGTGACCGGCTCAGCTGTCGTCCTAGGGGGTCATCAGCCTATCGCATCAGGCCCCTGGAGTTCCACCAGGATGTGTCTGGCTGTGTCATTAGGATCTGTGTCCTTTTTGGGGCACATCTTGCACAAAAACAGAGGTGTCACCTGGTTGAGTCAGGTGCATCTGACCCCAGCCATAGTCTTGTTCGGTCTCCTGACAAAGCCAGATCAGGAAGACTGGAGGGTCGGGGCACCTGGACTGTGCTGTTGGCCAAGAACACTGGGCATTCTCTGGTCTGCAAAGGGACCAACAAGCCAGCCTTAGGAGACACATGATCAGAATGTCCCTGGGGAGTAGGGATGGCATGCCGGGGACTCATTTCTTCAGACACATCACCAGGAGAGAACACTTACTGGAAAAGGGCATCCCAGTCAGGCAGGGCACAGTAAAGCACCGATGAAACACACAACACTCCTCTGGTTCTTCCAGGCTTCCTCACCCCCCCCCCCCACTAGCCCTGCAGGCTAGACCGGAGCATGTGCACAAGTACGGTAAAGACATAAGAGCTCACGACACACGGAATCCAGGAACAGGAATGGGAGTAGCGATACCAGGAGGGCAGGGCAAAGGTTGGGAAAGGTGGGGAGGAAGGGGGAACCTATTGTGACCATTGACACATACCAGTCCCTGGGTAGGGGGTGCGGGATGGACAACAGAAACTGTGGGGGGAGACAGCGGTCAGTGTAAAATATGAAAATAAGTTACAATTTATCAAGGGACCACAAGGGTGAGGTGGGGGGGGGGAAGAGGAGCTGACACTAAGGGCTCAATAGACAATAAATGTCTAGAAAATAATGATGGCGACATCTGTACAAATGTGTTTGATACAATTGTTACAAGCGCTGTAAGAGCCCCCAATAAAATGTTTTTTAAATAAATAAAATAAAGTAGGCTGTCTCCTTAAAAAATAAAAGATGGACGAAAAGGAGCTCCTATCTGGCAGCATAGGGGGTCAGAGCAAACGAGAGGCCCTCCCTGAGGCTGAGGGGCACAGCAGCCACAGCAAGGGCTCAAGCATCATGGGAGCTGGCACCGCCCCATATTGTGTGGGGTGGTGCTTGCTGAAGCCGAGCACTCATCAGCTCACGAAAACTCTGGTCCCTGAGCTCCGAGACAACCTCTCTCCGGTCTCTCCTTCTGGACTTCTCCTTCGGATTCATCTTGAACCTGGGACACCATCTGTCTGCTTCCCTGAGAGGTGTGCTGGGTGATTTCCTCAGGCCTGTCTTCCAGACCACGGATTCTCCTTTCCGCTGCCCGGCCCGATTCCAACGACAGCGGCGACCATTCCCCTTTGCGATGGGCCTTGGTTGGCCCCATTTCTAGGGAGAGGAGCCTACAGGCACCTCCCTTGCATGCTGTGACCGTGACCCTGGGGATGCATGCCCACAGCTTCCAAGCTGGGTCCACACATGCTCTCTTGCCATCCTGAGACCACCCTGTAAAAATAAACCCGACTCAGCCTCCTGTAGAATGAGAGAGCAGGGAGAGAGAGCCCAGGAGCAAGGGCATCAACCACCGGACACATTAGGAGGCCACAGCTGAGCACCCACTCAGCCCCGCCTCCTGCTAGCTGCCGCCACGGGTATAAGCGCAGAAGAGACGAGCAGCCCCGCCCAGCCCCGCCCAGTCCCTCCTCATCAGCCCAGCCCGACCCCACCAAGCCCCGCCCTGCCCCGCTCTGCACCCTCCCGCCCATGACCCACCCCGTTCAGGCCCGCCCAGCCGTTCCCGGCCCCGCCCAGCCCCGCCTAGGCCAGCAGGCTGACCCCACAGGATCACGGCAAATAAGACTTGAAGGACGACCAAGCAGAGGTGGCTTTTCACAGGCCTGGAGAAGGGGTGCACACCACCATGCTTAACTCTGGCTTTTAGGTTCCTTAGGGACGCCCCTTCTCTCTTGCCAACTCAAGTCCATAATGCCCACACCTGTACACTGTACAACATTTCTGGGTACCAGCAGTGGGGCAGTCCACCTGCTCTGGGTTCACCACTCCTTCCTTCCAGCTCTGCATGGGCATTCCATGGGTCCATCCAACATGACAGACAGCCCAGAGCTGGGCATCCCGACCTCCCCATCCTCCCTCACTCCTCTCGCTGGGCTCCCCACGAAGCAAACAGACCCCCCCCCCCAGGATACCCACCAGCCTGCCTAGGCCTTCCCTGACTCTATGCCCTGCTCACCCACTTCACTTCTACCCACCCCAGAGTCACCCGCCACCCTCCTCTCTCAGTCACTGGGCCCAGTTTCCAGTCTGCTCTGCTCACCCAGCAGGCCAGGGGGTGGCCCCCACTGCAAACCTGACCCCATTACCCCCACATACACACTCTGGCTCCAGTCTTCAAACCACACGACTGGCACAGCCACCACCCCTGCCTCCCACATGCAGCCATCCTGTCTGAATCCCCCCCCCCACGAGCTCCAGGCTCACTCCCCACCCCCATCCTCGCATGCACATCACATTCATCTTGGCAGCAGATGCCCTGCCCTGCCTCACTCTGCTGACCAGACTTTCCCGCCAGCCCCAGCTGCCCGTCCCTCCTTCCCTCCTTCCTGAGCCATGACAACCAGGCTCTCACAGCCACGCCCCAGGCTCCCCCCGCAACCTGCCCCCAAAGTGTCCCAACCACACTCCTGCAAACTAAGCTTTGCAATCTGACCGGGCAGCCCGCATGGAATGAAGTCTGGTTTTAGAAATATGAGGGAATGGACGCTGTGTGATCAGACTCCCAACCAAGACCGCCCCCGCTGCTCTGGACAATGGGAGATGAGGCCCTGCAAGGTCAAGGGACCCAGGATGGGGTGGGGGCCTCTGGAACCTGACTCACAGCACCCCACCCCCGTGGGGAAGAGAGTAGAGGTCACCTCCACCAGGTTTTTTCTTCGCTGTCATCTTTCCTGGATGACAGGTCACCAGGCTTGTCTTCTGTGGTCCACTAGGCGGTTTCCAGGGGCCCACCTTTCCACTAGAAGTCAAGCCCCAGGCAGGGACCTTGACGATAGAGGGACACGTGGCACTGGGTAAATCTGCTGCACAAAACAATCCAAACCAAACCAAACTAACTCAGCCACCCTACAAGATCGGGAAGAACTGCCCCGGTGAGTCTCTGAGACTGTAATGATTTACGGGAGTAGAAAGCCCCATCTTTCTCCATCGGAACTGCTGGTGGTTTGGAACTGCTGACCTGGCAGACTGCAGCCCGACTCATAACCACTATGCCACTAGGGGTCCTACCTACTGCCCAAGGCCTCTTTAAAGTGCTGACTAGCAAGGAGGTTACTTTAAGGACTAAGGTGTCCCTGACCCGAGCATGGTATGTTTAATCGTCTCGTATGCATGTGAAAGTTGGACACATTTGCATACAGAAGACCAAAGAAGAGTGGGTGAGTTTGAATGGTGGTGCTGGAGAAGAACACTGAAAGTACCATGGACTGCCACAGGACAAGCCAATCACTCTTCCAAGATGTGCGGCCAAGGGGCTCCTCAGAGGCAAGGATGGCAACATGGTCTCACGGACTTTGGGTACGTTGTCAGGAGAGGCCAGTCCCTGGAGAAGGACATGGTGCTTGGAGGGGCAGCGAACAAGAGGAAGACTTTCAGCAAGATGGATGGGCACCATGCTGTACAGATGGGCTCAAACCAAAGACCAACTATGACGACGGTGAGGGCCGGGCAGCGTTTGGTTCTGCTGTGCACGGGGTCACTAGGGCCCAGAACCGACTGGACAGCTCCTAACAACAACCACAAGGACCTTGACTGCCTCATAGCCTCTTCCCGAATGTCATGATTCTTAAATGTACCTAAAACATCACTCCTTTTTCTTTTTCAAAAACCATTTTATTGAGGGCTCTTACAGCACTTGTAACAATCCATATGTCAATTGTATCAAGCACATTTGTACATATGTTGCCATCATTATTTTCTAGACATTCAATTTCTATTGTCCTTGGTGTCAGTTCCCCCCCCCAACTTTGTGGCCCCTTGATAAATTTCAAATTATTATTTTCATATCTTACACTGACCACTCTCTCCCCTCCCCCACGGTTTCTGTTGTTTGTCTCCCTGGTGGCGGGTGTGTGTGTGCGTGCTTATGTGTTGATCATCACAATCAGTTCCCCCTTCCTTCCTTCCTATCCCCACCTCCCCCCTGCCCTCCTGATATTACTACTCCCATCCCTGCTCCTGGATTCTGTGTGTCGTGAGTCCTTATGTCTTATCTGTACCTGCTGTGCACATGCTCCGGTCTAGCCGCAGTGAGAGGCAGGATTGGGGCTGTAATACTGGGGAGTGAGGAAGCCTCTGGGAACCAGAGGAGTATTGCGTGTTTCACTGGTGCTATACTGTGCCCTGGTTGACTCGTCCCCTCCCTGTGACCCCTCTGTGAGGGGACGTCCTATTGTCTACTAAAACATCACTCTTACCTAGGACTCTGCTTTTATACATACATACACTCACACGCAGACAATAGCCTTAAAATTAACTGGGGGACAGTCTAAAAACTGAGAACCCAAAGAACAGAGTCTGCCCCAAAGTCGCATGACCTAAGCAGGCAAGCTTCGAGGCTGGCGGGTGGAATGGGACAAGGTCAGAGGGAAAGGTCAGCAACCCCGGTCTCCCTCCCGCCCAGAAGAGAAGGGGTGTTCTGAGGGATACCTCCCTCAACCCCCCAAGCCATAGAAAGAACCCCACTCAGGGGCTCCAAACCCCCTGCCTCCACCCTACATGAAAACAATGAGAAACAGAAAGGCATCCAAAAACGTACTGTAAATGGGGAGGAAAAGCAACCCTTCTCCATGAATTACCGTCACATCAAATGTCCTCTTCTGCTTTGGCTTACAGTATTCTGATCAGTTAAAAACCACATTCATTCTGTCACTCTCCTTCAAACATCTGAATGGTGTCCATCCCCATCCAAGTTCCTGTGCAGTCCAACCAAGCCACTGCTTCAACGGGACTCAGAGGGGAGAAGGGACAGCAGCCTCACTGGCGCAGGGCAGTCAGGGCCGAAGTCTGCCAGCCGGAGTTCAAATACCAATTCTGCCTCTTTCTGGCTGCTAGGCCAGCAGCAAGACATGGGCTATCTCTGAGGCCCCCTTTGCCAAGTGGGGGGCAGTGGGGGGCAGTGCATGACCAGCAAACTACCTCAGAGCAGACTCTGTGCATGGCGTCCCCCCCCAACCCCCACCCTGACGTGTGTCAGCAGAACTGGGTGCCCCGACTCAGGGCAGATTTGAACTTTGAACCCTTTGGTTGGCAGCCAAATGCGTGAACCATTGGCACCACCCACGGACTTGGTGGTCTAGGCTGGGAAAGTCCGCTCACTAAGAGCAACCCAAACCTCAGGGCTGTGGCTGTAGCAGGAACTCGGGGTGGAGGTGGGAGTGGATCTCTCCCTGAGGCTGGCTGCAGCTCCCCTCCCTCCCTGACAGCCCCACACCCCCACCCTTCCCCCTCCCACTGCACTGGCCCCACCTGCATTTGCTACCACCTTCCACAAGGCTCAAGAACTGCTCTTAAGCTCTTAAGTGGTTTCTTAAGGGACAAGGAACGGGCTGCACTCAGGCTCAAGACCAGGAGACAGTCTCCAGCCAGAGGGTGGCTCACTCCACTCCCCTCAGCCCCCCAGATCACATGCCTTTTGGCCCCCTGAGGACAGGCAGGCTCCTCCTGGGCCCTCAGGATGGGCTCTCCTCAAGCCCATCTGGCAGGCTCCTTCAGTCCCTACAGACAAGCCCTCCCTTGGGGCCTGGGGACAGGCTCCACTGAGCCCCTGAGACAAGACTGGTCTGGTCCCTTAGGCAGGCTTCCTCGGTCCCCTTAAGAGACTCCTCTTGGCCCTGCCATCTGTCATCACCATGAGGTCCCTTTCATACCTGTTACCAGTGACTGCCTCTGGGTCCCTTCCAGGCCCCTGCTGTCCCCTGACCATGTGACAGCTCTTTCAGAAGGTGACTTGACTCCGCGTGCTGCTTCCCTCCCTTGTCTGGCTCTTTCTATCTCCTCAGCTTTTGGAGGGCAGGCCGCATAGATACCCCAACCCTTGTCAATGTCCAAGGTGGGCCCCTCCCAGCCAAGGGGACCACAGATTGACAAATCCCCTCTCAGTAGGCCATGGGCATTGCATCTGCATAGTAGACTGTGGCCCCTTCGTTTCCAGCATTAAGCGTAGATTCGTTTGCGTGGCTGTATGGACTAGTCCCTGAAGGGATTCTAAAACAGACTAGCCACGCGGCAGGCTGCTGCCTAAAGATGTATGCAGTGTCAAACCAGACGAAAGTTAACACCCCCTCCAGGGCAGGGCAGGAGGCCCAAGGCAGCTGTGATTCACAGCGGCCTGATGTAGAACAGAGCAAAGCCCTGCCTGGCCCTGCACCAGCCCTCCACTCGTTATGTGGGAACGCTTGCTTGCTGCCACAGTGTCCACCCATCTCACTGGGACTCCTCCTCCTTTTTGTCAACTTCACACTGTCCCGCTCCAGGGGCTGGTCCTTCCTGATCATGTATCCAGACGGAGCCTCTCCAGCTTCAATTCCAAGGTGCGTTCTGCCTGTACTCCTTCCGACACAGGCTTGTCCGTTCTCCTGGAAGCTTTGTGGTCCATGCAGTCCTCTTCACCGACGCCATCATTCAGACGCCTGGGCGCCTCTCCAGTCTCCTCTCTGTTGTCCAGTGCGGTGCACAGCTCGGAGGCGCCTGGAAGCATGCTGGGTTAGGTCAGGTGCGCCTCAGTCCTCAAGGCAACAGCACCGTTTGACATTTGCAAGATGTCTTTCGCAGCCGATCTGCTCCATGCGACACGCTGTTTGATTTTTTTTTTTTTTGGACTGCTGTCTCCAAGGGTGTTGACCATGGGTGCATTCAAGGCGACCGAAAATGCCAGGACTTGGGTCAACACACCTTAGTCCTGGAGCTGATGTCTTTGCCTAGCAACGCTTTAAAGTGGTCCCATGAAGCCAATTGGCTCAGTGTAATTTCTGGTCAGCTGCTGCCAAGGAGGTGCTGCTTGTGGATGCCAGTCCCGCTCTTCTCCCCTGTTGACCAGGATGCTGTCGATCGGTCCGGCTGTGAGGGCTTTACCTTCGTTATGCTGGGCTGCCATGCAGACTGAAGGTCGTGGTCTTTATCCTCATCGGTGCAGGCCTCAAGTCCTCCTCCCCTGCAGCAAGCACGGTGGTGGCGTCTGCATCCTGCAGGCCCTTCGCGAGACATCCTCCAATCCGGATGCCAGCTCTCCCTCATGTAGTCCAGCTGCTTGGACTATTTGCTCAGCATCCAGACAGAGTAAGTATGGTGAAAACATACAACCCGGACACAGACCTTGCCTGTAATAAGCACCCAGTGTTCTCTGGCTCTGTTGGAACTAAATGTCCCTCGCAGGAGAGCAGTCTGGTGGTCTGGGATTCCCCCCCACTTCACAATTCTACCCGTAGCAAGGTCACGGGAAGGAACTCTTTTCCCTACCACAAGCCAAACCTACCGTCCCTGGGTCAGTTCTGACTCACGCCGACCCTTTGGAGGGTCCCCAAGACTGCAAATCTTTAGGGAGCGGACCAGCCTCCCTTTCTCTTGGGGAGTGACTGCGGGTTTGAATTGCCCACCTTGCCGCTGGCAGCCCAGCCCTTAACCTACAGGACCATCAGGTCTCCTTATCATGCAAACTTTGGCACAGAGGAGACAGCCAAGGAAGACAGAGGCAGGGCCTGAAGCGATGCGGCCAAGGGCCAAGGGGGCACCACTGAGAGTCACCAAAAGCACCCCCACCCCCCACCCCCGAAGCGGGAAGCAGCAAGCACCCTTCCTCCCCTGGCCCTGATCTCCCAGAACTTGATCTCATTTCCAGTTTGAGGTGGGTTGTGGCGACAGCTGCAGGGAGCTACCACACTCGTGCTCTGACCCCACGCAGACCCCTGAGCGGTCAGAGGCGCAAAACCCTCGCCAGCGTCCAGTTGATTCCAACTCAAAGCAACCATGTAGGGCAGGGTCGAACTCCTGCTGCCACGGGTTTCCAAGACTGGGACTCATTACGGGAGTAGGAAGCCTCCCCTTGCTTCTTCGGAGCAGGCTGGGTGTTTAGAACTGCTGATCTCGCGGTGAGCAGTCCACTGTGTCCCCACTATGCCCCAGCTCCTTGGGAAAGCAAAGGGACAGTCAACACAGGAGAGAAGTATGGAAAGCGCACAGCATCCTGGGTACTCGCGGCTCTCCTGGGCTGGCGTCAGGCAGCTCCGACTTCCCTCTGCACAGGCCCACGGCCTATAGTGAGAGCTGTGGGGACAAAGGGCCACCAACCCAAACCGCCTAACACCACAGTCCCTCTATCACCTGCTCGGGACTTCTTTCTACATGTGCTCCGAGGAAACGTGCATGGTGTTCTGGGGTCCTGGGCACCAACACCACACACACAAGGACTCCTCACTTCCTCTCTGCCCTCTTAAGGTCAAAGAACGCTGCCCACTTATGAGTGCAGGCGGGACGCCAGGCACAGGAGCCACCGCCTGTCGGACAGGGCGAGCCCCACATCAATTACAAGAAGCTCATAACTCCCTGCCTGTAACTGACGGAACAGAAACCATCACCGATGTTTCCAGTAAAGAAATGGCTCTGATTGTAAACTGTCTGCCTGAGCGATGACATCAGAGTCACCGCTTGGCCTCTCGTGGGTCCACCTGCCAATGTCAGTCACACCCGGGCCCGGACCTTGGTGAAACAAACAAGGTGGGGGGCGTGGGAAGCCTGGCGGTGGGTGGTTTCCTCTACAAACACAAGAACTGATGCCCCTCAGCCTGCAGCCCCCATAGTTCTCCATGGGGGATGTTGGCAGGGAAAGGGGGAGAAGACCTAACACCCGCCTGGTTTTGCTGAGAACCAAGCCCCTGTGGCTCTGAGGAGTCCTCAAGCTCCCTTTCTGCTCTGACTCAGCACTCTGAGCCTCCCTGCAGGACTGGGTGGTCCCCACCTTGACCAGGCACCCCGGGGAGCAGGAGCTGACCCCCAGCCAAGTGTCAAGGGCTACCCTCAGCTCAAGCAAGGACGCTACCAGCCGCATCTTGGCAGCTGAGGTTCCTCTGCTGAAATCAAATACATCAGCAGGGCAAGCCTCTGGACGGACATGGTGAGTGGGGTGGGGGAAATCTTCAGGGCAGCAACACTGTTCTGTGGGGGGCTGTCACAGAGGACAAAAAGCCAGTGGCATGTCACAGCCCCCGGGACAGCCATTAATCTGTGGCAATAAGGCCCACCAGATGTGACCCACGCACAGCAGGAACTCGGGATGGGAACAGGAGGGGATTCGGATACCAGTGGTAGAGAAAGCCGGGACGGGTGATGGCGGCAGTTGGCGAGCACAGTGGGCATGTTAATATCCCTGCGCTGGATACAAGGCCACAGCAGCAGGGATGGCAGACACTCGGGATTCTCTGTCCTCCCAAACGAGGCTCATTGTCGTCGGGTACTGGGGAGCCTGTAAGGCAGAGGGGAACTGACTCACGGGGCTAGCATCTTTCTGGACACAGACGGCCACATCTTCCTGCTGAGGCACAGTGGCTGGGGGTTCCAGCCTCTGGCCTCTGGCTAGCACCATATGTCCAAGCCCAAGTCCACCTGCCAGCGAGCGATTCCGACTCATCATCACCGCATGGGACAAAAAGGAAATGTCCCACTGGGCTTCCAAGGCTCTCACGGATTCCACTGATAGTTGTGAGGGTGGTGTGGGGCCATGCAGGCGGTGTGTCATTCTATTGTGCACACAGGGTGACTGTGAATCAAAACCAACTTGACGGCCCCTAACAACAACAGGCATCTTTAGGGAAGCAGAGGATGCAGCTCGCTCTCCCTTAGAGTGGCTGGGGGAGGTCCAAATGCTGGCCTCTCTGTAGCAGCCCCGTGCTTAACCCGCTGTGCCACCAGGGCTCCTACACTGAACACAATAAAGAACAGGGAAGCAATAAAAGGAAAAAGGAACCCATGAGCCAGGTGAGAGGTTATGGAGGGGAACTTTCAACTCAGTGTGTCCTCAACCTCAAAACCTAAAACTCACTGCCATTGAGTCCACGCCGACTCACGGTGACCCTAGAGGACAGAGTAGAACTGCCCTGGCAGTGTGTCTGAGATGGTGACTCTTTAAGGAGCGGAAAGCCACCTCTCTCTTGAGAAGCAGCTGGTGGCTTCGAACTTCAGACCTTGCAGGTCACAGGCCAGTGCATAACCGCTATGCCACTGGCGCTCTTTCATCTTCAATAGGAGCCTGCACTTAAATATCCATTATTTTTCAAGAGCCCAATGAATTGGCACCTGGCCAGAATCTTGCACAAAAACTGCAAATGCCAACACAGCATTGTGGAAGGGCACATGCGTGGATGGGTGGCCTCAAAAGCCAGGTGGGGACATCGGGGCCCCTGCTAGCGGCCACCCCACAGAAGACAGGCTCCAGTCCGGGTCCCCAGGCAGGTGGGACCAGGTTGTGGCAGCAAACCCCCATGGCCACCACCTCAGCTGATCTCAGGACCTCAGTTGACATGGTAGCTGTCTTTCAAGAGGTCTCTGTCATCTGGGCCAACCCCTCATCACTCTCGGCCATCAGGAGCCCCGAGAGAAGGACCTGGGGGGGACCATGAGACCCAGGCCTCCTCTTCTACCCCGAGACCTGCTGGTTTCATATACAAGCAACTTCCAGTGTACATCACCCTAGGCAGGCAGAATGCCACCACCTGCCTGACTGAGCCAGTAGCAAGGTGGACTGGACTTTGGAAACCAGGGGGTTCTTAACCCCCTGTAATGTATAGTCGTGAGGTTAATGCAACAGTAACTGGCAGGAAATGCCACAGAACACACTAACTTTCCAAAGCCTGGGGCTCCTCTTTGGAAAACTACCCAGCCAACCAGGCTTCTCCTCTCAGTGAAGGTCATTCCATCTCTGCTTTGGATGCAGAATGTCTACAGGTCAGCAAAGAGAGGCACTGGGACACCAAGAATGTGTTCCTCCAGGGATGGGGTGGGGTAGACCAGGAGGGCGAGTAACCCCGTCCCCAGAAGCACTTGGGGTGCAGAGAGAGTTTGTCCGGTGTCACGTGGCTGACCGCATCTATGGCCCATGGCTCTGCTTCCAGGTGGAAGTGTACATTCATCCGGGATCAGCATCAAAAGGCCAGGAACCCAGCCCCGCCCACCACCCCACACCCTCTGCACCTGCCCTCCACCCTGCCCATCAAGAGGGAAAGCAACAACATCATTGACTAGAAACACAAGCGCTGATGGTGTCGTTTCAGATAAGGATAGCAACTCCCCCAAAACATTCCTCTTCAGGACGCATCAGCTCTGCTCCTGGGAAAATGGCAGCCAAGGGCACCCTAAGGGGGTGTCTGTGACACCCAGGGTCCCCTGAGTTAGGATCAACCCGGACAACTAACACCAAGGATTTCCCTGGGAAGGCTTTGCAGTGAAGCAAATCAAGCACAGCACTTCCCTTGCTTCAACATGAGGCCCCAGGCCCTGCCAAGACGCAGACGCTGTTCCGACTGGACTCGGGGCAGCCCAGGAAGGAACCACCAGGCTGCTACTGGGGGGGACACTTGACTTAGAGCACTGTTTGCAAAAGCCATTTCCATGTTAAGCCACTGCATCAGAAGACTGGCTTTTCAATTGCTTGTGTGTGTGTGTGTGTGTGTGTGTGTGTGTGTGTGTGTGTGTGTGTGTGTGTGTGCGCGCGCGCGCGTGTTACTAAACTTGGGTACTTATTAATGACTCAGATATCAAAAATGTTCAGTGTCATGTTAAGAACATTTTTTAAGCATTTCCAAGCCCTTTTCAGAACTCCGGGAACAATGAATAACAGCTTTTGTTCTGGAATATTTTCAACCAACCGCATGGTAATGAACAAGAAGCTCCGTGTTTGGCTTTCAACACAAAGCATGCCATTAGAAACGCCTAACTATCTAAACATCAGAAAGGAAAATGAAGCACACTACCTGCGGGTGCAAGCTCCCCCAGACACCCCCCACTCTCACACTCAGACTCTGCTGGACCAGACTGGACCCCCACCCCCAAATGACCCAGGGCTGACGGGGTGCCCCCTTGTGCCAAAACTGGCTGGGTTTCACAAGGAGCGAGGGCAAGGGGCTCAGCTTATGGACGGAGGCAAAAATCAGAGCTTTGATTTGAAACACAAAAGGCTACTACAGAGACCAAACATACTCTGGGCCTTCCATCAGAACCCCTGAGGCAAGCTCAGAATTCCAATGAGAAACCATCTAAGCTGGGGCTGGGGAGAGGAGCTCTTTGTCCAGTCCAGGGTCAGCCAGAGATAGCAGTGAAGTAAAGGAGAGGTCTCAGCAAGTCTCTGGCTTGCACAGATGGCTAAGCCCGGGACTCTTAGCTGAAAGGCTGGTGGTCTGAATGACCCTCGGAAGAAAGGCCTGGCACTCTGCTCTCCGGAGGTCACAGAAGGTTCACACATAAATAGCACACCTTCTCCCCATCCTCCAGAACACATGGCTTTGGGCTGAAATAGCAGCAGTGTTGTTAGTTAAGGAGCCATCGAGTTAGTTAAGGTGCTGCCATCAAGTAAGCATTGGTCTGCTCACTGCAACGTCAGTGGTTCACACCCGCCAGCCACTCCCAGGGAGAACAATGAGGCTGTCTGCTCCTGTAAAGATTTAGACTCAGAAACCCTATTTGTAGCAGGTGCTATCAATCAGAATCAACTCCATGGCAGTCGGTTTGGGGAGGGAGGTTGAGTGACAGTGATTAAAGCACTCGGCTTTTGACCAAAAGGTCGGCGGTTCAAATACCAGCTGCTCTGTAGGAGTAAGATGAGGCAGCCTGCTTTTGCAAAAGGACAGCCTTTGAAGCCCAGTGGGGCAGTCCTGCTCTGTCCTACAGGGCCAGTATGAGCCAGAACCAAGTGGAAAGCAATGGGTTTTTCTTTGGGGTGGAGCTTTGGGTTTTTTATTTTTGGGGAGGGGAACTTATTCATTCTGCAGCTCTCCACTTTGCTGGGTCAGTGCCCAGAGCTGGCAGCGGGGCACTGGGGTGGGGGCAGCTTGCTGAGAAGGGCAAGCTAAGCACATGGTCCTACATTGTGGGACAGGCACAGGCATGTTGTGTCTCACTGGTAAAGATTTTTGCCTAAACTAGAATTCTGCATCTCCCACCGGCACACCACACTGTGAACCTACAATTGCTTCTCCATCCCCCTACCCCTACCCCCAGCCCGAAAGCCCAGCACCCTAGAGGGGGAGGTCCCGGCAGCCCTCCAGCCCACCTGTCCACTGAGACTCCCCACCAGACCTTCGCTATCAGCTCCCCTCCAGAGAGAGGCGAGTGGCACTTAATACCTTCCTCTGTCTGCTCACTGCCATTTGTCAATGAAAACGCTGCTGCTGCCCCCAGAACGACCTCTAGACAAGTGGACTCGGTGGTCACCTAACTGGTCACAAGAGGAAAACCGCTCTGGTGCAGTGTCCCAGGAGAGGCTGCCGCCCCGCCCCCTCCAACCCCCCTGCAGAGGAGCCGGCAGGACCTTGGGAGGGACTGTCGCAGGGGAGAGTAGCAGCCAAGGGCAGGGAAGCCCCCAAGCCACGCTCAGGTCTCCAGGGGCTGGAGTTTGAGACACCAGGAGGAAGGAGCGGGGCTTCACCTGCACAGTGGTAGAAGGAACACCACACACTGACTCGGACGAACCGGGGATACCCTTCCCACGCATACCCGAAACTCCCAACCCAGCACCCTGAAACCTACCTCCCACACCCCAAGGCTGGACAGTAGGAGCCCCCTGGGTCCCTGAACTCTCGCTTTGAACCGGCACACAGCTAGCTGGGCTTACGCAGAACCCTTTTCTAGGCCATGGACTACAGGGTAGTAGGCAGCAAGTAGGATCCCAGCCCAAGAAAGTGATTAAGCCAGGGGTGTCGGTTCCATAGGATGGCAACCGCAGTCTCCGAGGTTGGAGGGGGCGCTGGGACGCGGTGACCGCCCCCCCCACCCCCCCTCGCTCTCATCCTTGCGTAGCAAGGACCCCACCCGTGGCGCGACTCTTCTCCTTCAAAACTCCGATCCCCGGGTCCTCTCGCAGCGCCAGCCTCCAACGTGCCACCCCCGGACCCAAGCCCCAATCCCAGGTCCCAAAGCGCCCAACCCCGCACCCCAATCCCAGGCCTCGCCGCACCCAGACCCTGCACCCGCACGACAGTCCGGCTCCAGCCGCCACGGGGACGCAGCGCCCGCAGTGCGACTGGCGCAGCAGCCGGGGCGCGGGGCGGCGGGGCGCACCGGCCAGGCCTCGACCCCGCGGCGCAGGAGGGGCGCTCTTACGCAGTGGGGAACGGCACCTCCAGTCACCTGGCCACTGTGGCCGAGGACATTCGCCCCGCTCGTCGGAGGAGACCCGGACAGCACCTGGGGGCTCAGTCGTGATTCGGAAAGGGAGGACCAGACACGGGTGGGGGGATACGCTAGGGGAAAGGACCTGCTCCAGCCAGGGGAGGATGGAGGCCGCCTGCGGACCCCGAGGAAGTGGAGAGGGGTCGCGACGGAGCAGAAGAGTGAGTGGGGGGGGGGGGGTCTGTCCAGGACCCAGAATAGTTGGGAGGCAGGAAAGGAAGGAGGATTCGTACCCCTAGAAGCTGGGAGGAGGGTCAGCAAGGTCCTTTCCGGGACCTAGCAGAGATGGGGAGTCCTGCAGAGTAAGGAACAGCGGATGCATGGAGGGGACTCCAAGCCTGGGGGTCCCAGGCAGGGCGGCCTTTCTGGAGAGCGGGGAGGGGTCTCATCTTTCCAGGACGGGGCCTGGGAGGACAGTGGGGCCGAAGCCCCTGGGGCAGTGAGAGGGGTCGGGGGACCCGGGGCTGGGGTGGGGGTCTCGGGTCCTCGGTCTATACTCACCTTAGGTTTATACAGCCACTTTCGGAACCTGTGCATCATCGCCGCGCGGGCCCGGCCCGGCTGGGCGCCCTCCCCGGCGGCTTCGCCCGGGTGGCTGCGGGCCAGAAGGCCGGGCCGGGCCGGCTGGGTCGGGGTCCCGGGGCGGAGGCACGAGCGGAGCCTGGCGCCCGGCGGGCAGCGGCGGAGGAGGAGGCAGGTGCGCGGCAGGAGGATGCTCAGTGGCGGCGCCGACGACCGGCCGACTCGCGGACAGACAGACAGTGGACGCGCAGACTGACGCGGCACGCGGCTCCCCGCCGCTCCCCGCCACCCGCGCCTCCTCCGGTCACGGCCGCCCCGCGCCGCACATGCGCGAGGGCGCCGCGAGCCCCCCGGCCCGCCGAGAGCCGCGGGCGGAGCCGAGCGGGGCGGAGCCGCCCAATCGTCGCCGTGCCCCGCCCGGAGGCCGAAAAACTACAGGTCCCGAAGGGTATTGCGGGAAGGAGGGCTCTAGATTCGGCGTCTGTAGTCACCTCGCGGGCGACGTGCATTCTGGGGATTGTATTCTCTCCCGCCGATAGCGCCCCAGCGTGCCGCCGGTTGCTAGGTGACGAAGACTCAACCGCACCGGTCTTCTCCCGCCCCTCACCCGTAGGTTTGCACAGACCAAGAGTCAATTGGGAGACGGACTGTGACCCTGGAAGACCCTTCCCTCCGGCTGGACCCAGAAATTGCGGCGGCGGCCGGGGTAAACGAGAAGGAAGGTCCTTCGGCCGGGAGTAGAGGAAGGCAGGTGAGGGGCCAGGAACCCTACGGGAATCGGAGAGGAGAGAAGGATGCCAGCATCTTCTTCCCGGCCGCTTTCGGTATCTGCAGACTAGTTCTCAACTTCCTCGCTTCTTTCTCATCACCTTTTTTTATCCTAAACCTTTTTTATGTGTCTTTACCATAGTCTGCTAGTGCTGCTGTCATAAAAATATACCACAAGGGGGTGGTTTTCTCAGACAGGCATTCATTTTCTCACAGTTTCCAAGGTTAGAAGGCTGAAATCCAGGCTCTGGTGCTAGGGCAGGACTTTCTGTCTATGTGGGCTCTGGAGGAACCATCTTGACTCCTTTGAGTTTCTGCTTCTGGGTGATCTTCATGTGCCTTGGTATCCCTCTTCCCCCATCTCTCTAGTGCTGGTTTGTTGTAATCCTGCTGCATGAACATTACAAAGACGACCCTTTCCCACATGGGATTATAACCACAGGCACAGAGACTGGGAATTACCGCACAGATCCTGGGGGCTAGGGTGGGCTGGGGGCGCCAGTGGGGGCAGCAAGGAGATGCATTGACTGAGGGCTACAACAGCAGGCCCAGGCAATGGAACACTTGTGAGGATGGCCCAGGGCCAGGCAGTGTTCTGTTCTGTGGTGCACTGGGTCGCTATGAGTTGTACAGCCTTGTCTTTCCCCTGCAGAGGGGCTGTTGGTTTCGAACTGCTGACCTTGAGGTTAGCAACCCAGCGTGGAACCACTATGCCACCAGGGCTCCCTAGTACTGACCACAGTAAATGCTCATCTTACTCATCACTTGTCCCTGGGACCTACACAGAGTCACCAGTGGTGTGCCTGTCAGGTGCTGAGGAGTCCCTGGTGGGCTCAAATAGTTAAGCACGCCCAGAGGTGCCCCAGAAGAAAGGCCTGGTGACCTGCTTCTGAGAAGTCATGACCTTATGGAGCAGCTGGGTCTTAATGCTCCCAAGATTGTCCCCGTGACTCGGCATCAACTCCACGGCTGAGCACAGAGAGCCGGCGGCCACAAACACATGGTCCCATTTGAATTCCCCATCGACAGCTTTTCCACAAATAAACCAAAACATGACCAAGAGACGCCCGTGCATGAAGATGCCCTGTCTGGTCTGAAGTGGTCCCGAGATCAAAACCAGGGCTGCCTTGTGCAGTCCCCGAGCCAGCACCCCTTCTTGGCCACAATGCTGGCATATACCGATTCAAGACTCCAATCGTCGCCACCCTCTGGGACAGGGCAGAATTGCCCCATAGGGGTTCCTGCAGACTGGTGGGTTGGAACCTGACCTTCCACCTTTCTGTTAGCAGCCAAATGCTTTCACCACTGGGTCACCACGGCCCCTTTAAGACCAGGCTGGCGAAGGAAGGTCTCTCTTGAGGACCAGCATTCAAGACTCTTACTGCTCCTCCTTGCTGTCACAGGCCCATGGTCCCAGGACTCAGGTGGGACCCTGAGCCAAAGAACTCAGCATGCGTCTCCACCCCGGGGCCAGGTCTGAGCAGGGTTATGAATCCACATTAGTTGTTGAGTCCAGGACCAGTTTTCTCCCAGCTGCTTCCAGCTACCACCCAGGTACTGCACCCCTTAAAAGCAACCCCCAAAGTTGCCTATGAGCCCCAATTCCTCTCCCCTATCCTCTTGTGAGCCCACCCTGACTGCCACCCATAGGAAGCTCTGTATCCAGGCCACCCTCCCCGAAGGGTTGCTGACTCTGGTGACCTGAACTACCAGCAGTAAGGGACCCAGTAGGCCACTTCCCCTCCTGACTGGGAGTACCAACACCCCACCCCTAACCCATCATCCTTCTCTGCCTACTTGGCCTCCACCCCACCCACGCCCAGGATGCAGCCCATGGGAACTTCCCTATTATGCGCCCTTCTCTCCAGCATACTTCCTGGAGTCGTAAGGTTTTATAAATCACTGTTTTCTGGAAGACCTTTACCACCATCCACCACCATCCAGCCTCCTTTCCCTGTCTATTGACTCTGCAGTGGCTGGCCACCTCCTCACCCTCCGTTCAGTCTTCCCTGTGAAACCACACCATGTCCTCAGCACTGAAATTGAAGGGGACCCTTGGGGGACTAGGCAGGTGACCTTCCCTGGGGCTGCCCTGGGCCACTTCTAAGGCCCGGGGCTACTGCAGTCGGGGGGCCACTCCCAGGCTCCTTTCCTATGCCTGCTCCACTCCATGTAGCAGAAAGTTAGCCTCTTAGTGGCCCAAGAGAAGACAATTCAGGTCCCTGTGAAAGAGGCTCACAGGGACAGAATGGCCCCCAGGGTTATCAGATTCTGCTAACTGTTTCTTGTGCCATCTTTATCAAGTGTCCTCATGGCCCAGGGGGTGTGCCCAGATTCCCGCCATTGCCTCCTATGTATCGGCCAAACCCGAAATCCAAACTGCCTGCCGCTGAGTGGAGGCTGACTTGCATAGGACAGGGTAGAACTCCCCCTGGGGGTTTCTGACGCTAACTTTTTTAAAGAGTTTCATTGGTATGCATTTCACATGTCATACAGTTCAATAGTTCCATCACATTAGAGCTGTCCCACAATCTGTTTTAGAACGGTTGCATCTTTCCTGTACTCGTTGTTATCAGCTCCCCACCTCTCGCAACACCCCCACCACATCCCTGCCAGAAGCAGTCCGTGAAGTCACTGTCCGTACAGCTTTGCCCATCCTGAATTCATATACAGAAAAGCATGGGAAACAAGATACAGAGGTGGGGAGGGGGGTGTCCCTGCACTCTGCCTGATAGCCAGGCTATTCTTATCCCTGGTCTATGGTCTAATCCAAGATTGGATCCTCTGAATGGATCTTGGGATCCCACTGTCACCCATAGCTTTCCCCCAACTGGGTGTTCACCATGTAAGCTCAGTACGTTCCCTCCTTTGAGCTTGGTTTTTATCCTTCACAATCCTAAGATCACTCAGGCTAATGTGCTTCTGCTGTGTGGACCCAGTTTGAGACTAACTCTTTGTGGGAGTAGAAAGCCCTGTCTTTCTCTCACAGAGCTGTTCGTGGTTTTGCGCTGCAGACCCTGCAGGGAGCAACTCAACTTCCAAGCACTGCAACAACAGAGTCCCCTCTGGGGTTCAGAGCAGGATGGAAAAGAGACAGGGGAGTTTCCTCAGAGCCTCGCAGCCTTGCACATCTTGATGGTGGAAGAATTGAGCCATGTGACTCTATGCAGGTGCCAGGGAGGTGTCCCAGCACCCGGGGAAACGAATGCCATCACCCTCTGAAAAGCAGGGTTCTGTGACTCAGAAGAAAAGGCAGGTGGAGATGGCAAAGCATCCAGCAGACTCGGCCATGGGTGCTGAGCATCAGAGCATCGGGGCAGGACTGGGCAGGGGCCCTTGGGAGACCAGCTCTAATCACAGGAAAAGCAGGTCTTAATTAACACTCTGGGGTCTTCTGTAAACGGAGCCTCTCAGTGGGGGATTGTGGTGCTCTCATCTGGCCTCAGGGGACCTGAAGCCTTCCCATGTCATCTCACTGCTGCCTGGAGATGACTTGCCAAGGAGAGAGGCTTTCATTCCTCCCACCTTTACCTCTTTACTGGTCCTTCCATACGGCTTCGCCAAACCCAGACTTACACCCCCAAACCAAGCGGGCAAACCCGTGTGCCACGTACTCACAGGGATGCTGGAGGACAGGGGACCTACCTGCCCCATGTAAGTACGTAAGGAAGCAGACAGCCACTTCTTTCTCCGGAGGGGCAGCTGTTCGAATCCAAACTGCTTACCTCCTAGTTAACAGCCAAGCACTAACCACTGCACCAACTGGACTCCTAAACTCACATTCCCAAACCACGCCCACTGCCAGCACTTAGACTCCAACTCAGAACGACCCTTTATAGCAGTGGGGGGTGGGGGGAGACACCTGCCTCGAGGAGTATGTAACAACTGTGTGCCTACTGAGGTGGCCCCTGCACACCACCTCCCTGCTCTGGAGCCCAGTGACCCCTGCACCACCATCCCAGAAATTGACCACCACCACCCCTGTACCCCACTTCCTCCCATCTCCTCCCTCGGCCCACTCCCCAAGTTCGGCCGCTGTGGAATAGTCAGCCTCCTATGCAGAGAGTTCTACTTGGCCTGGGCTCTGGATGGAGCCTCTCTGGCAGGTGTCACGTGCTGCTTCTGGGCACCCCGTTCCTGGATTCCCCATCCTTCAGCGAGACTGGCCTCCTCTGTCCATCAGGGCTGTCGGCAGTGCCCTGGACGTCACCGTGAGGCAGGTCATGCTCAGCACCAGGTGCTCTTTCACCGGGCCCTGGGACCGCAGACAGGATGTCCTCCAGTTCTGCAATGCTCTTTTCTTTCTTTGCTTCCTTCCTGTCGGAATGTCCGCTGTCACGCTAATCTGGGAAGGGGGCTTCAATGCAACGTTCTCCACGAACGTTGTGGGTGTTGTGCTCTCCTTTCACAGTCCATGCAGCTACTCATAAAAGAATAAATAGCTAAAAGCACTGCCATCAAGTCAGCTCCGACCCACAGGGACCTTATACACAACAGAGGGAAACCCCGCCCAGTCCTGTGCCACCCTCACAGTGGCCCCTCTGCCTGAGCCGTAGTTGCAGCCACAGTGTCCGTCCGTCTCCTCGAGGGCCTTCCTCTCCTTCACTGCCCCTCCACTTTACCAAACACCACGTCCTTCTCCAGGGACTGCCTCCCCTGACAACACGTCCAAAGGATGTAAGATGAAATCTTGCCATCTTTGCCTCTAAGGAGCTCCCTGGCCATATTTCTTCCAACACAGGTGTGTCTGTCCTTTTGGCAGCCCATGGCACCGCCAATGTGCTTCTCCGGCACCACCATTCAAATGCAGTTCTGACTGACACAGGGTCTCCCAGACCTTACAGAACAGCTACATGTTTACAAGAGCAGACAGCCTAAACTTTACCCTTTGCAGCAACTGGTAGGTTTGAACCATCAACCTTGCAGTTCCTAATCCAGCACACAACCCAACTCCTAACCCACAACCCTACAAAATTGTGTAGATAACAGTATCTCTGCTGTCAGGTTAAAAATATTTTATTGGCATATAATTCACATCGCATACAATTCAATTGTCCGATCATATTAAGAAGAGTTGTACAATCATCACTACAGTCGATGCTAGAACATTTCTTCCTTCTTGAACTCATTGTTATCAGCTCCCCACTGTACCCCAACCTCCCCTGCCACCCCCACCCCCCATGGAACAGTAATCCAGTCACTGTCTCTCGGTTCAGCATCCTGGATTTCACCCCTGTTGTCTTTTACTCGTGACTTCTTCTAATGTGCTCTTTGGCCTTCACTACCGTTTGCTGAGCCAACCTCCCTCTTACACACATGCCTGTCCCCTTCACCCTAGTGGTTCACCCTCCCGTCCCCATTCACCCCTGGCCGTCATCAGAGGATGTTTCTTTTTCAATAAAAAACCTTTTCTTGGCTTTTATAATAGTGGTCTCATACAATATTTGTCCCTCTCCCATTAAAAATAAGACTCTTAGGCACATTAAAAGATTCCACCAACCCCCCAAATAAAATAATTTTTTAAATTAAAAAAAAAAGATTCCACCCACGGAGAACCCACAGACTGGGTAGGAATTTGTGGCAGTGACATGTCAGACAAGGGACTAATCTCTCAGAGGTGTGGAAAACAACAACCACAAAGATGGTCAACCCAGTTTAAAAATGGGCAGAGGACACTAGCATGCAGTTGACCAAAGAAGACCTCCAGGCGTCCAACAAACATGAAGAGAGGCACAAAGCAGACATCCATGAGATACCACCTTATCCCAGCATTGATAAGGAAACAAAATGGTAATAAAAAAACAACCAATGCTGGCGAGGGTGTGGAGGGACTGGGTGTCTGTAGGTGTAACCCACAGCGAGACTGCGGTGTCATCCGGCACTTCCATTCCCAATCATTCAAGGAGGCACCATGCCGTTTTCCACGGTGGTTCTATTGCTTTTTGTTTAAAAAAAAAAATCAGAAACAGCATCGCTCACATGCTCACCACAGCACTAGCTGCGAGACCGAGCCGACAGAAACAACCTCAGTGCCCACTTGTGGGAGAACGGATACATGAGCTGAGGCGTGCACCCAGCGGAAGACTTAGGTATTGTCAAGAACATGATGATAATGGAACTGTGAAACGCCTCAAGACATGGGTGGATTTGGAAGCCATTAGGCTGAGTGACGTTAGTTCGTGTCACAAAAGGTTGACTATTATTTGAGACCACTGATAGGAAAAATAAATTAAGAAAAAGTTCCCATTCCGTAAGATACAGCCTTAGAAGGCCAAAGAGGGAGCGGAAGTAATCAGGAAGTAGCAGACTAGAGGGTGTAAACTTGGGTGCAGGGGGATCCAAGATCCCAAAAGAGGAAAGGCGGGTGGGAAGGACAGGAATAGGACAAGCCCACGGGAAGGGTTAATGGTTGCTAAGTTGTTGAATGCAGAACAGAAGGGTGATCTGATATTTAACCCTCTCCTAGCCCATAATTACAAGTTTTTAAAATTGTCTTATGGCAGACCGATTTCACTCAGCACAGTATCCTCTACTATGGTCTCTTTGTCTTTTAAATATGTACATAGATTCTTTTCACTGTGGCCCAGGTGGCTGTTTATAGAGTAAATAAATGGATCTCCCTGCCACAATTCATACACGTTTTGCATCGTAACATTGATTGTGGTCCCCACAGTGTAACTGTCCTCCTCCTCCTTCCTCCCTGGTTTCCCTGTTTCCACTCACCCTTCCTGCCCTCTGGACAGATACTGCCCGTTGGGTCTCCTGTGATTGGTTGTTCTAGAAAGCCTCTTCTGCCATTTCTTGGACTGTTTCCCTCCCCTGCCCCCTCTGCTTTTCCAGAACTCCCATTCATTGGAACTTGGACACCCTGGAATGATTCCTCATTTTCTTATCTTGTTTCCTCTTACTGTATTGCCATGACTTTTTCCTGCTTTCTGGAAGATTCCTTCAAGTTCAGCTTTCTCCTCTCCCATTTGCGTTTTTAGCCCTGCTGTCATACTTTTAGCTTCCAAAAGAACTCCTTCTCCTTCCCCAAGGCCACTTCTTCTGCTCTTGGTGATCTTGCTTTGACCCTGCACCTCTTAGAGGTGGTACTTGTGGTTGCTTCTGGGTTGATTGGTTGATTGGCTGGCTGCATGATTGTTGGTTGGGTGGCTGGCTGGTTGGCTGGCTGGTTGTTGGTTGGCTGGCTGGTTGGCTGGCTGTTGGTTGGTTGGTTGGTTGGTTGGTTGGTTGGTTGGTTGGTTGGTTGACTAGCTATCTGGCTGGTTGACTGGCCAGCTAGTTGTTGGTTTGTTGGCTGGCTGTTGGTTAGTTAGCTGGTTGACTTGCTGGCTGGCTGGCTGGTGGTTGGTTGGCTGGTGGTTGGTTGGCTGGTTGTTGGTTGACTAGCTGGTTGTTGATTGGTTGACTGCTGGTTGTTGGCTGGTAGGCTGGCTGGTGATTGGTTGGCTGGCTGGCTGACTTTCGTTTTTCTGCCCTCTGCACTGCCTCTTCTCTGGTTCCTTCTCTGCTGGTTGCTTTGGTTCCATGTCTCGTGTACAGGCTTTTCTGAATTTTCAGCTGACCTGTGGCCCTCCACTAACCTCTGATGTGACTAGGGGACTTGTCAGCCAGTGGGCCTCTCTGTGGATAACAATACAGACAGCGATTGACTGCCTCCCTGGAAATGCTCCAGTGTCAGTGGGTGGAGAGTTTCTCTTTGTCCTTTTCCGCAGAAAGGGATGAGCCAGGGCCCAGCCAGGGTCTAGGCTGGGTGCTGGTACCTGGAGCTGGTACTCTGGCTAGGCCAGAGCTAGGCTTTTGCTGGTGCCCAACTGTGACCTCTGACCTGACCAAGCCAGCATAGCCTCCCAGTCAGTGTGACTCCCAAGGGAGGCAGAAAGGACCTCTCAATCCCATCACAGCCCAAACACACACCGTGGAAGAGAATCCCCACCTTCCATTTCAGGGTCCACCTTCCGGTGTCCTCAGGGCCAGCTCCTGGGGTCCTAGCCCCTCCCCAAGCAGAGGTGTCCCCGGCATATGTGTTAATGCTCCAACCCCAGATGCAACTGGACACTTACCAGCTCAGAGTTCTCTCTGGACCTGGTCTCGCCTTTCAAATACACTGTTGCATCCACAGGCCCTGGGGTCACTTACTGCCCACCCTCTGGGTGCATCCCCACAGACAGGGCTGCTGAATGAGCTGGGCGGAGGAGCACAGAGGCCTGCCTTTTGGGTGACACACCCCCTCCTGCCCAGGCCTGGCCCCTCCACAGGTGAGTTGCTGCACAGGCCTTGGTGGGGAGGGTGAATCTGGAGAAGTTGGAAGACCCTGTGCACACATGGAGACCTGGGCAACACTGGTCTTAGAGGACAATCCAGAAGTTGGGGTCCCCTCCCATCCCATGATACACACCCTGCAGAGTCTCATCTCTGTCCCCAGGGGCCTAACACTGCTGAGGGTTCTGGCAGCCTCACAGACCTCACCCTGTAGTGTAGTGATACTTTGTCCCCTGGTCACCTTGTAGGACCTGCCTGCCCACCTGGAAGATGACCTACTACGGAAAATGCATCGAGGCTGTGGTAGAGCGGCTGGGCCAGTTCCGGCCTGAGAAGGACAGCACCCAGCAGTTCCTGGAGGCCATGAACCCTGACCTGCAGGTGGACTGATAAGTTCCCCGGACCCCACACCTGTCAGCTCCCTGGGGACCCATCACCCCTCTGGCCCCTTCCCAGGGCAGCCTGAGCCCAGTGGCCTCTGCCACACAGGTGGGAAATGCCATCATCTCCCAATTCCATGTGGCCACCCAATGATGAAGCCCAGCTCCTTCACACTAAGTCACCGGAGGGGTTCCTGGCTCCTACCATGTGGCAGGCCCAGCTCTTGTGGGCAGCAAGCCTAGCACCGGGACCCTGCCCCTCCCCCACCCTGCACCCAGAGCACCTCCATCTCCACCCTGTGCCATTGATATCACGGGAAATGAGGAGAAGCCCGAAGCCCTGGGAATATGGGGGCCCATTTTCATTTCCCCCCTCAACCAAGGACCGTGTGGTCCTGATGTGATAGGCCCTCCCCTGTCCTCAGCTCAGGTCTCAGCCTGCTTTTGAGAAACGAGCTTGGAGGCAAGCCGCTTGTCTCAGGAGGGGAGGGTGGGGTCATCAGCAGGCCTGCCACTACAGGGCTCACACCCACCCCGTACCAGCTGCAGGTCCTAGGAGCCTCCTCTCCAGCCTGGGCAAGTCTCTGAACAAGGACACGGGCCCAGTGTGTCCTTCAGGGAAGCAGCTCATGGGGCAGGAGTCCCAGCCCTGGCCCAGTGTTGGCTTTGACAGTCACATGGGGATTCCTAGGGACAATGCTACTCTATTGAGAAGAAGTGCTGTCGAGTGACCCTTAGGATGAGTGGAGCCTGACAGTTTCCAGGGCAGTCGGCCAGGCCTTTCTTCCACTGAGCACATGGTGGGTTTGAACCACTGACCTTTGTGCCAGCAGCCAGGAAATTAGCCAAGTACCACAAGGGTCCTCAGCATCATCCTAGAGTGTCCCTCTCAGGGACAAGGCCCTACCTGCATGTCCCACCAGCTCACACACTTCCATAGATCAGACCGGGGGTACTCCCCTAGAGAGGCAGATGCTATAGGCAGGTAGCCCCACAGCTATGAGCAGGGCTGGGGAGGCATGGATGAGGAGCCCCCACAGGGAACCCCTGCAGGCAAGACAGAGGTGGGGGCGGGGTATGGACAGAGAGCTCTGGGGCTGCAGGCAGGGCTGTTAGCAAGGCTGGGTAGGGGGATGGGGACCCTGGACTGTGTGGGCAGGGCTGTGGTGGGGGCATGGGTGGGGATACCCAGGGTCTCGGGCAGGGCTATGGGGAAAGATGTGGTCATGGCAGTTGGTGGCTCTGATGGCCAGCCCCACTGCTGGAGGTGACCATGGACTCCTGGGGTGTACGCAGCCGGCCTCTATGCATAGGCACCCTTGGGCTACAGCTGGGACCCAGCAGGGAGGGCCCTGGCAAGCTGAGTGCCCTGGCCAGTCTCCAGGGTCCCACAGAGGATACTTAGGGCTGCTGCCCGCCTCTACTCCCCAATGGGGATTCAGGTCAGCAAGGACCAAACAGGTGGGCAAGACGGGGTGAGGGACAATGGCGGGTACAAAGCACAGGACTAGAGAAGAGGCAGCCCCTTCCTAGGGGCTCCCCACACATGACCAAAGGGGGGCCACTAGTACTGCCTCATAGGAGGCCCAGCTGTCCCCTCATGGGCCACACAAGCAGGTCACAGCTCTGAGCCAGGCTTTGGGTCACTTGCCCTTGCCACACTGCCTGTCTATCAGGAGCTGGGCACCGGCAGGCCACCAGGGTCATCCCCCTTGGCAGGGTCAGAGAAGTGGGGAGCTGCCTGAGAGGAGAGGGGCTGTGGCAGGTGCAGTAGATGAGGGGAGGGGGTCTGGAAAGGGGTCCGGCACAGGCCTGAGGCTGCCTCGCTGGCCCCTTCACTCGGTCAGGTCCCCACCCCACCCTCCAGCATGAGCCACAGCCTGGGATAAAGAGTTGGACCAGGGCATCTCCAGGTATCTCAAACTATCCCAGGACATCTGGGGGTGGGTGTCTCAGCTGTCTTGGGGTGTCTTCACTCTGCCTCAAGTCATCTTTGGGCATCTCAAGGTATCTTGGGGTATCCTGGCTGTCTCAGGGCATCTAGGGCTGCCTCAGAGCATCTTGGACTATCTCGGGGTGTCTTGGGACACCTCAGATATCTTGGGGTACAGCGTGGGGAGGTGTAGACGAGAAGAGCCTGAGGAGGGTCCCCGATACACTGGCAGGGCAGGTGGGAGCAGCCATCACTGGGCTGCCTCTGAGCTGCTGGGCCCTAGACCTGGCTGGGAATGTGGAGAGGGGGCTGGAGGGGAGAGCAGCACCCCTCACCCCTCACGGCCTCTGCCCACCTCTCCCTTGCTGCCTCTACCCTGAGCCACATCACAGACCATACCTGTCCCACCCACCCCACCTTCTTTCTGTCATCTGGTCTGGATCCTGGTCACCCCCACTACCACCCAGATCTTTCACAGCAATGTCAGGGACCACCCCACCCACCCACCCTGAGTTCCCGGCTCTGCCCTGAGACCCTGCGCAGCTTCAGGGCTGCCAACACCCCACAGTTCAGAGCACCACCTGCCCCTCCCAGCCAGGCCCTCCCAGCCCCCTCTGTCTCCTTTTGGGGAGCGGGTTTTCTTGTCAGCACAGGAATGTACTGGAAACCTCCAGGTCCCGGGGCTCCTGCCCCGCCCACAGACTGCCCCTCCCACACATAGTGCCTACATTCTCCCTCAGTCACAGCCCCAGCCCGGCCTCACTCAGGCCCCGGGTTCAAGCCAGTCTGCTTAGCTCACCCTCTCAGCTCAGGAACTATGGCCGAGACCTCTCCCCAACACCCAGTCCAGGGGACTCCACCTCCCTCTACATCCAACAGCTGGTGTGAAGTCTGTCTGCACACACACACACACCCAGCCTCTCACTTGCTGGCAATCCCCCAAATCAAGTCCTCAAAGCCCAGCTCCCCCATCCACAGGTTAAACTCAGGCCCCATGATGAGGGTCCCAGCAAACCGCCCCCCACTCCCCAATCAACCACCCAAACTGCTTCCACCCAAACTGCCCCTAACTCAGGTGGTAAGTCTTGAACAAGTCTTGAGACTCCTCCTCAGCTCTACCTTAGATGCTGACACCCCACCCCCATGCTCTACTAGTCGCCCCCCACAGCCCCCCAACAGCAGCTGACACTGCTCTGCCTGGGCTAATCACAAAGCCTCCTAACCCGCCTTCTGCCTCCAGGTCTGCACCTGGGAAGGCATAGCCAGGTCTGCTCAGGAGCTCCCTTCTCGCCCTCCCCCACAGTTCCTGCCTCCTGCATCCACACTGCCCCCCCACCAGGCTGCTTCTGGGACAGCCCCCCAGCTGCTCACAGGCCTATCCATACACAGCCTGGGGAGGGGACAGAGGTCTTCTTCACCCCCTATCCCCCCCCCAAAAAAAAGGTCAGGTTGATGTTTCTATTTGTCAAAGGGCAAAACCCAGAAAACAAAAGTGGATGTCGCCTCACAGGGGCTCCCGAGGACTGGGTAGAACTGCCCCTGTGGGTTTCCAAGACTGTAATTCTTTCTCCCGAGAAGTAGCTGGTGGTTTCGAACTGCTGACCTGGTCCACCAGACTCCTTCTCAGAGGCTAAAGCTAACAGATCACCCTGTTTAGCACTGATGGAAAATGCCACCTGGACCCACCATCAGGGGCGCACCTGACCATCCCCCAGTGTTCTGTGCTCTGCTGAGGGGGCAGGGGATAGGGAAGGAGGGGAAAAGGAGGTGGAGGGCAGTTTACTTCAGCTGCCTTTCTGACTTGTTGGGGTGCCCTAGGGCATGCCAGTATCCAGCCCCACCCAGGCCCGGCCCTGGTCTGCTCTACCCAAACCCTGTGGTCCCAGCAGACAAGCTCAGTTCTGCTCAGTTCACGAGGAGATGACAGGACAGGAACAAGCTAGCAGGCTCTGGGTCTCCGGTTCCTGGCACCCAGCCTGTGCATAGGACTGCCTGGGAGTCTGGGATCAGCTCTCTCTTCTCCCCTGCCACCATCCCAATCAGAGCCCTGATCCCAAACCCCCTCTGCTCTCAGTGAGTGAGGGCAGCTCAGGGCCCTGACCCCAAAGCCCACCCTGACCTCAGTGACTAGGGATTGCTCAGAGTCCTGACCTGGAAGCCCCCTCTGACTTCAGGGACTGGGGCAGAATGAGAGTCTGCTCTCATCCCTGCCTGGGACTGGTGCCTCCACGGCCTGGAGCAGTCAAGGCAGCCGAGCCTGTGTGGGGAGGGGGGAAGAGGAGGACGGGCCCTGTGGCCAGGTGTGTCTCTTCCCCGGACCTCAGTCCCCTCTCCGTGGACGGAGTAGGACTCCATATGTCTCCTGCAGCTTCTGGAACCATGGCTCTCCGCCTCCCTTCCCCAGTGGTGAGACCAGGTCACAGGCCCAGCCTGGTGCGTGTCACTTACTGGTACCTGCCTGCTTCCCGCTGGGCCCTGGGCCCTCCAGGACCCCTCCCCCCATGCACACACACCAATGGTGGCATTGGAGCCGGCCTCTGCGGGCTCAGAGCTGTAGCCAGTGAAAACCTTGTGGACAGTTCCTAGGCCCAGCTGGGAGTAAGCGGTGGAGCTGCCAGGGCCAGCTTCAAGGCTGCGGGGTGTGAGTGGAGTGAAGAGGGGGAAGTGGGGGTAGCTGTGGGCAGCACCCCAGCTGGCCAGTCACTGGCTTGGGTGCCCTTAAGCAGCAGCCACCCCAGGGCCCCAGGCTTCTTAGACAAAACAGAGAAAGTCCAAGGTGGGAGAAGCTGGGCTGGGGACCGCCCCAGTGGCTGCGGCCTGGACTGAGGGGGAATCTGAGAGGAGAAGAGTTGGGGGACAGCTCTGGAGGACACAGCCAGGCTCAGACAGCAAAGCCAGGGAAGGCCCTCCCCCATAGGGCCCGCTCTGAGCAGGTCTGGACTCCGGCTGTGACCAGACTCAGGGGCTGGGAGGGAGGGGGGAACTTGCTATTTGGGGGTGATGCCAAACTTCTGGAAGTGGATCACGGTGCTGGCATCACTGCCTCATCCAGGCCATTAACTTGGCAAAGGTTATGGAAATGGTTCAAACAGAAATACTTTTGTTGCTCATGTCTCTTAACCCACAATACAGCCCCACACCCCAAGGAGAAATTAAGTTTTCCCAGAATCCTACACTGCTAATGATGTTTCCCTCCCTCCACAGCAGCAGCGTCAATGTAGCTGGGATCCTGGCTGGGTCTCCTGGGCACATTGTATCAGCGACTGCCTTGCTGTAGTTTCCCAGAAGCGTCCTGCACTGGCTGCTGGGCGCTGGTCCCTGGCATGGAGTCCGAGCTGCCGGGCACTTGATTCAGACCGTGCTCTACAGGCAGTGGTTCTCAACCTGTGGGTCGTGACCCCTTTGGGGGTTGAACAACCCTTTCACAGGGGTCACCTGACTCATAACAGTGGCAAAATGACAGTGATGAAGTAGCAACAAAAATAATTTTATGGTTTGGGGATCACCACAACATGAGGAACTGTATGAAAGGGTGGCGGCATTAGGAAGGTTGAGAACCACTGCTCTACAGGATCTTCATGGCTGTGACCTTTTCAGATGCCGGTAACCAGGCTGACATTACCAGAGGCCTCTGGGTGGATCTGAACCAGCAGCAGCCAAGTGCCTAGCCATTTGGGCTAGCTTGGAACGCCATCTATTCTACACAATCAACACACACACACCTGCCTTTCTGCCGGACGTGTGTGTGTGCATTTTCCATCACCCTGACGCCTACTTATGCTTGACTGTGACCTCCCTCCTAGGCAATTCCCTTTGATTCCCAGAAGTGTAATCACAGGATTAAAGAGCCGGGAAAATGCAAGGTTCCTGACACCCTGGCTCCCCAGTCACTTTCTGGGAAGGCTGACAGCATCTGTCCCCACCAGCCGCTCCCCTCTCTTCCTGCTGTCTCAGCAGCCTCCTCCTCCTGTCTTCTCTTCCAGAATCCAGCCCCTGGTCTGAAAAGGTCATGCATACCACCTGGGCTGGACAAACCCAAAGCCCTGCCCGCTCACCTGCCCACCCCACAGCTCCTCTCCCAGCCAGCTCTCACCTTGCAGCCTTTGGTTGGCAGTCTGGCTCTCCTCTGAAGTCTCACCCTGCCCCGGTTTGTCTGTCTGTGTCTCTGCACCCACCTTACTGGCACACATGCAAGGGCACCTGGGGGTCTTTGGGCCAAGGGGCTCCTGGGTTCATGACCTCGAGGCTACTGCCACCTGCCGCCTCCCTCCCGGCTCACTTGGCAGTTCCCACGAGTGGCATTCTCTGCCTGTCACCCTCACAGACGCTGAGCCCCCCGCAGCAGGTGTTTATCCTGGAGCTCCTGTCTGGCTGCCTGGAGTACCGGAAGTTGCTGAAGGTTGTGGTGGACGCCTTCTACGTGCGGGATGGGCGGTTCTGCCTGTGGGCAGACTACCATCTCTTCGAGGGTCAGTACTGGACCCCTGGCCACCTGGCTCTGCTCCCTGGGGGCTTCCACAGCCTTCACCTCACATGCTCCTCAAGACTGGGCCCCTGAGTGGTTGGGCCAGGGTGTTCCCCGATCCCACAGACCTGCACACTGAGTCTGCTCTGGGTGGATGCAGCCAGCCTCAGCAGACATAGTCAGGGCCTCGAAGTCAGGGGCACAGACAAGGCTGGGAGAAAATAACCCAGAAGAGGCCAGCGTGGGAAAAGTGACCATCCCTTCACAGGCTAAGCTCGTGACCTCTGACCTCAAGGCCTGCGGACAGGCTTGTAGACGCACTTTGGACTCTCCAGAGGGTGGGGACTGAGATGAGTTACCTTCTCCATACGACTTTCTGAAGCGTGACAACTGTCCCCCCGGGGTGAGGTCCATCCCCACACAGGGCTAGGAGGCCACTGCCCCCATCGGCATCCGTGGAGCTCACACCAGGTGGCACAGAATGGGCCTGGCTCCAAGGACCCTCACTGAACCCAGGAACATTCAGGTCCCCAGTCTCCCTGGGGGGCATCACATGCCTCCACGTGCAAACGCCGCAGGCCACTGTGTCCCTACCTCATCCCCCAGGGGGCCTGGACTGCTGGACTCTGCCCACAGTACTCGCTGGGTCTCAGAGCAATGCCCTTGCGTGGGGCTGTCCTGGTCACCTGGGTGGCAGCTGGTGACTTTGCTTAGGCACCACACACACTGTGACCACGCCACTGGGCCACAGTCCGGGTGGCCCCGAGGCCTTCTGTGGGGTGGTGGTCTGCTCAGCCCATGCTCACACTGTCCCCATGTCCTCAGTGATCTGCTACCTGGCCACCTTCCAGCTGGAGGAGCTTGGCTTCCAGCTCTTCTGCAAGATCATCAAGTCCCAACCCCTGGACAAGATGTGTAAGGTCAGCAGCAGCAGCCCGCCCTACTTCCCCTTCAGAGCTGCAGAGGGGCACCCACAGGGGGTGGGGCTGAAGTTCTGGTTCTATACCCAAGGGCCAAGCTCCACCCCTCCATCATGACCTTTAGTCTCTGTGGAGCCATCTGTGTGTAAAAGGCCCAAGCACCCTCCCTTACTGTCCCCTGCTGCCCATCGCTGTTCTCTCTGCCCTTGCTGCCCCTCACTGCCCACTGCTGCCCCTCACTGCCCTCTGCTGCCCCTTAATAGGCTAAACTTCAGACCTCTGACCTCTCTGCCCACTGCCCTCTCTGCCCCTCACTGCCCACTACTATCCCTCACTGCCCCTTGCTGTTCCACTCTGCCCCCAGTGTCCTTGCTGCCCCTTGCTGCCCCTGGGCTGTTCTCCTGGGATCAGTGACACTAGGTCCTTAGTGCTGCCCAGGGCAGTACCAGCTGGTGATGCGGCATACGTCAGGGCAGGGAGTCCTTGCCTGGCCATCAGGAGAGTCTGGACTCAGAGAGCTGTGCTTGGGCCTCTGGATTCACAAGCTGGCACCAGGACAGACTCTGAGGGCAGGCTGCCAGGGAGAGGCCCCCACAGTGGCCCACCTGCCCTGCCCAGGCCACACCTGTGCCTTCCCACTTGCCGCTGCATGGAGCTGGGTGCAGGCCCCTTGGGATGGAGCAGGCCCTATGGGGAAGCAGGGCACAGGGAGTCCCATAAGGTGCCCCCATGACAAAGTGTCAGGGGTGACACAGGCTCTCAAGCTCTGGTGGGAGCTGGCCTGCTCCTCCTCAACCACCTGGGGCATAACAGCTGCCAGGCCTGGGAGAAAGAAGCTTTACCTAGAGAAGCCTCCCTCATGAGGACCCAGGCCTGGAAGAACCTGACCCAGGAAGAACTGCACCCTGGAGGCCCCTCACCCAGAAGCACCCAGACCCAGGAAGACCCTTCCCCTGGAGGCCCCTCCCCTAGGAGCTATCCGCAGTGAGGAGGACTTCGTGTGCTCAGTGCTCTGAGGGGGCCATCCCAAGACCCTTATTGGAGCCCGTACCCTTCAGGGCTCTGGGGAGGCAGCCAGCCTTGGCTCGAAGACAGGAACAAACGTTCATTACCAGCTGGCCACCTTCTGCCAGTGCTGTGACCAGAGTGATACAGCCAGCAGTGACACTGAGGAGAGACGGTGGTCCCAGCTGGTCCTCCAGACCCTTGCAGTTGCCTGCCATTCTGGGGTGCCACGGTCTGGGGACACTGCCCAGAGGGGACTGAGTGGTCTCGCAGGCCCCCAGGTCTCGAGCCTTCACCTGCTGATGAAGTCCAATCACTCTGTCCACCCACCTGCCTGCCCTCCAGCGCGGTCGCCTGCGGGGGCTGCCCCCACCTCCCCTCCTCTCGCCCCTGGGTGGCACGTGGGCTGGGAGCCTGGGTGGGTAGAGCCTGGTGAATGGTCTAGGGGTGTCCGAGGAAGGGAGGGGACAGATACGGGCTCAGGGGGCAGGTAGCACAGCACGGACAGATGAAACTGAGAAGGGACAGAACAAGGGAGAGGGGGCCATGGGGGCAAAGTGGTGGGGGCTTTGCACCCCAACAGGAGGAGAGGGCCGAGCTGTGCCTGCCTCAGGGAGCTGCTTCCTCTCTGTGGTGTGGCCCACTGGCTTCCCACATGCCCTGTAAGATGGCCATGGGCCAGTCTCCCAGCCATTCTGACTCAGTTCCCTAAAACAGGGCTGTGAGGAGGCAGCCCAGCCCCCTGGGGATTCCTGCTTCCTTCAGGCCTCAGGTCCTTTCCCCCTGCTCCCCACCAGCTCCTCAACTCCCCACTGCTCCCCACAGTTCCTCAAGTTCTTCCTCAACCCTCTGTACCTGTGCACCTGGATCAAGGACGAGTGGAGTCTGATCTATGAGACAACCCACGTCCAGACGAACTGGATCAGTCCCTTGATGAGGTGGGTCTGCACAGCAGGACGGCAAGCAGATGAGGAAGGAAGGTCAGAGGTGCTCTGTGAGGCCTCACACCGCAAAACCGAACTCACTGCCACTGAGTGGATTCTGACCCCTGGGGCACTCTCGGGTGGGCCTGCGCCCAGGGGTCTCTGGAGCTGTAGCTCTTCCCGGGAGCAGGAGGGCTCCCCTCTCTCCCACGGTTTGGTGGTTCAACCTGCTGCTCACCTTGCAGGCAGCAGCCAATCTGCTGCCTCTGCAGGGCTCCTCTGAGAGGTTAGGGGTGGGTTCACTGTGCATGTTCAGATGGGAAGCAAGGCAGGCTGGTGGCATCGTGGGGCTGCTAACGGAAAGGCCAGCCATTCAAACCGCCCCCCGACCCCAGACATCTCTCCGTGGGAGAAAGAGGGAGTTGTCTCTTCCGTAAGGATGCATACCCTCAGGAACTCAAAGGGGCAGCCCTCCTCTGTCCTATAGGGTCACTGTGCGCTAGAATCCACTCAGTGGGTTTGGGGAGGTGTTTTGTTTGGGGTGAGGGACTGGGGGCTCAGAGCAGCCTCAAGCCCCCAGTATCCTCCACGCCAGGTGGCCATCTGAGAAGCTGCCAGCCCACAGGGCTGTGACAGGAGCCACTGGTGGAAAGAGGAAATAGGTCCTCTGGGGACCCCCGCACTGACTTCCTGCAGATGGGGGTGGCCGGTGGTACTAAGGAAATGGCAGCTGCACTCCTGACCACCGAGAGCCCTCTCTGGTATCCAGAAGGCACCACGCCTAGGCCTTTTCCCCAGAGCTGCCCTGGCTCCCCCCGTCCCCTGGGCTCTCTGTGCAGTTGCCAGGGCCCCTCCCTTAGCCCCCCAAAAGCTGCTGGGGTCAGCGTGCCACTGGACATACTTGGGCTCCTCTCCCGGCAGGGGCAGGGCAGGGAGGGACACATGATTACCTCCCTCCTGGACAGCCTCACCTCCCTGTCTGCCCGAGGCATGGGGGCTCAGGGAAGGGATGTGGTCCCTGAAGCTTCCTTTTGCCTAGAAGGGAGTTCCTCAGTTTAGTCCAGCCATACCCTTGGAGCACTGGGATGCCGCTATAGCAGCCGGTGACAGTCCCAGCTTCCCCACCTCCCATCCCGCCAGTCCCTGGATCTAGGGCCTCAGCTAATGCCAGGTTCCCCATTCCTGTGTCCAGATAAGTCCTTCCTCCTCCTTGGTAGCCAGAGTTCTAAGGGGGGGGGGGGACCCTCAGGGCAGCAACAGATGACTGGCAGGACTGGTGTGGATACAGAAAGCTGGGAACACATGCTCCCCAGCTGGGCATGGCCCAGTAAGGGCATGCAGGGCCTCCAGAGGCTCTCCCCAGGGTAGCAGGGGGGACACTCGGCCCCCTCCAGTCTAGTGCCTTGCCTTGAGACTTCATCTTCTCCCACTCGGCACACTCCCCCAGGCCATCTGCTCTGCCCAGATTAACTCCCTACCCCCAGCTGCTCCTCCTCAGAACCCCCCACCATCCCTGCAGAGCCCCCCACCCTCCACTAACCTCCCCACAGCCCTATATTCCCCAGTGAGGCAAGGAAGCACAATGTTTTAGGGGCTCAGGGTCTGCATCCAAAAAAGGAGTCTGCTGATATGTCCCAGGGGGTGCTTAACCCCAGGCCTGCAAATGGGGGGTGTCCAGTAGTAAAAGGGGGGGGGGGCTGCCCTTCCCCCAGCCAAGGCAGTGACTGAGCACCAAGCATTGGAGAGACAGTGACAGACTCAATGCCCCCCACCTCGGGCCCTACTACACTCCCCACCCGCAGACCCCAAGTGCTGGGACTCTCACAGGACCCTGAAGTCCAGCACCCTGCCCACATGCACAGGTAGCAATGCTAACCAACCTCTCTCACTTTGGGCTCTAAGGTGGCAGCCGGAGGTCCAGGAGCTGATTGCCGAGTTGGAGACAATCTTGGCCAATGGGCAGCCTGTCGTGAAGACCAAGGCCAAGGTCACAGAGCCCAAGGAGTTCAAGCTGACTGTCCCCAGGCCCCGTGCCATCCCAGTGCCCGAGCCAGTGCCTGTCGTGGCCAAGCCCAAGCCAGTAAGTTCAGGCACCTGCCACGCTGTGCTCCTGTGGGGGCTTGACGCCACACCCGTGGCAACCTGGCAGTAGCATCATGTGCTGGCTTGACGCACACACCGTGGCAACCTGGAGACAGGAGCATGCGGGCCCCATGGGGTGCTGTACTCCACTGGAGAGCCGTACTTCCCATAGTGGGGTCACTTCTGCAGACACTGAACAAACCTTTCTGCCACTCCCTCCTTGACCCAATTACCTCTGACCTGTGCAAATCACCACTCTCCTCTTCAGTCCTGGGCAGGTCAGGGCGTGAGCCTGTTGGTGTGAGCCCTGGTTACACAGGCCTATCCCCACGTCTGTGCCACTACCTAGAGCCTCTCCCTCCCTCTCTCACCCTCCCTCTCTCGCTCTCTGCCTCATGGGCATGTTGTATCAATCAGTATGTCCTTTGTGACAAGAAGGAAACCGTGCAGTTCTAACAGGGCTAAGCCACAGAGAACCTGCTGGCCCTCCTAACTGTAGTGTAGATGCAGGACAAGCTCTGGTCTGGTTTGATCAGCTCTCCACCTCGATGTCTCTCTCCCCACATCCCATTCTCCACGGGTCAACTTCATCCTTGGGATGGATTTTCTCATTACAGCAAAAAGCCCAGCGTCCCACGCACCCCAACACCCACATTCTAAATTGTCCAGCGCAAGAGGCCAGGGGCCAGAATCTAGAGCCATCTAGGAGCCAGAATTTTTAGTAGACATCTGATGGGCTCCACTGAGTTCCCATGTCTACCCTTGAACCGATGACCTTGACCAACAGTGCAGTGTCCTGACTGGTGACGGACCCCCTTCTGAGGACTTGGGGGCTGTGGACTCAACTACCCAAACCTAATCCAATTCCTCCACAGAATTGAGAACTCCGTGGGACAGTAAGGGGAGAGCCCTGGGCAGTCACCCCACTTCCACGACACTTCAGGACTTACCATCTCTCTTCCCAGAAGGCCTTTCACAAACCCCTCAACTAACTCAGTTCATTTCCTTCTCGTTGATCCTAGCTGCATTGATCCACAGCACCAATTAAGAGTGCATAGTTGTCATGACCCGTGTGTCTGCATCAGACCTCAACCATCTTGTTGGCCCTGCCACAGTTCTGGCTCAGAGAAGGCCCTTGGTAAATACTTGTTGGGTAGAAGGATGGCTGCTTAGATGGATGGATGGATGGAACGATGGATGGATGGATAGAGGGTGTTGTTAGGTGCCATCGAGTCAGCTCCAACCCATAGTGGACACAGCAGAATGAAACATCGCGCAGGCCTGCGCAGCCCTCACGACTGTTCCTAGGCTGAACCCATTGTTGCAGCCGCTGTGCTGATCCATCTCCTCGAGGGTCTTCCTCTCTCTCACTGCCCCTCCACTTGACCAAGCAGGACGTCCTTCCCCAGGGATGGGTTTCCTGACAACGTGTTTGAAGTCTGTAAGACGAAGTCTCGCTAGCCTTGCCTGCAAGGAGCACTCTGGCCGTACTTCCGGCACAGATCGGGTTGTCCTTGCAGCAGTCTATGTACTTTCACTGTTCTCCAGCACCACCGTTCACACGCATCCCTTCTTCTTCGGTCTTCCTGCTTCAGTGTTCCACTCTCATATGCATATGATGCAGTGGAGAGCGCCATGGCTGGGTCAGGCGTACCTCAGTCCTCAGTCACCTCCTTGCTCTTCAACACTTTAAAGAGGTCGTGTGCAGCAGATTTACTTAATGTAATTCATCTTTTGTTCTCTTGGCTGCTGCTTCCATGAATATTGATTGTGGATCCAAGGAAGAAAAAATCCTTGACACCTTCAGCCTTTTTCCTATTTAACATGATGTGCCCTATCGGTCCAGGCATGAGGATTTGGGTCGTCTATACATTGACGTGTAATCCAAGTCCTCCTCACTGTCAGCAAGCTAGGTTGGGTCAGGTGCACATCACAGGTTGTTAATCCTCCAGTCCTGATGCCACACTCTTCTGCATATAAACCTGCTTCTCTGATGAGTCCACCACTTGTTTGTTGGCTTGTCACACTGTGATGGCTGTGTGTTGCTGTGAGGCTGGAAACGATGTCACTGGTATTCCAAATGCCAACAGGGCCACCCAAAGTGAACGGGTTTCAGCAGAGCTTCCAGGCTGAGAACCGACTACCAAGATGGGCTCAGCTGTCCGCTTCACACGAGGGGCCACTGCCCATCTTAGGCATGGCGTCGACACGTCATCAGATCATGAAGCCGAACGAGTGGAAGCAGAACACAGTTGGAGAGTGTGCTGGAGGACAGGCCCCTCAGGCAGCGGCCATTAGAACTGTGAGTGAGGGAGAGCGTGGAGTCGCCATGGTGGCATGACTAGGCAAGCCCTGCGGGAGCGGAGCCTCCAGGATCTTCACTTGTTGATGGGACACACTAGTCAAGGTAAGGAGAAATAGCTGCAGAGATCTGCTGGTGCTCAGATCTCGGAATGTGCAGATTATGAAGCTAGGAAAATTGGAAGACGTCAAAAGTGAAATAGAACACATGAAGATCAATATCCTAGGCGTGAGTTGAAAGACACTGGTATCAGGAGATTCTATGATTTACGGTGCTAGGAATAACATAATCAAGAAGAATAGGGTGGCATCCATTGTCAAAAAGACATTCCAAAACTAATCAAGAAGTACAATACTGTCTGTGATGGGATTGTATCCATCCACCTTCAAGGAAAGCCAGTCAACACAACTATTATTCAAATTTACAGGCCAACAACAACTCATAGTGACCCCACTGTGGTATGGTGGGTTCCTGAGACTGTAGTCACACACACGCACACGCGCGCACACACACACACACACACACACACACACACACACCATAGGTTTCTGAGAATGTAACTTCATGGGAGTAGAAAGCCCTGTCTTTCTCTTGAGGAGCAGCTGGTGGTTTCAGACTGCCGACCATGCAGATCGCAGCCCAACTTATCACCACTACACCACCAGGGCTCCCCACAAAAGTAGTGAAGAAATTGAAGAATTCTACCAACAGCTTCCGTTTGGAAATTGATCAAACATGCGAGATGCATGGACAATTATTGGAGATCAGAATGTAAAAGTGAGACAAGAAGGAACAGTAGTTGGAAAATATTGACTTGATAGAAGTGAAGCTAGAGATCGCATGATAGAATTTTGCAAAACTAACAACATGTTCACAATAAATATCTTTCTCAACAACACAAAAGGTGACTATGCGCATGTACTTCTCCAGATGGAACGCACCGAAATCAAATCGACTACATCTGCGGGAAGAGAGGAAAGAGTAGCTTAATATCAGGAGTATAAAGTAGGTCAGGGCCGACTGTGGAATAAACCATCACTTCCTCATAGGTAAGTTCAGGATAAAGCTGAAGAGCACGCAAATAAATCCACAGAGCCAAAATATGGCCTTAAATGTATCCCACCTGAACCTATTAGAGAACATCGCAAGGACTGATTTAACGCACTGAACACTAATGATACTCAACCTGATGAGCTGCGGGAGGACATCAAGAGCATCATTCATGAAGAAAGAAAAAGGTCCCTAAAAAGACAGGAAGGAGACACAAGATCAAAGTGGATGTCAGGAGAGACTCTGAAACTTGCTCGTAATCACAGGGTAGCTAAAAGCTGTGGAAGAAAAGATGAAGTCAGAGGGCTGAATAGAACATTTCAAAAGACAGCTCTAGAAGGCAAGGCCAAATTTTTTTTTTAACAATTTATTGGGGCTGATACAATTCTTTTCACAATTCATACATATACATACATCAATTGTATAAAGCACATCTGTACAGTCTTTGCCCTAATCATTTTTTTCTCTTCTTTTACATTTTATTAGGGACTCAAACAACTCTTACCACAATCCATACATATACATACATCAATTGTATAAAGCACATCCATACATTCCCTGCCCCAATCATTCTCAAAGCATTTGCTCTCCACTTAAGCCCCTTGCATCAGGTCCTCTTTCCCCCCCACTCCCTCCCCATTCCCCCCTCCCTCATATACCCTTGGTAATTTATACATCGTTATTTTGTCATATCTTGCCCTATCCGGAGTCTCCCTTCCCCCCTTCTCTGCTGTCCCTCTCCCAGGGAAGAGGTCACATGTGGATCCTTGTAATCAGTTCCCCCTTTCCAACCCACTCACCCTCCACTCTCCCAGCATCGTCCTTCACACCCTTGGTCCTGAAGGTATCATCCACCCTGGATTCCCTGTACCTCCAACCCTCATATGCACCAGTGTACAACCTCTGCCCTATCCAGCCCTGCAAGGTAGAATTCGGATCATGGTAGTTGGGGGGAGGAAGCATCCAGGATCTGGGGGAAAGCTGTGTTCTTCATCCATACTACCTCACACCCTAATTAACCCATCTCTCCTAAACCCCTCTATGAGGGGATCTCCATTAAGGCCAAATATTTTAATGAAATGTGCACAGGCCTGGAATTAGAAAACCCAAAGGGAAGGATGCGCTCATCAGATCATAAACTGAAAAAGCTCAAGTGAAAATTCAAGCCTTGAGTTGCAATCTTGAAAAATTCTATGGACAAAATAGTAAGCGGTGCACGTAGTACCAAGAGAAGATGGAAAACACACACAGAGACACTGTATCAAAAAGAACTCACCCACAATCCACCGTTTCAGGAGGGAGCATAGGAGCAGGAACCAAGGGGGCAGGAAAATGACGTTCGAGCTGCTCTGCGATGCACCTTTTGGCACTAACCCACAACAAGGCTCCAGGAACGGGTGGGACACCACTGAAATGTTTCAGCAAGCTGATGAAGCACTGGAAGCACTCACTCGTCTCTGCCAGGAAATGTGGAAGACAGCTACAAATGCAGAGATCCGCATTTGTGCCCATTCCAAAGAAAGGTGACCCCACAGAAGGCTCAGACTAGAACAATGTTGACATCACGCGCAAGTAACATTTTGCTGAAGAGCATCTAACCGTTGCAGCAGTGCCTTGACAGGGAGCTGCCAGAGGGTCGGGATACCCTGCTGATGTCAGATGGACCTTGGCTCAAAGCAGAGAGTATCAGAAAGAGGTTGACTTGTGTTTTGTTGGCTGTGCCAAGGCATCGACTGTGTGGGTCATAACCACCTGGAGAAGAATGGGGATTCCAGAGCACTTCATCGCCCTCCTGCGGAACTTGCACGAGAATCAAGAGGCAGTGATGCAGACAGAGCAAGGGAACAGCACATGGTTAAAAATCAGGAAAGGTGTGCATCGGGATGGTATCCTCTCATCATACGAATTCAGTCTGTACGCTGAGCAGATCATCAGAGAAGCCGATGACACGAAGAAGAGTGCGGCATCAGGATGGGAGGAAGGCTTGTTAACAACCTGTGATAGGCAGGTGTCACAGCCTTGCCTGCTGAAAGTGAGGACTTGAAGCACATGCTGATGAAGATCAAGGACTGCAGCCTTCAGTCTGGATGACAACTCCATGTGAGGAAGAGCCAAATCCTCACACCTGGACCAACAGGTAATCTCATGATCAATAGAGAAAACATTCAAGTTGTCACAGACTCTGGCTTGTTGGATCCACAATCAATGCTTGTGGAAGCAGCAGTCAGGAGATCAATAGACAAGTTGCATTAGTCCATCTGCTGCACAAGACCTCTTCAGAGCACTGAAAAGCAAGGGTGTGACTTTGAGGACTCAGGTGCGCCTGACCCATGCCATGGTGTTTTCCGTTGCCTCGTGTGCGTGTGGGAGGTTAGACACTGATTAAGGAAGACTGAAGAAGAACTGATGTACCTGAACCGTGGTTCCAGAAAACAAGATTGAAAGCACCATGGACAGCTAAAAGGACAAACCATCTGTCCTGGAAGAAGGACATCCAGAGCGCTCCTTAGAGGCCAGGGTGGTGAGACTTCATCCCACGTACTTTGAACACGTGGTCAGGAGAGCCGGTTCCCTGGAGAAGGACGTCATGTTTGGCAAGGTGGAGGGGCAACCGGGATGGGGAAGGAGATGGACTGACACAGGGGCCACCACCACACAGGGCTTGTGGATGTGGGAACAATGGTGAGGACGGTGCAGGACCACGCGGTGGTTCCTTCTGTCACTCACGGGGTCGGTACGGGTCAGAACTGACTCGACAGCACCGACAGCTGATTGTTGGCTCAGCACACAGATGGAATCAGTTCAGATACACGGGCCGTAGGTGTAATGGTCGATGAATGTATTCATGGAATGGTGGCTGGGTGGCCTGGTAGGTGAATGTGCGACTAGATGGTGGAAGGATGGAATGGTAGATGAATCTGTGGCCGGTATGGTAGGTGGGATAATTGATGAACAGATGGGTGACCGGGGTTTCATGGCCAAGCAGCCCGACCGTTACCCTGTCTTAGACATTTCAGACCCCAGATTCTCTAGGCTCAGTGTGTTTCTGGTCATCCTAACTCTGTCTCTATCCCTCTGGCCCCTTGCCATGTTCTGTCCTCCATAGCTGTGGACCTCTCAGCACCAGCGGTAGACATTTGCCAGCCCCCTAGTGCTCACCTGGTGACTACAGTGTGACCACCGTTCTCACCTTCCTCTCCCGAGGTGTTCAACACCAGCTCACAGCCCTCTCAGGCGCCTGTCTCATCTTTGCCGCCCCGTTGAGATCGTTCTTAAAACTGCACACTGTAAATCAGACCGGTGTCATTGGAGAAGCAAAGCTGTTGTTTGCTTCTCAAGGGATGTTTCTGATCGAGGCTTCAAGATGCTCTCGTACAACCGTTTCCAGGTCCGTCCAGCCCCTCCGTGGCTCCAGAAAAGTCTAGAGTATGAAAGCTTGGAATTCTCTTTCGCGGTTTCCTTTCTTGACCGGGACCCTTCTGTGGGCTCTTGGATAACAAGCTCAGTAATGGTCACCAGGCGCTCGGTAAACATGTAGGGAGGTGTCCAGCGAAGGTCTAGGCACCAAGGGCTCAAGGGCACAATCACACACCACAGGCAGCCATGGGTGTCTCCAAGGAGGGACTCCGACAGCGAGCAGGCCGCGTAGCGTGTCTCGTGTGCCAGGTTGGTGACCGATGCCAAGGAGAACATGATGGTGCAGGGGGCAGATCTAAGATGTGGTGGTGCCCTGGTGCCTCTGGGTATCAGGCAGCCACATGATGTGCCTTTGAAGCGAAGGGCTGAAGAGATAAGTGCATGGGCCTGGGGGATACGTGTGAGCCAGGGAACCCACCTAGGCCAGTGGCCTGGGACGGTGACTTCCCCAAGTGCTGTGGTCAGCCAGGAGGCCAGAGAGGCCAGAACCGAGTGAGGAGGCTGGAGAGGAGAAGAGCAGGTGTGGGGGCGTGACTAGCCCCACCCTGGCGGGGACTTTGCATCTGAGTGGGTTCACAGGCTGCCCAAAGGAGAGGTGGTTTCTGGCAATGTTTGGAGGCAGGCGGGCAGGGTTTGCCGAGAGACGGGCATCAGGCAGGCGCCAACGACCGGACCAGAGGAAGGATTCCGATGGTCGGAGAGGGATTTGGCCCCAATGCTGGGTTTGTGATGCCCGCCAAACTTGCAGGTGGGGAAGGCCTGGCGTTCGGAGAATGGAGGCAGGGCTCCGGAGTCCGGGTAGGCAGGCCAGCTCCCCAGAAACACACCATGGACATGGGGCCCCCCACGGCCACAGGCCACCTCCCAGGGCTGGACCCAGGGGCCCTGGGACCCTGGTCTCTACAGTGGACAGACAGGGGCCCCTCCCCTTCATAGAGTCCAGAATATGCCTCTTCCCCTCCATCACGCTTCCTGGTCCGCTGCCCGCCCACTCTCCTGGGCTCTTCCTCCTGCAGTCTCCGTTGTCCCTTGACACCCTTTGCCCAGCCGCTCCCCCCACCCTGACTCAGATGACTCACACCCAGTGGACTCACCTCCCCAACTCTGCCCTGCCCAAACCTGCAGTGGACCTGGACAGTGCCCTCCCCCTCCCCCATCCCCCTTGCTACCAGCCCTGCCATTTCAGACCCCTGGCCATCTTCACCCCTCTGACGGGGCTCCTCCTCCACCACCCCACAGATCCCACGGAGCACCTACCAGCTGCCCAAGGAGCAGGAGCTGCTGGAGATGAGCAAGCGGTACAACCGGCGGAAGGCAGAGGTGAGCGCTGTCCTGCTAGTGGGCGGGGGGCACTCAGGCCAAGGCACCAGCCAAAGAGACAGGCAGGGGGCTCTCTGCTGAAAGCTTTGTGGGGTGGCAGAGAAGCCGGGTGAGGCTGGGAGAGGGAGGAGGAAGATGAAGAGGTGGGGAAGAGGCTGGGGGAGTGGGGAGGGAAGGAGGATGGCCAAGAGCAAGAGGAGGAAGAGCTGAGGGTGAGGCGGCCCACCTGTTGCTGCAGGAGCTGCTGCTGAAGGCGAACGTGGAGGAGCTGCGCTGCGCCATGCCCAGGGCCCGGGGGACACCCCCGACGCAGGTGAGGCCACACCAGCGTCCCTGCAGGTGCCCTGCCTGCCACCTCCCAATAAGTCCCACGAAGGGCTATCAAGGGGCCAGTGGCCAATGTCTCAGGTAGACAAAGGCATCAGGTAGGTGTAGGTGGGGCAGAGGCAGGTACAGACAGGGCAGCAGCCCCATTGCCAATGTCTCAGGGTTTGGGGACCCTCACCCTGAACCAAGGATGGTTCTTTGTGAGGAGCCGTCTCCTACTGTGTGTGCGTATGTGTGTACGTGTGTGTTGTGGTGTGTACGTGTGTGTTGTGTGTGTGTAAGTGTGTGGGGTGTGAGTGTTGTGTGTGGCATAATGTGTGTGGTGTGTGTGTGAGTGTGTGGTATGTGTGTGTGGTGTGTGAGTGTGTGGTATGTGTGTGTGGTGTGTGAGTGTGTGGTGTGTAAGTGTGTGGTGTATGTAAGTGTACGTGTGTGTTGTGTGGTAAGTGTATGGTGTGTGTGTGGTGTGTGAGTGTGTGGTATGTGTATAAGTGTGGTATGCGTGTGTGGTGTGTGTGTAGTATGTGTGGTGTGGTGTGTTTGTAAGTCTGTGGTGTATGTGTAAGTCTGTGGTGTGTATGTGTGTGTGGTGTGTATGTGTGGTGTGGTGTGTGTGTGAGTGTGAGCAGAAACATGGGGGCAGCGGCTGAGGAGGGACTGGCTCTCCCCCAGTGGTATCCCATCTCCCTGCCAAGAACCCACCTACAGGGCCCCCCCGCACAGATGTAAGTGCCCCCCCCACACACACACACACACACAGCAGCCAGACTCTGGGGTTTTGCCAGCTGTCGCCTCCTGGGCGTGACCACAGAGCAGCCCTGGATCAGTTCTGGGCCAGCTAGCCCTCCAGTCCCAACTTGGGCAAGCCAGTGTGTCCACCAGGAAAGGGATTTCAGAAACCAGGATAGGATAGTGAAGGGTGACTGGAGTCGGAATGGAGGGGTCCCAGGTTCACCACTCACTCAGGGTCCTTCTCAACTGGGGTGGGAGCCCCTGGTGGGCCTGGGACCCAGCTCCCTCCCCATTCTGGTTCCACAGAGCTCTGAGAAGAAGCTGCACATTCAGGTCCCAGCCCGGATCCGCAGGACACCGACACTGACCTTCTATAGGGTGAGGGGTGCACAGGCCTCCGCTGTGGCCCTGGGTGGGAGGTCCACACCTTCCCCCTGGCACCCACCTGTGTGGCTCCTCTGCTCTGCGGGGGCTCCAGTGGAGGGTGACAGGGACAGATGGTGGGGGGCAGGAAGCTTGTAACAGCCCCTTCAACCCATCACCCACAGCCTGACAACATCCCGGTCAAACTAAACACCGCTGCCATCCTTCGAGAAGGGGCCTTGTACCAGCGCCAAGTGGAGAGAGAGCTGGAGAGGTGGGGCAGCCGCTGGGGGAGGCTGGGACGACCCTCAGAGGCTGCTGCTCATGGGGCCCCTAGTTCCCTTCCATGCTCTGGGCTGCAGGATGGGATGGGGGGTGGGAAGGTGGGCATCTGTACAGAGGACGAGGGAGGAGAGGGTTTGGGCATCTGCACTGGGAACAAAGGGGTGCATGGGTCTGAGGCTGTGACCCTGTAGAGGACACGACTGTCTGCATTTACAGAGATCGCCCCAGCTCAGGGAGCCACTGAGCTGACCCCCAGTCCCCACAACCCTCCCTCAGCCCCTTCCTAGCAGCCCTCCTCTAGGAGGACAAACCCCTGGGCTCGCTGGTCCATGGCGGCATCAGCTGTGCAGGGCTGGAGGGCTGGCCAAGGGCGTGGTGAATGAAAGATGGGTGGGTAGGAGAGAAGGTGGGAGGTAGCCAGAGGGGTGGTGGGTGGATGGTGGATGGATAGACAGGTGGACAGAGGAGTTGCAGATGGACAGATATAGGGATGGTGCATGGACATATGGGTGGTAGATGGATAGACAGATGGACAGGGAAGTGGTGGATGGATAGAGGGATGGGTCGACAGATGGCTGGACAGAGGAGTGGGAGATGGGTAGACGGGTGGACAGAGATGATGGGTGGATAGATGTTGGGAAAAGAGAATGAATGGACAGTAGACAGACAGACAGTAGGCAAGGGAATGGCAGGCAGGTTGGCAATGGGATGGTGGGTGAGAGGTTGGATAGATGGATGAGTGGCTAAGAAAGGGGTAGACAGAAGTGGGTGCTGAGGGACAGTGTTTGGGTGGGGGTGGGGAGAAGAAACAGGCCACCCACACCTGGGAAGGCCTGGCAGGGCCGCACAGCCTGCCCCACAAAAGTCAGTCCACACCGTGCCCTCGGGCCTTCCTCCCAGGGTGGACAAGCTTGTGGATGGGGCTGGGGACTTCTCCGAGTTTCTTGAGTGGCAGAGGAAGATGCAGATGAAGGACCAGGAGGAGCGGCGGGCCGCAGAGGAGTGCCGGAGGCTTCAGGGGAAACTCAGCCACGAGGAGGCCATCCTGGCCCGGCAGAATCTCGTGCAGGAGAACAAGCAGAAGGCAGAACAGAAGAAGGAGGAGGTCAGGGGCTTCACTCCGGGGCAGGGGGTGGGGGCTGGGGTGGGCACTGAGCCATCGGACCACGGCACCATGGCCCAAGAAGCCAATTGCACATGGCCCATGTGTTAGTCTGGGCAGACTAGAGAAACAAATTCATAGACACTCATGTGTATAGGAAAGAGCTTTATATACATTAAGAAAGCATCCCAGCCCAGTTTAGATCAAGTCCATAAGTCTAATTAGCCCAGATGTCCAGTCCCAGTCTGTAAATTCCCTCTCAGCCTCACGCAACACGTGCAAGGATGCCGAGTGCAGGAAGATCACAGGCCAGTGGGTGGAAAGTCTTGTGGATCCAGTGGCGGTGGAAGCATCTCAGCGCTGGCGTGGGTCTCCATGTGGCTCATCTGGCTCCAAGGCTCTGGCTGCCATCAACATAGTTCCATGTGGCTTGTCAACAGGAATGTCTCGCAGGGAGTGAGTGTCTCTGGCCTCCAGCGAGCTATTTATCTCCTTTGTGCCTCCAAATGACGTCATCAGGCTGGGACATGAGTGACAGGCTAAATCCAAATCCATCCCTTCACTCATAATTGTCTCAACTTAAAAACAGATTATGTAACGACCACAGCCTGATTCTGTGGTCACTAGCTTGTGGACTGGCCCCAAGTCCTTTCCTGCCAGGAGTCAGAGAGTGCCGGTGGATTCTCTGTCCTCCTTAAAAAGGGTGGCTGTGTGCGCCGACTGACCATACATCTGACCAGCCAGCGGTCCATACACACCTGGGTACCCTTCAGGGAAGACCTGGGCTTCTAGCAGAACATCTAGACACACGGCCCCTTGGGGTGTGGCATCCTGACACGCAGTATGGTTTGTGACCATCAGTCTTCCCAACCAGAAGTGCTGGTGGATTGCTCCAGACTCCTCATCCTCCTCAGAAGGCAGGCTGCCAAGATGGGAGCTCCCAATCGGTGTGTCCTACAAACCCAGGCCTTCCAGGGAGACCAGGAGGGTCTCAGCAGGCCAGGCCAGGCGTGTGGCTCTGTCTGTCCCGAGAACAAGTCCTTCCGAGGGCCAGTCACCAGCGACACTCTCGGAAGTCACAGGAATGTCTCCTGATAGACTCGTCCACTGGTGCCTGTTTGTGTTCATTCCCAAGCTTTGCTCTTGTCTTTCTGTCTGTCTGTCCTCGATTCAGGCCCAAGGCTGCCCTGCAGCCCCGCGCAGCCCTCCTGCCATGTGACATGGCTGTGCCTGAACCCATTGCTGCAGCTACTGTGTCAATCCATCTCATGAAGGGTCTTCCTCTGTGGTAGGGCTTCCCCTTGAGTCCCCCAGGGACTAGTCCCCCCTGATCACATGTCCACAGTGGGAAAAACTCACTGCCATCAAATCAATTGCAACTCATAGGGGTCCTACAGAACAGATGTGGAAGTTACATCATCTCTTGTCAACTTGCAAAGGGGTGGAGTCTGGCCCGTCAATCAGGTCGCAGCTTGATGACGTCCTTTGGAGGCACAAAGGAGATAAATAGCTCGCTGGAGGCCAGAGACACTCACTCCCTGCGAGACATTCCTGTTGACAAGTCATGGAGCTACGCTGATGGAGCCAGAGCCCTGGAGCTGGAGGAGCCATGTGGAGACCCAGCGCTGAGAGGCTTCCACCTCCACTGGATCCACAAGACTTTCCACCCACTGGCCTGTGATCTTCCTGCATTCAGCATCATTGCACGGTTGCGTGAGTCTAAAGAGAAAATTATAGACTGGATATCAGGAATATAGGGTAATATCGGACTTATGGACTTGATCTGGCGGTTCAAGGATAAGAACATTTGTGAGAATGGCACAGGACTGGGTGGTGTTCTGTGCATCACGCTGGTATGCTTGAGAGCCAATTCAACAGGGTATAATGGCCCCTGTGAATTTCCGAGCCAAGCAGTCACTCTTCTTGGGCATAGAAAGCCCTCGTCTTTCTCCCCTGCCCATAGGGCAAGAGGTACATCCCTGCCACCCTCCCGTCTAAGGAACACTCTGGCTGTGCAGAAGCCCACCATTCTTCCTCCCTGGGGTGGGGGTGTCTTCTAGCTCCGCTGCCTCTGCCACCACCACGCCCTGGCCATCTCTCACTGTCTGGTGTCACCACTTTCTGTCTCCTGGATGGAGGACGTTCAGCACAGGGCTCTCAGGATCTGGAAACTGTACTCCATTCTAGGTTTTTTTTCCCTTACCTTCGAGAAAGAAATCTGGGATGGCTCCTTTTAAGTCTAGAAAGATGGCCAAACAGACCAATCCCCGTGTTCGGGTTCCATCTACCCTATTCACATGGTCCCACCCCACCTGGCATCCATGTACCTTGCTCACATTCTTCTCAAGATGTCCACTGGGCCACAAACACCTCACACTGGCACAGGCTGAAGCATTGCAGGCTACAGCATGGATAATGAGTCAATGTAAAGAAAACCCAAATCCTCAAAACCGGATCCATGGAGAAAAGACTGAAGTGGTCAAGGAATTCGTCTTACTTGGATCCACAGTCAGTGCTCACGGCAGCCACCGTCGGGAGATCAAAGACGTGGTGCACAGGGCCCACCTGCTGCGCAAGACCTCTTTAGAGCATTGAAGAGCCAGAGGACCCCTTGAGGACCCAGTTGCACCCGAGCCCAGTCATGGTCGGTTCCGTCACCTTGTGTGTGCGTGCATGCGTGCATGTGTGGAAGTTGGACACTGACTAAGGAAGGACGGTGTGTCTGCGTTACTGAGGAATACCGGCAAGTGCCATGGACTGCCGAAAGGAAAACAGTTCTGTCTTGGAAGAGGACCACCAGGACGTTCCTTAGAAGAGCAAGATTTCGTCTCACGATCTTGGGGCGCGCTGTCAGGAGAGACCAGTCCCTGAAGAAAGGCGTCACGCTTGGTCAACTAGAGGAGAAGTAAAAAATACAAAACCAGGACGACACTCGACAAGATGGATGGACACGGTGGCAGAGCCAGTGGGATCAAGCCTAAGGACACTTGGAGGATGGCACCAGAGCAGGCAGTGTTTCGTTCTAGGGTTGCTGTGAGCCGGAACCGGCTCGTTGGCGCCTAGCACCAACCGCTCTGCTCTGTGGAGGAAGCTGCAGAGACTAGCTGGCAGCCATGTCCAGGCACTGACCGTCGTGCAGGACTGGAAGGTTTTCTCCAGTTCTTCCTGCCTGAGAAACCCCGAGAGTGGACTTCCCATCTGGCTTTCTAACTCCAGGTCTTGGCACATTTCATAAGAACGCTGTCTTCTCAAGCCATGCAGTGAAACCTCCTGCTCAGCTCTTCTATGACTCTGCGTTCAAGAGCGAGCTTCCAGGTCTCCTCTGACATCCACTTGGTTTGATTTGTTGTTTCTTAATGGCCGCGTGCTTTCTTCATTTCACATGTGAGGTTCTTGATGTCAACCGCAACTCCTCTGGTGTCTGGCCATTAGTCTTAAACGCATCAGATATAATCTGGAGAAAGCTTCTAAACTTAGGTGGGGTGTACCCCAGGCCTTCGACACCGGCGGACTTGCTTAAATGAACAATAACAAGTCTGTAAAGATGGCCGCCTTGGAAATAACCCTGAGGGGCAATCCTACTGTCATAGGGTTGCAATAAATTGGAATCGACTTGACAGCCATGGATTGGGTTGGGTGGGTGGCATGGTGGCTGAATGGCCAGATGCTAACGGAAAGGTTAGCAGTGTGGAACCCACCATGTCTGCTCCCTTGCCTGGCAATTTTCGTCTGTAAAGATTTCAGCCTAGGAAATTCTATGGGGCATTTCTACCCTGGGTCAGAAATCGACATGAGGGCACCTAACAGATTTCGACATTTTTTCTTCTGCCCTTAAATCCCACCCAGGAGAGCATAACAAATTAGGTCAGCGTGTAGCCCTAGGCCCCTCTGGGCTGCAGCAGTTCTGCGGGCTCTCCTTGTTTCTGATCGCGGAGCAGTGATCAGGCAACTGTGGACCGCACTCTCCGGGTGTATGCCTGACTGGTGGCTGCGTTTCTCCGCTGTGGTGGTTTCTCCTTTTCCGAGTCTCTGCCCTTTGGAAGGGAGTCAGGGAGCGTGGTGCCCTCTGCCGGCGAGGAGGACTTCAGCGCCACCAGCTCTGTGAGGACCACACAGCTCCCCCAGTTACCCGGAGACCCGGGAGAGAAGTCTCTTCCTTCCCAGTAGATGGATTCGTTCCATCATTTATGAAACCTGAGGAGAGACTGCCTTCTCTCTCAACCCCATCATTCCACAAACCTTTTGAAGCCCCCCATATCTGTGTCATTGCGGACTCACAGATATTGACTTTATGGATTTTTGTTATCATCCTTATTGGTTTTGTTGTGTGGTTCCTGTGTCGCCCCATCCTTGTATTTTTTCTAGTCTTTCCTTAACTTCCAGGTACTGTAAGCTGCTCCAGGCTCATCCCTGCCTCCGCCCGAAGGGCCATTTCTCCAAGGTCTTGTTTCCTTTGACTGAAGGGTGACACAAAAGGTCGTTTTAGCAGTGCCCGCGGTCCCCGGTGCCAGGTGGTAGCCAGAAGCCCCCACCCCATTTGAGTCAGAGAGTCAGGAATGAATGAGCGACAGCATGGACGGGGTCATCTTCCGTTTCTTCCTTTTTGCTGTGTGCGTTTGTGCGTTTGTTGCTACAAGCTGCCCTCTGAGTACTGCTTTTGCAAATGGCCCAAAAGTTTGGGTTTGCTGTGTTTTCATTCTGATTTGAATTCAAGGATTTACTTTGAAATTTTCCTCCATTACCAGTTTTTAAGTAGGATGCTACTCAGTTTCCATGTGTCCAATTATTCCCTCCCCTTCATTCTTCCTATTGGGGATTTCAAATTTAATAGCATCGTGATCTGATCAGATACTTTGTAGAATCTTGATGTCCTGAAGCTTACTGAAGCTGCTTTGTATCCTAACATGTGATCTATTACGGAGTATGCTTCCTGCACACTGGAAAAGAATGCATATGGACTTTTTGTTGGGGGGAGTGTTCTGTATTTGCCCATGAAGTTTGGTTGCTTCAATGGATGTGCTCATTAATTCTTCCACGTCTTTGCTGAGTTTCTTTCTGTTGTCCCTGTCCCTCCTTGGAAATGGTGCATGAATGTCTCCTGCTATGTTTATGAGGGTGTCTATTTCTGTCTGCAAGTCTTTTCGAATGTGGTTTATCGATTAGAGTTTCTTCGATTGGGTTGGTAAGGGGGTGGTCATTTCAAAGCTTCTTCTCCCAGGTCAGCAAATGCATTACGTAATGAATTCTTTATGCTCAGTCTCTATTCCAGCGGCCAAGCTACCCAAGGCCATTTCTCTTGGCTTACTGTGTGGTTGAGAAGGCGCTCCAGGAGGCTGGGCTGCTGCTGGCTCCCTGGCAGCGCTGGGCCAGGGACAGGCATTACGGGTCCCACCCTGCCCTGCAGTGTTCTGAGCATTCAAAGCACCTCTCTGAATGGCTCACAGTGGCTCCAGACTAGAAACGCTCTTGCTGTTTTTCCACTGTTATGGCTTCATTTGTTTCCCTCTTGATATGTGTCGGGCTAGCTAGGTCATGAGTCTCTGGTGGTCTGACAGTTGTGTGATGCTGTATCATCCCCCCGCCCCATGATGTCATCTCAAGCATTATCAGCCAATCGGTTGGAAGAGGAGTAGGGTTGGGATCGAACACCACCACTCAGGTCACAGCTCTTGTCCAAGGCAAGTGGGGCGTGGTCAGCATCACCTTTCACCTTCGAAATAAAACTAACTGCCGTCGAGTCCATACTGACTCATAGGGACCCTGTAGGACAGGGCAGAACTGACCCTGCGAGTTTCTGAGACTGTGACTCTTTACAGGAGTAGAAAAACCCATCTTCCTCCCACGGAGTAGTGGTGGTTTCAAACTGCTGACCTGATGGTTAGCAGCCCAGCACCTAACCATCATGCCACAGCGGAGAGAGAAGTGAACAGAGAAGGAAGGGTGTCAATATGATCAAGAGAGAAGAGCTGTCATGCGGTATATCCTTTGTTTCCAGGACCCTTGTGCTGGGAACCTCCTAGACCCAGAGATGATTGGTCTGAGACACATGGAGATTTCCAACGAATGCCAGGCCCACAGATGTTGGAAGGAGACAAGGGCCTTCCCCCAAAGCTCATAGAGTCTCCGCCTAGAGCCGGTGCCTGGGATCCAGACGACTAGTCTCCTAACTCTAAGAGGAAACATTTCCTCCGCTGCCACCCACTGTGGCACTGCTGCTGTAGCAGCGCCAGCTAATGACGGCACTGCCCAATGAGAGGCTAGATCAGCGGCTCTCAACCTGTGGGTTGCAACCCCTTTGAGGTCACCCAATTCATAACAGTAGCAAAATGATAGTTATGAAGTAGCAACGAACATAATTTTATGGTTGGGGGGTCCCCACGACATAAGTGAGTTTATTAAAGAGACGTGGTGTGAGAAAGGTTGAGAACCCCTGGACTAGAGGAAGCTGTACAATCTGCACAGAAGCAGACAGACAAAAGGTAATAGAGTAGGTGCACCTAAGCACGACAGAAGGAAAGGGTGCTGGGGGACCCCTGCATTCACCATGGCCCAGAAGCAGAAAGCTGCCTCTGTCCTTATGGAGGGGCCCTTCTGAGTCATAAGGACTAAACAAAGCATGGGAAGCACTGTTCACCTACAGCTGACAACGAAGGGGAGGCCAGGTGCTCCCCAGGGCCTGGTATGCCCTCAGGGTGGCCTGAGCAGTGTTGAGTATTCAGCCCCATCAGCAAACAATTACCATTGTGTCTCATCTGGGTGCGGGGAGGCAGTGGTTGATGGGTTTCTGGGGATATCTCTGGCCTCACTCTAGCTTCATCCTCAGATCTGGGTAGGGCATGGTGTGGTGCTGAGGCTCAGACAGCCCCCCCGCACACACACACACTCACCCACCCACATATAACCACACTGGGAGCAGTACACATGGTGGAACTTCCCAGAGGCAGCTGGACTGTTATGGGGCCCACCTGGTGCCAAGATTGGCTTAGGCCCAGGACCCTGAGTCAAGCCCCCAGACCCTTTCCCTCACGGCCTGCGTGGTCTGTTGTCTGGCAGGCAGAAGCCCTCAGGCAGCTGTGTGAGCAGAGGCGCCTCCAAGAGCAAAGGTCCATGAAGCAGCTGGTGACGCAGGTGGCAGAGGCCCAGAAGAATGTCCGGGTGGCACAGATGAGGCTGGCAAAGGGCCGCCGGCAGATCGGTATGGCGGGTGAGCTGTGGTGCTGGCTGGCAGGCCCCAGGCGAGACCGCCCCCAGGCCCCTCAGGACCCTGCTTGGCCCCCAAGCTCAGGAGGTGATGGAGAAGAGCCGGGAGCTGCTGCAGCAGAGTGCCCAGGAAGTCCGGGAGCAGCAGCGGCAGCGGTGTGAGCTCATCTCCCAGCTGCGCGCCATGGAGACCCAGCCCCCGCACCCGGGCAAGCTGGTGGACCTGACCCAGGTGGGCTTGCCCCCCACCCCCCACCCCCACGCCCTCACATGTCTTGCCAGGCGCAGAATGGATCTGGAAGGGTGTGTCCAGAAAGCCCACGCTGGCTGTGGGTGGGTCTCACTGCACCCTGAAATCCACTATCACTAGCCATGGGCTAAACCTCTCCATGCTGGTGAGCTAGGTCTTGCTCCAAGGGACAGACATGGACCCAGGCCCCAACACCCCAAGGCCACCTGAGAGGAGGAGGCCGGGCTTGCTGTGAGCTGGCCAGCCTGGGAAGATCCTCCAAGTGGGCAGGGAGGGAAGGGGCTGCCTGGTCCAGGGGATGGGAACTTTAGGAGGCCCCAGCTGGAGAGGTGCTGTCAGAACAGAGGTGCAAGGGGGAGGGGCTAAAGGGATGGGAGGTCCAGGGAATGATGCTGACCGCAGGAAAGGAGGTCGATGGGTCCAGCGAGCAGGGGCTGCAGCCAGGAGTCCAGGGGACCTGTCCCCAGACCGTCTAGTGAGCTGCCTGGTGACCCTGCCAAAGGTCTCGCTTGTTGGGGTGGCATCCGAACAGTGGCTGCAGCACTGGGGCAGCAGAAAGGCCAGGGCTCAGTGACAGGCGGGGCATCATCTGTGGAGGCGACTGGGACCACTGCACCCCAGTTCTGGGCCAGCGAGACCCAGCGGGCCACTCACCTGGTGCCTGATGCATCTCCGCAGATCCCGGGGCATAGGCTGGAGGGGGAGATGTCCATCGTGGAGCTCCGAGAACGCTTGGCCCTGCTCAGGGAGGCCCAGCAGCGGGCACAGGAGGAGAAGCGAGACCAGATCATCCAGGGTAAGCGTGCCAGGAGCCAGGAGCTGCAGGACACCATGGAGCGCCTGTCAATGTGCCGTGCGGCCATGGGCAGGGCCGCCGCCCTGAGGTCAGTGCCCTGCCAGCGGCAGCCCACCCACCACCACCCCTTCCCTGCCTGGATGGCACCCCACAACCACTCTCCACAGCCTGGCATTGTAATAGTCACTCTCCAGGCACCCCGAAAACCAAACCCACAGGGGGGAGTTCTATAGGGTTGCTATGAGTCAAAATTGACTGGCTGGCAGTGTGTTTGGTTGTTGTTGTTTTGGGTCATGCCACTGTACATTGAGGTCGTTGAGGATCTCACCTTGCATGGGTCCACACTCAATGCTCACCGAAGCAGCAACCAGGAGATCAAAAGATGTATCACACTAGGTCAGTCTGCTGCACAAGACCTCTTCAGAAGACTGAAGAGCACGGCTGACTTTGAGGACTGAAAGGAGCCAGCTCCAAGCCGTGCTATTTTCAGTGGCCTCATATGCGTGCTCAAGTGCGGCCCTGCATTAGGAAGGCTGAAGAATGGACTCACTGGAGTGGGGGTGCCGACGAATACTGAAAGTGCCATGGGCAAATGGGACAAGCCCACCTGTCTTGGAAGAAGTGTGTATGTGTCCAGAGTGCTCCTTAGAGGCAAGGCCTCATCTTACACTCTTTTGACATGTTGCCAGGTCAGGGGAAACGAGGAAGGCACCCTAAGAGATGGATGGACACAGTGGCTGCAACAATGGCCTCACACCTAACAGTTGAGGGCGGTGCAGGACTGTGCAGTGTTAGGTTTTGCTGTGCACGGGGCACTCTGGGTCGGAGCTGACTGGATGGCACTTAAAAAATGAGAAGCCCAATGGAACAGTTCTCTTCCACAACACAAGGGGCCACTGTGATCTGGGATCAACTTTATGAGAACAGATTTGGGGTGGTGTTTTGTTTTGATGTATGTTTTTATTTAGCACAAACAAACTGGCAAATGGGCCATCTATCTTTCTTCGCTGCGCAGCCTGGAGTTGTGATTGGTAGCTGGCTGGTGGCCGGCCGGGCTGCTCTTTCTTCGGTGGCTTTGTGATTCTCAGAGGACAGGTTGTGGACGACCTTGGCACAGTAGGGCTTGTCACTGCACAACAGCAGCAGCAGCACTCCCAGCTCCTCCACGTGTGGACAGGAACTTGCAGAAGCCACTGGGCAGCAGGTGCTTGGTTTTCTGATTGTCACCAATGTTGGGCATCAAGATCTGCCCCCTTGAATCTTCTCCCCACCCTGCTGTCGATGCCTCTGAGCTTGCCCCAGGTGTGCTTCATCTTGACGTAGAGGTCTGATTAGTGCCAGATGAACTACTTGGGTCCCTAGGCTTCACCAGGGGTGGGAGATGGCTGCCCTCCTCTGTAGGCAGCATGGCAGCCAAGGCCCTTCAGTTGTTTTTTGAGCAACTGCTGATCAGAGCTGAGTCCGGATCAACTCAATGACAGTGAGTTTCTGAGCTGGGAGGAGACCCGTGAGAAGTGCAGGGTCAAGGGCTGCCCCGGAGGACCAGTGAGCCACCCGGCAGATCCCCGAGATGGCATTCACACAAGGAGACTTCACTACATCCACTGCAGTTGGCCTTCAGGCCAAGGTGTGCACTGGGAAGTCACAGACCAAGTTTCTTTTTTTAAAGAAATCATGTTAAAAATTTTTTTAAAGAAAATCATGTTATTGGGGGCTCATACAGCTCTTATCACATTCCATCCATCCATTGTGTCAAGCACATCTGTACATTTGTTGCCATTATCATTTTCAAAACATTTTCTCTCTACTTAAGTGAGCCCTTTGTATCAGTTCATTTTTCCCCTCCCTCCCTCAGGAACCCTTGATAATTTATAAATTGTTATTATTTTTTCATGTCTTACAACTGACCAATGTCTCCCTTTGCCCACTTTTCTGTTGTCCATCCCCCTGGGAGGAAGATATATGTCCACCATTGTGATCGGTTCCCTTTTCTCCCCCACCTTCCATTTCCCCTCCTGATATGGCTACTCCCATTATTGGTCTTGAGGAGTTTATCTGTACTGGATTCCCTATGTTTCCAACTCTTACACAGACCAAGTTTCAACAGGAAAACGGCCCTTGATGGAAGGATACCCACCGACCTATCCAGAGGGAGTGTGAGATGAACGGGGGCTTCACTTTTTATATCATGTTAAGAAGACTGTATGTGTGGGCTTCAAAAAGTTCGTGGGAAAAGCACATTATCCTTCCATTCCATATTTCCACGAACTTTTTGAAGTCCCCTCACACACCAGTACTGGTGGGAAATTCTCCCTGAGTGAGATCCCACGGATGGCCGCAGGGTCTTGGGCCTCGAGTCCCCCACCAAAAAAAGAGAAAAAGTTCCGTCCAGCTTCACCTCCTCAGATAAGGGCTCCTCTGCTGGGGCGGCCACTTCTGACTCGGGCTGCCCGACCGCCCCCACCTGTCCCCTTGCAGGTGGGAGGAGAAAAAAGGCCAGGTGGCGGACCCGGGCCCGCAGGACGAGCGCGTGCTGGAGCTGCGGCGCAGGATCGCCGAGAAGGCCGCCCAGCGCCGGGGGCAGGCGGCGGTGCTGCGCGTGTCCGCGCCGCGGCCCGTGCGCCCCAAACCCCGGGTGAGCCGCAGGGTGCGGTGCGGAGGGGCGGGAGGAGTGTGCCGGGCTGGGGACGCAGCGGGCGAAGGGGTGGTCGCCAAGTGCGCTGGGGAGGGGGGCGGTGCTCAGCGGGGCGTCCTGGCTGTGTCCGTGAAGGGCGCCGTGGGGGTGCGAAGTGGACGTGGTGTCCATGGCGGCGCGGGGTCTGGGACCTCCGCTGACCCCCAGTCTCCCCGCAGGCGCAGCTGGAGGTGCAGCACTGGCTGGAGTTGGAGCAGAGCCGCGAGCGGAAGCTGCAGTCCGGGCAGCAGGGGGGCCCCGCGCGCCGCCTGGAGGCCGCCTGACCGGGCGCGCTCGCGAATAAAGCTGGGACCACCTGAGGGGCTCCTTTCGATGGGTCTTCGGCCCGCCGCCACTAGCGCCCCCGGGCCATCCGCCTGCAAAAGGCTGCGCTCCATCCGCCACGCCCCCGCAAGTTAGCGCCACGCCCATCACGCCCTCTTCCGGTCCCTCCCTCTTACGTCACGCCCCGCCCGCCAATAGCCACACCCCAAGCTCCACCAATCCAAAAGAAGGTTGCAAATTAAAGTGGTCCAGGCCCTCATGCCCCGCCTACTCTGCCCACCACGCCCCCTTCACGCCACGCCCTCCCGGAGCCACGTTTAGAGCCCCACCAGTTCCAACCTCAACCTGCCTAGGGGGAAGGTTGCTGGTGAAGCACTGGCCACGCCCCTATGGGCCATGGCCCCCACACTACCCTCCTTCCTACTGCCCAGCCTCGCCGGGGACTGCACCTGGTCCCAGCCACCTCCCCAGGCAAGGGTTGCTGATGAAGCCTGGGTCACGCAATATTGCACGGAACGTATGCTTAAAAGCATCTGTTGTTTATCTGGAATTTAAGTTTAGCTGGGCGACCTGTGTTTTCCTATGCTAAGTCTGCCATCCTTGTGCCCGTTCTAGAGCTTCTTTGGGTCCCCGCCCAAGGCCTTCCTATTCCAGGACTCTTACCCGCTAAGGATACAAAAACCCAGAACCACTACTCCTGCCTGTCCCCAGATAGTCTCACCTGGAGAGTTCCCAGGACCAGAAACAGCCAGTCGTCATGGGCCTCATCTTAAGTACCCCTCACATTGATCCTGGCGATGTAGCACCTGTTCCCCCATTCAGCTGGTCTGGACAAGGTCAGAGAGAAGAAATGTCCTGTCCAGAGAGCCAGGTGACTTTAAGGAGCCTAGGTGGCAGAGCGAATCCACTCCACATTAGATGTTAACGGCAAGGCCAGCAGTCCAAACCTGCCAGCCACGCTGCCTGAGAAAGACAGGGCTTTCTACCACCCTAAAGAGTTCTATTATTGGCATTTCCCAGGGGCTCTTCTACCCTGTTCTACAGAGTCGCTGTGAGCAGGCATCCATTCAATGGAAGTGAGCCTGGTTTATTGTTGAGTAACTTTAGCACCACAATCTGAGCTTCTTACCACAAGGTCAGCAGTTCAAACCTAGCAGTAACTGCTGGGACAAAGGTGAAGCTTTCTGCTCCTATAATGATTGATAGCCTCAAAAAGCCACAGGAGCAGTGGGGCCCCGTCCTATAGGGACAGTATAAGGCAGTGAGTTTGGGGTTTTCAACCCCAGCTTCTCCAACATCTCCACTGAGCTGGCTAAAAGTACTGGGACACAGTCTCCCCCAGCAGTCACCAGGACAGTCACTCTTCTGGCCCCCTCCCAGCCGCTGGGCAGCTTGAGGACAAACCTTCAGGGTGAAAACAGCAGGAGGAAAGGATGAAGCGTGGGGTGTGGTGGCACCCCAGGAGGGAGAGAGCAGACAGGCTCATGTGGGAGGAGGAGGAAGAAGGGCAGGTGGGAAATTCTCACTTCCAGGAGTCTCCCCTCTCCATAGCCTGGGGGGACTTCAGAGGTGATGGCAGAGGGGGGTCCCAGACTAGGACAGATGGCCTCTCAGCAGGTATAAGAGGCAACCACAGGACACACACGCATACACACAAATAAAAACAAACTCACTGCCATGAGTCACCAGGAGTAAAAACCCCAGTCTCTCTCCTGAGGAGCTGCAGGTGGTTTTGAACTGCCTACCCTGCACATTTCAGCCCAACTTGTCACCACTACACCTCCTGGACTCCTAAAGGCCACAAGTATTACCTAATATCCTGACCTGTGCCAGAATCCCAGGATCTTCCCCAAAACACAGACAGACTGACTGACTGACCGACTGACTGGTAAGGAGAGCGCTTTCCTACCTCCCTGCGGATTCAGGGCTGGGAGCAGAAGGCACTCCAGTGAGAAGAAATAAACATGGCATTCTTTACACCCAGCTTTGTGCAATTAAGTTCAAATCCATCTGAGCAAACACGGGCCCATTCAGATGGGTTTCCGTAGCAAGCAGCACACCTCCATCTGGCTTTTGATTTCATTCGCTCTCCATACTAACCCTCTAAAGGTCACTGGGCTTCAGGACGTACGTGCCTGACTCAGGAGCTCTTGCCTTCAGGACAGTACCAAGCACGTTCGGTCTCACCACATGCAGGAAAAGAAAGATCCTCTCTCTCTGGCTGCTCTCTTAGGAGAGAAACATCTGTTTTAAAGAACCTCTGCTCCAATCTCACTGTCGTGAATCAGACATGCCTAGGCTTAGCCAGTTCCTGTCGCAGGAGCAAAGTCTGAATGCGTGTCTGAGAAAGCAGTAGAAGAAGGAGGGGGATCTATTTTCAAGCTGACCTCGGGAGCACAGGGGGAAGGTGGTGACCAGACAGCTGGATGCAACTGGCAAATATGTAAGGAGCTCTGGTGGCGTCATGGTTAGGTGCTGGGTTGTCATCCTCAAGATCAGCAGTTCAAAACCACCGGCCGCTCTACTGGAGAAAGATGAGTCTTTCTACCCTCATTAACAATTGTTGTTAGGTGCCAAGGTGTTGGCTCCAACTCTCAGCGACCCTATGCACAACAAAGCACTACACGGTCCTGTGCCATCCTCACCATTGCCGCCCTCCTACTTGACCAAACATGATGTCCTTCTCGCCAGGGAATGCTCTCTGCTAACAATGTGTTCAAAGTATATTTAAAAAGTCTTGCCATCCTTGCCTCTAAAGAGCCCTTGGGCCTTCCTTATTCCAAGACATCTGTTTGTCCTTTTAGCAGTCCATGGTACTTTCAATGTTCTCCAGCACCACCGTTCACATGCATCCATTCTTCTTTGGTCGGTCTTATTCAATGTCCAACTGTCACATGCATGTGAGGTGATGGAGAATACCATGGCTTGGGTCAGGCGCACCTTAGTCCTCAAAGGAACATCCTTGCTCTTCAATACTATAAAGAGATCTTGTGAAGCCGATTTACCTAATGCAATGCGTCTTTGGATCTCCTGACTGCTGCTTCCACGAGCATTGATTGTGGATCCAAGCAAAACAAAGTCCTTGACAACTTCCATCTTTTCTCCATTAATCATGATGCTATTAGTCCAGTTGTGAGGAGTTTGGTCTTCTGTACATTGAGTTATAATCCATACTGAAGGCTACAATCCCTGATCTTTATCAGCAAGTGCTTCAAGTCCTCCTCACTTTCAGCAGCAAGGTTGTGTCATCTGCACAGTGCAGGTTGTGACTCAGCCTTCCTCCCATCCTGATGCCGCACTCTTCTTCATATGACCCAGCTTCTCGTTAACAGTTAGCCTTTGAAATTCACAGGGACAATTCTACCTGTACTGTAGGGTCACTATGAGTCGCACACACACACAAACACACTCACTGCCATGAGTCACCAGGAGTCAATGGCAGTGAGTTTGTGAGGTAGTTTATTGTGCCAACCTGGCCAATAAACACGTGGCGTTAATTGAAGGGCAGAGGGATAAATGGCTCGGTGAGCCTCGCCTTTCTAGTTCTCGGATCTCTTGCTTTGTGATGGTTGGACCAGGGTGCAGCTGCCTTAGCAGGTCCCTGCTTCAGCTTGCAAGGCTGACTTCCAGCAAAACATCCCCAAGGAGAAGCTGCATGGACCTACCCTGATGCAGCCCTGGGTGCTGGAGCAGCCGTGTGGAGAGACCCGTGCCAGAGCTGAGATGCTTATACATTCACTGACTCGGCTTTCCTCCTGCAGTCGGCATCATTGCATCTGTTTTGTGAGATGGAGGAGGACTTTGTGGTTTGGTGTTGGACATATATGTTAATGGGTTAATGTTGGACTTGTGGGCTTGGGCAGCACTGGGTTGGGATGTTTTCTTGATGCACTTAATCTTTATATAAAACTCTCTCTGATACATGAGTTTCTGTGGATTTGTTTCTCTAAAGTACCCAGACTAACACAGTTTGGTTTTCAGGTTTGGGTGGTATAATGGGTCATGTGCCAGTCTGTTAACCACCAGATTGGCAATTCAAACCCACCAGCTACTTTGTGGGGAAAGATGAGGCTTTCTGCTCCAGCGAAGATTTACAAGATCGGAGACGCACAGGGCCAGTTCCATTCTGACCGATAGGGTTGCCGTGAATGGGAATCAATTTAAGGGCAGTGGCTTGGTCTATTGATCATAATAATGAATGGGCTTGTGGCTCAGTGGTAGAAGAGACTCCAGTTTGATTCTCGGCCCAGTTTGCCTCCTGCGGAGCCAACACCCATCTGTCAGTGGAGGCTTGAAGGTTGTAGTGCCAAGCAGGTTTTCAGCCGAGTTTCCAGACTCAGACAGAGGACAAAGGCCTGGAGATCTGCTTCTGAAGATTACCCAGAGAAAAGCTCACGGATCACAATGGGTCAAAAATGATCAGCGAGAGAGAGCATGGGGCCAGGCAGTGTTTTCTTCTGCTGTGTATGGGATCTCCTGCCACCAGTGAGGACAGGCTTCATGGCAGCTGAGGACAACAGTACTGCCAGGATTCTGGTTGGCAGCCAAGAAGCTCTCCCACCACCTCTCACATTCCTGAGCCTCAACAGCTGCTCAGAGATGCCAGCTTGCCAGCACTCCGGTCCTCTCCCACAGACTCCGTTCCCTGTTGACTTGGCCATTTCTAAGAGGCTCATGAGCAGCGGTTCTCAACCTGTGGGTCACAACCCTTTTGAGGGGTCAAACGACCCTTTCATAGGGGTCGCCTAAAACCATCAGAAAACAGATATTTCCAATGGCCTTAGGAACTGAGACACCGCTCCTCTATCCGTCTCCAGGTGGGTCCACCCACATGCAGATACACCCACAGACGGGTACCCGGTGTGAAGACTGTTACCCACGCTACACCATATTTCAAGACAAAATTTCATTGATTTGTTATTAGAAAGAAATATTTCGCACTATATAATGACATATTGTTTTTGTGATTCATCGCTATGCTTTAATTATGTTCAATTTGTAACAATGAAGATTCATCCTGCCTATCAGCTATTTACAGGATGATTCATAAGAGTAGCAAATGAAAAGAAAAGTAGCAAAATGACAGTGATGAAGTAACAACGAAAATACTTTTATGGTTGGGGGTCCCCACCACATGAGGAACCACATGAAAGGGTCCCAGCATCAGGAAGGTTGAGAACCAGAAGCTCTGATGACGGTGGTGTAGGGGTTACACATTGGGCTGCTAACTGCCAGGTCGGCAGTTTGAAACTGCTAGCCACTCTTTGGGAGACCGATGGGGCTTTCTACTCTCCTAAAGAGTTACAGACTCAGGATCAGAGCACACGGCAAACAAAGAAGGAAGGAAAGAGGGTGGAAAACATCCTGGCCCACCAAGCCCCGAGGACAATATTCCTGCTCAGAGCAGCCAATGCACAGAGAGGACCATAGGGCCGGCCCCACCACGAGACATGATGTCCCTCACTGACCCATAGTGCTACAACACTGGAGACAGTGCGGGAATTGTGCCCCATCTGACCCCACCACACCTGCGAGAAACACTCAGGCTGCAACAGAGCAACAAGGGGAGCAAAGCTATGAAGTTCCAAGGGAATACCAAAAATAGACCTTGGGGCCAGGGTGTGGCATCCCATTAGACACAACCAGGAAACACTCCTAAAGGTTAACAAACAGACCTGGAACTATTTATAGGCTTTTAGTTTTTTGTCCTTGGGTTTTTGTTGGTTTGCTCTGTCTTGTTTTTGTGTTTATTATTGTCTCTGCATGTCTATCGAGATAAGACAGGTGTGATAAACAATCTGGAAGAGAAAACAACAGACTGATGGTTCTGGGGGTGGACATGGGAGAGGAGGAGGTTGGGGAAAGGAAGGAGGGTGTCAAGCAACCCAGGGACAAAAGATTAATTGATCTAAAATCAATTTCAAGGAGGGGATAGGATGCTTGGTAGGCCTTGACCAAGGGCAATGTAACTGAGAAAAATTCTTGAAATCCAAATGAAGGCTGAGTATGATAATGGGACAAGAGGAAAGTAAAAGGAAATAGAGGAAAGAATTAGGAGGCAAAGGATATTTATAGAGTTCTAAATACAGGCATGTATATATGTAAATATATTTATAATGATAGGGAAATAGATCTATATACATATACTTATATGTTAAGTATTAAGGTAGCAGATGGACATTGGGCCTCTACTCAAGGGCTCCCTCAACTCAAGAATACTTTGTTCTAATAACCTAGCATTCTTTGATGCTCACCATCCCGACATGATTGCTGAAGACAAAATAGGTACATAAACAAATGTGGTGAAGAAACTGATGGTGCCCGGCTATCAAAAGAGAGTGTCTGGAGTCTTAAAAGCTTGAATTTAAACAAGCGGCCATCTAGCGCAGAAGCAACAAAGTCCACATGAAAGAAGCACACCAACCTGTGTGATCACGAGGTGTTGATGGGATGGGGTATCAGGCATCAAAGACCCAGAGCAAAAAATAATATCAATGTGAATGAGTGGGAGTGCAATGGAGACCCAAAGCCCTTCTGTAGACAATTGGAGATGCCCTTACAGAAGTGTCACAAGGAAGAGATGAGCCAGTCAGTGTGCAGTGTAGCACTGATGAAACATACAATTTTCCTCTAATTCCTAAATGCTTCCTCCCCACAACTATCATGACCCCAGTTCTACCTTACAAATCCGGCTAGATCAGAGCATGTACATGGGTACAGATAAGAGCTGGTAACTCAGAGAATCCAGGACAGATTAACCCCTCAGGACCAATAGTGAGAGTAGCAATACCAGGAGGGGAAGGGGAAGGTGGGGTGGGGGGAAATGGGGGAACCAATCACGATGATCTACATATACCTTAACCCCCTCTCAGGGGACACAGACAACAGAAAAGAGGGTGAAGAGAGACATTGATCAGTGTAAGACATGAAAAAAATAATAATTTATAGATTATCAAGGGTTCACAAGGAAGGGAGGGTGTGAGAGGGAGAGCAAAATGAGCTGATACCTAGGGCTCAAGTAGAAAGAAAATTGTGAGGGAAACCAGCCCCTAACACATCATCGCAGGTCTGGTAGGCGCAATTTTACAGTGATAATAAGTAAAGGTTATAGTAAGGTCATAGAGAGCATGAGAGAAGAGATATTGTAATAATGGAGTCAGACACAATTCATGGTAGCATGCTCACCTCAGCCTCACATGATGGTCCACATGGAGAGAGAGAGAGAGATTTATTGCTAACCAAGGCTTTTATATTATCTGGGCACATATAAGCCCCCTAAGTATAGGTGAAGACATACATCACAGGAAAGGGTTGTGCTATAGGTAATACAGTAATGGGAGGGGGTGATCTAGGGGTATCCACGTAATAGGAAGTGGAGGTAATGGGGGTACACATATGACAAGATGGGCAGCCCTAGATTCAGGATGGCAGCCTAACTTTGGATGTCACTGAGCTGGTTTGACCTGTTCTCTGGCTCACTATAGAAACCATTATCAGTAGGGTGTAAACCCCACCTACAGGGACCAAATTGATGACCACAAGCTTTTCAGGAGAAGTAGCCCATTGTCCTTAACAGAAGGGAGTGGGCCTACCTGTGGTGGGACCAGATAGTAGTCTGGCAACTGTCTGCCTTCAGGGAGGTAACTTGACAATCATTTACCATTAGCTGCAAGCAGTGTCCTAAGTCTCACATACATTTGGGGAAGATGACTTGGGAGAAATCTTTCTGTTTCCCACAGAAAATGTTTTGCAAATGATGGCAACATATGTACATATGTGCTTGACACAATGGATGGATGGATGTATAGAGTGTGTTAAGAGCTGTATGAGCCCCCAATACAATGATTTTTTGAAAAGAACAAAAAAAACAGAGTTACAGACTCAGAAACCTTCTGGACAGTTCTATGCAGTCCAAAAGGGTTGCTACGAGTCAGCAGTGACTCAATGGCAGTAAATTTTGAATTTGAAGCATTGGTTTCAACATTGAACTTCGTGGTGGTTTGTTCAAAGCAAAAGCCAGCTGATACACCTTCAAGGGGGCCACAGTTAGAATCCTGCCTCTACTTCCCGCAGGAGCCCTTGGAGAGGAAATCAAATTGCCCTGGAAGGGGCTGGGCATAGGGAGATCAAGTCCTGCTGGTGCAGAGAAAACTTTTTCTGAAACTTTATTGGCTGGAGTGCCTGCAGAGTTGACATTCTGGTGTGTTTTCTGGGCCAAAAGATACCCGATGAGGGTGTGTGTGTGTGCTACTCTGGAGATTAAGAGGGGTTTGAAGTCAGGAAAGGTGGGCAACAGGGTTGTATCCTGTCACCATACTTAGTCTGTACACCGAGCAGATTCTTTCACGTGCGGCTTCGAGACCCAAGACTGCTTCTGATTGGCTCCCCACTGAGTGACTGTGGATTTCCAGAGAAGTGTGTCCTTTCTTGAGGATGGTGACGGATTGAGTGGCAGGAGGGAGCCAGGCCTCTCCCACCACAAGTTTCAGTGTCAAGTGAGGTGTGGAGGAGGTAACATTTGGAACGTTCAGCTTAGTTTCAGAAGAGGACATAGAACCAGGGGCATCACTGCTGATGCTGGGTGTGTTAGGCAGGCTAGCGCAGGGCTGGGACGTCCATTAGCGCATGCCCATTGGTCCAAGCTCGGAAACAAAGGAGTGGCACACTGCACGTGCTCAGAGGTTCAGGTTTCCCCGCCGGTACTCATGGGTGGGCACTGCACCTGGATTGGCCCACCTAGGCCAGGTGAATTCAGTTCAGCCAATGGGGTCGACGATGGGTCGTCCACCACGCCTCCCTATGGAATCATTGAAAAGGCAGGAGCCCAGAGTGACTGGGGGCCTTTGCCTGACACTGCGAGCAGCTTCCAGACAGGCTGTACGTTTGGGAGGAGCCCTGTGGGTGCCTGTGTAAACCTGAAACTGCTTCCAACGTTCATAAAACTCACTTGGATCACAAACCAGGCTTCAGCGTGAATTCTTTCTCGCGCAGAGCCAAGGACCGAGGTATATTTCTCCCCTTGACTCAAAGTAGAGAACACCAGAAAGACGTTGACTTTGTGTTTCCTTGACAATGCCAAGATGTTCGGCTCTGAGGATCATAACGAACTATGGATAACCTTGAGAAGAAGTGGGAAGTTCAGAACCCGACATAGTTTTCCCGTGCAACTTGGCCACGGATCAGGAGGCAGCTACGCGAACAGAACAAGGGAATAATGCATGGTTTAAAATCAGGAAGGGTGGACAACAGGGCGATATCCTCTCACCATACTCAGGCTGTATGCTGAGCAGATCATCAGAGAAGCTGACTTATATGAATAAGAATGTGGCATCAAAACAAATAAACCAAACAAAAATAAATAAAAATAAAGTGACATCAGGATTGGAAGAAGTCTTCTTAGCAACCTGCAATATGCAAATGACACAATCTTGCTGGCCAGAAATGAGGACTTGAAGCACTTGCTGATGAAGATCAAGGATTGCAGTCTTCAGGGTGGATTATAACTCAATGTACAGAACACCAAAGTCCTCACAACTGGACCAATGGGTAACATCATGATCAATGGAGAGAAGGTTGAAGTTGCCAAGGATTTTGTCTTGCTTGGACCCACAATCAATGCTCACGGAAGCCGCAGTCCAGAGATCAATAGATCAATAGTCATTACAATGAGTCACCGAACCTGGGAGCTCAGGACCGTAGTCTCAGGGAATACCAAGGTCAGTCGGCAGAGCATTGCATTAGGTGAATCTGCTGCACAAGACCTCAATACAGCTTAGAAAAGCAATGATGTTACTTGCAGGACTAAGGTGAGCCTGACCCAAGGCATGGTATTTTCCATGGCCTCCTATGCATGTGAAAGTTGGACATTGAATCTGGAAGATCGAAGAAGTGATACATTTGAATGGTGAGGCTGGAGAAGAAAATTGAAAGTACAATGGGATGCTAAAAGGACAAACCAATCTGTCTTGGAAAAAGTCTGTCCAGAAAGCTCCTTAGAGGCAAGGATAGTGAGCCTTTGTCTTACATACTTTAGACATGCTGCCAGGAGAGACCAATTCCTGGAGAAGGACATCATGTTTGGTCGAGTGAAGGGACGATGGAAAAGGAAGCCCTTTAAGGATGTGGGTGGGCACCATGGCTGCATCGATGGGCTCAGGCAGAGGGACAATCCTGAGGGTGGCGCAGGACCGGGAAGGGTTTCCTTTTCTTGTGCACGGGGTCGCTGTGGGCTTGAACGGACTCAATGGCACCTGACAGCAACAACGAAGGGTCATAGTTTGGGAAGTTCCACCAGTCTCGACCCAACCAGTGAGTCTGATCTCTCGTGATTGTGAGCTTTGTTCCACATTTTTGTCCCACCCACTCTGATCCCTTTTAGAGCAGTTGATCGCGGTAGCTGGGTGCCATCTAGTTCTCCTGGTCTTGGGATCGTGGAGACTGCTGTTCACCTGGTCCATTCCTCCCTTGGGCAGCAGAGGAGACAAAAGCCGTCGGGGAGATGGATGGATGCTGTACCTACAATGGGGCTCAATCCCGGGAACCATTGTAAGGATGGCGCAGGACTGGGCAGGGATTTGTTCTCTTGTGCATTTTCAGACTCACAAAATACATGCAATGACGCTGAATGCGGGAAGATCACAGGCCAGTGGGTGGGAAGTCTTGTGGATCCAGTGGCAATATAAGCTTCTCAGCGCTGGCAGAGATCTCCACATGGCTCCTGCAGCTCAGGGCACTAGGTGGTTTCGTGTGTCTTGTCAGCTACAAGTCCCCCAGGGAGTGAGCCTTGTCAGTAGAGTCTCACAGGGAGTGAACAAAGCGAGAGTGTCTCCCACCTCCAAGGAGGAAGACAGGAGATCCCAGGATCCTCACGAGAAGGCCACGCCCACATAGAGGCCTCATTGGCTTTGACCTGATTGACAGACTAGACTCCACCCCTTCACTCTTAATCCTTTCACATTGACAAATAATTATATAACTACTAAATGAGGACTATGTTTCAGCATCAAGTCTTAGTGTGTTAAAGTTACAAATAGAAAGTCTTAGCTTTCCCATAACATTTTGAAATTCAAATGACTAATCTTACCCTATTTTATGAACCGAGTCATTTCAAATTGTTGATTAGTCATCTATGGGTCCACTTGAAAACGGAAATTCCCTTAAATATTTTAAAGTAAATTTACAAATGCATACTGGTTTATAAAAGTATTGTAGGTGTCTGAACTCTCAACTATTTAAGTGGGTCTGATAAGCATTAAATGTATGCGTTCTTCTTAAACCTACACCTACTGCCATTGAATTGATCCATACTTGATAGGGCAGGACCAAACTGGTCCATACGGTTTCCAAGACTTTCCCTCTTCAAGGGAGCAGACTGCCGCAGCGCTCTCCCATCGATCAACTGGTGCATTTCCCACTGTTGGCCTTGTGGTTGGCAGTCCAACGCATAACCTACTGTGCCATCCAGACTCCTTTAACCTTTCCAATTCTCTTAAATATTCCAATTGCGAGCACAACATTGGAAAATGTTCTTGTCTTTCAACTTAAAATCACTACCACAATGAAATATGGAAGCATCTAATCTGAGCTGGAATCCAAAGAATGATCTGTCCCATATTCCGACGCCTAACATATCATACCCACACACAGCAAAGGTGGCACAGTGGCTAACCATCAGGAGCTCAACGAAAGACTGGTGGTTGTAACCCAGCAGCCACTGGGGAGAAACACGTGGCAGCTTGCTTTTGTAAAGATTTACAGCCTTGGAAACTCTATGGGACAGTTCTACCCAGTCCTATAAGGTCACTACAGTCTATTCAATCTGTCTTGGAAGAAGTACAGCTAGAGTGCTCCTTCAAGGCAAGGATGGTGAGTTAGTTAAAGTTTATTGTGTCAACCTGGCCAATAAACACATGTGGGGGGAATTGAAGGGCGGATAGATAAATGGCTCGGTGAGCCTCGTCTTTCTAGTTCTCGGGTCTCTTGCTTTGTGATGGTCGCACCAGGGTTCAGCTGCCTTAGGCAGTTCCCTCCTTCAGCTGGCAAGGCTCACTTCCTGCAAGATATCCCTGAGGAGAAGCCACATGGACCTACCCCAATGTAGCCCTGGGTGCTGGAGCAGCCGTGTGGAGACCCTTGCCAACACTGAGATGCTTACACGTTCACTGATTTGGCTTTCCTCCTGCAGTCGGCATTATTGTGTGTGTTTTGTGAGATGGAGGAGGAATTTGTGGATCGGTGTCGGACATATGTGTTAATGCTGGACTTGTGGTCTTGAGCAGCACTGGGTTGGGATGTTTTCTTGATGTGTACTTACCCTTTATATAAAACTCTTTCTTATACACGAGTTTCTGTAGATTTGTTTCTCTAAAGTACCCAGACTAACACAGACTTTTGTCTTACATTCTGTGGACATGTTGTCAGGAGAGACCAGTCGCAGGAGAAGGACATTGTGCTTGGTAAAGTGGAGGGACAGCAAACAAGAGGAAGACCCTGGATGAATGGCTGCAATGACGGCCTCAGGCCTGTGAATGATCATGAAGACGGCACAGGACTGTGTGGTGTTTCGTTCTGTTGTGTGGGGTCACTATGGGTCGGAACCAACACAACAGCACCTAAGAACAACAACAACCATGAGTCAGAATGGACTTGAGGGCAGGTAATGGGTTGGATGATGGATATATACATTTTAAAATCATTTTATTGGGGGCTTGTACAGTTCTTATCATAATCTATCCATCCATCCATTGTGTCAAACACATTTGTACATTTGTTGCCATCATCCTTTTCAAAACATTTTCTTTCTACTTGAGTCCTTGGTATCAGCTCTTTTAAAAAAATTATGGATATAATTTTAACAGGTGACAGAACCATTGAGATTTGCTTAAAGGATGAAGCTGGGACTCCAACTCAGGCAGGAGGGGGTCCCGGTTTGCAATTACTTGATGCCTGCAGTTGCCCTGAAGCTCCAGATGTTACCATCTTCCCTGCTTCTGCCACCACCAGGCCTAGGCCTCAGCCCCTTCCCCACAACCCAACTGGGGCAGAGGGCTCCTGAAAGAGGTTCAGGTCTTTCTTTCCAGATCCCCACGGGCCTCAGGATGGTTCTGTCTTAACCTGGCACCTGGGCCCTTCCAACACTTGACTCCTGCTGCCTCTTCCTCCTTCCACCCCTGGCCCAACAGCTCCCCATCTCTGAGCTCTCTGACGCCCACTCCACGCTCTGTGCACACATGCTCCCTCTTCGGGAGCCCTGCCTTGGCACCTTGCAGTTGTCAACTCCAGTGTCCCTTCCTCCTGGGAGGCCTCCGCCTCTGGGTCCCTCTAAGATTTCTCCAGGCAGCTGCAGATCCAGGCCTGATTTCCAGCAGAAGCAGAAATCAGAATGTGACCTCTCTGAGATGGGGTCTCCTCTCCCTCAGAATGCTTCTTTGTTGTTATTAAGTGCCCGCCAGATGGTTCACAGACTGCTGCAGTCAGTGTCACTGATCTCCCTGCCATGCATCAATTCGGACTCAGAGCCACGCCATAGTACTGGGTAGAAAGAATTTCCCTGAGTGTTTATGAGACTGCAACTCTCTACAGAGCAGCTGGTGGCTTGGAATGCCAGACCATGTGGTTCGCAACCCACTGTGTAGCCCATCTGGGTTCCTACCAAAACCAAACAAACAATTTCACAGCCATGGGGTACATATGGGCTCATAGAACCCCTATAGAGCAGTGTCCAACTGCCCTTGTGAGTTTCCAATATGGAAACTTTTTATGGGAGTAGAAAGGCCCATCCGGTGGTATTGGACTGCTGGTCATATGGATCACACTTGAATGAGTAACCACTAAGACAGCGGTTCTCAATCTTTGGGTCACAACCCCTTTGGGGGTCAAACGGCCCTTTCACAAGGATCGCCTAAGACCATCGGAAAACACATCATTCCGATGGTCTTAGGAACAGAGACACCGCCCCTCTATCCAACTCCAGGTGGGTCTGCCCACATGCCGATATGCTGCTCTGTTGAGAAAGAAGCTATCTCAGCCTGTGCACTGACGTTGGCTTTTGTCGTTTGCTGTTGTTAGATTAAGACTGTTACCCATGCTACACTGTGCTCCAAGACAAAATTTCATTTGTTATTAGAAATAAATACTTCACAATATATGACAACATATTGTTTTGTGATTAACCACTATGCTTTATGTTCAATTTGTAACAAGGAAAATACATCCAGCATATCAGATATTTACATGACAATTCATAACAGTAGCAAAATGACAGTTATGAAGTAGCCATGAAAATAATTTTATGGTTGGGGGTCACCACATCATGAGGAACTGTATGAAAGGGTCGTGGCATTAGGAAGGTTGAGAACCACTGCAGGAAGCCACTAGGGTACCTATAGCCAATGTAAAACCAAAAAAAGAAAAACGAAAAACACCCCAACTGAATGCCATCAAGTCAATCCTGACTCAAGAATTGCCGACTGTGCAGATAGCAGGCCGTTGTGTTAAATTTTGCCACTAGAGCTCCTTTACAGCCCATGTAGAGAACCCAAATCCTCGTAACGACATCTGTCAACGGCGAAAATATCTGAAGTGGTCAGGGATTTCATCTTGCGTGCATCCACAAGGAACGCCTTCAGAACGATTACATTGGGGCAGTCTGCTGCACAAGACCTCTTTAATGGGCTGAAAGCTAAGGTGTCACTTTGAAGACTGAAGTGCGCGAGGCCCATGGCTTGCTGTTTTCAAACGCCTCATATGCATGCGGAAGCAGCACACAGAACAAGGTGAATTCTTGAGAGAGGCTCAATCCACAGAATACTGCGCCCCAGGAAGGGGTGGGAGCGGCCCCTGACGTGGGCGGCGGAATGGCCGGGCTAACGTCCAGCCAAGAGCACAGTGGATGGCGTGCGGGGATAGAGACCTAGGGGCGCCCTCGGCGCCGATGTGGCTCCGGAGACACATTTCGGTGGACGTTAGGCGAACGCAGTCTGTTCCAGCCGTACGCCGATGCGCGGACTACAACTCCCGAGAGGCCCGGCGGCCAAGCGGGCTGGCGGCTCTCGCGGGAAGGCGGCGTCCTGAGCGCGCGGGCGGGGGCGAGGCCGGAAGGAGGCGCGTTTCAAAGTAATGATGGATGGCTTTCGTGTCCAATAGAATTGAAAGTTCTGACTGAACCGGTTGGCTGAGGGTATAGAGGGCGCGGTGGCCAATAGGGACTCGAGAAGGGCGGTGCCTCACCCTCCAGGGCGGAAGTGAGCCTCTTTTTAGGCGGTGGCGGTGGCTTGCTTGAGTTCTCCTCCGACGCTTTTCGTGGTGTTTCCGTCTCCGTGTCGCTGGCTGCGGAGGTACCCGACTAAGCCCACTTCGAGTAAGACCGAGGTTCGCGGGAAGGTAGCGGCCGGGGGGCTCTGGTCGACTCGGCTCGTCGGCTGCGCGGCCTGAGGAGGCCGCAGCGCGGGCGATTCCGGAGCCGCCGCGGCGCGGCGCTGACCCGTCTCTGGGTCCGGACTCCGGGCCTCCCCCGGGACCTCGGGCCACGGGCACCCCTCCGCCGCTCGGCAGGTTACGCCCGGGGGCCGAGCTCGGCGCGGCGCGGCGCGGCGGCGGCAGTGGGGAGCTGGGTCTGCGTTCTGACACCCCCGGTGGGCAGCCACCGCGGGGCTCTGCTAACAGCCCAGGAAAGGAAACTCAGGCTGGGGAGGGGGGTGGGGGAGGGGGCTGGGCAAGGGACGCGCCCAAGGTCACTCCGGGGTTGTGCGGGGGTTGGGGGGCCGCTCGCTTAGGGCTTTTGCCCCCCACCAACGGCGCCTCCTTTGTGTGCTCGCGCCATCGCGGGCCTGAGTGGGGCCGGGGCTTATGGGCGGCCCCCGGGGAGGACCCCTGGCACCGCACCCAGAAAAAAGGTGCTGGAGGGCGAGGGGAAACCATGCTGCAGGAGGTCGGCTTTGTCCCAAGAGACCATTGCCTTCGATGTTCCAATCCCACCTCCCACCCTGCACCCACTCGGGGAAACTGAGCTCCCAAGTGGCTGAGGCTCTTGGAGGCGGGGACGTGAAAGCGGTTCTAATCTAACCCCAGTTTCCAGGTCACCTTACAGGTCAGTTGTGGGCCGAGGAAGGAGAGGATGGGAGACAACCTTTCTGAGGCTGCTGACTGGGTGGACTGGCTCGGCTCAGTTTTTATCTGTGAGTTCGAGCTAAAAATGGGGACGCGCTAGTGAAAACATAAATGTCTGGCCTTTGTGTTGCCTGAGTCAACTCTGACGCTGAAATCTTACAGTAACCCAGCGAGCTCGGTTGTCTCTGCTGTTAACACACACACACACACACACACACACCCACCCACCCACCCACCCACCCCAGAACCGCCTTCACAATTGTTCTGTTTGAACCCCTTGTTGCAGGCACTCTGTCACTCCGTCTTGTAAAGGATCTCCGTCTTTTTCGCTGACCTTCTACTTTACCAAGCAAGATGTCCTTGTTTAGGGAGTAGGCTCTTCTGAGAAGATATTCTATGTATGGGAGACAAGTATACTATTTTGTTTTGGTATCTTAATAATGGTCTTTGTTGACCTTTCCACCCTAAATAATTTAACCCTTGGAATTTTATAGTTTAGTTTTATATCTATATGCACATACATGTATATGCACACATATACACACATAATTGTTTTTTAGGTGAAGGTGTTAACAGCAAATTTAGGTTCTTTTTTACAAGTTCTTGACATTGGTTGCAATTTTTACAGCATTTGTGTTCTCATTCTGTTTGCATTGGTTTATCTTCTGTCCTCATACATTTTATTGTTTAAGGGGAGCACATTCCCCCTTCTCAGACCATTCCAACTCCTGTGACCTTATAAGACAATAGGACTGAGTTTCCAAGACTAAATGTTTGGTAGATCTGAACTGCTGGCCTGGTCATTATCAATCAGCTCAACTCATCACTCCAGCACCAGTGCTCATGCGAGGGAGAACATTACAGAAAACAAATTACCAAATCCACTGCTATCTAGTAGGTTCAGAGTCACAGAGACCCAATAGGTAGGGTTTTTGAAGCTGTCAATCTTTAGGAAGGCAGCTAGCTTCATCTTTTACTTGTGTGTTGGCTGGTGGTACCAACTTTATGATTAGCAGTACCGTCCTTACTGGACAGTACCACTAGGGTAGGGTACTTTACATGACTCACAGGTGACAATCTGTTATTTGGCTCAGGTTACTTGCAGAAATAACTTCAGTTCCAAGTTCAATCGGTATTTTCGTGAGACAATATTGGGGGTTTATCTAGTCTCTATGGGAGGGAGGTGCCTCTAGTTTCTTAGCTGTCTAATAGTAGGCCTTCCCTTTTGGGTTTTGTTGTATATATTTTTCCCTTCCCTTCAGACCTTCCATTGTGTCCCTGGTCAGAGTGGTCAGTATTGGGAGCACTGGGCACCAGTCGGAAAACGCTGTAGGCTGTTCCCATGGGCCAGTTTCTTTTTGGTTCTTCATTCTCATTGGCTCCAAATGAGTAGAGGCCAGTCATTGTAGCTTAGATGTCCACTTCAGAGCTTTTAAGATCCCCAGATGGTACTCCCCAAAGTAGGATGGAGAGTTATCTTTGTACACTAAGTTATGCCACTTAACTAGTGTATTCCCCTACTGTGGTCCCAAGACTTAATCGAATAAACCAATGTCACAGATTGTTAGGGTATGTCTAGGGTGCCTCTAACTGTTCCCCCATGTAGTTAACTATGCAGTATTCACAATTGTGTTGTGGGTAATTCCGTGAATTGCTCAACATGACCCATCTAGTCACAATCCTTGTGATTCCTCTGAAGGGATTGGTGGGGCTATGTCAGTAAGGTGCCTCGGGCCCACTCGGGGGAATTCGATGGCAGGCTGCTAATGAAATAAGGTCTTTGGAATTGATGGTGGCTAATGTGTGTCAGCTCAGCTTGGCCTCGTGATGATCAATGGATTGACAGGTACATAATGATGTAATTTGGTAGTTAAGGAGTGGTGTTATCCTCCATTTTGTGGTCATGAAATTGTCCAACATTTTGTCATGACATCCTAGGCACTAAGTGACTATGAGCCCATTGAGGAGTTATTTGTCTGTTGTGTAAATGAGGTAGAACCAAGGGTGGGAGGCATATCTTGTCACCATTTACTAGAGGATTTGACTGCCATGTTCCTGTAAGAGGCATTTCCTTGAGGGTATTGTCTGTATTCAGTATACCAAAAAAACAGACTTACTGCTTAATGTTGGCTCATAGCAGCGCCTCCCCCCTCCATGGGTCTCCACAACTGTAGTTATTGACTGAAGTAGAAAGCCCAGTCTTTGCTCCTGAGGAACTGCTGCTGGTTTCTAACTGCCGACTGGATTACAGCCCAGTGCATAACCATTAGACCACATGGCTCCTGCATTCAGTGGGCAGGGGGTCTTTAAAAAGCTTTTGGAAAATGGAATTGAAGGATGGGATTTTGTGTGGACTTTAAAAAGCCCTCTTTTATATGCATGCTCTGGCAAAGTCCCCTCTTTTCTGGATCCTGCAGCTGACTTTACCATCCATCACATCTGACTTTGAGTTCTTGAACCAGCAGCCTTCTTGTATGATCTGTTGGTTTAGGTTTGTCAGCCTCTACAACCAGGAGTTCTGGTGGCGTGTGTAGTATTGAGCTGTAATCCCCAAGGTCATCAGTTTGAAACCACCATTCATGCTGTGTGAGAAAGTTGGGGCTTTCTATCCTCACAAACAATTACACTCTCGGAATATCCCAGGGGCAGTTTTAGCCTGCCCTATAGGGCTGCTATGAGGTGACACTGGCATGATGACTGAGTTTTGGAGTTTTTTGCCCCTGCAACCATGAATCACGAGAGGCCTTCAGCGGATGCCTGACCCACAGATTTGGGACTTGACCAGCCTTCATAATTGAGCCATTTTTCTCAATGGTTTGTGAGTTCTGTGGGTGTTGCAATGCGTGATGGGTATGAGGCGAGAGGAGAAAGAGTTGATGGTGGGTACAGTAGCTTGGCAAAGTTGGGCACTTGGAACATGTTTGTCACCTTAAAGGAACCAGCTTTGTGCTGGCCCTTAGAAAAGAATTTATTTGCTTATGTGTACGTATGTAACTGCTCTCAGGTTAATTTTAACTTAGGTGCATCGTGCCCCTGTAGAACGGAGCAGAAATGCTCCACGGGGTTTCAGAGACTGCCTCAGTTTTCTCCCAAGAGAGTGGATTTGACCGCTGATTTTTCTGGTTCAATGTTTAACCCTCTGCAACCAGGGCTCTGTTGAGTATTTGTAGTAATCTATCTTCAGAACCATGTCCATTTTTCTTGTATGTTGTTGCCTTGCTGTTGCAAAATTGTGTATGTTGTAGCATTTACCAAAATTGTCTCTCATGTTCTCTTTAGTGTATTTATCAACTTTGGCCAACTTAACCCCTATTGAGATTGCCATTCTCACCTCCAAAATTAAGTCTGCTATCCAGAAAATGGCTCCCTGCCCCATCCTTAGTAACCAGCCTTAGAACTCTGCTCTCTGTGTATCTGTCTTGACTAAGTATTCTCACCCTCCACCAGCAAGCTGATTCTGACTCATAATCTGTGAGGGTCCCTTTTTTGTTTCTGAGGCTGTAAGTCTTATGGGAATAGAAAGCCTTATCTTCGTCCCCAGAACAACTGGTGGATTCACACTGATGATTTCGTAGTTAGCAACCCGCCTGGCAACCCACGCTGCTTCCAGGATCCCTTTTTATGATGGCAGTGTCCAGTGACTTGTCTTGGTGATGGGCAGAGTTCATGTACCCCCACAAATGTTGAAATGCCACATCGACGATGTTTGTCTCCTGTGTGTCTGTGCTTTAGACATAGAAAGGATGAAGAAGTTGTGGGGCTCCTGTTGTACTGCCAGCACGTTCCTGAGGTCATCTAAGCCCTGTGCTGGAGTTAGAGACGTGGACCGGCATCTTTGTTTAGGAGTTCCGGGTTTACCTGCAGGGTGTGTGTGTTTGTTGACAGTCCGCGGTATGTAGCATGTACTTGGAGTGTCTTGGACTTGGGGTTCTGCTTGTTGTGGAGTCCCTGGATGGTATAGACCAGGTGCTTACACTTTTCAGCATGCCAGCTACTTATAAAATGATCTACCAACTACAAAAATGCAAAACATATCTTTTTATTTATTTATTACATTTATTCATAAATGCATTGACAATTCTGTATATGCACAGTGTATGTTTATGTACCTTACATATAACCACATGAGTCCATATTGCACAACACAATTAAACTATGTACTTATTTTTTGTGTGTGTTCACGAATGAAAAAGACATGGTCTCTGCTCTCATGGAGCTTACAACGCTGTTACTCCAAGTTTTGATTCCGTTGAAAAACAACCCTAACAAGCATTTGTCTTTGCTTATCCATCAGCAGCACACTATAAAGCAAATGTTTCACATTGCCGGTCAGTTTCAACGACCGTGTAAATGTCAATCATGTCCTTGTCTTTGAAGAGCTGTAGTACAGGGATGGCATAGTACAGAATGCTCAGCAAATGTAGTAGTGGGCTTCAATCCTCATAATTGTGAGGGGACCAGTGAAATAGAAACACAAAAGGGAAATAGCATTCTACGAATACTGGTAAAGTTTAATATCAAACTGCCACAGAGAACTGCAGCAAGACAGGAAGTTATTTCCAGCAAAATGTGTGCAATATCATCAGTTTAATCAGACCCAAACATCTTGTTAACGATGCTCGCTCATTCACAACAGCATAAACGTGGTTGATAACTGTGTACATTTTTTTGTCATTACCTGAGTTTACTCTGATGACTTGCACTGAATGGAATGAGCCAGGAAGCATAGTCCAGACAGTAGCTGCTGACAGCCAGCCTCAAGCGCACTTCCAAATGATCTTCAGTCATGGCGGAACGGTACTTGGACTTGTGAGCTTTATGTGCGAAAGGGCTGACTCACAGAAACAAGTAGAGCTGAATATGCAGTCAAGGAGCTAGCACATGTTCTCATGTTTGGGTCCTGTTCCTCCGCAAGTAAGTTCCAGAACTGTTTATGTGCTCTGGACTTCAGCCGAATGTCGGCCTGTAGTGTCAAAGTCTCCCATTCCATATGAAAGTGATACGTTTTTGTCTTCTTACTTGGTCCAGCTCTCCCACTCATTTTAATACCCTTCCTTTAAGAGAAAAAAACTAAGGTCTACAAACTGGCGATACCTTAGCTTGTCAGTTTTGCTGCACTCAGCACAGTTGTTTGCGCATAGGTATGACACCTAAGCTTGCATCTGATTGGCTGCACTGTCTATCGGTTAAATGACGGGATTGATGATAGGCTTATGTCTATTTTTTTAATGCCATGCGATCTACCCACACTACATTTGTGATCGACGTATTACGCACCCCTGGTGTAGACAGCCCCTCTAAGGCTGCAAGACTCATGTTTGAGGTGTGACTCCATCCCCAAGTACCTGTTGAATGAGTCCCTACTTCTTACCTGTTACTGAGTCACCTTGATTCCATTTTGCATGCCCTGAGCCTAAGGGAGTTAAGGTGATTTGCCCAAGGTCACACAGTAAGGGTTAGTTCGTCTTGTTGAGGGTCTTGTTCATTTATACTGACCCTCTACATTAGCAAATGTGATACCTTTCTTCGGTTGCGAGTCACTGTTCATGCCATGTCTAAAGCACATGAGACACTGATGGAGCAATAGACTAGAAGCAGGGTTTGGCAAACTTTTGAGACAGAAAAGCCTATCCTGTCCCTCACAACAATTTAAAAATTATTCAAGAGCCTTAAATATATATTTACAAACAAGTATAATCACCATTATCTTAACAGTGTCCTTTAATTTTACTTCAGAGCTACACGTATGTACTGAAAGAGCCACATGTGACCCGGGAGCCATGGTTTGCCAACCCCTGGTGTAGAGGATGGACAGGGATTAACTTGGGTGGCAGGGAGGATAGTAACCCACAAAAGGGCAAAGAGAAATCAAAGATGGGGGTTGGGCAAGCTATCAGGGCTGTGATAAGTAGTTTAAACTTAAATAACAGAATTGATGATCTTGAATGTAAAACCTGTAAATGTAAAAATTGTAAGTTACAATTTTTGAAATTGTTAAATAAAATTTTTTTAACATAAATAAGACATGAGACCAAGTCTTGCCATCTTTGCATCTAAGAAGCATTCTTGCTCTACTTGCTCCAAGACAGATTTGTGTGTTCTTGTGAGGCCAGGTTATATGGCATATTACATGTAATTCAGTATTTAATATAGATACTTTTACTGGGGGTGCCAGGGCAGTGCTGTAGGCTCATAGTGGGCTGCTAAGCCCAAATGTGAGTTTGAGTCCATCCTGAGGTACGCCACAGAAAAGTCTGACTTGGGATAATCAACTGGTCATGGAGAGTGAGGAGCACAGACAGGCCTCCCTGCTGGGCAGTGGGGTTGGGGTGGTTATTATGTGAGGGAGGAGAGGAGTGCAGTAGATGAAGTGATGAAATCAGACCCCGGAGGCGGAGCTGAGGAAGGCGAGGTGGGCAAGGGCTCCTCAGTATCACCTGAGGTGTCGAAGGTACCCATTGCCCATCGCTGCAAGTGTGGAAATCTGAATTCTTTCCACCCAGGGCAGCCCTGTGAAAGTAAAGTGAGTTTTGCTTTTGCTGTCCAGTTTTGCCTTGAAGAAAATGGGAATATCAAACTCCTGCCGCCCAGGCACACACTCCAGACACCTCGCACGGCGCCCAAGCTACACCCACAGGGTCACCTTGCTCTGCTTCCTTCCACCATCCCTTCATAGCTGCCACCTTCCCAGGTCCACTTGCATAGGCCAACTGCAGGTCTTTTTCAAAGTCAAGGGTCATCCTTCCTTTGTGTGTGAACTGAATTATTTAATGCATGCAGGACAGCACTCGTTTGCAGTAGAGTATCTCGGTGGGGGTGGGAGTAACCCCAGTGGTGTAGTGATTGTGTGTTGGGCTACCAATCTCAAGGTTAGTGATTCAAAATCACCAGCTGCTTTGTGGGAGAAAAATAAGGTTTTCTACTCCTAAAACTAGTTACAGTCTTGGGGAAATGCCTGGAAAGTTCTGCCCAGCCGTTTAGGGTCACCATGAGAAAAAATGGATTTGATATCGTGAGTTGTTTATTTTTAATCGTTACGTGAGTGTGTCGTGGACCATGTTTTGTTTTTATTGTAAATGGAGTGAAAATTTACAAAGCAGATGTCAGTTTTCCATGCAGCAATTCAGGTACATTTTGTTTGAGCTCTTTGATCATTGCAGTCCCCACAAACAACATCCTTAATCCCACTTCCTCCTCGTGTTTCCCGCTTCCATTCTTCCTAGCCCTCCTGAACTTGTGTCTTGGGTCAATGCTGCCCCATTTGTGTCCTGTAGTTGATGCTTATGAGGAGGGTGTGTCTCAATAGGGTTACTGAAAGGTGGAGCCATTCAGTAGAACCAGCAGGCTAACTAAGGACCATCATTTTGGGGGTCTCACCAGTCTTTACCTGGCCAGTTCACCTGGTCCTTTTTCATGATTTGCAGTTCTATGCCTAATTTCCTTTTCCCAGTAAGCCTTGTGGTGATGAGCACAGTGCGGTAGCTTTTCCGGAACTCACAGGTCATGTTGTCAGGTGGCTGGCTGACTAACTGCATCTGAGGGTGGACAGCAAGTACTTGGAGAGGCCAACTGGATCATAGGGACTGGAGAACTGTACCCCCAATTCCCGAGGGGCCACCACTGAGGGACATTTGCAAAATTCTGAGGTCTTCTAAGGCCCGATAATATCTGTCTGCCCTTCTTTTGACTTCCACAGACCGGCTTCCCATGCCGTTCCCAAATCTGTCCCTGAGGTAGTAGGTGCTTGCTGATCTTTGTGGCCGCTGGGAGCCAAGGGCTGCTGACTTTGATTTTTCTCTTATCTTAGCACCAGGATTAAAAAAACAAACTCGCTGCCATTAAGTCAATGATGACTCCTAGCCACTAGCTAGAGGGCTGAAAGGGGCCTCTGGTGGTGTAGTGGTTCGGTGGTCTGCGAACTGCAGGTCAGCAGTTTGAAACCACCAGTCGCTCTGGGAGAAAGATGAGACTTTCTGTTCCCTTAGAGGTGTACAGCCTTGGAAGCACCAGGGAGTAGCTCTGCTCTGTCCTGTAGGGTCTCTGGGAGTTGGCATCAACTCGGTAGCACTGAGTTTGGGTTAGTTTTTTGCTCTGGGTCAGGCACTGCTTTAGGGGCTAAACATGAGAGACACTTGAGGAGCGTGTTTACTGGAGAGACGGCCAGTAGATGAAGCAACATGAAGATGCCCTCTTCTTAGCAGTGCGATTACTAGTGGAGAAAGCAAAGCCAAGCTTCAACTCCCAAGTGTACAGGAACAGGGGACCAGGTCTTCCTCAGCCCTGCTCCCAAATTCAGACTTGCTGCTATCAAGTTTGTGCTGACTCAGAGTGACTGTGTAGGGCAGGGTAGACCTGCCCCTGTGAGTTCTGAAGACTGGCTCTTTACAGAAATGGAAAACCCTGTTTCCCTCCAGCGGAGTAGCTGGACCTTGTGGTTTGCAGCTCAACACTTAGCTACTATGCCACCAGAGCTGCCGTGGACACCCACAAAGGTTCCTTTTTCTGAGCAAGGCTCCATCATTTCCTAAAGACTTGAGGGTGCTACTTGTGTCGCACCCTTCGCCCCAGTTCCTTATTCCCGAAGCCCATCTCTTCGGGTTCTGCGTGGACCTGGGGAGTGACCACTAAGAGCAGAGAGCAGCCGGCTGGCTGACTGACTGAGCGAGGCGCTGTCCCATGCTCACTTGCTAAGTCAGCCCCTTCACAAGTCTGCCTCTGCCCGGGGAAGTCTCCAGCAGCCAGGGCCCACATTACCCATCCCAGGAGCCTGCAGGAACACATGTCCTTTTTCTCCTTCACTCTGAGAACACTAGGCTGCGAACGGCCCTTTCCTTTCTCGAGAACAAGAACAGCAGCCTGCGCATCAAGGCGCTTGCTCCACTCTGTGTGGAATGTGGGTCTTGAGACTGCAGAAGGAGCTTCCCCAAACCTGATGAAAAGTACCAAGACACTTCACTAAGACTTTCCCCCAGAGGCCTACAGAGACTAGTCTGGATTTGGCCAAGTACTCTACAAAGCTCCCACGGCAACACACACATCCTATGGAAATGATGCAGCAGGCCCTGGGCCTCCCCAGTCCTCCCCTCCCCCTCAGCACCACTAGGACAGAAGTGGAGCCTCCTCCTCCCCACTGAAGGCTAGACTGACCCTCTGATGCTTGAGGACCAGGTACCCTAAACTCCCTTAACAGCCCTGCCGGCTAGTGACATCGAAGGAGCAGCAGTGAGGGAATTTTCAGAAAGGGAAGGGCTATCCAGCATACAACGCAGTCCTCTTCCTAACTCTACCCGAAGACAAATTTGTAAAGTCAGAAAATCAACTAGTCAAGTGTCTGTCATAGTACTTATATGCATAAAAACACTAACGAAACAATAATGCTTTCATACAAAGTAGCACCTGTTCTTAGGGATCCTTGGAAGTATCTAACATTTAGGGTGCTCACCAAGAAGGTGTGCATCAAGGTTGTATCTGTCTGCTGAGCAGATAATCAGAGAAGCTGGACTATATGAAGGTGCCCTGGTGGTGCAGTGGTTTATGTGAAGTCACCAGCCGCTCCTGGCAGAAATACTGGGCTTTTTACTCCCATAAACAGTTATAGATTCGGAGACCAAAGGGGTCACTGAGAGTCAGCACTGACTCAGGCAGTGAGGGTTTGTTTTTGGTTTGGACTATGTGGAGAGGCGCGCTGTCTCAGGATTGGAGGAAGGTGATATGCAGATGACAGTCTAGCGTACTGAAAGTGAGGAGGACCTCAAGCAGTTGCTGACGAAGATGAAAAATTGAAGCCTTCAAACTGACTCCATGGAAACCCAAGCCCTCACACCCGGACCAAGAAGTAAATGGAGAAAAGTGTGAAGTTGTCAAGGATTTTGTCTTGGTTGAATTCACAATCAATGCTCTTGGAAGCAGCAGTCAAGAGACCCAAAGATGAGTTGCATTAGGTCAATCTGCTGCACAAAACCTGAAAAGCCAGGATGTTACTTTGAGGACTAAAGTGGGCCTGACCCAAACCATAGTATTTTTCACCCCAACAGTTTTATTAGCATTTAATTCATGTACCATGCATTGAATGGCTCAATCACGTCAAAGACGGTTGTGCAATAATCACCACAGTCACTTTTAAGACATGGTATTTTCAATCACCTTATATGCCTCAGGAAGACAGAAGAATCAATTATCTGAATCTGGTGTTGGCCAATATTGAAAGTGTCATGAAGTGCGAAAGAACAAACAGGTGTGTCCTGGAAGAAGTGTATGCTCCTCTTTAGAGACAAGAATAGAATAGCAAGACTTTGTCTCCAAGTCCTTGGGACATGTTATCATGGATCTTGTTTGATAAAATGGGTCAGTGAAAAAGAGGAAGCCATCCATGAGATGGACGGACACAGTGGTTCGTTCCAACATTAAGTCAAGCTTAGGGGCCATTATGAGAATGGCGCAGGACTGGGCAGTGTTTACTTCTGTTGTATTTAGACAGGGTCACTATGAGTCAGAACCAATCTGATGGCACCTGTCAACAGCCACTGGGAAGGCCAGCTGCTTCTCCTGGGTCTGAACAGCATCTTGAATGGGGTGCGGGGTAGGAAGGGTGCCTTGCGGGATCCTTGAACCAAACTTGCCTGTGCCTATGGCAGCCACTACAGGGGCCAGCGCAGGTGTGGGGGAGGGGGGGAGGTAGAGGGGCAGGGGGTAGCTGGTGGGGGGTTATAGATTTCACTTGTCCTCTTATCAACAGCTCCCTGACAGCTCTTATTTCCCATCTTTGTGATGTAGAGCGCCTCTTCATAAGAAAGAGCAGGCAGCAGCTATACTATCAGCTTGGCTGCTCTGGAGGGGCTGGAACCCACTGTCCCTCCTCAGGAGAAAGGCAGAGCCTGGCAAACCCCATGGAGCAGTTCTGCTCTGTTGTGTAGGTTTCCTTGAAACAGCAGTGCCCTGTCTACCATGGTCATTCCCTCATGTGCACACCTGGGGGCTGTGTGTGGCGCCCTCATAGGCATCCCCTTCCTTAGGCAGGTGCATCTGTGGGGTGGCAGTGGACAGGTGCACACTGTTACCTAACCCCACTTGCAGGGACATTCATCTTGGCAGTAGGATCTGACACCTGGTCCTGTGACTGTCCCCAGACTGTGCATCTGAGTATGCCCCAAGGAAGCCCTTCAAAACTCAGTGCCCTTCAGCAGAACTGCCCCTGTGGTTTTCCAAGTCTCCTCACTCCTTATGGGAGCAGAAAGCCCCATCTTTCTCCCTGGACCCAGGTAAGCACCCTTAAATACAAGGTTCCTGAAGTAATCAACCATGGATTTGCTCTCGACTTCTGGGAATTTTATTCCACGTCACTGCTTCTCCTAACACCTGCCAGTCAAGGGCTGTTTCCCTCACATTAAAAGATGAGGAAACTGGGTCACATACTCCAAACAAAACCCATTGCCATTGAGTTCATTCCAACTCAGAGCCTAGGGTGTTTGAGGGTATACATTCGCTTATAGAAGCAAGCTGCTTTGTCCTCTGCGGTGGCTGGTGCTCATCTCTCTGTTGACTGGGCCCCCAGGGTTCCTTAATTGAGTCTGAGGGTCAGGCAGTAGGCAGTTAGGACTGAGGCATGGATTCTGAGCAACTTGTTTGATGGCTTTGCCACTGTTCTCATTATGTGGAGGACCACAGGCTCCTGGCTTTTCCTGGAGTTGTAAGGCAAAAGAAACCTGGTGCCAGAGCTGGTCACCTGAGTTAGGCTGTTAACATCAAGGTTAGTGGTTCAAACTCACCAACTGCTCCACAGAAGAGAGAGGAGGCTATCTGCTCCCATAAAGATATACAGCCTTGGAAACCCTAGCAGTTTACTCTTCAGGTTGACTTGGAATCAACTCGATGGCAATTTTCTTAACCCCTCTCCCCACCCACTCACCCACCCACACATAAAGTCCCCTCTGCTAACTGAAAGGGGTGGTGGCTTGAACCTGCTTGGGGAGAATGAGAACAATGTGGCCCTGTTTCCCTAAAGATTATAGCCGAGGAAACCCCATGGGACTGTTCTCTGCCCTCTAGGATACCTGTGAGTCGAAATCGACCCACAGCAGCAAGGTGCATGGTTATTGATGTGACAGTGGCCGGAGAGTTCCAGTTTAGGGAGATTGGAAGTGAGCATTTCTGGTGACCTGTAGTGAGTGCTGAGTTCCCAGAAGGAACTATGGGTTCTCGTGGGTAGAGATGATGACATTCTTCACAAAGGCTGGTTGCCAGGACGTGACAAGACTCTCTTAAATACCTTTACTCTTTGACACTTATTTTATTGCCCTTTTAAAATTTCCCATCTGTGGAAAATGTTCAAAATGACAGATGGGAAAGGTTCTATGTTTATGGCTTAAGAAGGGAGATTATGGCTAAACAGCTGGTACTCAATCAGCCCTTTTTATTTTGGTGTTCCTGGATGGAGTTATTATGTAGGACTTGGGCTTTTATACCAGACCAGCATAAAAAGGGGTTGCCCTGGCTGCCTCCGCCTGTACCAGAAACCACAGTGAACCAGAGCAAGGGACTAGTTCGAAAGATGGCTGGTTCAGTGGGTTAGTGTGTCAGTCCTGGGTGTCTGCCTCGTGGGAATCCTACTCCACCCCTGCCCTCCCTGCAGACCCTGTTTCCAGGGGTTGTTTCCTCCCCTTCTGCTGACTCTGGCTTTTCCTTGTTGTGGGCCTGGATCTTGGAGGTGGTGCTGGTCTGTGTGCCCTTTTCCTGTTCCTGCCCCGAAAACCCTCTGCCTCGTTGTGCACTGATGCTACCTGACTCCTGTTAAGAGTTCAGAGGTAGTGGAAAATGAGCCCGTAACACCAACAGAATGATTAAGTGACATATAAATCTTTAAGAACTCAAAATCCTGAGCTCTCTGCTCCCTCTGACCTCTTCCATCCCCACCCTGCCTGCCACTACCACAGCAGCACCCTGCCCTTCCTGCCGCCCAGTCGGTGCCTTTCCATGCAACCCTGACTTGGCTTTGCCTCTGTCAGAGACCTTACTTCTGACCCTTGTCAGACTCAGAGAGAGAGAGGGAGAGAGAGAGACAGAGACATACACACACCATGGCTCACACTGTGCCCCCACCAACCTCTCCCTCCCCTCGTTCAGGGATGTCTGGAATAAATCCTTTACTAGTTGCATCTCAGTGTCTCTTCCTTCAGGAAGCCTGCCTGGATTCTAAGTAACAATTTGAGTTCCTCCTTGCTGCTGCTTCAGAAGTGGCCCTGGTAGCTCCTTTTCCAGTTGCCTGGCGACTCAGGCTCCTCACCTGTTTTTCTGTTCTCCGAGGCTGTGCAGTACCGCTGACTGGCACCACTGCCCCCTCCTTGCCTGCCTGAACTTTTCTAATTCTTCTTTTTGGTTCCAGCTGAGTTTTTCTCCTGTCATCGCCTCTCTCTATTCTGCCTTCCCAGATTCTTCCATAGATCCTGACCACCTCCCTCCCTCCTCTCCCACACCCTGAGTTTCTCTACTTGCAATAAGCTGCACTCGACTCTAAGCTCCCTTCCCATCTGCTTTCATGTGTCACTTCTGCAGTAACCAGCTTTGCATGAGTTGTTTCTGTCACATCCTTTTGTCCATGTCTGCTAGGTTGCCCATTTCCTGGACCACCACTTGAGCCCGGGCTGTTCTCAGCAGCACAGGTGGCGCACTTTGCCCTCTTTGTGCTATTAGTTTTCTAGGCAGTATGCACTGGGGGTCTGCCTGGCACGACTAGTTCCTGCTCAGCTGGCCCTGTGTGTCTGTGGCACTCTGCTCTGTGGGGTCCTCGGTGGCTGAGGAGAGGGGGGAATTCGAGCATGAGCCCTTGTCCCTGTGGAACTTGCACTGTGAGGACATACTGATGAGTTTGGAGGGCGTAGCAAACAGCTACCGGGCCTTTGCTCTGGGAAGCTGAAGGACAGGGCTGCCATGGCCTGTGGCCACAGACTCTGGGCGGCAGCTCTGCTTGAGAGAGGTCAGCCATCTTGCATGTTCCAAATTGTTTCTAGAATTGATTCGTCCAGTTCCAGCGCTGTGATGCCATTTGTTGACCCGAGTGGCTCGGGTGACAGACTACTGCGGTTTTCAGTCATTGTGAGCTTTGGATACGTTTCTTGACTCTGGGTCATCTGGCTTCCTTCCTAGAGTGCCAGGCCTCACTCCAAGGAAATGGCGGAGACAGGTCGGCCGATGATGGAAACGTCTATGTGCACTCTTGTGTAATGGCTTCCGTACCTCTCCTGCATCCGGGTCTGCCCAGACCTCTAGCCTTTCTGCCCACATACTGCACTTCCCCATCCTGCCTAGCCCACCTGCACGGCCCCTTTGCAGTTCATCTGTCTTTCTCACCCACATCCTGTTCTCCAAAGTGGAACGAGCTGCCAGGCTGACCCTCAGTGTGGGAGGGCTTGGGGAATGAGATGCTCAGGAAAAACTCCCCAGAGAGGCAGGCCTAGCACTTAAGGGCCCCACTAAAAGCAGCTAGGTCCATCTGCTCTGTGGCTTCTCTGCACTGCTTTGAGAAAACAGCTCGAGAGGTTCCCCCTAAGCTCCAAGGTTTACTGTCACCCTAGTTTCCTACCCCAGATCTTTGGCTGGTTTTGTCCATGTTGATTGACATTTCTTGGGTGAGTTGCAGTTGAACTTTTTGTCAGGGCCTGCTTTGTGACTGATCAACCTCTGTGAGGATAAACTAGGGAAACATGGGATCAAAAGGTAGTGTTTGTCCCGGAATACAGCTCAGAAAGCAAGGGGGTATGGGAAGCCAGGAGGAAAGGAGCCAGGAAATGAGGAAGCAGCAGGAAGGGTGCTGTCTCTTGCGGTTTCCGTTAAAACAGTGGTTCTCAGCCTGTGGGTTGTGACCCCTTTGAAGGTCAAACAACCCTTTCACGGGGGCTGCCCAGTTCATAACAGTAGCAAAATGACAGTGATGAAGGAACAACGAACATAATTTTCTGGCTGTGGGGTCACTCCAACGTGAGGAACTGTATTAAAGGGTCATGGCACTAGGAAGGTTGAGAACCACTGGGGTAAACGAAGACCACTACAATGTCCAATTAGAATTATTGAAGTCTTTATTTTTCATGTCAGGCTTGCCTGGGCTGCAGCACAAATGTTCAAGGGAACCTCTCTGCAGACTGCAGCCCCTTCTCCCTGGCGGACTTTCTTTTATACCATTCAGGGAGGGTAGAACCCAGAAAGCAGAAGAAAAGGCAAGTCAACATACATACATCACTAAGTGGTATTGACAAGTGAAACAAAAGTATATTCAGGTAAAGTTTCAGTTGGTTTATAATCCCATTTCTGGATTTTGTCTCTAGCTTGTCCTCAGGGGGGGAGGGAAATGGACACTCCTGTCCCTGAGAGAAAGACTTAGGGCATCTCTGGATAAGGGGAGAGGGTAGTTTAAACAAGAATTGCTCTGAGGGCACTTACAAACCTGCTGATTTAACATTGTGATGTTAAAAGGGCGGGAAATGCTCTCAGGGGAAAGTGTTCTGCTTAAAATGTGACATGAGCATGGGGATTGCTGGCAGAGGCAGGGCACAAAATGGGGATGAACTGCCAAATAGAAAACCAGTTTATCTGTAAACAACCAGACAAACCACTGGAAAAAGCTTTGAACAATAGTCTTTTTTTCAAAAGTCATAGTATTTTCCCACATACTTTTTGAAAGCCGGGTTGTGTTGAATTTACTCATACACCGTTCTTGAGTGGAATTGGACGTATCAGTCCTAGAAACAATCTGAAACATGGGAGAAGGCTGACATCTCTCAAGCAGAGCTGCCGCCCAGAGTCTGTGGCCAGAGGCCATGGTAGCCCTGTAATGGGGTTTTCTCAATTCTGGCCACGAGAAGAAAGGCCCTAGGTGCAAACCCAAAGATGAGAGCTCCTTGGGACTGAAAACATAGGATGCACTGTAGAGCTGAGGGGTCTGGTAGCTCTGGAGAGGTGTCTCTTGGGTCGTCCAAATGGACTGTGCGTCCTGTGGGATCCCGGGGGTGGAATCCTTGACTGGTGCCATCAGGAGACAACATACTCCGTGCCCTTCAGAGAGAGAATGTGGGACAAAATTTCCTCCTGAAGCTCCCAGGCTCTGGATAGCAAAGCCCCAAGTATGTGTTTTGCACAAAGGGCACCTTGCTCAGAGGGCCGGGCTGCAGGAGGCTCCAGTTCCTGCCTGGTGCTCTGAGGAGGGCTGAGGAAATGTGTGCGGGAACTTCCTCTCACAGTGGCTGCTCGGTGTGCTCACTTTCTAGGACTCATCAGCGAGAGAAGAGGATGGAGTTAGCATTAGTGTGATGCTCAGGACTGCAAGCATTGGCACCTGAGGACAGAAGACCACTTGTTTCCTAAGGTCCCTGTAGGGCAGTGGTTCTCAACCTTCCTCATGTTGCTACCCGTTAATACAGTTCCTAGCGTTGTGGTGACCCCCAACCTTAAAATTATTTTCATTGCTACTTCATCACTGTCATTTTGCTACTGTTATGAATTGGGCGACCCTCGTGAAAGGGTCATTTGACCCAACCCCCAAAGGGGTCGCAGCCCACAGGTTGAGAACTGCTGCTTTAGGGCCACATAAATAAAGGACTCGAATCAAGCTTTGGTGGACTTCTTGGTCTGTTTTTCCAGGATTTGAAGACAGTGGGAGGCGCCTGACCCTTGGAGAATGAGTAAGCAGCAGGTGTGAGGAGTGCCGGTGCCGCCCTGCCTGCGCCTGGGTCTCCTGCAGGTGGAGCTGGGAGCAGAATGAGCACAGTGAGTTTTCCTCAGCTTTGGGGCTTGGCTTGGCTTTCCAGAGCAGAGCAACTCCCTGGCAGCATGGCATGTTAGCCAGAGCCCCACAGACATGCTTTCAAGTCACCCATTTCTCACGGTTGCCAGCAAAGTGTGGTGCTGTGGCTGCTGGCAGGCAGCAAGTAGCTGTTGAGAGCCCAGCTGTTTTGTGTCTTCTGGATAATCCTAGGTACCCCTAGGATAGAGCAGGTGCGTCCGAGACCAGAGGGTGGGGTGGACAAACACTAAGCTAGGTCATGGTCCCTGGACGCTTGTGTGCCCTCCTTTCCTCCCTCTTTCTGGCCAGCCCTGTCCCCACAGTGCTCTAGGCCCACTGCACTGCAGAGAAGCAAAGGCCTCTGCTTGGCTGGATGCACCCTCCCCAGGGAGGAGGCAGCTGCTCTGACCCTGAGGTCTCAGGGTCAGTTAAGGTGGTGGTGCAGTGATCAGGTTGTCAAGCTGAGCTGAGGGCTTGTGAGGATTTTGCTGGCTAGAAAGGAAAGAGGTCGAAAGAATTTACGATACATTTGTACAGCCTGTGAAAAGCTATATGGCCCTGCCTCAAAATAACTGGGAACAGAAACTCTATGATCTAGCAATCTCATTGCTGGGTATTACCCTAAGGAAGTAAAGAGCCCCCCCACAAAAAAAGCCATAATACACAGACATAATGCACTTCCGTGTTCATCACAGCACTGTTCACAGCAGCAAGAAGATAGAAACGGCTTGAATGCCCATCAGAATACTATCCATGATGCCACGGTCCACTTTTATGACGTGGATGGACCTGTAGAGCATTGTGCTGAGTGAAGTTGGCAATCAGAAAAGGTTAAATATTGGGTGAGACCATTGCTGTAAGGGTAAAAATCAAGACAGATTTGCATATGAAAGGGAACAGACTTTGGAGACTCCTAAGAGAGGGAGGATGAAGCAACTGGCCGTCACTGACAGTGAGAGGGAGGCTGGCGACCAGTAGAAGGAGAAGGGAAATCACAAGGGGGGTCGAGGCGGGGGAGTTGATAAGTGGTTTGAACTGTTGATTGTAGACAGTTGGAGGTTTGAAATCTCACCACCACCTACATTATAATAAAAATAAATGTTTTAATAAAATACAGATGACTCCAGATAGAGAGAGTGTTCGTCTGGGTGGACGAGAGAAACAAATTCATAGACACTCATGTGTATAAGAAAGAGCTTTATATACAAGAGCAGTTGAATATTGAGAAAAGGTCCCAGCTCAATTCAGATCAAGTCCGTAAGTCCAATATTAGCCCACATATCCAATACCAATCTATAAAGTCCTCTTCCGACTCACAAAACACATACAATGATGCTGAATGCAGGAAGATCACAGGCCAGTGCTTGGGAAGTCCTGTGGATCCAGTGGTATTATAAGTACCTCAGCGCTGGCAGGGGTCTCCACGTGGCTCCTCCAGCTCAGGGCACTAGTGTAGTTCCATGTGTCTTGTCTGCTGCAATGTCTCCCAGGGAGTGAGGAGAGAGAGTGTCTCCCACCTCCAAGGAGGAATACAGGAATTTCCGGTATCCTCAGGAGAAGGCCATGCCCATCCAGAGGTCACATTTCTATATCTCAGTTGATACTCTAGACTCCACTACACTCTTGGTAACTGTCACAGAGAGAGTCTTAGCAAGTATTCCAGAGTGGACAGAGCATGGACTCCTCCTGCTTGCCTTGTCTCTGGCCTCAGTCTGTACTCACAGTCTCCTTCACTTTAAGATGGACATGGGCCCCTCCTGCCTACTCCAGTGCATTCCCCAAGCCCGGTTCACCTGCTCCAGGCTGCATGGAGCCCAGCCTCTGGGTAGCAGACCCACATGCCTGCCTGGATAAGGGGTCTCTATAGGAGGCTGTGTGTATGCGCTTTTGACTTGCCAACAATTGGATGTAGCAAGAGTTTTACCTTCTGGGACTTGTCTTCTCCGTATTGTTTGGGTGGTTCTTTCCCTTTCTCTGTAAGCAGTGTTCTAGAATTTAACATCTTAGAAGGACCCCAACCCCAGGCGGACTCCCTGGTGGCCTGTGGCGCTTAGTGGTCACAGCAGTTTCCAGAGTACGCGTGACTGTTGTCTTTTCCCTCACTGCCCCAGAGAAAGCGTCGTGGCGGAGCGGCACATTCCAGACAGGCCCAGAAGCGGACTCGAGACGTGCGCTCCACACCTGAGATGGCTGTGGAGGCAGAGCCCATAGAGCTTGTGGAGAGTGGTAAGCTTGCCTGGTCTCTGGAGAGGGCAGGTGGTGCCGCAATGGCCTTGCTGTTCGCCCACCAGTGACCTGTTGGGCCTGCTACAGAGTTGGTCCACAATGAGTTAATGATATAAAATCCTTAGAGCAGTACCTAGCACTTTACTACGTAGGGGTGTGCTGTGGGCAGCATGTGGCAGGGTCTGTAGAACACCCACTGAAGCTCAGATTCATCGACAGGCATCCATTGCCAAGCCTTTTTTGGTACTTAGCCTGTGTACTCTGGCTCCTGTATGATCCAAGACTCCTCAGGATTAGAGATGGCCTTTCAGTGGGGCGAGCACTTCAGCCTCCTGGAAACCTGCAGGTTGAGTGGTAGGAACTGCCCTGGGCCCGCCTTTTCTACTGTTTGAAATCACTTTATTTTGGGAAGTACTCAGCTTTCAGCCTGTGTTTTCCATGAAGATAGAACACTGAGTAGGAAGGCAGGCTTGTTGGGACAGCCGTCTGTGGTGGCAGGAGAGCTGGTTGTGGTAGGGCAGAGTGGGCATAGACTGGATTAACTGTGGGAATGGCTGTGGTAGAGTCAGAGAATATCCTGCAAACAGCCAGGTTTAGCTTCCACTTAGAGCTAGTTTTTGTTTGTGTCACCCTGTACTGCCTAGTTGATGTTTTCTGTGTTGGTGAACACACCGGCCTGTGCTCAAATGTTTACAGTGCAGCAGGCATTGAGTGCCTGTTTCAGGCTATGCCACCCTGAATGTAAACTCAGTGGCAGGTTGTGCCCCCCTTCTACCCCCCACCCAAAATGTTGTCACCCATGAATATACGCTCCGTGCCCCTTCACACATTCTCCCCAAACGCCTCACACCCTTTTCCCCTCTAGATGACCACTCGTCCATCATCTTTGGTGTTTTTGTTCGCTGATTTCCTGTACAGGAGCCCCAGCCCCTTTGTCCTGACTCCCTCGTCTGCATGGCATCTGCTGTATTGACAAATTGCAATCACCTATAAGAATCTGCTCTCCCGGTCTTTATTTCAATAAATCAAGGTACATGGTTGTTTGGTTTGTTCCCCTCATGCTTGTTCAATGCTCTCTTTTGAAGCTGGAGATGAAATTGTGGACCTCACCTGTGAGTCCTTGGAGCCTGTGGTGGTCGACCTGACGCACAACGACTCTGTCGTGGTGAGTGGGCCCTGCTGAGAAGGGGTTGGTGGCGTGGGGCCCAGCAAGGCAGGCGTTTTAGGAAGATGGAGTGCTGTCACTGTGCTCCATGGACAGTGGATCCCATTCAGGGAGACACCTTCATTTCTGGCCCTCACATCTCGATGCCTTATTTGGCTTCAGTGTCCAGTTGGTGTCCTGTACATAACCCCTCATAAAACTAGGGAATTGTGAGGATTGAGGGAGGGCCTCTAGTTGAGTACCTGGCGAGGTGGAACCCACCTGGAGGGGCATGGCCCACAGGCTCAGCACTGGATAGTCCCTCAAGTTGAAGAGCAGCTGCCAATTAGTGTGACCCTGGAGGACGCAGGTACCTGCATTGCCATCTGATGCCTTGATTGTGTTGTGACTCCAGGGTGGACAGGCTTGAACTGGCTGCTTGTGTCCCTTCTCCCAAGACCAGTTAAGGGTCTTAGAGGATGGCATGGGCCCTGTGTGCATCCTGCGATGATGGGGCCCGAAGAGCTCCTTGTCCCTACCTATGGGGCAGAGCTGCACACCTCAGTGCAGGCTGGGAGGCTCAATGGCCTCTCTATAGCAGTTACCCAAAATGGGCGATGCCACTCCTTGGAGGTGCTGGAACAATCTAGGGGGCTATAGAAGCAGATATGTACATGTTATATCCTGAGTCATAGGCTGTGTTACATTTTATCATTGTGAGGGTGCTAAGTAATTTTTTTTGTACAGAGGGCAGTAGGTCAAATAACCATGGGGGCCGGTGGTTTAGAGCAGGAATGGGAAACTTTTCTGGCGGCAAGGGCCATTTGAGTATTTTAACATAATTGGCAGACCGTCCTAGGTATATTTCATGAACTCACTCCTAGAGTGCAGGAGCACTGGTTGGTCTAGCCGTTGCACACTGGGCTGCTAACCGCCGCAACGTCCATAGTTTGAACCTACTAGCCGCTCCACGGGAGAAAGATTGGGGCTTCTATTCCTGGAAACAGTTATGGTCTCGGAAACTCACAGAAGCAGTTCTCCCTTGTCCTATAGGGTCTGTGAGTTGGCATCCACTTAATGGCAGTGGGAAAAGAATGTGATGGCTGAACTTCTCTTTCATGAAGCATTGATGTCAGCTGGCATTGGTGATTGCTGGGGACTTAGACGCCCCACATTTCCTAGCACTGTCAAGGAACTGCCACACTTAGCTGTTGCTGATCTCATCTGCAAAGGAGGTGGCATGGCGGCAGCTGCCATGCTTCGGTGAGGGACAGTAGGTTGCCATGGTGTGAGCTGGAGACTGCCCATTCCAGAATTTGCCATCATCCCAGGACTCGGGGGTGACCTGCAGACCATTGCTTCCTGGTTGTGCTTAGAATGGGCTTTACTGAGCCACCTCCAGGTCGCAACAGCAGAAACCAGAGCGTGAGCAGGTTTAGCGTGAAAACCACTTGGCATCACTGTCAGACTTTACCCCACTTTACAGCTCACAGCCCAAGGACCAAGGGGACCTCTCTCTGTTCCTCAGCAGGAGCCAGTCGTTTCCCTGGAGACTGATTTGTATTTGCAGAGCCAAACAAGGGTGACCTTCGTTTACCTGCCTGCCCTCTGCTTGGACTTGAGAAGTCTGTTTTCTGAGATGCATCTCTGCCCACAGGCCAGGTGCCAATTAGCTCTGAGAAAGTGTGGCAAGTCCTCTCAAATGGTGTGCTTTGATTTGTTTTTGCTTTGGATAGTGCAAGAAAAAGTTGGCGATCTTTTCGGTGGTGTCAAAGATGTAGGTGCCCCAAGTGCAGGTGACTGTGATAAAGACTGTGTTTCCTGTGTGGGGCGGGATCGGTTCAGCTGTCTCACAGAATGCCAGGAAATTTACAGGGCAGTCAGAGACAAGTAGGAGTTGCCCCCAATAGTTGATGTTTGTCCAGGACTCCCTGAGTGCGCTCCATATCCTCTTACCCAGACTCGTCAGGAAAAAGCTGTTTGATGGAAACGACAAAGACTGACAGGAGAAGCTGCACTAAATATAAATCATTCACGGCAGTGCAGAGGGCTTCAAAGGGTCGTGGAAAATTCAACTGCCTTTTAATTCCAATTTTCCCACGAACTATTGAAGCCCCCCCCCAGTTTGTCTTTGATTTGTTGTCAGATGTCTCATTTTCCCTATAAAGGCAGTGGTGTGTGTGTGTGTGTGCGCGCGCGTGTGCAGCTCGAAGCCCTCGCTGTTAGCCATCGTCACCAGCAATGTGAAATTGTAGGCATTCTGTGATGGGAGGAGAAGCCGTGGGGTGGAATGTGAGGTCAGCAGTTTAAAACCACTCCGTGGAGAGAGGAGGCTTTCTGCTCCTGAAAACAGTCTCAGAGATGCTGGGGGTGTCCTACTCTTTTAGAGGATCCCCATGAGTCAGAGTCAGCTTGATGGCAGCAGTGAGTTTGGTTTGAGTGATGGATTTGCCAGAGAGCATCCCATTGTGGTTACAATTTCTATTTTCCGGTAAGAAATAAGATCGAATACTTAGTCGTGTTTGTTGGTGGTTTATCCTCTTTTGTGAAGTGCTCGTTTGAGCAATTCTTTTACTCATTTTCAACGTGAACGTCTGCCTCTGTCTCTGATTTGTTAGGACTTGGCTTGCAAGTTATGAGTGTGATCCCACTGTTAGTTCTGCGCTCTGTCTTCACCGAGACCTCTCTTTCATTTCCTCCCTGCAGAAGTCCTCCGTGGTAGCGTGGTAGGCCCTTACCCTGCACCACGCACAGTAGATGGCTGAACTGCTTTTCGCACTTAGGCCTAGCACACGCACCAGTCTCAGAGTGGATTTGGTTGCAGATGTTCTTCTCTCCTGCTTCTCAGGTGGATCATCTACCTTTCCCAGCAGAGTTGGCCCCCAACTTAAAGTGGCTAACAGCTACCAGGAACCGCCTGGTTTTGTGTTTATCACTTGTGTTTTTCGTGTCTGATCCAGTGAATGGCTTGGTGTAGCTCTCTAGCCAGTGTCTTGTAGCTCCTACCAAATGACTGGATGAGACTAAGGGATTAGATCACTCACTATACTGTAATATGGCTCCATACTATCCTTGCGGGGTGTTTCCATGAAGTTGATCGTCAACTCACAGTGACCCTGTGGGAGAGTAGAGCTGCCTCTTTGGATTTCTGAGCTTGGAGTCTGTACAGGAATAGACAACCTCATCATTCTCCTGGAGCTGCTGCTGACTTCAAACCACTGATAGTGTAGCTAGCAGGTTTACTGTATAATCTGGGATGTCACTAGAGCTGCTCCCCTCCCTAGTGGGGTGGGACTATGCAAATAAAGGTGCATGGAGTCCTAATGTGAGCATTGGTCAGTTTTGCCATCTTGCTAGGTTTAAGGTGAACCATCTCAGAGCCTGAAAGGGGGGAATCTCACTGTCAAGAAAGAAGAGGCAGAGGGAGCATGCATGCCTCTATGCCGAACTTCCTTGGTCCAGGAGACAAACTGCTTCTGGTGAGAGGTAAAAAGAAGCAGAGGTGGAGACTTGCAGCAACGTAACAAGAGATGAGCAGGAGCCAGAGCACAGTGGGCTTCCTGGTCCATGGAGCAGGGAGAGCTGAGTGCCTTGGGGTAAGGGGCGAGAGGCAGGAGGTTTGCTTAGCAGAGTGGGTATCAAATCAGCAGAGCTAAAAGAGCTTTGTAACACAGGCTGGGAGCTTGTGGTTCAGTGCTGGAGGAGCAGAGAAGCGTGCCTGTGGACATAGCTCAGATGCTATCCTGACCTGAGAACTATCCTGAGCTGTTTCCGTTCTGAGTTGTAACCTTTCAACTTCTCCTGACAGACCCTGTAATTGTCAGTGAGCTCAGAACTCTCCAATCAAACCGAGGGAGTGTGATGGTTGGTGCCAGACTTGGGGGAAAGGTTGGTAGGTGGAGACATGTCTGGCTCCTCCTTCAGCGGAATGGCCCTTGTGAGGTTTGAGACAGTCAGACACTACCTCCACACCATTTCTGCACAATTTGCTGCTGTTAGCATGCTCCCTGTTGGTTTGTTTTGTTTTTTTATCATTTTAACCTAGCAATCCTTAGATTTTTGAATCAGTGGTCATATTCTCAACAAGGACAGTATTGTATATCAGTGTTGAATTTTTATGACTGCATTTTTGCCCCTTTAGCATGTGAAAGGGAGAATTGCGCTTTTTTTGCACTAAGCCAACCATAACCGTGTCGTGGCTGTGATGCTCTGTCCTTCTGTATGTTGTTGGGCTCGGTTTGCTGAGCTTTGTTCAGTGTGTGGTTCTTGTGTCGTCTCACATGGTGGACATGCAGAACCTGTGCAACTTCAAGGGGCGTCAGGGCCGAGATCATCCCAGCGCTGGTCGCTCTCCCCTCAAACCTTGTCGGCCATCCCTCTGATACCCCCTGCCCTCAAGTCTTTTCACCAAGTAAGTCTAAATATAGCCATCCTTCCCATGCACACGCTCTGCCTCTCTGCCCGTTCAGCAAGCCATTGCAGTAACCACATGGTCAGCATCAGGTTGTCACCCTTCTTCAGTGCAGGACAGCTCTGCTCTCATGACCACGCAGGCCTCCTGAGGACAGGCTTTTCTTGGCCCTCCATTTGTCACCCCAAACTTGGCCTCAGGACCCTTTGGGCCTCTTGTCTTTGGTGTTTTAGCCCTTGTCCCCTGTTGGCCTTCTGTCTTTGTCCTCCTCTTTTCCTTCTTTCTGGCTTAAAAATCTCTGACCGTGATACGAATGAGAGCATGTATGAAGAGGCTTTGAAAAAGTTTGTGGGGAAATTAATTATCTTTAAATTACATTTTCCCATAAACTTTGTGAAGCCCCCATATCCATAAATGACTTTTCAGGTTCAAGGCATGGCCCCCCCACTAGGGCCAGGAACCTATTAGCCTAGATAGTTTGGATAACTTGGTGAAGTGCACCATCACCTTCTGTTCTATGGAAGATTTTCTAAGTTTAAATTTGTTCCAACTGATAGAACTCTCCAGCTTAGGTGTCTGGGCCTAGCCATTTAATTAGCTTCAGTAACTTTAGGCTTTGAGGAGTTTAGGGTTTTCACCTGTGTTTGTCGCGTATGTCTGTGGGTCTGTTGTGGTGCCTCCTTTCCCATGCCTGTTTGTGGTGATTGTGTGTCTTCAGACAAGCACCCCTGAGAGTTGTTGGCTTCACTTGGTCTTTCTGTTAGCTTCATGGGTCCCTGAAAGTTTGGGTTTTTTATTTCTTTAATTTGATTTTCTTCCTTTATCTTGCTATTCATTTTCTAACGTATTTGCATCATTTCTTTTCTAATGAATGCATTAAAGATGGTTGTGTCTCCTGTTGAGGTATACTGCATTGCTGTATTGTACATGAGTTAAGAACATTTCTTTAATTCCTTGAGTGTTGTCTTTGACTCCTGGTTCATTTACGAGTATGTTTCTTAGCCGCCACACATACAGGAACCTTCTTACCGTTTCATTGCTCGTGTTTTGCATTGCGTTTTGGTCACAGAATATCTTGTTTGAGATCACATCTGTAATGGGTTGGCCTGCCTATCCCGCGTGTACCCCCTGCCCTCCCCGTCACTTGCCTTAGACCTGGGCTTTGGGCTCTGTCCTCTGAGAAGCTTAATCAAACCATTGGGTTTTGAGAATCTTCTGCTGTCTCATTTCCTTGGGTTATTGTTGCCCTTTCCAGTTTGAACTGACCACCTATCACCACCACCCCTTTTTTTGGTCATCTCTTTTAATTACTAACAAAGAACTTTTCTCTTGGCTTTGCCCTTTTCTGTGGGGAGATTGATCCCGAGAGCCTGCACCATTTTTCCGCTGTTTCTGCTCACTGCCAGGCTCTGAATTGGAGGTGGGGCAGGGCACCTTTTCTCAAGAGGCTGGGACTGAGAGTGAGGTTGCAAGCAGTGCCACTGGCTATGGGCTGTCTTCCTCCGTTGACTTTCTAAAGCTGAGTCCTCTGCAGTCAGCCTGGTTTTTCTGGGTGCCTGTCTGGCTTGCGTCTGCGGTGCGATGTCATTCAGAGGCTGTAGTAAAAGACTCGGTGGGAGCCAGAGTCCCTCTTGTCCTGTGTCTGTCTGTAGAGTAGTATCTGGATGGAGGGACGTGGGTAACACAGTAACACATTGGTTCCCAAGCTTATTTGACCCATTTCCCCTGTCCCAGAGAAAATGACCTTGCACCCCCCTGGCACAGGATAAATTCTGCAGCCCCTCCTCTAGGGGGCAGTGTCGCACACTCGGGGAACAAGCATTTAGAGCACAGACCCAGAATTGAGCCCCACTGCAAATGCGGATTGGTTGCTTGCAGAGAACTGACATGTGGCCCCACTTTGCTGGTGTCCTGGCCTTGGCACTGGTGGCTGGGCTAGAGAGATGTGGCAACCTCACTGTGAGCTCCCCATTTTAAACTTCATGTGGGTGGTTTCTGCCTGCCACCAGGAGCATGAGCACACACGGTGATGCTGGTTGCTGGGCAGGGACCTTCCATTGAGTAGATTACGTCTGCTGCTCCCTGTGGGTAGCGGGTGCCGAGAAGTCTGTCAGAGCAGGCTCCTGGCTTGGGGCAGTCACTTCCAAGATGCTTCAATGCCTTGACCCGGAAGTGGTTGTCTCTGGCTGCAGTGAGGACTGGGGCAGTGTCTTTGAACTTAAAGAAGCTGGTCTTGGGCACTGGCACCTCTGCTGGGGTGCTTTTCAGTACCCAGGGCCAAGGGTCAGTAATGACCAGTCTCCTTCTTTGATGCCACTCTGAGCCAAGAGAAGATCAAGAGGGATGGGCTGTACTACATGTCAGAGAAAGAGGGGGCGGGGGCAGGAGAGGAGCGGGGACATCTTTGGTACCCTCAGGTACATAAGAATTGAATTGATCATAGTACTGGCATGCACCACTCTCATGGGTCCCCACACGCCATCTTCCACGTGTCTTTATAGCTCATTATTTTTAATCACATTGTCAGCATTGGAGCCTCACTCCGAGGGAAGGCTCAGCCCTTTGCTCGGGCGCTCTCACTCCCAGAGGCTGTGTGGGGTCTCAGGCAGCACTGTGAGTAAGGTGCCTCTTTGACCCCCACCAGATGCACATAGGAAGTAGCCCGGCTAGGGAGAGACCACGCTGGTGGTCAGCGGTGAGGCCCCAGGCCTGGGTGAGGGTCTGTGACTGACAGGGAGAAGTGTCCAGATCTGTTCTTGCTGGGCGGAAACAGGGCCTCAGGGCTCTTCCTCAGAGGGTTTGAGGTCAGGTCCTCGCAGCAGGTTCCTCACGGCTTCATACATTTGAAGTTAGATGTGCCTTAGTTTTGTCACTTAAGAACTAGGTTTTTGTTTGTTGTTGTTAGATGCCATCAAGTCAGTTCCAACCCATAGTGACCCCGTGCACAACAGAACAAAACCCTGCCCTGTGTGCGCCATCCTCACCATGGTCCCTGTGCCTGAGCCCACCGTTGCAGCCACTGTGCCCGTCCACCTCATTGAGGGCCTGCCTCTTTGTCGCAACTGCTCCACTTGACCAAGCGTGATGTTAGGTTTTTGTTTGTTTTCATTGAATACCTCATATCAAACTGATTGCTTCTCTCTTTTGTGTTTATCCTTCCCTCCCTTTAACAGATTGTGGAAGGTGAGTGCCTTCATATTTGGGGCGTGGGGTGGGGGTGCAGGGTTCTTGCCGGACAGCCCTCTGGGGCAAGGATGAAGGCTGGGAGACATCTCTGAAGACGTTGCACATTCAGGCCTCTCTTGCTTGGGGAGGTTCCACTTCCTACACTGACTTGGGAGGAAGTTGCCAGCCTTAAAATGGACATTGGCTCAGCCCTCTGCGGGAGGGATGGGGGTCTCTGTGGGGTGGGGCATGGGAACAGAACTCGTGGCCTTTTCCAGTCGGGGAGGGTGGGTAGGCAGTCTGGGGAGGTCCTGACTTGATATCACCCCTCAAACCTTAGAAAGGAGGCGTCCCCGGAGGACTGCCAGGAGACTGCGCCAGGACCATGCTGACAGCTGTGTGGTGAGCAGTGACGATGACGATTTGCCCAGAGACAGAGATGTGTACGTGACTCCACCCACCCCCAGAAACGCCAGAGAGGAGGGCACGACAGGACTCAGGTACAGCCCTTTCTCAGGGCGAGGGTCTCAAGGGCTTTCCAGGGCTTCAGTGCCCACCCAGGATGCAGAGGGAGCGGGTTGCAGAGCTGGCCTGCGCTGCCCCGGGGACCATGCTGGGTCAGGGACTAGGAGGCGAATGGAGATACCTGGGCCAGGTGTGAAGGACAGGCGCACAGCCCCGAGCTGCCGACACCAGGAAGGTGGAGTGGGCCCAGCTGGCTGTGGATGGAGCTGGCATTGAGGCTCAGGCCCTGGCTTTACTCTCTTAAGATTCGAGGTGGCATTGAGGGGTTGGTATATGCTTGCTGGGGTGAGGACAGGGGTCCTCTGGTATTAGCACCCTTAATTACTGCCCTTGGACAGCCTGCTTCTAACAAGCAGATCTGCGGGGTACCTGTGCTGGGGCAGGAAAGGCTCTGGTAGAAGGAAGCTCTCTGAGGGACTTCCTCAGACAGTGACAAGATCCCCTGTGTTTCTAGGTCCTCTGGCACAGTCAGCTGTCCAATCTGCATGGATGGATACTCCGAGGTAAGCCAGCCTTCTGGCCTGGGTGGGAACCACACCAGTGACTGGGGTTAGGAAGTCCTTCTGGTCAGCATGGGGCTGGTCTGTGTGTACTGAGGGAGAACGTGTGGTCCCAGCCTGACCCTACGCAGAAACTGCAGATAGTTTCTGCCCCCTCTGCCTAGTCCAGCAGCCCTGAACCTTACTGAGCCCTACGTCTTCCATGCACTGAGACCGCTCATGACCCTCAAGCTGCTGCCACAGTCCCACCAGGGAGGAAACCCCAGAGATCCCACCTTTGCCTGATGGGGCCCCTGGCCACGGTCACCTAAACTCCTGGCTTCGTGTCTTTCTAGATTGTGCAGAATGGCCGTCTCATCGTGTCTACAGAATGTGGCCACGTGTTCTGCAGCCAGTGCCTCCGAGATTCCCTTAAAACCTCCAGTACCTGTCCGACCTGTAGGAAAAAGATCAGCCACAAACGGTACCACCCCATTTATATATGAGGTCAATGGCTGCTCAGGGAGACCCCGACACTCAGGCGGCTTTGGGTATGTAAGCCACCTGCCTCTATCCCTGGCCTCACAAAGATTCAGAAGCCAACGCCCGAACCTTTGCCCGTTTCTTTATCTCTGCCTCCCCTTTAGATCTTTCTCTGTCTGGGGCCTTTGCAGATCAGACTCTCCATTCTGCTGCTCTCTCGGGTGATCTGGCCCCCGCCTAGGAGGCACAGGCAGTCCCTGTGTTCCATCTGGTTGGATTGTGAATCAGGGTCCCAGCTTCTTTTGGGAACCTGCATGTTTGCCGAGAAGTTTCCCCCGAAACCGAGCTTCCTGCCAACAGTGTCACAGCGGGGCAGGGTCTGGGCAGTGAGTGAACAAGTCTACCATGGCTTTCTTGGGCCCACCACCTCACCTCACAATGACCAAGCCAAATACAGTCCACCTGATTGAGGATCCCAGCTGCCAGAATGGCCCCAGGCCCCTGGATTAGCCCTCCAGCGTGCTCTTCCTGAGGAGTCAGCGGACAGCTGTGGTGTTTGGCCTGCACCTTAGCACCTGTGGACGGTGGTTTCTACACTTCCAGAGGCGCGCTCTGCAGGGTAACCCCGTTCCCTATGATTAAAAAAAAAGTGCAATAAAGCCCGATCTTCACTTCTCAGCATCCCGGAGATGTAGCTCTATGGGTGGCTCTGAAGCAGTGCCGTCTCCACTCTGTGTCTGTTCTCCAGCTGTTCTCAGGAACCTCATCGAGGCCCCAGCAGTGTCACCTGGCACAGGACTGCAGGGTCTGCCATGAGCCCACCGTCAGGTCCTCGTTGCCCTTTTCTGATACTGCCCCTCCTAGGCCGGCAACATGTTCTCCGTGCTGATCAGGCTCCTGGCTGCCCGAGCACAGGCATGGGAGGCCTGACCAGCTCCTCACTTCCACTCTGTTGCCCAGGTTACTGCTATCCCTCATTGTAAAAAGCTTAGCCCTGCCTGACCTCAGCTGGGCAGGCCTGGCTTCCTCACGTGCCACTTGGCCGTGAGGCTGCCCTCCAGTTCTCGGGGCTCTGTCACGTGGCCTTTGGACTTCTCCGTGTGCTTGGTCGGCAGAAGCCTGATAATATCGTGTCCAGAGGAGGAGTCCAGATTGCCCCCAAGGTGACCACGCTGCCCTGAGGGGACTGAGGCCACCTCCACCTCTTGCCCTCTTCCCTCCCAGGGCCTCAAGCCAAACCAGCAGCCTTCATGGTGGGACAAGGCCGCTTTCCGGCTTTGCTAGCAATAACTGACCTCCAGCTCATCCTTCTGAGGGAGCCCGGGCTCAGCACAGAGTTGGCTTCACACAGGATGGAGCAGAGAATGGCTTAGTTTTTGCCGCTGTGCAGGTGGGCTCACCTCCATTTAGTGTGAACCAGTCCCTTGAGCATCCTGTAGGGACGCATAGCTCAGTATTCACCCACAAATGGCCCCAGGGCGCCGGGGGTGCGACACAGTTGCGGTGACAGTGACGTTCCTGGCAGACTTCATGTAAATGCTTTTTTCTTTCATTCTTACAATGCCTGGACTTCAGCAGCCAGGCAGCCAGTTGACTGGGCCCAAGGCCGACACACCCATTTCAGAGTGTTTTCAGTTTTACATGTTATATAGCTTAAGGAGTAGTTTATTCACCTGAAATTAAATTGGGGGGAAATGGGTGTTTAGTTTCTTTTTTTGGATACTGCAGAATAGGAAATATTCACGTTAAGATGAGCCTCCTTGCCCCCTCCTTATTTGTACATAGGTCAACCCTTTATTTGCTACCTTTGAACTGTAACTATGTAGATCGGTCCATTTTGGACTCCTCTGCTAATCCTAAAAATGGAAATAAACCATTAATTTGAGCCAAATCTGTTTTTCATGGATTTCTATGCTGTTGGAAGCCAACCCCACCCTCCTTTTGCTGAAGGGTGGGCAGTTATCTGCTGATCCTGTTAACTAACCCAGAAGCTAGTGGATGGGGCAGTTCTTTGAGCTGGCTGCTGCCTGGGCGCACAGGAAGAGCTCAGTGGCCCTGCGGATGTGGCCGGGCCAGCCTGCACGAGCACATGATGGGGCAGTGCCTGGGAAGCAGAAGATGGGCTGGGCTGAGATTTCTCAACTCACTCTACACACCCGCCCTGTCATCGACCTGCAGTAAACTTCAGAGGCCTGCTTGGCTTTAGCAAAAAAAAAAAATGCCTCCTTGATGTGTGCTTATGCTCCTGGCCCAGCTCTGGCCTCTCAGAGCACATGTTAGTGTCGGAGATAGCCAGTCAGGCCCACCAGAAGCAAGAGGAGTTGCCAGGTGTAGGCTGTAGGCAAGTCTTCCAGCCTAAATATGGATTCTGAGCAGAGACCCCAGGCCTGGGGCCTGAAGACCTGCACAGTAGGGCCAGCCAGCCTGTGATTACCTCTAGGTGTTGATAATCATTTGTTGTGAATATGTACAGCAATACGTACCTGGGTTTCGGCACCAACTGTTGAGTAACACTTGAGGTACGTTCTGTGAGCTGTGCAACCAGTCTCCTCTTTCTGAGTTGTTCTCTGCCCCCTAAGGTTTCTACCTAGTCCTTTCACTGACTGTTGTTAAATTGCTCCCGTGGGAGGGGGGGGTGATCATGGTCGTAAGTGCCATCAGGTCAGCTGCCTTAAGCACAACCGAGGGAAGTACCACCCAGGCCGGTTCCATCCTCACATCGGTTCCTGTGCTGACAGACACCGTTAAATCCATCTCCTCGAGGGCCTTCCTGTTTTTGCTGCCCCTCTGCCAAATGTAACGTCCTTCTCTAGGGAGGAACCTCTCCTGACAACATGTCTGCAGTGTGAAGACAAAGTCTCAGCATCCTGGCCTCTAAGGAGCACTCTGGCCTTGCTTCTTCCAAGACAGACTTGGAAAACTTGCTCCCGTAGAGGTAAACCCAAACCAGACTCCCTGACATCAAGTGGATGCTGAGTGCTAGCGACCTCACAGGGTAGAATAGAACTTGCGCGTGTGTTTTCCAAGACTCATCCTTTTTGTTTTACAAGTGTAGAAAGCCTCATCTTTCTACCCAGGAACAGCTGGTGGTTTTGAAATGCTGGCCTTGAAATAAACCACCCCCAATCTAGTTTTGTTCTTTTTTTTGGGGGGGGGGGGCGTAAAATAGTAAGGTGCCGTGGTGGCACAGTAGTTATGTGTTAACTTAAAAGCAGTTCAAAACCACCAACTGCCCAAGAGAAAAATGGGACTTTGTGCCCCCTCCCATAAAGACTTACAGTCTTGGAAACACAGGGAGCACCTCGACCCTGTCCTATCGGGTCAGCATCGACTCAATGGCAGGAGTTTGTAGTTTGGGTCTTAAAGTGGTATCTTAACCTCTAGGAGTGCAAGAGTGGGAGGCGACAGTGGGAGTGCTGGGAAGCAGGAGTACACATTCTGTAACAATAGTGAGCTACAGGTGGGTGCATGGTGAGAACACAGGCTGAATATACTGAAGTTTGGTAGGATTCTTTGGTATGTGTGTTTACCTGTGCTACAAATACAACCTGAATTGGGGGGCGGATGGGGCGGGGTGGGAACATAAAGAGCAAAAGCGCAAACATCTTAAGGGAAAGAGCCACTGGTACTGGATGTTCAGGACCATACTCTGCAGACACTAAGGCTGACGGGCAACCTTGAGCGAAGGGACGGGTCTTAGAAGCTCACAGGCAGTCATACAAGGTGTGACTGTTGGTCTCCGCATCTGGAGGAGAGGAGTAAAACAAACGAATGCTTATGGCAGTGGTTCTCAGCCTTCCTAATGCCGCCACCCTTTGTACAGTTCATGTGGTGGTGACCGCCACCCCCATGGTGAAATTATTTTCATTGCTACTTTACAACTGTAATTTTGCTACTGTTAATAATTGGGGGTCCCCTGTGAGAGGGTTGTTTGACCACCAAAGGAGTTGTGACCCACAGGTTGAGAACCGTTGACAGTTAGTTCAATGGACTAATAATGGACCATGCAAACCACTTCTATGAACCTGACAGCAGAAGTAAACGGGGCCTGGCCACCACCCTTCCAAAACTGCTGAAAAAGATCACCTTAGGTCCTGGACAGAGTGGGAAAAAACCAAGACGAAACTCAAGAATTTTGAAAGACCAAACTTCCTGGTCCAGTCAAGACTGATAGGACCTCCTCGAGACTTGGCTCTTTGAAACCCGTCAGGCCTGTTGCCAAACTCACCCCTGAACCAAACAATTCATCTGTAGGGGGAACAGGATCACTAGGGAGGGGCCCACATCTTAGAATCGTGAGCCACTTGGGTTTAAAAGGCAGCATTTTACCAAGAACAGTTAAGAAGGCTTAGGAAGGAAGGATGGATTAACTGGATAAGTAGTTTTAGTTACACTGTGGGATGCAATCAATGACATGAAACAAAATGTCTCTATATTACTGGAACACTGAATTCCTGATAGAATTTTAAGCAAACAAAGCATCTTAACTACATTTCGATAGCAAGCTATACTGTTACCATATAGTAGTTAAATAGATTTTTTTGAATAATTTTTTTACATGATACCCCTCTCGATTATCCAGTTAGAACTCTGGACAGTTGAGGGTTTTGTTTGTTTGTTTATTTTATAAATCATTGGGGGCTGTCTTAGTCTGGGTAGACTAGAGAAACAAATTCATAAACGACGTGTATAAGAAAGAAGTTTATATACAAGAGCAATTAAACATGGAGAAAACATCCCAGTCCAGGCCAAGGCCATGAGTCTGATATTAGCCCATTTATGTCCGATACCAATCCATAAAATCCTCTTCAGACTCATGAAACACATGCAATGAAGCCAAATGCAGGACGATCACAAACCAGTGGGTAGAAAGTCTTTGGGTCCAGTGGCGTTGTAAGCATCCCAGTGCTGGCAGGGGTCTCTGTGGCTTCTCCACCTTCTGAGTTCTGGTTGCATCCATGTGGCTTGTCTTCTGCAATATCTTCTCGGGAGTAGCAGAGAGAGGTGTCTTGCACCTCCAAGGAGGTTGTACCACATTTCCCAAAATTCTCGGGAATGAATGTCATGCTCACAGAAGTCTCATTGGCTTTCTCCAGATTGACAGTCTAGACTCCACCCCTACACTCTTAATCCTTAAATTGACACCAGATTAGGTGACTGCCACGGGGGCTCTTATAATAATCCATATATCAGTTGTACCAAGCACATTTGTACATAGGTTGCCATCATTCTCCAAACATTTTCTTTCTACTTGGGCCCTTGGTATCAGCTCACTTTTTCTCTCCCTTCCCCACCCTCCCACCCTCGTGACCTATTGAGAAATTATAAATTATTGTTTTCATATCTTACACCATCTACTGTCTCCCTTCACCCACGTTTCTGTTGTTTGTCCCCTGCAGGGGAAACTGGTTGTACATCAATCTTAACAATTGGTACCATTTTCTCCGTCTTCTCCCCTCTTCCCCCTACCCTCGTAGTACTGCTACTCCCATTATTGTATCTGAGGGTTGATCTGTCCTGGGTTCTGTGTGTTGAGAGTTCTGTCTGTACCAGTGTACATGCTCTAGTCTAGCCGGATTTGTAAGGCAGGGCTGGGGTCATGATAGCAAGGGAGAGGAAGCATTGATATAATTGGGGGCTTCTGAAGCCTGGTACCTGATCCCCTCGACACCTTGTACTCACACAGGCTTGTGCACTTCTTCCATGTGGGCTTTGTTGCTCTCCTGCTAGATGGCTGCTTGTTTAATTTCAAGCCTTTAAGACACCAGACACTGTCTTCAAATAGTCAGGCACCATCAGCTTTTTTCATATTTGCTTATGCACCCATTTTTACTTCAGCATTCATGTTGGGAAGATGAGCATTAGAATGCCAAGTTATTAGAACAAAGTGTTACTGCATTGACGGAGGACTGGAGTGGGAGCCCAATGTCCATTTGCTACCTTGATATTTAACATTACAAGTATATAAACAGACCTATAGCCCTATCGTTATATATTAATATATTTACATACTTATATTTATACCTCTATCAATGTCTTTTGCCTCCTAGTTCTTTCCTCTATTTCCTTTTACTTTCCACCTGTCCCACTATCATATTTGACCATTCAGCTCTCAGTAATTCCTCCCACCTACCTTACACTTGATCAAACCCCACCAGGCATTCTACACCCTTCTCACCATCGATTTTTAATTTCTTGTTCCCTTGCCCTTGCCCCTGGGTTTGTTGGCTACCCGCTTCCTTTCCCCCAACTCTCCCTCTCCCCTGCCCCCCACTGTTGGGTTTTTCACATTCAGTCACATCATCTGCATATAAATGTTCTAATTGCTGTAGCTCTTTTCCTCACTGAGTTTACTAGCAGGAATGGTGGTTGTCTGAGTTTCCACATTTCATCATGAAATAGGATGTTTGCTGTAGATTCTTGGTCCATAACTTTATCAGGGAAAGGGGGTTTCTTTTCCTATCAAGACTTGCCTTTTGTTAACATTTTGTCTTCTGCTTTTGACTCATTTTGTCAAAAATGAGTGCCTGGTCTCATCAGTCTTTATTTCTGCAGTGGCCTTGGCCTACTAATTGCAGAGTCGGAGGGTCAAGCCCATTAACAGCTCCATTGGACTTCATAGAGTTTGTGGAAAACGGAATTAAAAGACAATGGGATTTGTCCCACTAACTTTTGAAGTCCCACCATATACTATGCTTAATTTGTTTTGCTAGTATTTGATCCAAAATAGTTTTTTTAAATTCATGTTTGTGAGTTTTATTGGCCTAGGATTTTCTTAGACTCTTTGTAAGGGCTATCACGGGAGTTTAACCAGCAAACACGCAAGCAATCTGATAGATACTCACTTGAGCAAGAAAGAGGCCTGTATGGTTTGATTTTGCCAAGCCTGGCATCTGAGCCCAGAGGCAAGTCATCCAAGAAGGGGATGTACCTCATGATCCCCACCCCGCACTGAAGCAGTTTGTCCCCCATTTCCTCATCTGCCGAGTCCTAAGAGTGAACACTCTTTCCCAAAATGGTCTGAAAGGTTTCTCTTCCCAGAGCAGATCCCCCTCCCTGCCTCTTCCTCTGAACTGATCTGCATTCCACATTCCTGTCTCAGGAGCCTGAGCTCCAGCAATTGTCACAGCTGCTGTCAACTGATGCCCTAGCTACTTAGTAACTACTTGACTTTGTTCTCTGATTGCTGAAAATGGACTCGTCTGGTGGCTTATTTCTCACATTAAGGAATGTTTTTCTTATATACTCTGGACTCCAGATATTTTTTCTTTGTAAAGTAGAGCTCAGCAGTAAAAATCTTCAGAGCCTGTGTTTAAAATAAGAAAAGATTTTAAAATACTGATTCTGTTTGTGTTATGTTTGCTTTAGTTTTGTAGTGTATATGTTTAACAAAGTGTCTTCTCTCAGATTAGAAGGCTAGCTGTCCAAATTTAGGGTGTCACCCCTGGGAAAAGCTTTCTCTGTGATTGTTGTTGGAAGAAGGTCCTTGGTCCTTTGGCTTCTGCTCCTGTGTGATCTTCATGTTGCTTTGAATCTCACGTCCCCTGTTCTCTGTTTACCTAATCTGCTCATATCTTTTGTAAGAGATTAACTCAAAACACACCCTATACTGATCCTGCCTTATTAACAATAAAAAACAAATCCCCCAATTCTAATCATAGGTTAGGATTTACCAACAGTAGCAACAGATAAGTTCTTTGCCAAAGCATAAAAAAGGATTGCTTTTCTTCCACTGCTCAATTATATCTTCATTATCTTTTAAAACTTCACCGAAAGCACATGAAATGTCCACATTTCTAGTAACATTCTGTTGCTGTGGGTGCCATCTGTATTCACGAAGACAATGCTTCTGTAGCTTTGCGCACTTTCTGAGCCCTAAGTATCTGCTAATTACACCAGCATCTGCTAATTACACCAGCATTCTCTTCAAGTCAGTCCTGACTCACAGGGACCCTCTAGGACAGAGGAGCACTCCCCTCAGGGGCTTCCAAGACTGAAGTCTTACAGGAGATGAAGGCCTCAGCTTGCTCCCTCAGAGCAGCTGGTGATTCAGAACTTCCGACTTTACGGTTAGCCAGCAATCCAGATTTTGATGTTTGTTGTTAGGGTGTGGGAAACTTAACACTGGGAAATATGACGAGGACTGTATTCCCTAATTTAGAGGGAATCTGGAAAGCCAGCACTTTGGTAAGTTAGAGATGAAGTCCAAGTACATTGTCCTGCTTTCATTATCATTCCCACAGACTATCCTAACAGCTCCACTGCCTTAATGTGAGCACGTGGTTGATCCTGTCTCCCTGTAGAAGCAGATGTTCTTTGGTCATCTCCCACCGCGGCCCCCATCACCCCTCATGCCCTCCCCCATTGCAGGCATTAGGTTTCCTCACCTGTGAGCTCAGGGACTTTACTGTGGTTACCACCCACCTTGTGACGCATGTAACTACTGAATATGCATGTCTTATGGCTACCTACAAATATCCCCAGACAGTGAAGACTCCCTCTCTGCGGGGACCTGGCTGCTGAGACCATGGTCATCCTGGAGGTGAGCATGCTACTATGAAATGTGTCTGACTCCTTTATTTTACTCTTTCTTCCCTATCTCCTCTGACTTCACCATGATCTTTATATATTACAGCCATGCAATTGTGCCTGCGGACCCCGCGGTTGTCAGAGGCTGGTTTACTGTAACATTAGGCGTCTTGATTCAGTGATTTTGTGTGCAGTGCAACACAATGAGACACTGCTTCAGATCCCTCATGTTCAGCTAGCAAGGTTATGTCGTCTGCATATTTAAGATAGCTAGTAAGCCTTCCTCCAATGCTGATGCCATGCTAGCGTTGCGGTTTATTCTCTCAGCATACAGATGGAACAAACACGGTGAATGGATACAACCCTGATTCTAAACCACACAGTATTTTTCTTATTCTGTACCAGTGACTGTCTCTTGATCTATGTACAGGTTCCACATGACCATAATGAAGTGTTCTGGAATTCCCACCCTTTGCAATGTAATGCATGATTTATTGTCCCCATTGCCAAATGCCATCTTGTGATGTTTTCACTCATAGGATCCTTCAGTATTGCAGCTTGTAGATTGTTGTGAGTTCTTTCGACTTGAGGTGTGCTAAGCTTCCTCTGCCCCTTTGGCTCTTTAACATCAGAGCTTTCTCCATTTCATTGTGATGCTTGGCTTTGTCATCTCGTGCTTCCCTTTGGAGCCTTCTGTTCAGCTCTTTTACTCCATTAACTCTTCCATTCACCTTAGCTACATTGAAGGGTAAGCCTGAGGAATCGTCTTCAGTATATCCCATAATGAAAACCTAGTAACAACTGGATCTTACATAGTATTTTGCTCTTTTTTGCGGGGGGGGGAACCTATTTTATTTTCATTCTTGTATTGTTTAGAGTGATTATTAAGTTAGAAACAATTTACATATCCAACAATTCAAATGTCACATGATAAGGGATCAAAATCATGGCACAAGACTATAGCAGCCACATTCTGAGAAGACTACCAATCCCAGATCCATCAGTAATGAAGGTTTGGATCACCCTACCAGGCAAAGAGCCACAACCATCCAAAGAACTTCCTGAGAGCAAAAGGAATGCAGGATGGGTGGTGGAAGAAGTTGGTGGCAAATACCAGTGATGACCAGTTGGGAAAATGAGACTGCAACTGTTAAGAAGATTTCTTCCATGAACATGTACATCACAGATTTGTGGTTTATCTGCTTATTAAAATAGAAGGTGTAGATGTGGCTGGGGCCTTTGGGTTGTATATGTTAGTAGCATCATGCTAAACACAAGTATGACTTAACAGTTGTCTTTTTCTTAGAGATCAGTATTTTTTTAAGATCAGTGATTATGGAAGCAGCATAAATAAATTATATAGCATTGCACTGGGCAAATCTTCACAAAGTGTGCAAAAGCAGAGATATCACTTTAAGGATTGAAGTGCACCTGACTCAATCCCTGGTATTTCCAGCAGCCTCATGTGCACTTGAAAGCTGGGCAAGGAATCAGGCAGTTCAGAGAAGAATTTGGTGCATTTGAATTAATGCTGTTGGTGAAGCATTTTAAAAATACGAGAGATTGCCAGAAGAACAAACAAATCTGTCTTGGCAAGGAGTATAGCTGATAGCCCTTGGAAGCGAGGATAGCAGAACTCTGTGCGTGTGCTTTGGGCATATTCTCAGGAGGGCCCAGTCCCTGGAGAAAAGCATCATGCTTGGAAACGTGGAGGGACAGCGAAAAAAGAAGGCCCTCATCAAGATGGACTGACCCCGTGGCTACAACCATGACCCCCGACGTAGGACAATTGTGAGGCTGACGTAGGACTGAGCAGGGTTTCTTTAGCTGAGCATGGTGTGGCTGTAAGTTGAAAAGGACCGAGCATAAAAAGAAAATACGTGCAGGTGCCATGTTGACTGATAATTAAGGTTGTGTGTCAACTTGGCTGGGCCAGGATCCTCATTGGTTTGACATTTATATAGTTCATTCCCCATGATGCTACCAACAGCCAGTCAATTGAGGAGACGTTTTCCTGGGGGTGGGGCCTATTTCCAGTCTATGTGGATGTTCTGGCAAAACTAGCTTGCCTTTTGCTTGACCTGGATCTTGTGTCTCTAGCTCGTTATCATAACTTCTGTGTTTGTCTGGGTTGACTAGAGAAACAAATCCAGAGACACTCGTGTAAGAGAGAGCTTTATATCAAAGAGCAATTGTATATTGAGAAAATATCAAAAAAAAAATTAAAAAAAAAAAGAAAATATCCCAGCCCAGTCCGGATCAAGTCCCTATGTTCAATATTAGCCCACAAGTCAGATAGTAGTCCTCAGTCCCTCTTCAGACTCAGTTACATGCAATGATGCAAAAGATCACAGGGCGGTGGGTGCAAAGTCTTGTGGATCCAATGGTGATGGAAGCATCTCAGTGCTGGCTCAGGTTTCCACGTGGCTTCTCTAGCTCTCAGAGTGGCTCTTCAACAGGAAGGTGAAGCAGAGAGAGGGGCTCTCACAGTTCTCAGCAAGTTTCCATGTGGCTTTTTAATAGGAAAGTGAAAGAGAAGGGATGCTGTGACTTGATTGACTCCACCCCTTTACTCTTATTTAAAAAATTTTATTGGGGGCTCATACAACTCTTATCACAATCCATATATCCACCCATTGTGTCAAGCACATTTGTACGTTTGTTGCCATCATTTTCTTTAAAAAAAATCATTTTATTGGGAGCTCGTACAATTCTTATCACCAGCCATCCATCTATCCATCCATCCATCTATCGTGTCAAGCACATTTGTACGTTTGTTGCCATCATCATTCTCAGAACATTTGTACTTGAGCCCTTGGTATCAGCTTCTCGTTTTTCCCCTCCTTCCCTCCCCCACCCTCCCTCTCTCACAAACCCTTGATAATTTATAAATTATTATTTTTTCATTTCTTACACTGACCAATGTCTCCTTTGACCCACTTTTCTGTTTTCCATCCCCCTGGGAGGGGTTTATATGTAGATTGTTGTGATCAGTACCCCCTTTCTCCTCCCCACCTTCCCCTTCCCCTCCTGGTATGGTTACCCTCAGTATTGGTCCTGAGGGGTTTATCTGTCCTGGATTCCCTGTGTTTCAAGCTCTTATCTGTACTCATTTACATGCTCTGGTCTAGCTGGATTTATAAGGTGGAATTGGGATCATTTTTTGGGGGGTTGTCAGTTTTATTACCCTCAAGTTGACATGAGATTATGTACCACAACCACCACAACTTCCATTTCTTTGGACTTGAACTAGTGGCTTGTAGTACTGCATACCAGTCTTAGGTTCTAGTTGGGAGAAGCCTCCAGACTGGTGTCTGACCCACAAGTTGGCTATTTGCCAACCTCGGCAAACATAGGAGCCATTTTCTTGTGAAAAATCTTGATTCTGGTTTGGGGCAAGCTTAGTTTTACTGCCAAATACCTGGATGTACCCCACTCTTGACAGCAAGCTCCCATCTAATGATGCTCAACATTCTTGTTCATTGGGCCAGCAAGTCCAAAGCACCACGTCCTGCTGTTCTGGTCCTACTGTTACCAGTTCTCTACTGCACTTGCTTCTGCCCGTCTGTGACCTCTGGTCTAGCAGGTTTTCGGCACAGAGACTCCAGGTCTAAAGAACATGCCCAGCTCTCAGCCGTTTCTTGGTGGTAGTGAGGCCCCACCTTTCAGCCTTTGGAATGGCTTATTTAAGCCTAGTAGGATAGCAAAACTGACCAATCCTCTTGTTATGGTTCCATATGCCTTATTTTCATTATTAGCAAACCATCCAGTCTCCTTGGTGAGCCACAGCACCTTATTTGCGTAGCTCCATCTAATCACTTGGGGGGAGTTACAAGAGGAGCTAGATATAGCCAAACAGCAGAGAGACCTATAAAGTGAACAGGAACAATCGTGCTTCTTAAAATAACCAGTCGTCAGAGGATAGAAGGGCAGCGTTTATCCAAAAGCAGGCCTCAGAAGGCAGGAAGGCCCGGAAAGATGGACTAATCACACAGGGAACCCAGGAAGAAAGCAGTTAAGTATGTTTTTACAGCAAATGTCACGATTCAAGATGTGCACATATTCTGAAGCTAATTTGTTCCGTAAAGCAAAGCCACATTAAAGGCCACATCGCCAAGGCCGAGCTGAGAAACAGTGCGCCACAGCCCTTTCTCTGGAGTTTTATTCTTTACACTTAAGTGGCCTGGTGTCAACGCTTTGTTTTCATAAATTAATTTTTATTGTGAATTAGGTGGGGGTTTATATTTCAGACCATCACTGCATTCAACAGTTCAGAGCACTCTCAACATCCACTCCCCGGTATTCCTCCTGCCCCTCCTCTGATTTCTCTCCGCCCTCTGATGGGTCTCCATCCTCCCTCTGACCCAGGTCACACCTGTCAGCCTTCCAGTCTGTTGCTTCATCTTCCTGCCTCTGCCCCCTCCCCTGGGAACCTCCAACGTCCATTCCCTTTGGAATGTCAGTCCTTGTGTGGGCTTTATCCTTACAGAAGTGGTCTCACGCAGTGCGAGTCCTTCTGTCATTGAGTCACGTCACTCAGAGTAGTGATCTCCAGGTCCACCGCGACATGAAGTGCTTCCTGGGTTCATCCTTGTTCTTTAGCGACGCGGACTAGTCTACCAGGCCACCCCCCTCCCCCCTGAAAAAAACAAATAAAAAAACCAGGGATTTTTTTTTCAAAGCCATGCATTAAACATTTTTTTATAAAACAAAAAAACCTTATCACCTTCAAAGTACTCTCCGTTATACTTAATACATTTGTCAAATCTGCTATTCCACTCTTTGAAACGTTTTTCAAACTCATTCTGTTTGATGGCTGGTAACACCTCCCTCATTTTTTCTTCACCTCTTCTACGTCATCAAATAGCTGTCCTTTCATGTCCCTCTTCATCTGCGGAAATATAAAGAAATCCCATGGAGTATGGTCAGGTGAGTAAGGTGCATCCGCAAGAGAGGCTTGCTGTCTGTTTTTTTGCCAAAAACCGGTGCATTGAGCAGGTTCATTGTTGTGGTAACACCAGTCCTCCTCCTGCCACAAATCAGGCCTTCTCTGTTTCATACTGTTACACAATCTTTTCAGAACCTTGAAATAGAAAGCTTGATTAACAGTCTGACCTGATGGGACAAACTCCCAACTGCAGTATCTCCTTCACATCACATCCTTTTTGGGAGGGGTACCCCCTTGTATTATGTGTGTGTCCCAAAGCTCCTTTATCCAGTCTTCTGATGGGCGTTTGGGCTGATTCCAGATGCTTGCTCTTGTGCACAGCGCTGCGATGAACACAGACAGGAGTGCAACTGCCTGTGCTACGACTCTTACTTCTTAGGGGCACCAGGCCAGCAGAGGGGCTGCTGGCCTGGATGAGGAGTACATTCCCAGGTGTTTAAGAGAGCACCGTCTCACTTTCTATGAGATCTACCACAGTGTGAGAGGTTCAGCAACCCCCCTTCTCACCGCCATTTCCTTTTCATAAAACCGTATATTGGCACATAATCCACATGTCATACAGTTTAATGGTTCAGTCATTTCAAGAAGAGTTGTATAGTGATTACAATTAGTTTTAGAGCATTTTCTTCTTGAACTCGTAATTAGCTCTGCATTTCCCCCAACCTCTCCTGCCACACCCCTAAGAAACCATGAGTCCAGTTACTGTCTCTACAGCTTTACCTTTCCTGGATTTCACATACTGAAAACATAAAAAGCCAACACCAATAACAAAACAACGCAGAGGGAAAACCTCAATAGAAAAAGAAAGAGTATGGATTGTGATAAGTTGTATGAGCCCCTAATAAAATGTTTTAAAAAAAAGAAAAAGAAAGTAGAAATATTAAAAACTAGAACAACTGAATGAGGGTGAATGCAGAGTGGAGACCCGAAGCCCCATCTGTAATCAATTGGACACCCACTTACTACAGAGGGGTCATGGGGAGGAGATGAGCCAGTCAAGGTGCAGGGTATCAACTGCCCTCTAGTTCTTAAATGCTTCCTCCCCCCACTATCAAGATCCCAATTCTACCTTACAAATTTGGCTAGACCAGAGAATGTACATTGGCTGGCCCAGATGATGTAGATAGGAACTGGAAACATGGAATCCAGGGTGGATGATCCCTTCAGGACCAGTGGTGAGGGTGGTGATACCAGAAGGGTGGAGGCAAGGAAGGGTAGAAAGGGGGAACCGATTACAAAGAATCTACATATAACCTCCTCTTGGGGACAGACAACAGAAAATTGGTTTAAGGGAGATGTCAGACAGTGTACGATATGACAAAATAACAACTTATAAATTATCAAGGGTTCATGAGGGAGTGGAGAGTAGGGAGGGAGGGAAGGGGGAAAATGAGATGTTATCAAGGGCTCAAGTAGAAAGCAGATGTTTTGAGAATGATGATGGCAACAAATGTATAAATGTGCTTGACACAATGGTTGTATTATGGATTGTAATGAGTTGTATGAGCCCCCAATAAAATAAAAAATAAAAAACTAGAACAAGTGTTCTTCCTGTAGCGTCCTGAGGTGATCTGCCAAAGTGGTTCACTGCTCCCTTGGCCCGAAAACCCCCAAAAGCACGCACATCACGAGGGTCTAAGCTCCAGGCCCACTTTAAGGACACCTGTGAAACTGCCCAAGCCATCAAGGGTACACAACATCCCGAAAGCCACCCAATATTTGAAAGACGTCACTCTGCAGAAACAATGTGCCTTTCCAGCGTTACAATGGTGGCGTTGGTAGGTGTGCCCGGCCACACCCAAAGACTGCACGTGCTTAAAGATGCAGAGGGCGATGCTGAACTAAAGGGTTCTGATGTGGCATCTATGGTCATTGAGCACATCCAGGTGAACAAAGCCCCCAAGATGCGCCGCCGGACTGACAGAGCTCATGGCTGTATCAATCCACACAGGAGCTCCCCCAGCCACACTGATATGAACAAATTGTTCTTAAACCAGAAGTAGAGCTTACACAGAAGAAAAATATCTCCCAGAAGACACTGAAGAAGCAGACACTTATGGCTCAGGAATAAATGAAACTCAAAATAATAAAAGTTATAAGTTTAAAAACAAAAAACTAGAACAACTTTGAAAGGGTCAAAAGGGGATTAAATCTTAACTACATCTGTGACCATCCACCTTCCAATGCATTCTGCATGAAGAGTGAGCTATTCATATCCCTGAGCTATGGTCAGAGGGGATTCACCAGAGGCTTATCCATGTGTGTTTCCCTCTCCTCCCTTTTTAAAAAACAATTTCAAATAGGTCAAAAGGGTATTTTCCTTTTTGAATTGGAGTGTCATTGGTGTAAAGCAGTGGTTGTCAACCTTGCCAATGCCGCGACCTTTTAATACAGTTCCTCCTGGTGGTGACCCCAACCATAAAAATTGTTTTCGTTGCTACTTCATAACTGTAATTTTGCTACTGTTATGAAACGGGAGACCCCTGTGAAAGGAGCGTTCGATCCCCCAAAGGGGTCGCAACCCACAGGTTGAGAATCACTGGTATAAAGTAATATCTGTTTGGATTTGCATCCCCTGATAGCTATGATTTTTTTCATGTTTGTTAGAGAAATCTGGATTCCATTTTTGGTGAACAGCCTGCCTGTTCATGTCCATTGTCCACTTCCTATTTGGATTTTTTGGGTTTTTTTCTTATTGAAGTGTTATGGTTTTCTATAGATTTGAGAGATTAGTCCCTTGTTGTGTCATTGCTAAAGACTTTTTTTCCTCAGCCTGTGGCTTCTCTTTTGATGAAGTCTTTGGATGCACATAGTGTCATATTTTTTGTAGATCATCTATTTTGCCTTCTAGGTTGCTACTGTGTGCTTCCTTCATTATGTTTGATTGTGTATCTTTGCCCTGTAATACGGTCCTGAAGTTGGTCCTTACTTTCCTATTGATGATCTTTGCAGCTCTGGGGTTTCCAAGATGGATCCTTGATCCATCTTAAGCTCATTTTTGTACATGGGGTGAAGTATGGGTCCTGTTCCATCCTTTTGCAGATGGAGATGTGATTTTGCCAGCACCATTGGTTGAAGAGGCTATCTCTTTCCCATTGAATGTTTTTGGCCCTTTGTGGAAGATCAATTGTCTGTTGATAAGTGAACTTACTTCTGAGCTTTCTGTCCATTGGTCCATGAACCTATTTTGTACCAGTCCCAGGCTCTTTTTAAAAAAAATCATTTTATTGTGGGGGAGAAGCTCTTACAAATCTTATGACACTCCATCATAGTATATATGTTGTCATCAACATTTCCAAAACATTTTCTTTCTATTTGAGCCTTTGGTATGAGCTCCTTTTTTCCCCTCTCCTACCCTCCCTCCCTCAATTGCGACTCCACGATCAGTTATATATTATTGTTGTTATTTCATGTCTTAAACTGTTCGTTGTCTCCCTTCATCCACATTTCTGCTATTTGTCCCCCTGGGGGGTGGGCTATATATCTAATCTTGTGACAGGACCAGGCTCTTTTGACTGCTATGGTTATATAATAAGTTTTGGAGTTGGGTAGTGAGAGACCATCTATTTATTTTGTTGTTCTTAAGAGGTTCTTTACTTATCCTGGGACTCTTTCCTCTCAATATACAGTTAGTTTACTAATTTGTTTTTATTTCCCCATTAAAACAAAATGGAGATGGGACCTAGGTTGGAATTGGGTTGTATTTATAGGATTGCTTTGAGTGTTATTGACATTCCCCCAATGTGTACGCTTCCAATCCATGAACATGGGATGTTCTTCCATTTATGTAGGTCACTTGTGGTGGTGCCAGAATTTTAAGGTAGTGAAACTATCTGTTTGTGATTGTAATGGTGAATACTTGTACTTTCTCAAAACCCACAGGACTATAGGTTTCTAATGCTGCAGTCTTTATGGGAGCAGACTGCTCTATCTGAGCACCTATGGGTGGGTGGTGGGTTTGAATGGCTGACCTTCTGTTTAGCAGGTGAGTGCTTTAACCACTGGACCACCAGGGCACCACTAAATAAAGTTGTTCTAAAAAGACTTTAAAGATTGTATAGGCAAACGCTGAATGATACAGGCAGCAACAAGAGAGGATGGAAAGAAAGAGCACACAGTCGCTGCACCAAAAGAACTAGTCGCAGTCCCCATTTCAGGGGGTAGCAGATGAGCAAGAACCAGTGGTGCTGAAGGAAGAAGTCCAAGCTGCACTGAATACATTAGCCAAAAATCGGTGAAATTCCCACAGAGACATGTCAGAGAGCTGAAGAAGTACTGGCAGCACTCATTTGCCTATGCGAGGGAATGTGGACGACAGTTACCTGGCTAATTGGCTGGAAGAGATCCATGTTTGTCCCCATTACAAATAAAGGTGACCCTACAGAATGCTCTAAGTATAAAACACTGTCCTTCAGATCGTACACAAGTACGATTTTGCTTAAGATCATCCAACAATGGTTGCAGCAGTGCATTGACAGGGAGCTGCCAGTTTGGGCCAGATTGAGAAGAGGACGTGGGACAGGGGATATTGATGATGTCAGACGGATCTTTAAAGCAGAGAGCACCAGAAAGATGTTGACTTGTGCTTCATTGACTGTGTAAAGGCATTTGACTCTGTGGACCATAATGAACTGGATATAATCCTGAGAAGGAGTTCTGGAGCACTGCATTGTGCTCATTCTGAACTTGTACAGGGATCAAAAGGCAGTTGTGTGAACAGAAAAGGGAATACTATTTTAAAATGAAGGAAGGTGTATGGAATCAGGAGGACCACCCTCACAATGGTTCCTATGCCTGAGCCCATTGATGTGGCCACTGTGTCCATCTATCTCTTTTTAGCCACCCCTTCACATTACCAAACAGGATGTCCCCCTCCAAGGACTGTGTAACATGTGCAAAGTATGTCAGAGGAAGTCTTGCCATCCTTGCCTCTAAGGAGCACTCAGGCCTTACTTCTTCCAACAGAGGCCGGCTTGTCCTTTTAGCAGTCCATGGTACTTTCAGTGTTCTTCTCCAGCACCATTCAAAAGCATCAGCTCTTCTTCGGTCTTCCTTGTTCAGTGTCTAACCTTCCACAAACCCATGAGGCCATTGAAAATGCCATGGCCTGTGTTAGGTGCACCTTAGATGTTACACTGAAGGGATGGCAATAAATTAAATAAAACCAAATACATATGAACTGATTATCTGCTTTGTCAACATTCACTCAATTTACAGTACAAAGTTAAAAATTAAACATTGCCCTTCTTGACACGCCTAAATTAAAACGAAAACAACAAATTATTTTTTTGGAGTTCGAAGGGAGTGAATGAGTATACGGAAGAGTTAGATTCATTATGGATCATGAAGACGGTCACCCCAGTAATGTTTCCCCTGCAATTTTCCTGACAGCTTACAGAGCAAACTGGTTTTCCATTCAATGACTTATACACATTTTGTTTCATGGTATTGGTGTATCAGCACTTTCAGTTCACTTCCACAGTTGAAGTCTGATGTCAGGCCACAGTCTCGGAGATTCTACCAGCCTCTATTAGACCAGTGCATCTGGAGCCTCAAGTGAGAATTGGGAGTTTTGTTCCACATCTCCCAATTTCTCTAGGACCTTCTGTTGTGACCCACTCAAGTCATTGGGGTAGCTGGACACCACCTAGTTAAGAGGCGGGGAACATCTGCTCAATGGGCCGTGTAAGGTCCTTGGAATCAACAATACTAGCTAACATCACATGGATTTGATGACTTTCATTGTATTTTCCAGAAGGAATTTGGTATGTAGTTTCTCTAGTGGTGGTGGGAGGTGTTGCTGGAGATAAGAGACCGTATACAGAGCAGTGAGACTACCAGAAATGTTTGTTTGTGTTTTACTGACTTTGCCTAAGACATTAGACTATGTAGATCATAAACAACTATGGATGGCCTTGAGAAGAATGGGAATTCCAGAACATCACAATATACTCATGTGGAGCTTTTACATAAATCACAAAGCAGTTGTCTGAGAACAGAACAAGGGAATCCTGCATGGTTTAAAATCAAGAAAGGTGTGCGAAAGGGTTGTATCCTCTCACCATACTTGTTCAATCTGTATGCTGAGCAAATAACCAGAGAAGCTGGATTATATGAAGACGACTATGGCATCAGGATTGGAGGAGACTTGTTAACAAGCTGCAATATGCAGTTGACACAAGCTTGCTTGTGAAAGTGAGCAGATCTTGAAGCACTTGCTGATGAAGGTCAAGAATTCCAGCCTTCAGTGTGGACTACAGCGCAATGTACAGAACCCAAATCCTCACAACTGGGCCAATAGGTAACATCATGATCAATGAGAAAAGATTGAAGTTAAGGATTTTGTCTTGCTTGGATCCACATCATTGCTCTGGAAGCAGCAGTCAGGACATCAAAAGACATGTTGAATTAAGTAAATGTGTTACACAAGACCTCTTCAGAGTATTGAAGAGCAAGGATGCTACTTTGAGAACTTAGGTGCTCCTGACCCAAGCCATGGTGTTCTCCATGGCTTCATATGCATGTGAAAGTTGGACACTAAAGGAAGACCGAAGGAGAATCGAGTTTGAATTGTGCTGGAGAAGAACATTGAAAGTAACACAGATTGCCAAAAGGACAGACAGATCTGTCTCGGAAGAAGTATGCCCAGAGTGCTTTTTAGAGGCAAAGCTGATGAGACTTGGACTTACGTACTTTGGACATGTTGTCAGGGGACACCAGTCCCTGGAGAAGGACATCATGTTTGGTAGTAGGAGAAGGCAAAGGAAAAAGTGGAATGTCCTCAAGGTGATGGATGGACACAGTGCTGCGACAATGGACTCGTGTAAGAATAGGTGTGAGGATGGTGCAGGACCAGGCAGTGTTTCCGTCTGTTGTAAGATCGCCATGGGTGTGATCTGACTCTGACACCTAATAACATACAGAGTAATTAACCCAGGAAGCAGACACTATGGGGAGTAACCCAAGTTGAAGAACAATTCCTTGAGGGTAGCAGCTACAGGAGAGACCAAGTGACATAGCAAACTAACTCATGAAACCTAAAACCTAAACCTTAGCTGTCTTTCAGATCACAAAGACAAGCATAGCAAGGCACTTGTGACCAAACTCAGAGGAAGCCAAGTTAGGGCTGCCGTAGGTCTGTAGATCTACCTTTGATTCATTTCCTGGTAAAGATACCTTCCAGGGCACCCCACTGAGCATGAGGGCACTGCTTTCTCTCCTCTAATCCCTGTCTGATAGCTAATCCTGCCAAAACTTCAGCCTTGATTTTCAGAACTGTTCTGCCGCCCCCCACTCCTGCCAGCAGTGTGTTAGAATTTGGCAATGTCTTGAAGGATGAAAGTGACCATATGTGAGACTCAGTGATGTACATGTGTCATCTCAGTAGGAATTCCCATCTAGTCTCAAATTTTGGCCCTTTAGCAAGATTCCCATCAACTGCACCACATTGCCTTCTGCCCAGATAGTGTCTGGAGTCTCAGTCTGTTTCCCTGAAAACTGGAAATGCCCTTTGGGAAAACGGGGATCCCAGTAATGCAGTGGAGTAAGTCCAGGTTGGGAATGCAAACCCACTAGCTGCTTTTGGAAGGTTGAGACTGTTCATGTAAAGATTTGCAGCCTATGAAATCCTAAGGTGCATGGTTGCATAAGCAAATGCGGTGAAGAAAGCTGATGGTGGTGCCTGGCTATTAAAAGATATAGCACCTGGGGTCTTAAAGGCTTGAAGATAAACAAGCAGCCATCAAGCTGAGAAGCAACCAAGCCCACCTGGAAGCACACCAGCCTGTGTGATCATGAGGTGTCAATAGGATCAGGTATGAGGCATCAAAGATCCAGAACAAAAAATCATTGTGAATGCGGGGAGGAATGGAGACCCAAAGCCCTTCTGTAGGCAATTGTACATCCCCTTACAGAAGGGTCATGGGAAGGAGCCTCAATGTGAAATATAACACCGATGAAACATACAACTTTCCTTTAGTTATTTAATGTTTCCACCCCCCACTATCATGACCACAATTCTGCCTTAAAAATCTGGCTAGACCAGAGCATGTACACAGGTACAGATGAGAGCTGGAAATACAGGGATTCCAGGACAGATAAACCCCTCAGGACCAATATTGAGAGTAGCCATAACAGGAGGGGAAGGGAAAGGTGGGGAGAGAACAGGGAACCAATCACAATGATCTACATATAACCTCCTCTGAGGGGGATGGATAGCAGAAAAGTGGGTAAAGGGAGACATTGGTCAGTAGAAGACATGAAAAAAATTATAAATTGTCAAGAGTTCATGAGGAAGGGAGGGTTGGGGAGGGGAGAAAATGAGCTGATACCAAGGGCTCAAGTAGAAATAAACTGTTTTGAGAATGATGATGGCAACACAAGTGCTTGATACATGGATGTATGTATGGATTGTGATAAGAGTTGTATGAGTCCCCAGTAAAGTGATTTAAAAAAAATTCTAAGGTGCTGCAGGGTTGCTCTAAGCCAGAACTGACTGGCAGAGAGTTACCTGCAAAGTCAGCAGTAGTTCAAATCCACCAGTCCCACCTTGGAAGAAAGATGAGGCTGTCCACTCTTTTAAAGGTTTATATATAGCCTCAGGAACGCTATGGAGAATCAAGATGAGCTGGATTGGACTCAGGTGCAATGAGCTGGTTTCTGGTTTGGTATCAGGGTCCATGGTGGCGCAATGAGTAAGCAGTCTACTCAGCAGCTAACCGGTAGGTTGGCGGTTCAAAGCTACCCCGTGGCTCTGTTAGGAGGCCCTGGCAGGCTGTTCCTGTAACGAGGACAGCCTAGGAAATTCAACAGGGCAGTTCCGCTCTGTTCAATGCAAAGTGACACCACGACACTCAACAGTTCTGCTTGGGGTACAGAGTTCCCCTGAGTGGCACCAATGGTTAAGTGCTAGGTTGGTCCTTAGCACTCCTTCAGAGGTGCGCTTGAAGAGGTCTGGTGACCTGCTTCTGAAAATGGTCATAGCCATGGGGCTCAGTCCTGCTCCGATGCAGGTGGGTTGCCATGAGTGAGCCAGAAATGGAAATCATTTCCTCTTAGGTTTAAAACGAGTTTGGGGAGATTTAGTGGACATTTGTGGTCATTTTCCTCACGCCTACCTAATTTTCTTTTTTGTTTTTTTTTAAAATTTTTTTTTGCCTACCTAATTTTCATACAAAAAAAAATTGATTTCTCAATTTTCCTAATGACGTTCGTGTGTCATGACAGATGGGTTTTACTCCCGTATCTCCCTCCGTCCAGTACACCCACAGTGCTGTTTCAGTTGAATCAAATCGTGTTGATGACCTTGTGGTTTCCTATCAGGGAACATCTGTCTGATGGGCTTTATCAGACTTGCCCACTATCCATCCTTCTGTCACGATTTCAGATCTTGTTTCCTTGCCACTGGCTCCTGCCAACTCATAGCGAGTCTATAGGACAGGGTAGAACTGCCCCTGTGGGTTTCCGAGACGGTAACTCTTTCTGGGAGTAGAAAGTCCCGTCTTTCTCCCACACAGTGGCTGGTGATTTTGAACCTCAGGCCTTATAGATCACAGCCTACTGAGTAACCACTACACCACCAGGGCTCCTTGCAAAAACCCATATATCAAGAGACGAGCCAGTCAGGGTGCAGGGTAGCAACGATGAAACATAACTTTCCACTAGTTCTTAAATGCTTCCTACCTCCACTATCATGATCCCAATTCTACCTTACAAATCTGGCTAGACCAGAGGATGTACACTGGTACAGATACGAACTACAAACACAGGGAATCCAGGGTGGATGATCCCTTCAGAACCAGTGGTGAGAGTTCCGATACCAGGAGGGTGGAGGGAAGGTGGGGTAGAAAGGGGGAACCGATTACAAGGATCTACATATAACCTCCTCCCTGGGGGAGGGACAACAGAAAAGTAGATGAAGAGAGACATTGGACATTGTATGATATGACAAGATAATTTATAAATTAGCAAGGGTTCATGAGCAAGGGGGTAGTGGGGAGGGATGGGGAAATGAGCTGATATCAAGGGCTTAAGTAGAAAACAAATGTTTTGAGAATGATGACGGCAACAAATGTACAAATGTGCTTGGCAATATGGATGTATGTATAGATTGTGATAAGAATTATATGAGCCCCTAATAAAATGATTAAAAAAAACCAACCCATATATCAATTCTTTCCAGTGGCCTTTTTTCCTCCTCCTTACCCAGCGCGGACTGGTTTCTTGGAGTCTTTGTAAGGTGAAGAGGCAAGAGCCATTCACAACAGGGCCCTTCTCTACCTCTCTCAAGACTTGGGAACCTTAGAAGCTACATTTCAGTTATATGTTGGCTGAGGTTGTCCCATGCTTTCAGATTTGATAGACCTGAGACAGAGATTTTAGGATTCATTCACCTGTCTTGCCATTTCTTTTTAAATAGTTTTTTATTGTTGGTGAGAAACACATACACAAATAGAAAAGATACCAATTTAGCAGTTTTACAGTTGTGTGTCATTCTTCATTACATTCCTTAAGTTGTGCAACATGTTTTTTTCACCCTCTGCCCGAATTGTCCCTCCTCCATTAACAAACTCGTACCACATACCTCAACCTCCCCGTCTACATTTTTAAGTGGCTGCTACCATTTTGGTTCCACATAAGCTAGTTCAAGAGTGCCATGCGCAATGTCTTTATTCTGTTTCTGGAGCCGTACTCATGAGCATTGCGGACTGCCAGAAGGAAGAGCATTGGTGTTGGAAGCTGTACAGCCAGACACTCCTCAGTACTTTGGGAAAAGACATGGTGCTCGGTAAAGCAGAGGGCAGTGAAAAAGAGAAGCCCTTTGGGAAGGTGGACTGACTCAGTGGCTGCAACAGTGGGCTTCAACGTAGCATGTCGCTAGGAGTCAGAATCAACCCAATACCTGGCAACAACCTTGAGTACCCCAAATGGTTCATAATTAATGGACATTTGGCTAGTTATAGAAATCTGAATCGCGAATTATTTTTAAAAATCATTTTATTGGGGACTCTTACAGCTCTTATCACCATCCATCCATTGTGTCCAGCACATTTGTACATAGGCTGCCATCATGTTTCAAAACATTTTCTTGCTACTTGAGCACATACCCCCCCCCATGATCCCTTTATAGTTTTTCATGTTTTACACTGACTGCTGTCTACCTTCACCTACCTGTTTGTCAGTTCTCCCTCCCCCCCCCCCCTACTTTCCGCTTCCCCTCCTGGTATCGCTACTCTCATTATTGGTCCTGAAGGGTTTACCTGCTCTGGATTCCCTGTGTTTCAGGCTCTTACCTGTACCAGTGTACACGCTGTGACCTAGCCGGATTTGTAAGGTAGAATTGGGGTCATGATAGTTGGGGAGAAGAAGTATTAAAGACCTAGAGAAAAGTTGTATGTTTCATCTGTGCTATACTGCACCCTGACTGGCTCCTCTCTTCCTTGTGACCCTTCTGTAAGGGGATGTCCAGTTGTCTACAAATGGGCTTAGCTCTCCACTCCACCTTCCCCTCATCCACATCGATATGTAAATAATTTTCTCTCAGAATTTTGCAAACCTTTACTATTCGGGAGTGAGTCTTACTGTGAAGAAATTTAATGTGATTAAATAAAGAAACATCTTAAAAATGTGAACTTGCTTTGCTCTCCCTATTTGAGGTCCCCTTGCTCTGTTGATTTTCTACCATTATTGAATATCCTCGGTAGGCCTTCCATGGACACCCCCTCCACAACCTCCCATTTCTGACAGACTTCATGACAATTTCTTTTAACCTCATTTTATCTTTATATTTGTAATCCTTCTATTGGGTTTATTTTTGAAAACGTTGGGCTATATTTTTCATTTCCCGGACTGCTTTTTCAGAGTCTATTAAATGTTTTTTTAAGAATTCACCCTACCTCCCATTTCCTATATTAACAGTTTGTTTGCATGCCTCCTTCCACTTGGCTCCAAGTCTCAAAGGGACATGTTTATACATGAGTTCGGTGTACCACAGGGGCAAAGCTGATTGACCCCGTGGGTTTCAGTCTTGGGTGAGGATCCCAAACCAGTTCTTTGGGCTCCCCAAATATTAACATTTCTATATCCTTTCTGGCTTTGTCATTTCCGCAGAGTATCTGTTGAGCTGGAAACCCTGGGACCCAGGCTGGGTCAGGGGATGGGGATGGGTGGGAGGCTAAAGAGTGGTATCCAATCTTTTATTTTTTTCCCCCCTGTAGACATTTAATGAAACTAGAAATTAGAAAACTAAGACTTTCTAGGCAGTGGTTCATTACTGCAGAGTGCTTACTGGTTATGAATTGCGAGGTAATGAACTTATTTGTCCTGTAAAATGATCCTGTCCTGCTCCCACCCATTCCTGTCTTGGTTAATCATATCTACTGCTCTTGAAAGCCCTAAAATGGTACTTCTACCGAACAGAACAATTAAACATGTCACCCTTCCCCCAAAGCAATCTCTGAGGGTGACCCAGGAGAGAGAGGGTGCCCTCTAGGACCAGGACCCTCTTCAAGATGGCTGGCCACCCCCAGCCTGTCAGACTGAGTTACTCCCCCTCTGGGTGCAGGCTCCCTTCATCATCCTGAGGGTGGGCATTGGTTCTGAGGGGGAATATCACATACCTCACCATGGTTTCTTTTGTGGTTCTCCACAGGCTCAGTCTAAGGGACAAAACCACACTCCTCAGCATTTCATTTCTTTCCTGAGATTCTTGTTTGTTGTGGTAGTTACATAATCTGGTGTCAATTTGAGGATTCAGAGTGAAGGGGGTTGGAGTCTGGCCTGTCAATCAGATCATAGTCAATGAGGCCTCTGTGTGGGCATGGCCTTCTAAGGATTCTGAGAACTCCTGTCTTTCTCCTTGGAAGCAGGAGACACACTCTCTTTCTCTGCTCACTCCCTGTGAGACAACCCTGTGGAAAAGACACATGGAGAGAGGCTGATGGAAGCAGACCTCTGGAGCCAGAGAAGCCACGTGGAGACTCCTGCCAGCGCTGAGATGCACAAGACTTCCACCCACTGGCTTGTGATCCTCCTGCATTTCAAGAGTCTGAAAAGAACTTTATAGATTGGTATTGGACATATGGGCTAATATTGGATGTATGGACTTGATCTGGGCTGTTTTCTCAATAATTAATTGCTCTTGTATATCAAGCTATTTCTTGTATCCATGAGTGTCTATGAATTTGTACTTCTAGTCCACCTGGACTAACACCTTTGTTCTTAGAACAGTGGTTCTCAACCTTCCTAATTCTGCAACCCTTTAATACAGTTCCTCACGTTGTGGTGATCCCCCAACCATAAAATTATTTTCGTTGATACTTCATAACTGTCATTTTGCTGCTGTTAGGAATCGGGTGATCCCTGTGAAAGTATCGTTTGACCCCCCCAGAGGGGTCAAGATGCATAGGTTGAGAACCACTGCCTTAGACGATAATGGAGGAGCTTGAGGACCTGACTCTATTCCTTGGCTTCCTGTCTGTTGACAAAGGTAAGGGTTAGGAACTCTACCACAGGTTCCTGCCCTCAGAGGGTCCTGGTTCTGCTCCCTTGTGGCCAGAATTCTCTTAAACATGCACACCAGGTCTCCACACCCCCTGCTCACCATGCTCCATAGCTCCCGACTACAGTTACAATGAACCCCAGTGTCCTCACGCGAGCCAAGTTTCCGTCATTTCCACTGGCTTCAGCCACTGGGATTTTTGTAGGCTCTTGTAAGTCTGGTGTGGCAGAAAGCCATTTGCTGGGCTTTGCCAGTGGCTGGTTCTGGCTCAGCCTAGCTCCAGAGAGAAGTGCCTCCCCAGGCCATACTGCCCTGGGCTCTCGGCATTCCCTAGTTAGTCTCTCTCAGATCACAGCACAACTGGAATCTGGGCCCTCCCTGCCTCTATCACATCTGAGAACATCAGTTTCTCACCCAACAAAGCAGGTAAACAAGGACTCTCGAGATTGCTGTGGATTAAACTGGAACCAAACCCCACTGCCTGATGTCAAGCCGACTCCAGCCCATAGGCACCTTACAGGGCAGAGCAGACCTGCTCTGTAGGGGTACTGAGATTGTATATCTTTACAGGAGCAGACAGCCTTCTCCTCCACAGGGCAGCGGGTGGGTTTGAACCGCCAACCCTGTGGTTAACAGGCCAATATTTCTCCCACAGTGCCCTCTAGTGTCAATACAGGAAGACATCAGTCAGAGTGGCCCCTGCTTAGGTGCTTGGTGGTTATCTGCCATTCATTCATTCAGCAGAGCTTGCGCGGACACTACACAGGGGCCTGCAGAGGTGGGAGCAGACCTCTAAGAGCCTTGGGTAGCAGTCCCAAGCCTGGCCCCACTCTGGGGATCCTGGTCAGCACCAGGAAGCTGCTCCAGGGCCAGTGTGCAGGCACCAGGGCAAACGGGATGTAGAGCCCAGGTGCCGGGCCTAGCCCAGGTAGCTTAGGAGGGCAGCCCATGGCAATACCCACTCAAGGACAGGGGTAATGTGCCATCTTGGTCATCCCAAGCTCCAAGTTCAGTGGCCTGAGCACACAAGACCTTCCTGGGGGTGGCAGGGAGAGACGTCTTTGGGGGTACTGGCAAGTAGGTTTCCACATATGATACTCACATGGGATAGGGTAAAACTGCTCCCTAGGGTTTACGGAAGCAGGTAGCCATGCTTTCTCCCAGAAAGCCACAGGGTGGGTTCCACCCACCAACCTCCGCTTCCAGAGCTCCTAGGGATTGGACCACAAGCTGAGTCGCTCCGGGTTTTCAAAGGCATCTGCTTTAGAAAGCTTTATGGGGCGGTGGCATGATTAGAAGGGTCACAGGGCTAAGGGAGGGTGCTCAACCTGGGCAGGCTGGTGGGTGCTCCAGTTTAGGGGGTGGTGAGGCAAATGTACAGCCCAACAGTAAGCTCTGCTGCAGCTCCGCCCTGTAACCGCCACAGAACCAGCCCAGGAAACAAGCTTGTGTCCCGGTGTGCGCGCTCCGTGGGGATCGTGGGGTCCCGGCAGAACTGTACCTGGGGCGGGGTTGGCAAGGAGCCATCAGGCAGGGATTGGAGGCTGCAGGGAGCAGCAGCTGGCAGGCGAGCGAGGAGGGCGAGCTGGAAGGCCCCAGAGGCTCCGGCCGGTTTAAACTGCCTATGAGGTGGGTGGGTGCGCGGGTGAGCGACGGCCGTGCGGTTGAAGGTATACAGAGAGGGCGCGCGCGAAGGGCAGCTTATGGTCAGAAGCTAACAGAGGGGACGACGGGTCAGCCCATGCCCCGGGCCTGGTTGCGCCTCTCCCGCAGCCGCGTCCACACGGGGCCGCTTCCTGGGGACTAGGGCGCACTCGGAGCCCCATGCACTTCGGGCGCCTCCTTCAGTCCCGCCACAGCTCCAGGAGGCGGGGCGCTCTGTTGTTCTCACGGAGTCATAAGAGCCCCAGGCCAGGGGACCTACCCAAGGTCACGCAGCCACGGAGAACCGGCGGCTGAGAACCGGATTCGCACCCGCGACAGGGCCAAGGTCATTAGCAGCACTCCGGCCACGGTCGGAGCTGGGGCTCTCCGCCCGGCGCACGAAAGCCGGGGTGGCAGCCGGGGACCTGGACCGGGTCTGCGGGCCTCCGGGCCGGCCGCGCGGGGGCGTCTGGGTGTCTGTCAAAGAAGCGGAACTCCTCGCCTCCAGACTCGTAGTTCGCCATCCGGGACGGCGACGCGGCCTGTCGCCCACCAGGTCCCCGCGAGACTACAACGCCCACGAAGCTGCGCGGCGCGGGGCGCGGCCGGAGGCGGGGCGCGCGCGGTGACGTCACTGCACAGCCGACGCTCCCGCCCTAGCCCCTCGCCGCGCCCCGCCCCTCGGCAGCGCACGGCCTGACGGGAATGGTGGTCTTCTCACCAGGTGCGCCCAGGGGTGGCGGGGGCAGTGCGGACTTCAGCTCCCGGCGGGCGCAGCGTGCCGGGCGCACGTTAACGGCGCGGGGGGAGAGGGCGAGGAAAGGGGAAGCGGCGCTGGGGGGAGGAGGCGGGGGGCGGGCGCCCACACCCCTCCCCCTCTCGCCGCTCCTTCCCCCTCCCCGACGTAAACTGGGATCCCTTTCCCCTTGTGTCCGCCATATTGGACTCTTAACTCTGGTCAGCGGCAAAGCCGGGCTTGCTGGACTCGCCGCTTCTCCTGCCCAGCGGCCTCGCCCGCAGCTCCCGCCCGCCCCAGGCCTCCCCTCCCGGCTGGCGACCCGCCCCTCCACCCCCGAGCCCGGCCGGCCGGAGCGCCCCGCTGCCGCCGCCGCCGCCTCAGCCTGCCCGCCCTCCCCGCCCTCCGCGCCCTCCGCCGCCGCGGCCCCTGCTCCGCGCCCCCTCGACCGCCCTCCCGCCCGCCCGCCATGAGCCCGGCCGACGCCAAGCGCGGGGCCAAGCGCCGGAAGAACAAGCGCGGCGGCGGCGGCAGCGGCTCGGGCGGGGGCAACGGCGGCGCGAGCGGCGGCAAGGCCGGCCCGGCGGCGGCGCTGCGCGGCTCCCAGGCCGCGGGCCTGGTGGCTCCGGGCGGTGCGGCGGGCCTGCTGGGCGGCGCGGCCGCGGCCAACGGGCCCCTGGGCGCAGGAGGTGCCGCCCCCGGAGGCTACTTCGAGGTAAGCGGCCCGAGCAGGCGGGAGGGCGGGGGCCGGGCGGTGGCCGCCGCCCCCTCGCGGAGCCCGCGCCCGGCCTGCAGCCGCTGTGCCGCCCAGCTCGGGCCGCGCCGGCGGGGATGCTGCGGCGCCGGCGGCGGGTAACGGGCGCGGCAGCCGCGGGGGCGCGGGTGGGCTGCGCGCGCGGGGTGCTGTGACTACGTTGGGCCCCGGGGGCGGCGAGCGCAGCCGTGGGAGCTCAGCGAACTTGCTCCAGGGCCCTGGGCTGCCCGGCGCCCTCTGTGCTACGGACGCCCAGGCCGGGCGCCCTGCGGCCGCTGCTTGCCTCCTGCTGGACCGCGGCGAGCGCTGTCACAGGGCGGCGGGGGTGATGCTCTGCAGCAGGGACTCGGGCGTCCGGGTGGAGCACCTCGCCTCGCTGCGGAGCTGGCTATGGAATGACTTCATGCAGGATTTCCAGGATGAACAGGGTTACCCTGACAGCCCTCCCCCGCCCCGCCCCCTCCCCCAATTCCACCTTAACATCTCTGGCAAAAAATTACTGAGAGGTGCCTATCAAAAGTTTCATTTTTTTCTTCTTCTTGTAGCCATTTTTTAAAGCTACTTGACAGTCATTGGGGGCAGGGGACCAACCCTGGTCCTGCATCCCCTGCTTTTAAAAAAAGTTTGGGGGCAATTGGTGACCTAGATACTGGGCCTTGTGTCCAGTGATCATCAGGAATTTGCATAGTGGCCCCCCTCCCCCCCACACACTTAGAGCTATTAGCTGTTGATTGCTACCGTTTTCATTCAGCTGTTGATAGACAGTCCTTCGAAAGATACAGTACTTGACCCTTCAAAAGATACAGTAGTTGTATTGTGTACTCTTCAAAATATACAGTATTTCTTATAGGCTCTTTAAAAGATACTGTACTTCCAGTAGACCACGAGGAATCTGCCTCTTCATTTTGAGTCATTCCAAGAGTTGCTGAAAGATAAAATGTTTTTATTCTCCTGAAGGGTGACCGTTTTTTTTAGGACATTGCTCACCCTCACCAATCTCACTGCCATAAATTCCTATTCATGGTGATACTGTGTTAAAGATATTAGCCAAAAAAAACACCCCAAAGCAAAACATGAGTTTGTGCCTGCTCTTGAGAGAGAAATACCACAATTCTAGATTGGGTGTTAGAACAGTGTTGTCATAGATTGAACCGTGTCCCCTCACCTCTATGCCTGTGGTGGATCCCATTTTGGGCTGGGCTGTCTTTGTCACCTCCATGAGGCAGCATGAGTGCTGGGTGTGTCTAGAGCTCATCTCTGCTGAGATATAGAAGAGATGGAACAGTCAGAGTGGGAGATGGGGCCCCGAGAGAGGCCAGGCCAGGCTATCAGAGAACCTCCCAGGAGTGGAAGCTCAAAGGCCAGCCCTTTCCTCCAAGCCTGCAGAGAAAGCCCTCCCCCAGAGCCTGCATTTGGACTTCTAAATCCAGAACTATGAGAAGAGGCATGGCTGACTGTCCAAGGTTCCTGCTTGTGGTCTCTGCTCCTGCAGCACTGGGGAGCCAAGACAAACAGGTTGTGAGAGCAGGTTAGCAGTCATCATGCATGGCATGACTTACAGAGCCTGATAGTACATTGTGAATGCACAGTCACCTCCCTGCTAACCACAAGACCAGCAGTTTGAAACCACCACCTACTCCAAGGGAGAAAGATGAGGCTTGCTACTCCCATGGTTATAGTAAGAAATTTATGCTGTGAGTCGGTATGGACTCAATGTCAGTGAGTGTCTTTTGGGGGATGGCTGGCTGGCTGGCTGGGTGTATACCTCAGGAGCACATGTTGGGCTGCTAACTGCAAAGTTAGCGCTTGGATTGAATCTACCCTGCTTTGGAGGAGAACGAAGCCGTCTGTGTCTGTAAAGAGTTACAGCTTTGGAAACCCACAGGGGCAGCGTACTCTGTCCTGTGGGGCCACTCTGAGCCGGCATTGACTTGATGGCAGTGGGTTTTATGTGAGCCCAGTTTCCAGACGAGGGCCTTTGAGTGTTGGCTACTCTTGTTGGCAAGTTCTTAAGATGGTTTGTCTGTTTAGGATCCGAATGGCAGCCCCAGACTTCCCAGTGTCTGGGCTGCTCTCTCTCGCTGTCCTGGAGAGACAGAGGCAGGCCTGTGCACTTGTTTCCCTGCGTGCTTTTCCTTCTTCTCATGGTAGATTGTATCAAACTATAGAAAAGAAAAATACCTGTCATTTCTCAACTTTTTTCTTTTCTTTTACTGGACAATTCAGTGGCATTGATTATGTTCATTTATTGTACAACCATCACCACTCTACACATTTTTCCGTGACCCTTAACAGAAACTCAGTGCCCCTAAGCACTGGCAGCCCTCCCCCTATCCTTCATCCTACCGACCCTGGTAACCACTTGGGACGACGTTTCATGCAAGGGGGTCCGAGAGCACGTGTCCCTTTATCTCTGGCCAGCTTACCTTGAGTTAGGAGTTGTAGGCTCACCCTTATCCCATTGGACACATGCTGCTGCCGGAGGGTGGTGCTGACTATTTAAAGTGCAAGGCAATGTGGACCCTATTTTTGCAGGTGGATGTCACATGTACCTGTTTCTAAGTGAGTCCAAGAGACACAATCTGAAGGCCCAGTGAAAGTCCTTCTATCCCAGTGTTTCCCAAAGTGCCAGGTGCAGGGAGAACTGAGGGCTGCAAAGGCAAATGCCTACACTACCCTGGATCGTGGGCTAGAATACAAATGATTTTAATTAGCCGAAATAGGTGTGCGTTCAGTGGTTTGTTTTCTTTTTTTCCTGAAAAGAGAGCAGTAGGCCCCATCAGTTTGGGAACCTGTGCTCTAGCCTTCCATCCCACTGCAGACTTTAGTAATCCCCCCTAGTTTGCAGCGTTTCCATAAAATCATGTCATTCTCTCTGGTTCTGGAAGGATGGGTCAGTCCACTGGATCACTGCATTTGGTCTCTGGACCACCCCCCATGTTAAGAAGAACCAGGTGCTCCCTGAAAGGTTGGAGACTCATGTGTTCCCACAGCTGCCTTAGAAGAAAGGGTTGGTGACCCTCTTAAGAACAGCCACTGTGCTGGACTATGACCTAGGCACACAGAACTTGTTTGTAACTGTATTCCTGTGTGTCTCACAGTTACTGTTGCAGGTCCACCCTGCCCTACAGGGTTTCCAAGGTGGTCATTCTTTACAGGAGCAGAAAGCTACATCTTTTCCCATGGATTTGAGCTGCTGACCTTGAGGTTAGCTGACCAATGCATACCCACCAGGGTTCCTGATGCCCAGAGGGGCTCTCTCTGATTTGGAGGGCACAGTAAATGTCATGTGAGGCCATATCTGACTCCTCTGACTTCCCACTTGCCACGAGGCAGAGGTCAGACAGGTCTGGATGCTCCATCCTTCTTTGCCCTGTCTTGACACCTGCTGCCCCTCCAATGACACTGCTTCCCTGCTGGGTTCTGTAATTCCTTGCAATGGCCACTCAGAACTCAAAGGCAGTACTCACGGTTAAGGGTTTATTAAGGGAATCAACAGGTCAGGATCAATAAGCAGTAAGGATTCAGTCATTGAGTCATAGCAATATCTTTCCTCTGCCAGTGGCCACATCTCTCTGGTCCTCAAGCTCTCAGAAATGTCCTTTGGCCTCTGCCTCCATGGACCAGGAAGTCCACCTAGTTCTAGATTTTCTCAGTCTCAAGGCACTGCTGCACCGAGTCTCTGTGCCACCTTCTCCGGTACCTCGGGTCTCAGCATCTGCCGGTTCCGATAGATCTCAAACATGGGCTTGCTCTCTGTGTCCAAGATGGTTCCTCCAAGCCCGGAATGACTCTGAGACGTCCTTCAGCAGACCATGACAGTGCGTCTGCAGGACAGGGTAGAACTGTTCCTGTGAGTTTTCTGAGACTGTCACTTCACAGGAGTAGAGTAAGCCCTGTTGGCTATGCCCCCAGGGCACAAAGAGTGTGACCTGGTTCACACCCTCTATTAAGTTAGAGACCTAACCCTACCTCAGTCTTGTCTCTATTAGCATAGCAGAGATCACTCTCCAAAACAGGAGTACAGCCATGGGCACAGAGGTCAGAATCAGGGTATCACGTCTAGAAGGACCACATTAACTGACTACATATTGAGGGAAGAGGTATTGTTGGCATCCAGTGTAGGGGCACCAAAGCCAGATGTCTAAGGAGAAGCAAGGCCAGAGGACCTGCTTGGACACTGGACAGGGCTGAGTGCTGTGGCCAGGCCCACCCTCCTCAGGAGACTGTGAAGGGCAGAGGGTGGGAGAAATGGGAAAGCAGGGCTCGGATTCTAGTTTGCCCCAGACGACACTCTCCTCCAGGAAGCTCAGAGCACCCAGTGGTTAGGCATTGGGACCTCGGACACAGTTTCCCCGTGGTGATGCCCTGGCTTTCTGAATGGTGGTGACCCCACGAAAAGTAGACCCTGGACTCCTGTGAGAACTAGAGGAGTAGGTGAAGTGCCCAGCCATGCACTACCCCTGGGAGGTGCTGGAACGCATGGTCATGGTTCTTTGGTGGCCGAAGCGGCCTTTACTGGGATTCTGTCATAGGAATCGATCTATTGGTTCCTCAGTGTTTACTTGTGGGAGGGGGAGGAGCCAAGCGAGTAGCAAAACCCTGCCTCAGTCGAAGGCACTCCAGCTTGGAAGGGAGCCTCGGTGCTGGCACCAGGCCTGGCAGTGTGTGTGGGTCACAGTGAGTCAGAATTGCATGGCAGCAGCAACAGGGCAGAGTAGAACTGCCTCTCTCGCCCTCCCAGCGGCTGAGGGCTCTGAAGCAGAGACCTTCCACCTAGCAGGCGAGTGCATTGTGGGGGATGTGCACACAGGGACACACGTTAGATGCAGTCCTCGGATAAGGCCTGCTCCCCCATGGTCTCACATGGCATTAAAGGTGTCTCTCGTTGCCTTGGAGAGGAAACGTTGGTAGGTGCAGGGTGATGTGTGTTTAGCTTACGATGTGTTTCAACTTGGTCGTTTTCACAAACATTTGTGAGTAGGTTATGACACAGAAAGGGCATCTGTAGCGAGAGCCTGTGCTTGTGGGCCACATGTATGTTCATGCCGTGTGGTGATGTTCTGATGCCTGATGGGTCTCCACCATGTACGCAGTAAGTACAGAGGCCGAACTCCTCGGCTCTTTGACCCTGCAACCCTCTTCCCTCCTCTGGAAAGACAGACTCACCTGGCTTTTTTACCTCTTGACCGGTGTGACATGCAAAACAAAACAATGATTCTGGCATGATTCTCCTTTCTGAATACCGAACCGAGCCACTGCCATCAAGTCGATTTCAACTCATAGCACCCTGACATCTGCATCCTGAGAATGTGCGTCTTTACGGGAGCAGACAGCCTCATCTTCCTTCTGTAGAGCTACTGGTGGTTTTGAACTGCTGACCTTGGGGTTGACAGCCGATCAATCCCCTAGCCCACAGTGCTACCAGGACTCCTCATTTTTTGACTACGTATGTAAAATTCAGTCATAAATATTACTTCCCCACACAACAACAGCAATGTATTAGGCAGGGTTCTCTGGAGCAGCACAGCCAGACCCGTGATGCTAGATCTGTAAGTGAATACACTGATTCCGAAAAGGATCCTAGCCCACAGCAGCTCAGAGAGCTCAGTCCGACTCTCCTTCGAGGGTCAGTCTTTCCAACTTACATGGCCACTGGTCCAAGGCCAGGGAAGCAGACAGTGGGAAGATGAGGTGCTGAGGTGTCGCAGAGGCCAGTAGCACAGCATGGCGAAGCAGGTCATGGTGAAGCCTCCAGTGTACTGATGAGAGGTGGCTGTGGAGCTGCCACAGCAGGAGTGGTGGCAAGGTGAGTGGCTTCGACTCACAGGCAGCAGCACGTTTGACTCAGCAAGGTGGCATAGAGCACTACACAGCCCACAGGTAACAGCACACGTGATGAGGCAGGGCAGTTGGATTAAGCAGTGTACTGGTCCAACTACCAAGGACAGAGAGGGGGCGGACAGACTGGCCACCAGAGAGCCACAAATTTCTGTTGCATCTTCAAGGGATGTCATCAGGCTGCAACCCGATTGACAGGCTAGACTCCACCCAAGTCTTACAGGTGCATGGTGGCACAAAAACCTTAACTCTCACAAACAACAACGTCACTTTTGGAAATTGCACCACAAACTTCTGGATATCAGAAGTACAGGAGTGGAGGGCTGAAAGGGGCATGGGTTTTTTGTGATGCTTTAGGAGGTTGGCAAAGGAAGCTCTGTGGGTTAGGGGCCAGACTGCATCCTGCAGTCTAGTGAGAATTTCACTAGGCAGATAGACCATCCTGTTTCAGTCTAGGAGACATCGGTGGTACGGCAAACTCGTTTCTGTCCATGGGTGGTGAGCAGGGAGGAGAGGCGTCTGGGTGTCCTGCGCTTCACTGTGGGATGGCTTGAATGTACTTTCTGTGATGAGGGTGCTTTGGGGTGTGTCTGGTCTGCATACAGGCTGCCTAGCACTGTGGAAATAAATCACTGTGAAGACAGCTGAATTGCAGTCTTAATCAGCTCAAGGAGCCATGGTGGCCCTGGGTTTTGGCACTGGGCGGCACCCTGAAAAGTGGGCAGAGTGGACCCAGCAGCCCCCGCACTGGGCAGAGACATGGCAGTCTGCTCCCATGAAGGTTGTCAGTTCTGACTCTCGGCCACCCTGTGGACAACACAAACCACTGCTCAGTCCCCTGTCATCCTTAGAATCGCTGCCGTGTTTGAGCCACTGTGTCAGTTCATCTCATTGGGGGGGAGGGGGGACTCTTCCTCTTTTTGCTGACCCTCTCTGTGATGTCCTTCTCCAGGGACTGGTCTCTCCCGATAGTGTGCCCAAAGGGCCTGAGATGATGTCTCCCCATCTCTGCTTCCAAGGAGCAAGCACTCTGGTTGTGCTTCTTCCATGACAGCGTTGTCTGTTCTTCTGGCAGTCCGTGGTGGTGTCAGTATGCTCCAGAATACTTGAATTCAAGCGCCTTGATTCTTCAGCCTTCCTTTGTCATTGTCCAACTCCACATGCTAATGAGGCCATTGAATCTACTGGGGCTTGAGTCAGGTGCAACTTGGACCTCAGAGTGATGTTTGTAACTTAAAGGAGGTGATTTGCAGCTGATTTGCTCACAGCAATCACCCATTGTATGATTTCTTGGCTGCTGCTTCCATGGGTGTTGATTTTTGGATCCAAGCAAAGTGAGATTCTTGACGGCTTCAACTTTTGTGTAATGTGATGCTGTCTATTGGGCCCCTTGTGAAGTCAGAGTTGTACTCCACAGTGACGGCTCTGCCCCTTGATCTCCATCAGCAAGTGCTTCAAGTCCTCTCTGAGCAAGCACGGCTGTGTCATCTGCATTTCACAGGTTGTTAATGAGTTTTCTTCCTATCCTGAAGCTGCATTTTTTCATATAGCCTAGCTTCCCTGATTATCTGCTCAGCATGCAGATTGAATAAGTAATGGAGAGAAGATACAACCCGATGCACCCCTTTCCTGGTTTTAAATACCCCGGAATCTCCTGGTTCTGTTTGGATGACTTGGCTCTTGACCCTGGTATGGGTGTGCATGAGCACCATTTGGAATTCTGAGACCCCCACTCCCCGTAGTGTTGCCCGTCATTTGTTACGGGTCGCACACTGGACAGATGACAGCCTTGAAGACCCAGCGGGACAGTTGTACTCTGTCCTACGGGGTGGCTGTGCCTCGGAGTTGATGACACCAGGCACAGCCACCTTTATAATTTGCCTTAGTAATCCTAGGAAGTGAGTTAAAGAAAGATGTAGAAGCTTTGTGTTTTAAACTAAAAGCAATGGTTTAACCTAAAATAGTTGCACTTAAAATCAGTGGTGCAGCTGGAATTAGCACCTCTGTGGGTCAGTCAGTATGTGGCCAGTCATGTCATCACCTCCTATGTCCTATAGACATAGCCTGGACTCACCCCCGCCACCACTCTGCTCTGTTTCCTGTACGTTCGTACTGCCTGGGCTTGGATTTTGGGTGTGGAACGTTGTGCCAGGACTCTAGCTCAACGTTACATCATTCTTTTTCATGGTACGGTGAAGATACTCATAGTCTGTCCATTCTGATAGTGGTAGCTGTCTGGGTTGTCTCGTTTGGGGGCTGTTAATGAGTCTGATTGCTATGCACAATCCCGTGCTTGTCTTGGTGGCCCCGGGCTCTTCAGGGAGGAGCATGACCAGGCATCCACGAGTAAGTAGGAAGCCGTGGCCACAGTGGGTACACACACGGGCTTCCTCCTAACAAACATTGTGTAAGGATGGCTCTGTGATGGCCTGGTGGCTGCAGACGCGTCCTCTCAGGAACAGTCGCTTAACCTCCTGCTTGATATGGAGCATGTGAAAAATACGCCTGAGGGGGATGAAGGGAGACATCGGGCAGTGTAAGACAGGAAATAACAGTAATACAGAATTGATTAAGGGTTCACGAAGGTGAGAGGGTGGGGAAAAAAGAGGAGCTGATACCAAAGGGCTCAAGTAGAAAGAACATGTTTCAGAAATGTTGATGGGAACATATTTACAAGTGTGCTTAATACAGTTGAATGATAGATTGTCATAAGAATTGTAAGAGCCCCCCAATAAAATGATGAAAATAAAATAAAAACAAGGCCCGAGAGAATTGGCCAGGCTAGTTCAAGTCCGGGTGGAAGAGTCAGCTCAGGTTATATGGCAGCTGGTTTAAGGATTTCAAAGGAGTCTTCTTGGATGCTTTTCCTGAAGGATGCAGGCCTCTACAGGAGCGTACGAGGAAACAGTTTCCAGCTAATTGAATATTGCATTGGTGAGAAAAAGGCCAAGAAAGTTGCACTGAGAACTTGTTTTTCCCCTCTTCAGGACAGTGTGCCTTTGAAGATAGCAAGGGCTGCCCTAGGAAAATTTCATTGGGATACCTGACCGCATCCACCCTACAACCCTGATCTTGCCCCTTCCTACTTCTTTTTTGTCCCCTAACCCCAAAGGACATTGCAAAGGAATGTGATTCGAGTCCCTTGAAGATGCCAAGGTGGCTTTTTGATGTGATGGAGCGTTCTTTGGCAGAGGGTAGGAGAGACAGCACCTGGACGTGCGTGGAGGAGCAGCAGCTTCACACGCTCAGGTTTTGGTTTACGGAAGGCCTCTTTCGGACCGACTCTCCGCACCGGTGTTTAACTTGAGTAGATACTACGATCAAGTTTCCCTCAGGATCCCTGGTGGCACCACAGATACCTGTTGGGCACATTTCTGCCAGGTCAGCAGTTTGAAACCACTAGCTGCTCTGAGCGAGAAAGACAAGGCTTTCGGAAACTCCCAGTCTCAGAAACCCTCAGGGGCAGTTCTACCTATATGGTCACTCTGAGTTAGCATCTACTTGATGGTTGAAGGTGAGACTTTCTGGGTCTTTGATGCCTGATACCTGATCCCATCGACACCTTATGATCACACAGGTTGGTGTGCTTCTTCCATGTGGGCTTTGTTGCTTCTCAGCTAGATGCCCGCTTGTTTATCTTTAAGCCTTTAAGACCCCAGATGCTATCTCTTTTGATAGCTGGACACCATCAGCTTTCTTTACCACATTTGCTGTACACCTATTTTGTCTTCAGTGACTGTGTTGGAATGTGAACATCACGGAATGCCATTATTAGAACAAAGTGTTCTTTCATTGAGGGAGTACTTGAGTAGAGGTCCACCTGTTACCTTGATGTTTAACATATAAATATATGTACATAGATCTATTTCTTTGTTACATATAAATGTTTACATATGTACATGCTTGTATTTAGACCTCTATAAACGCCCATTTGCCTCCTAGTTCTTTCCTCTATTTCCTTTTACTTTCCTCTTGTCCCACTATCATGTTCGGCCTTCATTCAGGTTTCAATAATTCCTCTTGGTTACATTGCCCTCAATCAGCCCTACCAGGCATCCTACGCCCTCCTTGCCATTGATTTTAGATCACTTGTTGTTCCCTTGTCCCTGGGTTTGTTAACACCCACTTCCTTTCCCCCATCTCCCCCTCTCCTGTGTCCTTCCAGAACCATAGGTCCTGTTGTTTTCTCATCTGAATTGTTTACCTTGCCTATCTTATCTAGATCGACATCAGCAGACAATAATAAGCACAAAAGCAAGACAGAGCAAAATCAAACAACAGAAGAAAAAACAAAAATAACCCAAGCAACAACAAAAAACACCCCTCCCCCCCTTAAAAAAAGCCTATAAATAGTTTCAGGTCTGTTTGTTGACCTTTAGGAGTGTATTCCTGTCATGTTTGATGGGGTACCATGTTCTGGCCGCGATATCTTTTTTTTTATATTCCCCAAGGATTTCATTGTTTTGCTCCCTTTGCTGCTCTGTTGCATGCCCTTAGCGTTTCGCTCCAGATTGGGCACAATTCCTGCACTGTGCCGCCAGTGTTGTCCCCTGTAATTCTATGGGTCAGTGAGGGACATTGTGTCTCATGGTGGGGCCGGCTCTAAAGTCCTCTCTGCAGTGGCTGCTCTGAGCAGGAGTATCGTCTTTGGGGTTTGGTGGGCCAGGATGTGTTCCACTCTCTCTCCTTCCGTCTTTGCTCTTCATTCATTTCCTCTGAAGTGAATTCTTCAGGGGTGGGGGAGGTGTGTGTCCATGTAGTTGGGGCTGGCCCTGCAGACCTCTCTATTGGTTCCCTGCTTCATGCCAGTATGTTGCATTCACATTGGTGTACCAGGTTGCAGTCTGGTCCCTCTCTTCCTCTATTATGGAGATAGAAACAGCACCCTCCTCTTGCGTGGGTTAGTGCTCTGTTCCCCTGCTACCTCTGTCTGTTTTTTTCTCGTTTTTTTCTCTTTTCCCCTCCTTTTTAGTTGGCTGCCATATGTATCCCTGGATTGGGTCTGGCCCCTGCCATAGTACCTGGCCCTCACCCCGGGCATATATGCATACAATAGCTTTTCCCCTATGTCCCTTTTGTGTTTTTAAGCATCTCTCAGCGGACTCATGTTGTACTTGGCTTACCTCTCTGCATAATTTCCTCCAGTTCTTCCCATGTGGCGATGTGCTTCATGAGTTCATCACTGCCTTTTAGGGATGTGCATTACTCCACTGTATGTATGTACCACAGTTTTTCATACATTTGTCCGTTGATGGAAATTTTGGTTTCCCATTCGTTGTAATTGTGAACTGTGCCTCATTCCATCTGCTTTTTAATGCTTCCTGAATCACTCAATAATTTTCACATAGAATCATTCAGTATTGCAACGCAAGGCTGGAATGTTTTTCCAATTCTTTCAGCTTCAGATCTGCTGAGTATGTTCTTCCCTTTGGGTTTTCTAATTTGAGGTCTTTACATGTTTCAAGATACTATTGGGCTTTGACTTCTTGGGGTGCCCTTTGACATTTTCTATTCAGCCCTCTGACTTCATCCTTCTATTTGCTTTAGTTGCTCCTGATTGTGAGCAAGTTTAAATCTCTTCTCACATCCACTTTGATCTTTTCTTTCATTCCTGTCTTTTTAATGTCTTTTTGCTTTCCTCATGAATGATGGTCTTGATGTCCTCCCACAGTTCAACAGGTCTCTGTCACCTAGTGTTCTGTGCATCAAATCTGTTCTTGAGATGTTCTCAGAATCCAGGTGGGATGGACCCAAGGTCGTATTTTGGCTCCTGGGGACTGGTTTTCATTTTCTTCAGCTTTATCCTGAGCTCATGTGAGCAATTGGTTTTCTCTTCCACAGTTGGTCCTTGGCCTCGATTTAGGAGCTGACATTGAGCCTCTCCATCAGCACACAAGTCACCACAGCCTCACAAGCTGACAGATAAGTGGTGGCATGTGTACATGTATGTCATCATTCTAACAGTTAGGTTGCGGAGTAGTTTCATTAAATGTGGAGTCCCCCTGAGCAGGCCCATTCTCCCATACCTGGCATGCTTGGCACTCCCTGTTGGGGGTACATACGTCAGATCGATGGAATGATGTATTACAGGTAGTCCCTAATTTAGAATTCATTCAAGTTAGGAGGAATTGTCTTCCAGGTACGTACGAAAGTCAGTTCCTGTTGTTTGTTTGAGTTCTGATCTTTAAGGTGCTGCTCACTGTGTTGCAGCATTTGATTTGCTGGTGTTACCCTTCTCAGACGTAATGTTTCCAACCCCTCCAGACAGATGATGGACTTTTAAAGATACTGAATAAAAGGCAATCATGAAATAATAATAATAATAAATGAGCTAGCTGACTGAGGCTAGAGCTTGACTTACCATGGTGTGGTTACGTGAATGGAACTGGCTGTGACCCATTGTATGAATGTACCACATTTTATCCCTTCTCCCACTAATGAATGTTTGCACTGCTTCCAGTTTTTGGAGATTTTGAGTTTAGCTGCTATAAACATTTGTATTTAGGTCTTTGGGTGGATTATTTTCTAGGGTACATGCCAAGGAGAGGGAGCTGGGCCCTATGGAAGTGTTAGAAGAAACTAGTGGAGTGTTCCACTCCGTCCTCACCTGCAGTCTAGGAGAGTTCCAGGTGCTCCCCAGCCTTGCTGCCACTCCATGTTGGCAATCCTCTTTATTTGAATTCATAAGCATGCAGTGATCCTGCTTCATCGTTTTAATGTGCATTTTCCTAATGCCTGATGGAAGGAGCCCTAGTGGCTGCTTGAGTTAGGCGTTTTATCTGTTAACCCCAAGACAGCTGTTTGAAACCACCCCGCAGGGGAAACGATGAGGCTTCCCCATGCCCATCAACTCCTAGTCTCAGAAACCCACAGGGCAGCCCGGTTCTGCCCTACAGGGCTGTTACGAGCAGGAATGGACTCAGTGGCAGTGAGCTTTTGGAGTGGCTAAGAATGCTGAGCATTTTTGTATGATGACTTGCCAGCCCCAGGTCCTCTCAGATGCCGTGTTCATTTGAGGTTTTGGCTGCTGTTTGGCTGCTGGTTTTCTTTTGGTGGGTTTTGAGACGTCTTGGGGGACAAGGCTTTTGGTGTGATTTGCAGACATTCCCCCCAGTCTGTAGGTTCCCTTTTTATTATTTTAACTGGCTTTTGCAGAGAAATAATTTTGATGGAGTTTTTTTTTAATTAATGGATCATATTGTTGGTGTCATGTCTAGGAAGATTTTATTTTAGCCCCAAGTCGTGGATTTTTTCAAAATCATATGATTTCATAGTTTAGTACATGGTAATTTGTTTGAATTTCTTGTATAAGGTATGAGTTTTAATTTTAGGTAGGGTTTTGCTTTTTTTTTTCTGCCTTGTGAATGTACAAACTCATTTGTTGGTAACCAACTATCTTTTCTCCTTTAAATTAGCTTTTTACCTTTGTCAAAAAATCTTCCAGCCATATTTGTGTGGGTCTAATTCTGGATTCTGTTCTGTTACATTGATCTGTGAGTCTGTCCCTTGGTGAATAGTACACTATCTTGATTGTATAAGTTTTTTTAATTAATCATTTTATAGGGGGGGGCTCTTACAAATCTTATAGCAATCCATCATTCAGTAATTTTAAGCACACTTGTACATATGTTGCTGTCAACATTTCCAGAACAATTTCTTAATACTTGAGTCATTGGTATCAGCTCCTCTTCCCCCCCCCCCCCGCCCTCATCCTCCCACGTCATGAAGTATATATTATTGTTATTTTGTGTCTTACACTGTCTGTTGTCTCCCTTCACCTACCTTTATCTTATTCGTCCACCTGGGGAGGAGGCACTATAAATCCAACCTTGTGATGGGTTCCCCTTTACTCCCCCACCCCCCACCCCCCTCTGCCCTCACCATTTCCCTACCCTCATGGTATTGCTACTCCCACTACTACCCCTGAGGATTTTATCTGTCCGGAATTCCATGTTTTTATCTGCACCAATGTTGTGTGCTCTGGTCTAGCCGGATTTGTAAGGTAGAACTAGAATCATGGTAGTCAGGTGGGGGGTATTCAGGAACTAGACTAGAGGTTCTCAACCTGTGGGTCATAACCCCTTGAGGGGGTCGAATGACCCTTTCACAGGGGGGGTTGCCAGATTTATAACAGTAGCAAAGTGACAGTTATGAAGTAGCAACAAAAATAATTTTATGGTTGGGGGTCACCACAACATGAGGAACTATATTAAAGGGTCACAGCATTAGGAAAGTGGAGAGCCACTGAACTAGAAGAATGATGTGTGTTTTGTTGGTGCTACACTGTACCCTGGTTGAATCACCCCTTTCTTGTAACCCCTCTGTGGGGCAATGTTCAGCAGTCTGCATATGGGCTTTGGGTTTCCACTCCACCCCTCTCTTTCACATCATTTTGGATTGTTTGATATCTGATACCTGTTCCCGTAGGCACCTTATGATCACATGGGCTTGTGTGCTTCTTCCAGGTGGGCTTATTTGCTTCCCTGCTAGATGGCTGCTTATTTAACTTGAAGCCTTTAAGACCCCAGATGCTACATCTTTTGATAGCTGGGCACCATCTGCTTTCTTTACCACATGTGCTCATGCACCCATTTTGTCTTCAGCGATTGTGTAAGGAAGGTATCAAAGAGTGCCAGGTTATTAGAACAAAGTGTTCTTGATTGTGTAAGTCTCAAAATGGAGTGTGTGTGTGTGTGTGTGTGTGTTTGTGTGTGTGTCTCAAGTGGGGTTGGAGTGGGGTGTTGAAAAGGAGCCTTGGTGGTGGTGCAGTGGTTAAGTATACATGCAACACCCCCCCCTCCCCCCAATAGAGCGAAACCCTGCCTGGTGCTGCGCTATCCTCCCAAGTGTTGCTGTGCCGGAGCCTGTTGTTGCAGCCACTGTGTCAGGCCATCTCCTGGAGGGTCTCCCTCTTTGTCATCACCCTGGTACTTTACCAAGCGGGGACTGGCCTCTCCTACGAATGTGTCCAACGGATGTGAGACAAAATCTTGCCATCCTTGATTTTAAGGAGCACTCTGGTTATACTTCTTCAAAGACAGATTTGTTTGTTCTTTTGGCAGCCTGTGGTCCTTCCAGTGTTCTTTCCCAGCACCATAATTAAAGGGCATGGACCCTTCTTCTCTTCTTCTTTAGTGTCCAGTGTCACAGGTGTACGAGGTGTTTGACAATGGCTTGTGTCAGGTGCACCTGAGGAGAAAGTTAATAGGAGCAGACATTTCAGTTTTTCACCATTAGTGCCATGTCTGCCAATACCAATGATTAAGTTTAGGAAGTTTTTTTCTGCCTTAGTTTGCTCTGATCTTTTGTTAATGTACCGTAGATACTAGAGTATAAGCCGACCAAATTATCAGCCGAGGCACCTAATTTTACCACAAAAACTGCATAAAAATGTGCTGAAAAAGCTTATCCACAAGTACCGTATACACTCGAATATAAGCCGACCCGAATATAAGTTGATGTACCGAATTATTACCTGGGAAGCCAGAAAAACTGATTGACTTGAGTGTAAGCCTAGGGTAGGAAATGCAGGATGCGAATTAACACAGAGACCAGAGGGGAGAGATGGAGCGCAGCCACAGACACATCCTTACCAGTTCAGCTTCCGGTATCAGTGAATCACTACGGCATAAGTGAATCACTACGGGTGCTTCTGCGAATTGGAGCCGTCCACGTCATAGGACGGCTTTGATTGGTTAGATGTGAGCAAACAAACATTCAAAGCCCTGCAGTGTCAGCGGGGCTTTGAATGAGCAGCGGAGGAACGACAATCACCCAAGAGATGTTACACCTCTCTGGGGTACCACTGACCCGTGTATAAGCTAAACCCCAGTTTTTCAGCACACTCGCCTTATACACAAGTGTATACGGTATATATTGGTATCTTGAATTCTGTCAATAATTTTTCCAAATTAGGTGATGCAATCATGTAGGTTTTCTTTCTCTGCACCCCCTGTAGTTTTTCTTTAAACTGTTTTTTTGGTTTTTTTTAAGGGGAGGAAATATTTCATTAAAAATACTTTTATTGGGGGCGCATATATCTCATCACAATCCATACATTCCTCCAATGTATCAAGCACATTTGCACAATGCCACCATCATTGTTTTCAAAGCATTCTCTTCCCACTTGAACCCCTGATATCAGCTCCCCATTTGTTCCTCCTCCTTCCCCTGCCCGTCCTCCATAACAGATCCTTGATAAGTTATAGATTATTATTTCCATATCTTATATCGTTTTCCACCCCTCACCCACTTTTCCGTTATTTGTCTCCCTGGGAGGGGGTTCTAGATTGACCCTTGTGATAGATTCCCCCTTTCTCTCTCCACTCTTCCCTAATTCTCCTGGTATGTCTACTTTCCTTGTTGGCCCTGAGGGGTTTATCTATCCTGGATCCCCTGTGTTGCAGGTTCTTATCTAGCAGTGTGCATGCTCTGGTCTAATCTGATTTGTAAGGTAGTGTTGAGGTCATGATAGTGTGGTGAAGGAAACACCAAAACGCTACAGAAACGTTGTTTCATCGTTGCTATACTGCACCCTGATTGGCTCATCTCCCTCCTGTGACCCCTTCTTTAAACTCTTCATGTGGTAGATCACATGGATGTGAGTTTGGATGTTGAACTAGCCTTGCATTCCTGAAGTAAACTTCATGTGGTCATGGCAAATTAATTTGCTAATATTTTGTTGAAGAACCTTATCTATTTTCATGAGGAATATTCATCAGTGGCCTTTTTGTATTACGTGCCTGCTTTTGTTATAAGCATAATGCTGGTCTCATAAAATTAAGTGTTAATTTTTCTTCTCTTCTGTTTTAACAATTTGTGGTTTTGAAAGAATTGATCTGTTCATCCAGGTTGCGGATGTATGTGTGTAGAGTTGCTTACAGAATCTCCTTACTTTCTTTAAATGTCTATAGGGCACAGTAGTAGCGATGCTTCACTTTCATTGTTGATACTTGTAATTTGTTTTCTTTCTTTCTCTTTTCTCAGCCTCACTAGGGGTTTCTCAGTGTTACTGATCTTTTTGAAGAGCCAAATTTTAGTTTTATTGATTTTTTTCTGTGTTCAGATTTTGTTGATTATATTTCAATTTTTAAACCTTGCCTTTATTACTTGCTTTGGATTTATTTGTATATATGTGTAATTTTTTGAGTTCTTTAAGGATTCTTTGAGTTCTCTAAGGTTTTATTAATGTTGTTGGTCACTTCACTGTTGAGTTGAGGTTATGAATGTGTGGCCTTTCTTTTCTTCTAGTGTCAGCATCGGATGCGATTCACCTCCCTCTAAGAAAGACATCCTTTATCCTTATATACAAATTTTGATATGTTGTCTTTGATGTTTTCAGTCAATAAAAAATATTTTCTCATTTCCCTTCTGTCTCCCTTATTCACTCATGGCTTATTTAGAAAGGTGTTTGTGTAATTTCTTGTTATTGCTCTGTTACGAAATTCTAGTCAGATTCCATTGTTGTTAGATAACATGTTTTGGGTGATTCTCTTAAAAATTTTCCTGATTTCCCCCCCCCCCCAGTGGCTATTATCAAGACACTTGATATATGTGTCCTTTGCTATTGCAGGAGGCGCTGTCCACTAGACATCAGAGACAACTGGTTGATACTTTGATTCTTGTATGCCTCCCCCCCTTTTTTTTGGCTACTAGTTTTATTGATTTCTTAGGCATTTTTATATCCCTCATAAACTGAACTTGTTCACTACTCCTTACGATTTGTTTAGTTTTTGATTCATGCATTTTAAGTCACTCGCCTTGATACATAGCTTATCATGTTGTGTAACAATCACCATGATAAGTACCCAGCTCCATTTCCCATTACTCTTAATCTGAACTCGCTGCCATCATGGTGATTCCAACTCATGAGGCCCTTTTAGGACAGGGTAGAGCTGCCCCTGTTGGTTTCTAAGTCTGTATGTAACTCTTCACTGAGTAGAAAACCTCATCTTTCTCCCTCAGAGTGGCTAGTGGTTTCAAACTGCTGACCTTGCAAATGGTTCACAGGGGATTTCTAAAGGATTATGGAGAACTTTTATTATCTTTCAATTATATTTTTCTTTTTTTAATGCAGTTTTATTGTCATTTCACCTATCACACAGTTCAGTAGTTCATATCAATAAGGGTTGTATAGTCTTCACCACAATCAGTTTTAGAAAACTTTCTTTTTCTCTCTACTCAGTTATTCATGTAGCCCCCCCCCCCCCGCCAGTTTTGGCAAAAGAAATATACAACAAAACATTCTCCAATTGGACAACTCAATTCTGTTTTTCCACGAACTTTTTGAAGCCATCTCATATATCTCCATTCTAGCTGTTCTGTATGTTGATTTATTTTAAACTTTTTATTTTGAATTAGGTGAGAGTTGTTGTATATTTTGAAGTCTGCTTCCATGAATGCTGATTTTAGATTCAGGTAAAATGGAATTATTGGTAACTCCAGTCTTTGCTCCATTTAATATTATGTTGATGAATATGAGCTCAATTGTGAGGATATTTTCCATATAAGGAATCATATAATATTTGTCTTTCTGTTACTAACTTATTTTGTTCAGCATATTTTATTTTTATTATTTTTTTAAACGTTTTATTAGGGGCTCATACAACTCTTATCACAATCCATACATACATCAATTGTGTAAAGCACATCTGTACATTCATTGCCCTCATCATTTTCAAGGCATTTGCTCTCCACTTAAGCCCTTGGCATCAGATCCTCTTCCCTCCCTCCCCCCTCCCTCATGAGCCCTTGATAATTTATAAATTATTATTTTGTCATATCTTGCCCTGTCCGACGTCTTCCTTCACCCACTTCTCTGCTGTCCATCCCCCAGGGAGGAGGTCACATGTAGATCCTTGTAATCGGTTCCCTCTTTCCAACCCACTCTCCCTCTACCCTCCCAGTATTGCCACTGGCACCTCTGATCCTGAAGGTATCATCTGCCCTGGATTCCCTGTGCCTCCAGCTCCTATCTGCACCAGTGTGCATCCTCTGGTCTAGCCAGACTAAGCATGATATTTTAAAAGTCATTTCATGTGTGCATTTGTCAGCTTTCAGTTTCTCTTTAGAGTTAAGCCGTACTCCATTATATGTATGTGCCACATTTTATATCAGATGTTTGTAGATGGACATGTAGTAGTTTCCTTCTTTGACTGCTGTAACTAGTGCTGCAGTGAACATAGGTGTGCAAGTTTCTATGGTCCTTTCTGGCATATCCCTATGGGTGAAATGGCTGAATCATGTGGTAACTTACGGAGCAAGTGGCAGAGTGGGTTACATGCTAGGCCACTAATCACAAGGTCAGCATTTCAAACCCACCACCTGCTCTGCAGGAGAGCCATGCGTCTGTTTCCTCCCCTAAAGATTAGCCATCTCCCAGACCCAAATGAACAACTGTCCTCTATGCTGTAGGGTCACTGTTGTGAGGATTGACGCGATGGCAGTGGGTATGGGTTTATGATGAACCTTCATTCTGTTTTCCACAGTGGCTCCACCGTTTTACAACCCCACCAGCAAAAGCCTGCCAACACCTTGTGCTTTTTTTTTTTTAATCATAGCTATCTTAATGATTGACACCATGGCTGCATCAATGGGCTCAGGCATGGGAACCGTGGTGAGGGTGGCGCAGTGTTTCCTTCTGTGTGCAGAGGGTCGCTGTGGGTTGGAGCCAACTTGGGGACACCTAACAACTGCAGCATCTTAGTGGGTGTGATGGGATACCTGATTTTGCTTTTGACTTGCATTTCCCTACTGAATAGAGATGGTCAACACTTTTTTCGTGTGCTTGCCTTGGCCATTTGTATACCTGCTTTGGTGAAATGTCTACTCACAACTGACCTTCTTAATCATGGAGTTAAGACCTTGCCTTTTGATTCTCTTGGTTCTGAAGTCTTCTTTGATACTAATGTAGTCCTTCCAGCTTTTTGATTTGGTTTGTTTTTCTCCTTTTACTTTTCACCTACTTGGATAACTATATGTGAAGTGAGTTTCTTGCGGACAGATGCATGATTAACTTTCATTAATTACATATGTTCATATTTTCATTCTTAATTGCAATATAAATGTGAAATACACCCATGACTTAAAGATCTTCCCTCCCCGCCAAGCTTAACTGCTAATGGCATGCCTGTTTAATAATGTGCATAGGTTTCTGTACAGTGTGTCCGATGCAGCTCTCGTCACTGGCCTTGTTGAGCCTAGAGGCTTTGAGCATTTACTTGCTGACTTCAGGAGGGTGGAAATGTGAGCAGCCTTTCTTTCAGAGGGAGTTTAGCCAGGGTAGAAGCCCTTGTGGTGTAGTGGACAAGTTGGGTCACTAACAGCAAGGTTAGCAGTTCTAAACTACCAGTTGTTCATGGGAGAAAGATGAAACTATGTGCTTCTGTAGACAGTTTCAGAAACCCTCAGGCAGCTCTCCCCTGTGCTATCAGGTTGCCAAGAGTCAGCATGGACTCCACAGTGAGTATGGTTTTGTTTTAACCAGGGTGGGTTGGAATTGAGTAACTTCTCTTTCCAGGGCATGTGCCTACAAAAGGTTTATTTTTTGTTAAATATAGAAATTAATTTGTTTTCAGTAATGCTTGTGACATAAAAGCCTGCCCGTTTGTGGTAGGTCGGGTTGACTAGAGAAACAAATTCAGGGACATTCATATATGTATAAGAAAGAACTTTATATCAAGAAGTAATTTTGCATCAATAAAACATCCCAGCGCAGTCCAGATAAGTCCATGAATTCAATATTAGCCCATGAATTCCTCTTTAGGCTCACACAGCACATGCAATGATCTCGAATGCAGGAACGTCTTAGGCCACTGGGTAGAAAGTCCTGTGAGTTCAATGGCAGTGGACGCATCTCCAGGGCTCTGAGCGTCATCAACCTAGCTCCATGTGGCTTGTCAACAGAAATGTGAAGCAGTGAGAGAGAGTGTCCTACCTCTAGGGAGGAAGGAAGTCCTAGAATCCTCATGAGAAAGCCACACCCACAAGGCAGCTGTGACCTGATTGACAGTCTAGACGCCACTTCTTCATGCTTATTTATCAAGTTGACATGAAATTGTGTAACTACCACAAGACTCATACATATAGAAAGTTAGTATAGGATAAAGGTAGCATCACAGATCATCACAGTGAAGGTGAACTCTAATAAATGTTGGTGGGGCCACTGATTAGCCCTTTAGTAAATCTAATTAGATTCATAAATATGCCCTTTGAAAGGATAACCACAAATAAATGTGGAATCTAGTTTGCCCCTCCAACAAAAGAATTAAATTATAGAAGTGTCCGAGGAAATCATGGTAATACCCCTATGACATTGCCAAAGCTGTTGAGTTTCCTGGATGAAGAGAAGACTGAAGGATTGACACATAAATATTGCAGTCATGTATATTCTGTTTTACAAATGTCACATCCATGCAGACTTTGGTGACTGTCAACATTCTTCCTTCCTTCCTTCCAAAGACTCACATAGTGTTTGGGTGTGTTCCATCGTCAGCTGGTCATGAGTTGCATAGGTGCCTGCCAGGTCTCCACATGAGAAATGCTGTCGCTGTCCTGGATAGTGTCTTGGTGCCTCTTAGTAACCGGCGGGTCGCTGTTAGCCCCCAACTAAGATCTTACTCCATGGGTCCCCGGAGGGAGTACTGGGATAGCCAGTCTTATCTTAACCATGTGAGGTTACTGGTAGGTTATCACGAGTGTTTGCCCAATCTAGACCTACTTCAGCGAGAGAGGGACTTTACTAGTAATTTTTTCAAGATGAGACGCTAAGGCCCTGAAGCCAAGTCTGGACGGTGCACGAAGCAGCCCTTCTTTCTCAAGCATTTTTATTCCTCAGCTCGAGAGTCCCTCCCAGGGCTCCCAGTGGCTGGGTTCTATGGGGTGAACAGCCTTCCCGCATGTCGCCTGTTTGAAAGTTTCTTCTTCTTGACCACATTCCTTCCCCATTCATCCTGTTTACACTTACCCTAGGTGCATGGGTTCCTGTGATTGCCACGTCAGCCAGCAACGTGTGCTGTGACCATTTAGTAACTTCTGGGTCTTTTGTTCCCGCTATTCCGAAGATGGACCAGTTTGGTGTTTATTTCTCATATGCAGATGCTCCGCCAGGATCCCCCGTGGGATACGGGATTGGTGGGACTGTGAACCTCTATGGGAGAGGATGGCGTCAGCAGAGCCACTTGGATCTGAGCCAGCCAGAGCCTGTTAGTTGTTTGCTGAGGACTGGTGGCCCTGAGAGTGGGATTCCTCTCTCTGGCTGCTCCAATCTGTCCCTTCTGCTATGTTCATCACCTACTGGCAGTTTCTCTGGGGGCAAAACCCCTGGCCCATTGCCTTCCTTTCTCTGCCCAGCCAGTCTTTGCACACAGGCTGCTGCATCTGCCCGTCCTCCCAGGTTGCTCTGCTGGCTTCCTGGAGGACCTGATGTGCACCGTAGCTTGGGTGGCAGTGTCCCCCTTCACTCTCACCACCTGCATTGCCTGTCTGACTTTCTGAGCCAGTGGAGAGGAGCAGAGAGGTGAGGTCAACCTCCTGCCTGCACTCAGCTTCTTTGCATCAGGCCATGGGCACCTGGCTCTCATTCACCTGCACCCCCTCTGCCTTACAGGGCACTGGGTCCACTTGGTGGTCTCCCCACAAGATGTTGGCTTTTCTGGGCAGTCTCCCTCCTCCTCTGCCCCAGGCCTGGTTGTCTCCTTGTGAGGCTAGCTTTGTCATGCCCGACTGCCCTGTGGGCTCGCTGGGTGGAGTGAGCTCTTCTTGGTGTACTCAGCCTCCAGGCCCCTGTGAGAAGAGCACCCGCCACTCCGTCCTCCTTCCCTGGTCCTGGGAGTCTTGGTCATTGCCTTCTAGTTTGGAAGGAGGTGTTTATCCTTTTGTTCCCATCGATCACCCTGTACTCCAAGGGTTAACTGATGGATTTTAATGAGTGTTCACCCATGGAAACTCTATGCAAAATTTATGTGTGGGTCCGTTATCCTGGGGCCTCTTCACAGCCTCTTGCCCTCTCTTTCTTGAGTCTTGAATATTCCCTCTGCTCTAGGGTCATTTTGCTTAGCAAATGTCTCATCCTCCTTAGCATCCTCCTAAGCCTGCTCTTAGCTGTTTATGCTCCCGTCACCTCTGACTTTCTCCTACCTGTCACCACCACGTGCCTTGAAAGCATGGCTCGCAGGACTGCTTAAGACTAGTTGCTTCTGCTTCCGCCACCCTCAACTGCATTACCTACTTGTCCGTCTAGCTCTTACATCAGCTTCTGGAATCACACTTCCTGGGGCAGAGTTTTCCAGATCCACGAGTGACTTCCTTGTTTGCCTCCCTTTGAGCTTTTTATGTTTGATCTCGATTAGACACCCCTCCTTTCTTGCCTTCTTCCCTCCTGTCCCGTAGTTCTTCCCTGGTCCTGGCGACCGAGACTTCTGCCTGATTGTTAGAAGTACACGGGGGCTACCCCTGGGTCTGTGGCAGTGACGTTCACTTAACCAGGTGGTGGGTGGCCTGACTTCCTGCCCATCTGTGGCAGGTCACCTCTCGTAGGCCATGTTGGAGGAGGAGTGCGCAGCCGCCTTGGTAATTGGTGTGTGTGCCAGCGAAGGGATTGAGTGCTTCCACGTGCAGCTCTCAGGATAGCTCTGCTGGAGACGCAGGGCCACAGCCGCCTCGTCTGCCAGGAGCAAGGCTGGACACATCCCTTTTTAAAAATTGTGATTGGAGTGGAAGTTTACAGAGCAAATTGGTCTTTCAAGTCAGCAGGTCCTACCTATGTTATTTTGTGAGATTGATGGCCATCCCTTCAGTGTCACGCCCCCCCCCCCCCACATCCTCCCTGTGCCTGGCATCTCCATTGATCCCTCCTCCCTGCAGAGGAACCCTGGCCACTTTGCAGGGCAAACTCTCAGTCACTACACACAGTCTCTGGAGTGTGGCCCGCTGTTGGGGGCTTGCTCAGGTAGGCGAGACAGCCTTTCATCCAGAAACAAGAGGAAGCCAAACCCTCGGCAGTTGAGTCGGTTCCAACTTGTTGCTCTGTGGGCTCCCTCACCCCCACCCCCACCTCCACCCGAGGATGTTGTCTTTATGGAAGCAGATGGCCTTGTCTTTCTCCTTTGGAGTCACTGGTGAGTATGGACTACTGACCTTCCAGCTAGCAGCTACACGCCTTAATCACCATGCCACCAGCGCTCCTGAAGCAAGAGAGGAAGTTCCAAATTGCAGAGGTGGTGTTCCTGCCTGGGGCAGGTCATGAGTGCCTGTTAAGGACATCCAGGAAGTGTCCTGCCAAATTAAATGGGCCCTCATAAAATAGGCAGGCCAGCTGCAAAGAAACCCTGGATCGTGGGCAGTGCTAGGCCGGAAGCCTAGGACAACCACCAGGAGGAATACAGGGAGGACATCTGAACCAGGATCCCAGGTGCATACAGGTCTGAGTGTGCCTGGTGCCTGATGGTCATGATCAAGTTTGACCTCTCCTTGACCTTGGACTGCAACAAAAACTGCAAAGGCGATGTCAATGCTCCCTTGCTGGTCACTGGAAGCTATGCCATCCTTGCTCTCCGAGGAGCTGCGGTGGAAGTATGTCCACTCCATGCCAATTCATCAGGCTGTTGAGGGCCAGGCGGTTCGAGGATACTTCAAGGTCAGAGCATTGGCAAGGCTGTCCAGGTGTGCAGGAGGAAGTCAGTCTTGAGCACAAAGTAAAATTTGGAGAGGCTGAATGGGCCTGCTGAGGTGGTGCTGGAATGAGCATGAGCTGCTGTGGAGCCTCAGGGTGACCTGTTCTAGCCCAGCCTGTGCTTCTTAGGAACTCTTGTTAGTGGTGTCTGGAACATTTACTTTCTCTGTGTGAAAGATCGTGTCTCTGTAAGTCTCCTGTGAAATTTTGACTAGGAATTTGGTGAGTAAAAATGAGAGGGGTTTCTGAATTGCTAACGGATCCCCGCCTCTCTGAGGAGGTTCTCAGAGGGGGCACGGCAAGTTGGTGGAAAACCAGGCCTGTTGCCAGTGGTGGAGTGGTCCATCTCACGGAGACCACGGGCACTGAGGAGACCTGCCCCATAGGCCTTCCAAGGCTGTCCATTTCCCCCCATGCTTCCAGTTATATTAGTCTCTCTATTCTTTTGATTATCTTTTCCATTTGTAGGTGATTAAAAGCTTAAAGATCCATTTCAGGTCCTAGTACTGCTGAGAACATGGTCATTCCCTTTAAGCCCAAAATCAAGCCTTTAGATTCATTCTTGTCTCTATTGGGACCCCTGTAGTTTGACTGTAGCCGGCATCTGGAGACAGTCTCACCCTGTAGCACTGAAGTGGTCTCCACCTTGGCTCTAACTTCTCCAAGAACAATACAGGGTGGATTTAATTAATTTAATTAATACTGAGAGTCAACCAGGAGGCATTCTCAAGTGAGTTTAAAAGCATTTCATTTTTAGACAATCCTAAAAAGGAAAAAAAAAATGCCTCTGCTCCAAGTAAATCCAGGTAACAAGTAAATGACATGTTCAAGATGACACCGGTTCCCTTTGTCTGAGTCCTGGTGTGTGCATGATCAGCTGCTGGTTAGGACGAGAGGCAATCGACAATCCCTTAGGGCCCGCTGTGTTAGCATGTCTCCATCTCAGCCATCCTGAAAGAAAGAAGATCATACATGGGGTCATACCCTCTTCCCGGTGGCCCAGCAGAGCAACCATGCCACCTGGCTTCATGTTCTCACCTAGAAAGAACTGGTCGCTTTTGAAACCTACAAGGTTGTACTTGGATTTGTTCTGCAGACCCTGTCAGGAAAGGCTTTACTAGGTCTGGTTTCTGTTCAGGTTTGCCGTTGATTGAGTTCATGACGTGTCAGATGTACTTCTCGTAGGCTTCTTGTGTAAAGCAGATTTCCTGCAAGGGATGGTTGATGACAGAATCATTACCGGTGACCATGTGCTTTCTGTTCCATCGCCATCGGGCCGTCAGCTGAGCTGTTGCCACCTACAAGTGAGCCATCCAGCCACGGTCCTTCCTGCCCTGACCATCTCCCCTCCACTTCCATGCTCAGCCCGTCCGTGAGCTCCAGGACCTTGTAGATGTTGGCTGACGAGCTCTCGGTAGACGATCACAATGGTGCTAGTTAGAGAGAGGGAGACAGTGCGGCGATATTTTAGCAGGAGTCCGGAGCTCAGAGCTAGCATGGTGCAGCCAGAGTGGGAGGAAAGGATGACCTTACATCTTTAGGGAACTGAGTGCCACACTTAACTTAACATCAGAGCGCTTTAACCATTATGCCACCAGGGCTCCTTAGGAAAGTGTATAAAAAACAAAAACCCAAACTCACTGCTAGCAAATCAGTTCTGATTCACAGTGACCCTATAGGACAGGGTAGAACTGCCCCTGTGGGTCTCCAAGACTGTAACTCTTTATGGGAATAAAAAGTCCCTTCCATCTCTTGGGAGTGGCTAGTAGTTTTGAACTGCTAACTTTGAGATTAGCAGCCCACCATATAACCCATTGGTGAACATAGCACGGAGGCCAACAGCCTGTCCAACTCAAACCAAACTCACTGCCAACTCAGAGAGACCTTCTAGGACAGAGCAGAACTGCCCTGTGAGTTTCCAAGACTCTACAGTAAGCCCTGTCCAGAAGAGTGACTGGTGGTTTGAACTGCTAACCTTGTGGCTTGAAGCCCAATTCATAATTACCACGTCACCAGGGCCCTTTACTATCCCACGGTGGTGCTTAAAGGTGTGTGAGGCTGGTCTGGTATCTCTCTGAATGTCAGGGTGAAGCTCAAAAGACATTTGGGGCACACTGTCCTCATAGGCAGCCATTGAAAGGGCTGGTGGGCTGGACCCAGCTTGGCCAGTGTCCAGATGGAAATGCCATCTCCAGCACTGGCCACACATTGGTCTAGTCCCCACCCCCTTCCACCAGCCACACTGCCGTCAATGTGGCAGCAGTCAGTAGCAGAGACTGTGCCTGTGTCCACAACCCACTTGCAGGAATCAGTGAGTAGAAGGAATCACGCCGCATAGGAAGTCTTCGTGGCCTTGGTGGGTGCACAGCTATTTTAGCGCCTCCAGCCGACACTGCTCAATGCAGACTGGATACTCTCCCAGGTGAGGAGCCTCCTAGAGTCAGTCTGTGTGTCCCTCCGTGAAAGGGGTATCCTCTGACAAACGGTGTTTTGTGGACAGCCGAGATGTAGCCACAGTGGAGCACCCACTTGGTAAAGGCAGCGGACAGGCTCATGGAGAGAGCAACAGTGACATTTGTGTATGGTGATGTCCTCGGGTGGCTTGAAGCCAGCTGTCCGTAAGGCTCCGCCCAGGACCTTTGCAATATTGTATGATGAGCGAGGAGTAACTGGAAATACTTGGCAAGACCCAGAGGTTTGCTGGCTCTCAGGTGGCAAAGGACTTCTCAGAACGTTGTCCTCAGAAGCTGCAGTTGTTCTCTGACATAAACAGAAGCGGTCTGAATTTGCTGACTGTTTTCTTTCTGTAAGAAGGGCTGCTCATAGAAAGCTGCCTGGCAACTCTGGAATTTTGGAAGAAATAAACCCTCACTCTGCCCCAGCCAGGTGAGGGTGGCATTTTTGGCCAAGAGAGAGGAGTTGCTTTTGAGGGAAACTTATGGAGAACGTTTTGAGGGTGGTTGTTTGGAATTGTCTGGCGGTGTCAGCAGCCCTGGGCCCCTCCCATTTGAAAGTGAGCTCCTTGGCCTTTGTAATGCTCGGTGTTAGAGGAGCCACATGCTGGGGTCCCTTTGCTGTGGTGCTTGAACAGCCAGCTCAGGAGGATGTTGCCCATGGCGACTGCCGTGTACACTGCCAGGGGTCCCTGTTCCCCCACATACCAGCATTAGCTGACTCAAGACTCTTCTACCTGCTGTCTTGGCCTCACGTTCAACTTGGCAAACCCATGCCACAGAGTAAAGGCTTTGTGGGTATTCTTGGCACATCAAGAAGCTCTCTGCTGCTAACAAAAGATCGGCAATTCAACTTCCCCAGTTGCTCTTAAGGAAGACTGGGTTTGTTGTTAGGTGTCAGTGACCTGTGCACAACAGATGGAAACAACGCAGCTCCTGGGCCTTCCTCACCTTTGTTCCTGTGCCAGAGCCCATTGATGCAGCCACTGTGTCAATCCATCTCCTTGAGAGCCTTCCTCTTTTTCACTGTCCCTCCACTTTCCTAAGCATGATATCCTTATTCAGGGACTGGTCTCTCCCAACAGTATGTCCAAAGTATGTAAGGCCGCTAAGGAGCACTCTGGCTTTCCTTCTTCCACCACAGACTGGTTTGTCCTTTCAGCAGTCCGTGGTACTTTCTATATTCAGTATCAGTATCAATGCTGTTGTTCTGTAGTTGAGCTACAGCTGGGGCAGCCCAGGGCAGTGCAGCTCTATCACTTGGGGGCACTGCGGGTTGTAATTGTCCTGATAGCACCCAACAGCCACAACCACCAGCCCTTTCCCCCCCTCTTGCTGTACGGATTTGAAATGCCACCCTTGCATGCAAACGTTCTTCACCATGCAGGGACTTAGCATAATTGCAGTCAGTGAAACACTTCTTCCATTTAGCTCTGTATGTCCTCCAGAGGTATTTCTGAAGCAAAAATCAATTTTCTAAATCATGGAATTTAGTGTTCCGAGGGTCTGGTTTTGTTACAAAGTATCAAACCAAGATTCAAAACAATAATGATGCCCCTATGGTTCAGTTTTCAGCCAAAAGATAGACAGGTTGGCATCTGAGGTCAAAAGAGTAGCCTTGACCCAAGATACTATCCAGAAGGACTACAAAGAAGAGGAATGGCGATAGAGACACAGGGAGGTGGCTGAGACCCAGGGCTCTGAGGGGATGGCATTAAAATGTGTCGGAGTTGTTGAGTGGAAATCTGGTGATTTGCTCTGTAATCTATCCTGGTTCACCGCAAAGTAAACAAAGAAAAAGAACAGTGAAGCATGTTCAATTACATTAGTCATATTTTTTTTCTTATTGTGGTTTTTGGAGATTCACTGTTATTTCAGTATTGTTAGTAGAATGTAAAAGAAACAAGTGTGAAAATGGCCTATTTTCTTGTTTGTACTTGTCTGTATTGTGGAGTTGCACTGTCGGGGTGAGCATTAGCTTGCTAACTTCAAGGTCAGAAGTTGAAACCCACCACCCACTCTTTGGGAACATTTTCTGTACAGATTTACATCCTCAGAAACCCTGTCTGTACAGGGCAGCTGCGCGTCAGTGTTGGCTTGATGGCACTGGTTTTTCTCCCCATTTTGGCTGGTACGGAAATGCACTCAGGAACCCCTCGCATGCTGTCTTTCTAGAAGGGAATACAAGTGACCTTGACAGCTCATTCCTGAGGCCTACCCCATCTCAAGTCCTTCCAGAACTGAACCAGCTGGTGACTGTGCAGTGCCTGCTCACACCCTCTGCCATAGGCTCCCAGCGTTTCCCGCCTCCCCCCCACCTCCCATCTTCCCTGTCTGCCCTCTCCCAGGCTCCCCAGCCCAGCACCGGTTTCTGATGGCCATAGCCCAGAGTATAAGCATCCTGCAGACCCTGCCTAAGGCGTGGCCCCTGCTCATGGTCAGTCGGTGTTCATGGGATGAACTTTTAAAGTTCTTGTAAAGTTTTGATACACCCTGTGAGGTATGTGTTGAAACGTTCCACCTGTGAACCCAGAGCCCGTCACATACACTGACCGACTGAAAGATGGAGCCGGCCACCCACCCAGTGTTTGCACCCACAGGCCCAAGTGGAGCAGGGAAAAACGAGAAAACCAAGAGGCATTATCTCGAAGAGATACCACCTAAGCCAGATTCGCCCCACTCATGGTGTCCCTGTGTAGCCAGAGTTGGGCTATTCTCTGTAGGGTGGTCAGTGCCGATTTACAGAAGTAGATTGCTGGACCTCTTTGTTCCAAGAAGCCTCTGGGTGGATGTGAGCCTGCAAAATTGGAGGTAGCAGCTGAGTGGGCTAGCTGCTCGCCCTTCCCAGGGACTCCACTGAAAAAGGAGGGGTTGTCTTTGGAGCAGGAGACCCTAGCTCTCAGGAGAGACTTTTCTGGGCTTGCCCCGTGTGCAGCTTTGCCAGGGTCCCCTGTTGTTAATGCCAGCCTGGGCCCACCCTGCTCCCAGCCCAGCAGGGCATTCTCCAGATCCGTTCAGGTTGTGTTGCCCGTGCTGTTCCCAGGGTCCTAGCTCGAGGAAGAAGCCCTGGTGGTGTAGTGGTCACACATCGGGCTGCAGTCTGTAGAGTCAGCAGTTCAGAACACCAGCCACTCCTGCGAAGGAAGACAGGGCTTTCACTCCTGTAAAGAGTGGCTGGCTGGGAAAGCCAGAGGGGCAGTTCTGTCCTGGGCTATGGGGGTCAACATGCATTGGAATCAACTGGATGGCAGTGAGTTTGGGGTATGATGTAAAGCGAGCCCCTGATCGGAAATCCTCATGTGGGCTTGAGAGATTGTAACCGAAATTTTATTGGCACACTAAACCGTACCTTTCCCCAAATGGATTTCACTTAGCAGTCAGGTAAAAGAGGCACTTGTTCATAGGTGTGCAGAGTGGGGCCAGTGTGAGTTTGTTGGTGAGCTTCCTGGTGCTGAGTGTCCCGAGATGTGCTCGAAAGCTGCAGGCAGAGCCAGGTGGGGCGCCCGGAAGTAGGGCTTCCTTCACGGTGCACCTGCCACCGGTCAGTAGTGGTCCCAGCCCAGAGACCAAGACAGTAATGGAGGCAGACAACGCGGACCCAGCAGGCTAGAGCTGCCTCCCTGAGAAGGCGGCACTGCCTCTGTTGATACTTGAACTTGGCATGTGGTGTGGCCCCAGCCTGTCAGCCCTCCTCCACGGACCAGCGGCTGGACCAAGTGGCAGATTCAGGGCTGTGCTGGCAGGGGTAGCGCCTTCTCCGGAAGAGGGGTGTGTGGCTGGGGTGGTGTCTCACTCATCTCGTTCTGATGCTGTCCGCAAGAGAGCCACCAGGTCTGAGACGGGCATTCTCCCACCTAAATCCTGACCAATGGTACAGAACTGCCAGCATGGTTTCTGGCACCCTTCCGACTGCACAGGAACAGGGAGCAGCCCTGCTGGAGCGCATGCTATTTGTGCTTCCCGGGTGAGGCCTGTTCCTCCTGCGTTTCTCTGTGGATCACTTCCAGGGCTTCAGAGAGCTGCGCTTGTGAACTGCTGTGGCTGATGATCTGGCTCTTTGGGGCCGGTTCAGGACAGGGAGTCTCTTAGCTGAAGAGGTGCTGTCAATCTCCTCACTTGATTTTGATGGCATGGTTCAGAAGCCACGCCTCCATGTTCTTTTAACATGTCAGGCCTCTCCCAGTAGGAGGGGTGCTCCATCCTCACTGGCACGGGTGTGGCTGAAGCCCACGATGACACGCAGGCCCAGGTATACAGCTGTGTGAAGGTCAGTTCACTGAGCAGGTGTGGGCAGAGGCTGGCTCTTCCAGGCCCTCCCTCTGCCCGCAGGCCCCTGTACCTCAGCTTCAGGTGGCCAGCTGTGCTTCATTTATAGGTGGCATTTGCCAAGTGCCCCGCACGCTGTGGCAGGACTGGAGCTGACGAGAGGCTGGACCAGTGACCTGGGAAGCTCCTTCCGTGGTGACTGGCAGTCTTCCCTGTGTGCAAGAGGCCACATTTCCAGCAGACTGCCCTGGGCTGAGCCACAGGGTGGACTGGTCCCCATGGCCCAGGCCCAGGCCAGGCCCAGGGTGCCTGATAGGGTGCCCCACTGTTGGGACGGTGAACTGGTTTGACTTTGGGTAGGAATGGTGTGAATAGCATTTGGAAGCAAGTAGCTTCTGAGGAAGGGCTTTTGGGAGAAGGGCCCTGGGGGGGGGGAGGCGGGGCATGCGCAGAGAAACCCTGCTTCTCCAAGACTGTTAGGATGTCACTCTTTTTCCTAAAACTGAAGCCCACGGTAATTTGTAGGTTTCTTTCCAATCATCTTTCCCCCAAAAGTGGGTGGTTCCTGCCCCTCATGGAGCCCAGTACTATGCCGTGGCTGGCCCAGGAGCACCAGGCTGGACAGGGAGGACCTGGGGCTCTCTGGAGTAAGGCTCCGTCCCCTCTTGAGCTGTAATGTGCTAGGCTGGGGTTAGAGTGAGGCTGGTGTGGGCTGAGCTGGCAGTGCTCCAGTAGAAGGGCAGGATGTACCACTGTCCTGGTGCGTTAAGGGACATGGGGACAGGGCCATCAGAGCAAGGGCCTTGTGATCGGTCTTTGTCGTGAGGGCTGGGAGAGCAGTAGTGAGTGAGTGCTCTCCAGGGTGGAGTGCGGGGTGAGGAGGGGGTGATCGTCCTGTGATAGATAGCGGCAGCGGAGGTGTGAAGATGGGGCACAGGTTAGACATGTGAGGAGGGTGAGCGAGCCAGCACCAGCTGCTCCTGCAGCCTCTCCATCTCCTTCCATGCGATACTGAAGTTGTGTCACCACGCCAAGTTCAACGTGTTGTGGACACCTGCAAGGGTGCAGTCGTGCTGTCCACTAAACACTGGGCAGCTCACGGTGAGCAGGGTTGGTGGTTCGAATCCCAGCTGCTCCTCAGGAGGAAGACAAGGCTGGCTGCTCCCGGGAAATTACAGCAGCAGGAACTATTTACAGGGTCGATGTGAATCAGAGTCAACTTAATGGTGGTGGGTTTGAACTATAGATATTAGACGCACCCAGCCCAACTTCTGGGATCAGCCAGTTAAGGACTGTATAGGATGTGGCCTGACAGCCAGGAGCCTAGTCTCCTGGTAAGGGGTGTGACTGGTGGGTGGTATTAGGCCTGGTCTCATGGTAAAGGGCGTGGTTTTCCAGCAGTGGGTGGGTGTGACTGGATGACTGGGTGAGTGGCGAGAGGGAGAGCAGAGAACCTTGAAAGGCTGGCCAGCTGGCTTTGCAAGGCCTGGGCTCCTGGGCTAGTGCTGAAGCTGCCCTCAAGAATCCCGGAGCAGAGGAGCCTTAAAGGAATGGTGCACACAGCATTTTTATCAAGTCAATGAATGCTTTTGCTTGTACTTTTATGTGTTTTATCAAAAGCAGCGTTAATCCCACAGTAAAGTTGATTCCCAGAGACCTTTGGGTAGCTGGAAGGTCTTTTACCTTCCTGGAAGTGGTGCAAAGATGCATGTAGTCATAAAAAAGCTATGGGGGAGGGGGGCGGGGGGATGGTGGGGAAGGAAAGAGGGAATACAAGCTTCCCAGCTTAGCATGGTGTGGTCAAGGAAGGCCTGGTAGTCCCAGCCCTGCCCAGCACCTGCAGGGGAGACCAGGTGCTGACCCCCCAGTATGCTTCAAATGATCTTGTAGAGGTGGGTGCTGAGGGCTTGCTGGCAAGGATATTTTAGGATTTGGTTAGATGACGAAGGTGTAAGCAGGTTCTGGGCAGTGGCAGGAGCCAGGGCCAAGTGTGGGAAGGATCTGGTACTGGGAGGGAAGATGTAGGAAAGCAAGCTGTGTCTGTCGGGCTTCTTTCTGTTCTGCTCTGATGGTCTCTTCTCCTTTGCTCTCCTTGGCTGGCATCCGTGGAAGGCTCTTGCCCGGTACCTTTGGGCAGCACTGCCCAACAGTGCTTCACAGCTTGGCTCCATTGCAGCTCCTGACACATGGCTGTGGAGTGGTGTCTGCCACCACAGTAAAGGATGTCAGTGGCCGTCCAGCTGACCGGAGAAGCGGCATCCGGCGTTGGTTTGTATGGCTGTGTGGCATTAATTCACTACGACAACAATAACCACTGTGCTCTGCCAGCGGGGCGCCCCCAGTGCTTACTGTCTGTCCTCACTGACATTGACCTCACACTGCCTGTCATCAGGTGTGGGTGTCTCTCAATCCTCACAGTAGCTGGTCCTGTTACTGTTACCACGGTGTGGTAGGGAGACACTCAGAAACGTGAAAGACTTGTTCCAGATCAGCCCCCAGCCACTCTGACTGGAGCCACCAGGACCCAGGGCTTCAGGGTCTCTCAGTGTTACTGTGACAGGCGGGCCCCCAGTGTTGCGACGTGCCAACTCTGAACAGAGTCCTGGCCTGTGGAAGGTCATTTGCATACATCACACCTTCCATGGAACCATGTTTTAGGCTTTACTGTGGATTGAGTTGTACTAGTTTTGTCTGTATTGGGGTTGGTCTCTACAAAGCTACATTTCCTACAGTTACAAGGACTGAAGGGGCTTGTTCTGGCCGCTCACTGGTGTCACCATGACACAGCCTCATCTGCTCAGGCATGGACCTGAGTGGGGAGGCCTTTATCTGCTTGGGGGAGAGCATGCCAACCTGACTCCCCATTGTCCACAGCCCTGTCAGTTCAGCCTTGCTACTTTTTTGCTTGTGAACTGGGGGATTTTATGTGTTTGTGTGTAAGCGTGGCAGGCTCACGAAAGGTCTGAGGTTACTTGTTATAGCCGAAGTTACTTGTTATAGCAGATATTCTTGAAGATCTTAACTAGCGTGCTCATTAGGAAAGTCAGCGGTCCATTGCACAGACTTAAGCCCATCATAGTACTTAGTAGACCACCTCTGTGTTAAGCGAATAAACCCATGATTTTGGACATGTGTCCACTTTCAAGTGTGATGTCGCTCTGTGTAGGGAAAGCAGCCATTCCAGGTGGTTGTTAGAGCCCACAGCGACCTGACTTAAGATCCTGCAGCATTGCTCGGTGCTGCAACACCAAGGAGTTTGCAGCTGGTTGGTCTCCCTCTAAGCTGTTCCACATCATCAGAGAATGTCCTGGAAGCTTTGAAGAGGCGGTGCTTGCTTCTCCCGTTGTATTTTAAGTGCCTTCCAACCTAAGGGTCTCATCTTCACTGTTGTCCATTGACTTTCACTGTATAGGTTTTAGGGTATAAGTTTGCCAGGTGCTTCTTCCTAGTTTCTCTTTGTTTGGAAGCGCCACTGAGACTTGTCCACGTGTTGACCCATCTAGTATTCTAAATACCGGAAACACAGCTTCTTCTGGCATCACAGCAACATGCCAGCCACCACCGCAGAGCCCACCAACAGGTGGGTGGTGAAGGCATTCAGTGGGAGGCGGAACTTCTTGTGGTACTGCATTTAATCATCAACCTAATGAAGGAAAGTAAGCCTATTGTTAGCCCTTGGGAATATTCTCTTCCTGAAAAGATATTACCCAGCAGATTGTGCATTGTGTGGCTGTAAGTTGATTCATGAGGGTGAGTTCCCTTCCAGGCCTGAAGAGTTTCAGGGTTCTTTCTGCCAGTCCACAGCAGACCAGTCAGACTGCGTGTGTGCATGCACACACGCTTTCTCTTTTCTTTCCACTCCAGGTAGGACTCTGTTGTGATCCCTTTGAGAGCACTGGTAGCTGGGCATCATGTAGTTCTGGTCCCAGGGTGCTAGAGCCTGAGAGTCATGTGATCCATACTTCAGGAGATCCAGTGAGCCTGTGCGGTGACATCAGGAATGTCTTACACGAAGAAAGCAAAAGGTCATTAAAAAGGCAGGAAAGAGAGAACAGATCAAAGCGATGTCAGAAGACACCGTGAAACTTGCTCTTGATCATTGGGCAGCTAAAGCCACTAGAAGAAATGAAAAGAAGCCAAATAAATCTGCACAAAACCCTTTTAGAGTATTAAGGAGGAAGGATGCTATTTTGAGGACTAAGGTCTGCCTGACACAAACCATGGGATTCTCAATTGCATCAGATGCATGTGAAAGTTGGCATTGAATAAGGAAGACTGGAGAATTGATTCATTTGGATGGTGGTGCTGGAAAGGGGTGTTGAAAGTAGCAGGGACTGTTGAAAGGACAAACCGATCTGCCTTGGGAGAAGTACAGTCCGATTGTTCCTTAGAGGCCAGGATGCCAAGACCTTGTCTTAGATACTTGGGACGTATTGTCAGGAGAGACGAGTCCCTGGAGAAGGACATCATGCTTGGTCAAGTGGAGAGGCAGAGAAAAAAGGAAGGCCTTCAGGAGATGGATGGACACAGTGACCACATCAGTGGGCTCAGGCATACAGGTACCATTGTGAGGATGGCGTAGGAGCAGGCAGTGTTTCATTCTGTTGTGCACAGGGTTGCTCTGAGTCGGAACCAATTCTATGGCACCTAACAATGACAACAAAAGGATGTGAAAACTGGACATTGAGTAAAGACGACCAGAGACAAATCAGTGCATTCAAGTCAAGGTGCTGGGGAAGAACGCTGAAAGCACCATGGACTGCCGAAAGAACAAACATCTGTCTTGGAAGAAGTGCAGCTGGACTGCTTCTTAGAAGTTTTGGATGGCAAGACTTTACCTCAAGCGCTTCAGACACGTGATCAGGAGAGACCTGTCCCTCCCTGGAGAAAGACATCATGCTTGATACAGTGGAGGGGCAGCGACAAGGAGGAAGACTTTCAAGCAGATGGATTGACATGGGGACTGCAACAGTGTGCTCAGACATAACAGTCATGAAGACGACGTAGGACCTGGCAGTCTTTATTCTATACATAGGGTCTCTCTAAGTTGGAACTGACTGACGTTTGGTAAACTCACACTTTGCCAGCACCGGACACCACCACCACAATTCACTGACATCTTCATCACGTTGTGCTACTGTCTGTCACTGTTCTCTGCTCTGAGTCACTCCACCACCGTCAGTGGACATTCCATGCCCTGAGCAGCAGCTCTCCTTTACCCCCTCCCCTCAACCTGGTAAAGTTTCTCTCTCATAGCGTTAGCTTGTTTTATTAAGTGGTATCGTAGATGATTGGTCCTTTGGTGACTGATTTATGGTGCTGTGCTGCTGGGTAAGGTCTGGACTGCTAACGGCAAGTTTGGGGGTTCTAGCCCATCGCTGCTCCGTGAGAGACAGTGGAGGCTCTCATCGAGATGATGGCCTCGGATACCCTATACAGAGAGTGTCAGTAGGGGTTGGAATAGACTCGATGGTCGTGGGCCTGGCTTTTTGGTATTTAAAGATTCATCCGTGCTGTAGCATGTTATCAGAGTTTCATGCCCCTCCTGGCCGAGGAATTGCCCCTTGTATTTGCTTGCCGCCACCTTTGTCTATCAGTCATAAGTTGATGAATTCTTGGGCTGTCCTGGATCCTCAGTGTTAGGAAGGTCGCAGCAGCTAGCAAATGTCTGTCAGTCTTTAGATCTGGGATTGTGAGGCTGTGGGCTTTGACTCTGAGGAACCACAGAGATGGTTCCATTTGGCTGGCATGCCTACCAGCAGGGGACCAGGTTCTGTTTCCTCCACGCCTTCACCAGTGCCTGTGGTTTGGTTCTTAGCATAGCCATTCTAGTAGGGGTGAAGTGGGATCTCATTTTGGTTTTGATGTGCATCGCTCTAGTAATGAATCTCCCACAAAGACACAGGCGCAAGCTCAGGTTCGGGAAGGGGCGGGAGACCAGTTGAGATGCAAAGGACACAGCCTGGAAGGACCTTTCTTGCCGCACCGGTGGGTCCCAGTGTTTCTGGGTATGCTCGAAGGCACACTGCATTCTGAAGCATGTGTGTGTATGAAAAAATGACTGAATTTTGTTTGAGGAGGAACATATGGTTCAGGGGGTAATGTTTTATTAATTTTCTTTACACTCTGTTTCTGACAGGAATTCAGATGGCCGGGGTGGGGGGTGGAGTACCTACCAACATTAATGTAGCTATTTTTAGAAATTGTTTCAGCAATTGGGAAGTAAGCTCAATTTATAACTAAATTTTGGGGGGTTTCCCACTACCTGTTTCATGTTCTACCTTCAAGCCTCACTGCATCTGGTCAGGGTACCGTCCAGAATTTAATTCCCTGAATCATTCAGTTTGATGAGAGTTTTTACAATCAACTGTAATCATTCTCACCAGCTATTAAGTCTGTTGTCTTCCCCCCTCTCCCCCACTTTTCCTACCTGTGGTCCAGAGGCATGAGGAAGCTGAATGTTCAGATGACAGGCTCAGCTCTTGTGTGCCAAGGTTCCATCACAATCCGAGGCCGGTGTTGTGGGGATGGATGGGAGGAAACTGTCGTGTGTGCGTCGTTGAGTGTAACGTGAACGGTGTGACTGTCCTGGAGATCCTCCTTCCTGGACCTGGGTGTCTAGCTCTGGCTACAGGGAAGCTCTGTGCCCTCGGTAGTGGTTCACAGTGCACTCCGCCTCTCAGCATCGCCCACCTGGTGCTGCTCCACCGTCCGCTATGGCCATTGGCTTCTTGGTGCTGGGGTGGGGGTGGGGGGACTACATGGCAAGACCATGAAACCCCATGATCACGAATGATCCCAATTGCCTCAAGCTTATCACAGAACTCCTTGGTCAGCGTTAGGACTGTCAGTAGTCAGACATTCAGCAAGTCCTTTGATAGGGACATTGGGAAAACTCTGGAGTGTGAGTTTGGGTCCTATCAGGAGAGGACGCCACGCAGTCACTGAAACACAGGGTAAGCTTACTGGGAAGCACTCCGAACCCGAGGCAGGGGAATGAACTGTAAACTGGACTGCTTGCACTAACAGTTGCTGCTGTGAAGTTGGGGGAGAGGGCCCAGTGTCACACGGATTCTGAGCCAAGATTCCGACTGGGATGCTGTGGTCACTGGCTGGCCAGCTGGCTGGCCTGGGTTCCTGCCTGTTTATAGTTTCAGCTTGTGTGTATAAGTCTGTGATCTCTTTGGAGTTAAATTTTTGCAGAGTATGGGGTAGTTTGCATTTGGACAACCTGTTGTGTATCATCAGTGGAGAAGCCTATCTTTTCCCCCATTGAATTGCCTTGTTTCCTTGCCAAAAATTAATTTATTTTGGAAAAAGGTGAGACTCTACCCATGCAAAGAGTTACACTCTTGGAAACCCACAGGGGGCAGTTCTCTTCTGTGCTGTAGGGTCACAGTGAGTTGGAATTGACTTGATGGCAGTGCGTGAGCTCGACCAGACTACCGTGGATTTGGGTTTGGTTTAGGGTGTCACAACTGAAAGGTTGGTCATTCAAACCCACCAAGCCACTGTGCAGGAGCAGGAGAAAGACATGGCAGTCCACTTGTGTAAGACTACAGTCTCGGAATCCCTGTGGGCAGTTCTGTGTTGTAATGTAGCCATGAATCACATTGGGTTTATGGCAATGGATTTGGTTTGGTTTGGTGGGATATACACCTGGGGGTGGGACTGCTGTGTAATAGAGTTGTTCTATTTCCAGTTGTTTTTTTTCCCAGAAAGTGCCATACTATTTTCCACAAAAGGTTGTGCTTTTTTATAGTCCCCCTAGCAATGGATATGATTTCTAATTCCCCACACCCTCAACAACATCATCTTTCATGGTTTTGTTTTGAGTGCCATTTTAGCCAGCGTGCAGTCACATCTCACTGTGGTTTTCACTTAGATCTCTCTGATGACTCATCATCTTGGGCATCTTTTTTATTTGCCAGTGGCTGCCTTGTTGTCCTTGCTGTTGAAGGTTCTGCTGATAATCTTTGCCCATTTGTGACTTTTTGTGTGTGTGCACAAAATTCTTGCAGTTTTTTAGAGATCTTAGATGCTTCTCACATGGGTTTTCTCTTGACTCTCGATGAGCCTAAGTTTACCATTGGTGTGAAGCCTGTCTGTTTTGTCATCTTCTGCTTGTGCATTTGTTGTGCTTGTTCTCCAGAGCTGTAAGTCCCTTTAGCTTTCAGTGGCATGGCTGTGCCTTCTGCTTATAAAACTGACTGCCATCAAGTCTATTCTGATTTACAGTGACCCTGTAGAACTGCCCCTGTGAGTTTCCGAGACTGTTCACGGGGATAGAAAGCCCTGTCTTTATCCCAAGGAGCTGCTGGTGGTTTCGAACTGCTGACCTTGCAATTAGCAGCCCAAAGCATAGCCACAGGGGTAAGTAATGTGCCTTCATGAGAATTATTCAGCTGTATGTCCTTGTTTTCTTTATACTTCTTACTTTTTATTGTGAATTGGGTGGAGGTTTACAGCGCAGACCATCCTTCTCCATTCAAGGATTCACACCCGATTGTGTTTCATCTTCTTCCTTGTAGTCCCCTTAGTGGGCATCACCTATCTTGCTTCCCCCCTGTGTTCCCTGTCTCTGTTCCCACTTCTTCCCCAGCCTTCTGAACTTTGTCCTCAGGCAAATTCCAGCCTTTTGGCCCTAGGTGGTTGATTATTCTAAGGTGTGTGCACATTGATGGTGTGATTATTCTCCTTATAGACTTAGCTATCATTTGGCTGAGAATTGAGCCGCAGAAATAAGTAGGTTCAGTTACAGACCTAGGAGATGACCAAGGACCATGGTCCCAGGCTTCCATTCGTATTTGTTTGACCACCAGCCTCAGGATAGTGGAGTCTGATGTTTACCTGGTCCCTTGGACTAATTATTTCCATGTGTCTTGCTTTTCTTTTTAAAAAGATTTTATAGTGTATTCCTCCTTTGGTAAGAAATCCACTTAATCGTTGCAGATCAAGTCACTGTAGAATCTTTCTTCCTGTTATCCAGCCTCCAGCTCTTTTTTTGCCAGCCCCAACGTGAGTCTTCGCATCCCCGTGACTGTCTTCACTCTGCTCTGTGTTCCTTGCACTGTTTGGCTGAGGTCCTTTTCTTCTCATTACAGGCCATGTCTTGCAAGTCTGTGTGTAGGTTCTGTGTTTTCTTTGCATGTTCCAAAATCATGCCTAAGCCAGTAGTCTTGCCACCACCAAAAATGGGTCCAAATACAGAAATGACATCTGATGTGGTCTTGTGCATTTCGGCTAGTTTTTCACGAATTTCTCTCTTAGGCACTGTTCTTTTTCCAAGGTGAAGGGTGTCAGTGACCATTTGTTTTTGCTGAAGATGTGGGTGGTCATGAACTTCCTCGTCTGGATAGTCCCTGTGTCCTCCATGATGGTGGAGGGCACTCAAAAGGAAGGCTGTCTTTTGGTTGTCATCACTCGTCCTTCCTGTGTGTGGAGAGAGGACCTTAGATGGATACCGTGAGCTTTTAAGACCCCAGTTGCTCTTCACCAAAGTAGGTCGTGCTCTCTTCATTCATGATGCTATTTTTTGTGAACTCTTACACCAGTTGACCTTGGTGTCCCCCAAGACTATTGTCTTGGTCCTTCAGACCCAGTGCCTCATTCCAGCTTGCATGTTGCTTGGAGTCAGGGCACCTGATTTGGAGTAGTGCTTACCTGCCCCGATGGTGGCCCAGGTCAGAGTGCTTGTTCTAAAAGGAGTTCTTTCAGGCCCAGAGGGAAGCTGTGAGCAGGGCCAGCTGGTGGTAGAAGGTATTCCTTCTCATTTGAGGAAGCCCGAGGATCCAGTGCTGTGTGTTCTGCTGGTCTGATGAGGGGTTCATGCACCTCCAGATGTGGGGTGATGACTCTCACCTCAGATGGAGCAGGGAGTGTGCAGGGGCAGGGTACCACTGGTTGCTGGGTAGGGGGTGGGGGTGGAGAGGGGTGGGGTAGGACTGACCCCCTTTCTGGTCACTAGAAGGGTGTAGAGAGCAAGGGAGAGTCCACTTTTCTTATCACCAGCCACCACTGGGCCAGACTGCTGTCTTGATCGAATGCTGCAAAAGTTGGAAGAGGGCTGCTCTGTGCCAGGCTAGCCAGCACGGCACCCGCCTGTCCTCTCTCACCTCTTGTTCAGCTTCTCTGTGCTTCCTTCTGAAGCCCAGGGCTCTGGTTTGTCATTTGTATTTGTTTCATTTGATCTCTGGTGTTTCTGCTGTCCAGGGTCTGCCCAGCCTGCACCCGTGTGAGAGTCCTTAGGTCTATGTTCTTGCTGTTTGCTGCTCAGTGCCAATGAGTAGCGTACTCTGACCTTTTGGGTGGTGTGCTAGGTCAGGTTGATTAGAGAAACAAATGCAGTAGCACACATACATGAGAGAGCTTTATATCAATTAACAACTGCATATTAAGAGAAAACTCTCAGTCCATTCCAGATCAAGCCCCTAAGTCCAATAGTAGCTTATAAATCCATAATTCCCTCTTCAGACTCACGCAGCCCATGCAATGATGCTGAATGCAGGAAGGTCACAGGCCAGTGGGTGGAGAATTTTGTGGAGTTCATGCCGGTGGAAGCATCTCAGCATGGGCGTGGGTCTCCTCTTGGTTCCTCCAGCTCCAGGGCTCTGGTTGCCATCAGTGTGGTTCCACGTGGCTTGTCAACTGGAACACCAAGGCAGAGAGAGTGTGGCCCTCCTCCAGGGAGAAAGAGAAGAAGTTCCCAGAATCATTCTGGTGGGTGTGACCTTGAGATCTGATTTTTTAAAAAATCATTTTGCTGGGGTTCCTAAATATAACAATCCATCCATCCATTATATCATGTCAACAGTTTCTAAAGATTATCTTTTTTCTTGAGCCCTTTGATGTCTGCTCCTTTTCTCCCCTCCCTCCCCCACTCTACTACCTGCCCCATAACCTTTGATATATTATGTCTAGTTATTGCACAGAACCCTTAGTATGTTATGTATCTTACATATACATATATAATATCTATATGGATAATACCTTATGCCGCCCATTCTGTCCCTTCACTTACTATCCTGGTATTTGTCCCCCTCGATGGGGGCGTTGTGACCTGATTGACAGGGGACCCCTTCACTCGTAATACCCTCAAGTTGACATGAGATGATAGAACCACCACAGGTGGCTCCTGGCCCCTGCCTCTGGGTGGCTCCGTGGGGCTGGGAGTTGAGTGCTTACTGTTCACTGCACTCCTCAGGGACTCACCATGACATTGATTTTTTTGTGAAGTGAAGGAGAGCTCTGATTTTAGTTTTTATTTTTCACTTGGAAACTGGTTGTCCCAACATCATTAGTTAAGAGACCATTTCAGTGCTGTGAAATGCCATTTTGGCTAAAAAAAAAAAAGGTGTTTCTAAATACTGAGGTTGTATCTTGCTCCTTTGTTTACTTGGCTATCCTTAGGCCAGTACAATGCCACATGGTCTTAGCTATGGGGCCATCTAAGGAATCTTAGTGGACTGCTCACCTTCCAGCATGTGCTCCCTGCACCTGTCCATTGTATCACAGCACACCTTTTAGAATTAAGACTGTGGACTCGAGTGCACCCTGGCTGACTAGAGTCTGCGTGCTCACAGCTGCCCCTCCCTCGGAAAACTGCCTTCCAGGGAGGAGCTACCTTCCCTGGGGTTCCTGCAGCATGGCCTCCAGCGCTGAGGCTCCACATCTGAATTTTCTCGTTGCTGCACCACGGCTCGTGAGGGTGCTCAGAGCTTATCAGCAGGTGCATTCTGCTAGCGTACCAGGCTGCCCAGAGCCCAGGCTGCTCATTGAATGCCGAGGGGAGAGTGCTCCTCTGCGCTAACCAGGAGCCAGGACTGGCTAGGGGGTAAGCCCTGTGTGTTTGCTGCTGTCAGGATTACATGTAGGCCAGGAAGCTCTGGGGGCAGTTCTCCTCCTGGCCCCTCAGGTCTTTGAGTGGACAGCAGTATTGGGCTGGCTCAGGACTGCTGCTCATCTGCGTAGGGAGTGAGCTGCTGGCCCCTTTGGGCTGAGTGCCTGTGGTTCCTGCCCACCGTCAGTGGTTTTGAAGCCTTCTCATCACTGCAGACAGTTCGGGTTGTCATGTTGAAGCGCAGCACACTGAGTGATGGGCAGGTGCCCTCGACCTCAGATTCCAAGCTGCTCCCTTTCCCGTTTGTAAAGGAGTCTTTGCTCCTTCCTGGCCCACAGCCCACCAGCGCTGGGCCCTTCATTCTGTGTCCGCCTTAGAGACCATGAGGGCGGGCCAGTTGGCCGCACTCCAACCCGCCCTGCCAGACAGCAGGTGAGCCAGCTGCAGGTGTGCTTTTGACCTGGCCTGGTGGCTCTGTCTGTCATTAGCATAATTCCCCACATGCCGTGGGTGCAGAAATTAACAGCCAAGAGAGTGAGCCTTCTCCACCTGAATCAGTCTGTGAAATTGTGACTGAATGATGTGTGTCCCCGACCTGAAGCGTCTGCTGTCAGGTCTGTGGGTCACACTGCATACATGGCATTAAGAGCGGCCGCTTCCTTGCGCCCAGCCTGAGTCACTGCTTTTTACAGTTGACAACTGCGTTCACGCTGGAGACACCTTAAAAGATGGCGAAAATTTCTTTGGACTTTTCTTATTCTTCAGCCAAGCTCCTGTTAGTAAATGAGGTGTGGTGCCCAGAGTTTAAAACCATAGATTTGAAAGATCTGGAGTGGTGGTGACAAGGTCAGCAATTTGAAACCACCGGCTGCTCCATGAGAGAGAGCAGGCTTCATATTCCTCATTAGAGTGGCAGAATTTGTCCCCGCCCCACAGAGAGCCACTGACGCGATGGCATCAAGTTCGGTGTGGTTTTGGTTTGCACTAGGCTTTTGTGAGAACGTTCTTGTGTGCATGTCTAGTTAGTTATATGTAAATCTGAGTTTACATACGGCCATGTTGTTGTGAGGTGCCGTTGAGTCGACTCCAACCCATCGCAATCCTGTGCACAACAGAGGGGAACACTGCATGGTGCTCTGCCAGCCTCACCATCATCCACATAGACGTAGCCATGTAATATACATGTAGCCATATAATAGGCCAAATACCAGGGGGAGTGCTCAGGGGGGTATTAAACGAAAATTTAATTGCGGTTTTTAATCAGAATCCCAATAATAATTGGTAGTGATCCTGTAGGGCAGAGTAGAACTGCCCAATATGGTTTCCAAGGCTGTTGGTGGCTGTGGGTAGGGATTGAGCAATCAGTGGAAAGGTCGGCGGTTTAAAGCTCCTTTGAGAGAGTGAGGCTGGCTGCAGGCGCCTGTCCAAATGCACCTTTTGCAAGCCCCGTGTTAGAGGGCTAGGACTAGACATCCGTTTGATGGCGGCAGTTTGTTGGAACCTGTATGGAAGAAAGTGGCCACGTCTTTCTCTTGTAGAATGGCTGGTAAGTTTGGGTTGCCATCTGGTCAGTGTTTGAGTGCTTGACCAAGGTACCACAAGGCTCCTTCACTTGTCCCTCAGTTGGTGGTGGTGCCAGAGGCCACCACCAAGTGACCCTGTGTGCAGCAGAGAAGTCGTCTCCTGCCCAGGGCCTTCCCCAGACTCCACTCAGATTTTTGTTTCATTTCTGTCCTGGGTGTTGTGGCAAGGACGCCCCAATCCTGTGCAACTGGGTGTCTGACTGCAACTTTGCCTTATCGGGCTTGTAAATGGCAGTCACTTGAGCTCAGTAGGTGAGTTGGATGTGAAAGCTCTGGGAAGAACAGCTAGAAATGGGCTGGTCTAAAGCTGTATGCTTTGTAATTGTCTGACTTGCTTCTGGGCATAAATTTATCTGACACTCTGCTTCTGCCGTGTGGGGCTGCAGAGACCCGAAGTGACCTGTAGGCATCTGAAGGATTACATGCCAGGCTCCCAGTGACTGAGCAGCAGTGCCAGACTCAACTGTGCCAGGATAGGTAGACATGTTTGCATCAGGAGCCTGGGATGGCTATAGTTATAGGATGCAGTACGCTGTTTGACACCACCACTACATGGTCTAGTAACAGGTACATTAAAACATTGTATACAGATAGAGAGAGTCCTGGCAGTGCTGTGAGCTAGGTTGTTGGGCTGCAAACCTCAAGGTTGAAGTACAAACTCCCAACCGGATGCTTGGGAGAAAGGTGAGGCTATCTGCTCCTAAACCCTGTGTAGGGTCACTGTGAGTGGGAATCAACTTGATGGCAGTGGAGTCTTTGCTTGTTTACATTTATTTATGGTGATATTAGCACATGTACACAAATACAAGGTGTACATGAGCCAGTTCTGGTTCATGGAGGCTCTGTGTGCCACAGAGTGAAGCAAGCACACCAGGTGCTCTTGGCCTTCATTTTCATGACTGCAGCTCGCCAGGCTTTTCTTCCATGGGGCCACTGGCTGGGTTTGAACCACCAACCCTACGGGTAGCAGTGGAGTGCTCTCAGTGCCACTCAGACCCCAAAGCTATTCCTGATTACCACCATGGACCCTCTGCTTTGTTCAAAGGTGGGGCCATGCAGGAGACTTAACATGTCAGTGAGAATGAAAAGTAAATCCTAAAGAAAACATATTCATAGTAGCTATAAAAAGGATGCTGCAAACAATAATAACAAAATCAGATTTTAATCGTTACTTGATTTCCTGGGTGTAACCTTGAAACTGTAAATTACTTGAGGGGAATAAAACCCTGCCAGACTGGATAACTCACAGACAAACTATTGAGCAGGTCACTTACACGTTGGGAGCGGGAGAGAATTCTGTTACCAATTCTTGTAACCTGGAGTGCCAGCATATTGTAGTGTTCAAGACTGTAATTTGCATAGTTTGTAACTTGAAAAAGGAAGTACCTGTGCTTAATAAGATTCTGACTCCTGTTACAGAGAAATTTCTGTTTAGAAAGATAGAACATTAATGTGGAGACGGGGTTACTCCCAGCCACTCCCCAAACCCCCCTGTACCAAAACTTGGATTTTAAGTCCCTTGTATAAGATGGCGCAGTATTTGTGTGCAACCTATACACAGTCTGCTGTATATATAAAACCATCTCTGTATTACTCAATACCGAATACTATGCAAATGCTGTGCAAATTGCACTGCACACTGCTCCTCTTACCCATTGAGGGATTGCTTTGGCCATTTAAATGCACACCCCCCTCACTCCCAATATTTTTATTGAGAACTAGTGGTTGCCGCAGGCCGACTTTAATTGCTTCTCAGGCAGCTTTCCCGGAGCCTGGGAGAGAGGCAGGGAGTGGTAGCCAGAGATGGCCTGTGAGTGAAAGTTTGTTGGCCCTGAGTGGAAGTGGGGTGGAGGGAGCTGAGTGCAGGGAACGCCAGCCACGAGGCGGCTCTGCATCCCCTGTGTGTGCAGATGCCAGCTGTTAGAACCTGCAGCTGCATTCAGCGAGGCTGTGCAGTGAGAAAGGCATCTCACATCCAACCTGAGATGGTAGAAAACTAGTCCTGTTATAGAGAATCAATCTCTGGTGAGTGTGAGTTTCAGCCAGCCATCAGGAGCCCTGGGGGCCTAGTGGAGTTACAAGTTAAGCTGCTAACCTCAAGGTCAGCAGTTTGAAACCCCCAGCCTGCTCTGCAGGAGAAACATGAGGCTTTCTACTCCGGTAAAGAGTTACAGTTTCAGAAAAATCACAGGAGCAGTTCTGCCTTGGTTACAGAGTTACTATGAGTCAAAATCCATCTCATGGCAGGGTGTTTGAGTACAGGGACTAGTGTTTCCTGCTCATGGAAAGGTTGGTGGTTCAATCCCGCCCCACTGAGAACATTAGATAGACAGTAGACCCCAGTGTAAACTCTAGGCTCCAGGCCCACCCTGCCTGACCTCTTCGACAAGATCTCGTCTTTTTTTGGGGTGCCATCTTTTTTTTGTCTCCCCTCCACCCTGAGTCTCTTTGGTGCTGTCTTGTGCCCAGGACTAGGCCCACTCCTCAGGTTTTGTATATGGACTGCCCTGAGGCTGACTACTCCCTTGACTGGCCGCTATGGAACTGCAGTATCTGGATGACAGCAGGGCTGTGCCTGCATACCAGTGTCTGGTCTGGTCCCGTCACAGGGTTGTTGGCTGCAGCGCCTGGTCTCTGCGCCAAGGGTTGCCGGGCATGCAGGTCTCAGCCTGTGGGCGTTGGCAGGTGCTCTGCTCTGAACCCCATTGTTGGCAGTGTGGTCAGCACTTGTCTGAGAATGCTCAGCATTAGATTGCTGCTCTTGACTGAGATGGTCCTCCCCCCTCCCCCTCTCCCTCCACTTCCTTTCTGTACACACAGCCTCAGAGTCACCGTGGGGCCCTCCTCAGCTCCTGAGCCTCTCTTGCCTTGGCCTGTCAACCCACCTGCTCCTCTGGCTCTCCCAGTGCCCACATTCCCATCTCTTCCTCCTGCGTCAGGGTTGTCCTTAGTGGCTACCACTCTGTGTTCTGTGGGGTTTGTCCTCTTTTCTTTGTCTTGGCCAAAGACATCAGCTCCACAGGGGCAGGACTGATGATACATGACTTCCTCCAGGCGGGCACCAGCAGAAGCCTGGGACCCAGCTTTCCCGCGCTCCAATAGCTGCCAGTCTGACTTAGGACATCAGTCTCAATTCTTCTTCCGGCTCAGGCCCTACCGGTGCTGCTTTCCGCTGGGCTGAGTAGCCGCTGTGATCCGACTGGTGGTGATTTCTGGTGTCCACTGCAGAGCTGGGAGGAGGCTATGTGCGTGGATGCCCATGGACAGACCAGATGTTCACTGGGGACCCAGCAACCCATCTCAGAGCTTAGGCCTCATGCTGTAGCCCTCTAGACCCATCCTTCTAGGAAGCAGCTCTCCAGCTGGGTCGGCAATGAAAAGTATTAGTGCTTTTGTGCCCAGCACATGGTGGGAAGGCATACAGAAGTCTGGGCGAAGGGGTTAAGGAACCTGTGGCTGCTAACCACAAGGCTGCCACCAGTTATACTGCAGGAGCAAGTGGAGGCTGTCTGCTCCCATCTCCAAATTCCTATCGAAGGTCACCTCCAGTGGGATTGGACTCCCTGGTGTTGAGTAAGGAAGTGAAGGGATTCATCAGAGAAATGTCCTAGCCCCCCCCCTTTTTTAACTGCATTACCATTTTATTTGAAGTATAGGAGTTTTTAGACTTTTAAACCACCCATTGCCATCAGGTTGGTCCTGGTCCATAGTGACTGTGCTGGACAGAGTACACTTGCTGCCGTCCATTTATATACACCACTGTGCCCCCCAAAATCCCCTCCACAGCTCAGGGTGCAGCTGGGCTCACTAAGAAGGTCCCTGTTTGATGTTTCTAGATAAACATACCTGTGTATTTTAAGTTTAGAACCCCAGGTGGTATTTTTACTGTGGATTGCGTGGTTTTTAATCATTTTGTTGGGGGAACTTGCAGCTTTTAGAACAATCCATAAGTCCTTTGAATTGAGCCCTGCATTGAGTTTTGAAATGAGAACTTTGTTTCTGTTTCCTGTTTCAGGCGCCTTTTAGCTTTGGCATGAACCACAGAACGCCACCCTACCCCGCGGGGGACTACTGTCTCCTGTGCAGAAGTGAGCGCAAGGACCCAGCCTTCTCAGAGAGTGGCGGCCTCAAGGCTTCCAGCAAGCTGGCCCTCTCAGCCGCGGCCTCCAAGGGCAACAAGGTGCTGCACCTGCCACTGTGGGTGTGCCCGGACTGCCGGCGGACTGTGGAGAAGGAGGAGCGGCAGGAGCAGAGTGCTGTAAGTCAGCTCCCAGCGGCCTCTCCAGGAGGGCGGCGGGTGGGGAGGTGGAGGGTCCTCTGGTTTTGCTTTCTGCACTCGCTCTGGGGACCACCTTCTTCCGGAAGTTCTTTCCCTTCTTCCCTGCTTAATTAAGGAGCTGCTAGGAAACCTGCCCACCCCAGCTGGACAGCAGTGTCAGCAGGTCGTGGGGTCCACAGGGTTGCCCACTTGCTTTCTCCCCTGGGTGGGTCGGTTTCCTGCAGAGTGAGGCTGTTCCTCACACTTGGTAGCAGCTCCGCCCAGGGCCGCCTTCCCAATGAAGCTAGAGTTTTGCTTTCCCTTTCTCTTCGAGTTCATGCTACCTCCAGGTCATGGTCCTGGGTGAGGACATCACACCCTCATTGTGACTGGGTGGTCCAGGCCAGGCCCAGGCTAAGTGGGCCCTGGTGCCCAGACGTCTCTCAGATCTGCTAACGCGCTTCGACAAAGAGCTGGTTGCACATCTCTTGGGGATCCTGGTACAGAGCTCTTCTGAGAGCGATTTAGTCTCTCTCTCTCCTAATACTTTGCCAAAGAGCCTGATGGTGTGGGGCCACTGGACTGCTCCCAAGGTCAGGGGTTCAAATCCACCAGCTGATCTAAAAGAGAAAAATGAGGCTGACTGCTCCCATAAGGATTTGCAGACTCGAGTGAGAGTCAGAATGGACTTGCTGACCTGCTTGCGGGTATGGGCTTTATGCTAGATGCAGTTAATGGCACCAGCACATGCCATCTGCTTGTCTCCGGGCCTGGACTGTGGTCCCGTCAGTCTCTGACCATGCTTAACACTGCATATGGGGGCTCCATCTTAGTACAGTCACCTGTGCCCTTGTTGCCAGATGACTGGGCACTGATACGTTTTTCCAGTTCCAGCTGCCAGTCTCTGTTCCCTTTCAGGTAAATGCTTCACTAGCTAAACCTCAAGGTTTCGTTGCTCTTAAAACAGCTGGATTTCTCACTCAACCCTCTCCCTGCCCCCGCCCCCACCCCCATCATCTTCCCAGGCTCTCCTCTGAAGCAACCCTACAGGAGCACTCTGTTTACCTGTCCTTTTGCTCCCCTGCCGAGTTGACTGCAGGAGGGCAGTGGTTCCTGCCTGTTACCAAGGCCAGGACTGGTGCCACAGAATGAACACACCCTGCTGCTCGCCCCTCTCGAAAACCACAGCAAGGTGCTGTCTGTGTCTTGCTGGTCCAGTGGCCTTGTAGGTGGACAGAGAGCAGACTGTCCAGATCTCTTCTGTGCTTTCTGTTAGTGGCTCAGTGCTTAAGCATTGCCTCACTGGGACAACCCCACCCCACCCTTGGACTTACAGTAGATCTTAATTTTTTTTACCTGAGTATATTTTTATTATTTTAATCTGCGCTTTTTGTGTTTAGTTAAAGTATCTGTTGTTTTCATAGGGGACTTTATTCGGGGTTGTTGAAATTCACTCTGTGAATATCCCTGTACCAGCCTGATGGCTGTGCCAGCAGTGTCTGCTTTTCCAGATTGGATTGCCTTTTCTTTCTGCCCCCCCTATCCCCTGGGAAGCACTAGCCTTGGTCCAGCTCACTGTGTCATCTGGGTTATCCCTGCTGCTCAGGCACTCTCTCCTCTCCAGAAAGTGACTTCAGGGACCACAGAGGGACAGCGCTGGGCCTAGCTGGTGGACACAGACCCTCACCTACTTTTCTCAAGTTGGCTTCTCTTTTCCACCTGGGTCACCTGACTGGCATGCTGGTCTTTGCTGTTTTAACTGAGATGTAATTTCTGGTTGTTAGGTGCCATCCGGTAGGTTCCGACTCCTCATTCCCTGTGTCACCCTGATAGAGCTTACATTCAGTAAGACCCACCCTGGGTAAGGTGGTGGGTGAAGGAGAGGTCCAGGCCAGTGCATTACAACAGATGTCTACCATCAGGAAGACACCCGTCCATGTTGCTTGTGTGTAACGCACTGACCTGGATTCTGCGGTGGGCCAGGAGCTCCGTGGCTCCCTTGGGCAGTCCATGGATTCTCTCCCCTTGGCCCCGGAGCTGGTGTCACATCCTGTCCGGCTGCTCCATGGATGCCCGCCTCACCTCAGTAGTTGAGTCCTTTTACTGCTCACTGACTTGCAGACGCACCTCTGCTGTTTACTACTCTCCACCTGTGGAGCGTGTGGGTTGCGTCCACATTTGGTTGTTTTGAATAGAGTTGTTACTGACATTCTCCTACAGGTATTTTTGTCTGTGCTGCTGAGTGCGGTTTGCTTGTGTTTCTGAAGAGCGTTTTGCATCCACGCACAGGAGCTGTGTTGGCCTGCTGTCTGGTAGTTAGAGGCCTGAGTTTGTCTGGGAGGCACCACCACAGTGGCTGCACCTTTTCCAGCCCCGCCCAGAAGTCAGGAGGGCTGCAGGCTCTCCTGACCAGCACCTGCTGTTTTCCTTTTGCTAAAACATCATAGCCATCCTAGTGGGGGTGACTTTTCTATCCTCTTGGGGCTTTGATTTGCATTTCCCTAGTGACTTAAAATGTTGAGCATTTTTGGGTGTGCTTGCTGGCCATTTGAATGATTATTCTTTAGTGAAATGTCTATTCAAGTCCTTGGCCCATTTCTTGATTGGGCTGTTTGCCTTTCTGTTGTTAGGTTATGCAAATAAATCAAACCTCCACCCTGCCACTGAGTTGGTTCCGACTCAGGGCAACCCTGTGTAGGCTTTCTGAGACTGTGGGTCATGTGGGAGCAGACAGCCTCCTCTTTCTTCGTGGAGGGTGGATGGATTTGGACTGCTGACTTGCAGTTAGCAGCCACCAGGGCTCCTGTTAGGGTCTTTATATGTGTTGGGTATTAAATCCTTATTTGATAGCTGACCTCCTAGGTTAAACCTTTCAGGAATAAGCTCTCTGCTCTTCCCACACCTACTGGTCTGCTCACAGAGGTCCCATTGTAGAACTGATGACATTCTGGTAGATCACATAGTGGGAGAAACCTGGCCAACTTGACACAAAACCTACTTATCGCGGCAGCATATATGGAGACAAGTGTCCCCTCCGCTCCCACTCCCCAGCACCACCTTCGTGAGACTGCAAGTGCCCACATACACCTGGGTCAATTTCTGGACTCTACATTTTGTTCCCTGTGACAGAAGCGTGATGTCTGTGTTGCTGTAGTTTTAGAGTGAGTCTTGCATGGAGAGAAGGTAAGGACTTCTCTGTGGACCTGGGCTGCCTCTGGTGCATGTTCTCTGTCCCTCTGCAGCCATCTGTCATCGTCTCATCAGTTTCCTCCTAACGGCCTGCTGAGCTGTGGTCAGCTTGCACTGACTGCTTATGGGCATCGATTGGAGGAAAAGGAACTTCTTTCTCATCCAGGAGTGTGAAATGTATCTCTACCTCTCAGGGTTATAGATTTTCCTTTGTTAAGCACTTTTTAATTTAAAGATTTACTCCTAGATATCTACTATTTTGGAAACTATTTTTAAAACGGTGTCTTTTGCATTTTTCCGTCTTATTTTCAGTATTCTGAGAGTCACGGTCCTGTGGCCTGGCTTTCCTCAAGAACATCCTGAGATATTTTCACAAGTTGCACTCCCCGTTGACAGCAAGCTTCCCTCGGGTGCCTGTGGTCCCGCTGGCTGCTTCAGGCAGCCCGTGAGGAGTGTAAACATGTGGGGCTGCAGTTAGAGCGAGACCGTGGTACTCCTTCCTGCAAAGGATGCAGGTACCTGAGGATCGGCATCAGAGAACCAAGCGTGCTGTCCAGCCAGCGAGAGAAGGTGGTCGGTCGGTGTCAGGTCTGGACTGTGACTGTGGCCTACGTGCAAGGTACTAGGAGAGTTTGATTGTTTCTTGGATGCTGGCAGCTGTGGGGGTCCTGCTCAGAGCTGTTAAGCTGTCCCTTATGGCATAGCAAGCCAGCAGGAGTGCCAGTCCTCTTAGTATCCCCACCCCAAGTCCCACAAAGTGACACAGACGGAAGGTCACAGTGAGTTTGGATCTGAGCTCAGGAACACTGGGTTTGGTGCACACACTGCTTTTATAGTGAGCAGTGTGTAAGTAGTCCACTGTTCTAGAGGATGTACTGCTGAGTCTCCAGAGACAGCCCCGAAGACAGGCCGGTTGAAGGAAAGGTCAGGGCCGTCTGCCCCGGCCAAGCCAACCGGGCCCGGAGGAGTGTGAGACTCCAGCCATCCTCCCGGTAGACAGCCAGCAAGAGGAAGCCAAGGGAATATTGGCAGCATTGAACAGTGGCAACAAACAGACTGTTTTTGACCTTGGCTAGACGTCACTTGGTGGAGGGGTAGGAACAGAAGCCGGTCTGGCCTGTGTGAATGAGTGGTAGCCGAGGGAAGAGGGTGCTGAGGAGGGCCTGTCAGGGGCCTACTGTGGGGAGGATGAGGACAGCCCCCAAAAGGAGAGGGGGTTGAGGGTGGGGAGGTGTCAAGTTTCCCCCCCCCCCAATTAGGTTTTTCTCACATAAGCTTGATAGGTGCATGACTCTGTGTGTAATCAATGTGTTGTGGGCTTAGGGTGTGACTCCATCCAGCAGGCCTCCCCTGGGGACAGGAGAGCCTCAGGATCCGAGGGCCATGGTCTCGAAAGCTCACCGTTGGGACCCCCATCCCCACACATGCATCTGCCCCCAAGAGACCGGCAGTCTGGTGTTGCTAGGCAGTGGTCTGTGTGTTGTGGATTGTCCTCCTCAGAACGCACCTTAGCACCTGTGCACATGCCAGAAGAATAGATTACATCGTGTCCTGTGTTCTTGGACTTCAGGACCATGATACTCTTGCTCCTGTTGGTGGGCAAGCTGTGTGTCTTCATGTTCCTGGGGACAAGGCGTGGCCTCGCCTCACTGCACTGCCTGCACCCACTGCAGGGCTGCCAGCTGGGAGCAGTCCTGCGCTTGTAAAAGTGCTGTGGGGGCATCAGCATTCCTGTCTGCTGGTGCTGCTTGTCAGGCTGGGCAGTGGCTCACAGGGACAAAGTAACACCCATTTCTTGAGTGTCTCCCTTTAAACCCCACCAGCACCTGGCCGGCCTTGGGCAGGTTGAGTTGTTAGAGGGTGGGAACGAGTGTGGTGGACACATGATGGCTGGCGTGAATGAGGCCCACTAAGGGAGGAAAGGCTGGTCCCTTCCCCCTCTCTGTCTTCCGGTCCCTCCCCCATCTCTGTCTCCCACTGTCCATCTCTGTCTTCCTCTCTTGTCTCTTCTCTTTCTCTGCCCCCTTTCTCTCCTCTCTGGCCCGTGCTTTCTTTCTTTCTTTTTTTTTTTTAAATGTTTTATTAGGGGCTCATACAACTCTTATCACAGTCCACACATATACATACATCAATTGTATAAAGCACATCTGTACATTCTTTGCCCTAATCATTTTCTTTTCTTTCTTTCTTTTTTTTCCCCCTTTTCTTTTTTTACATATTATTAGGGACTCATACAACTCTTATCACAATCCATACATATACATACATCAATTGTATAAAGCACATCCATACATTCCCTGCCCCAATCATTCTCAAGGCATTTGCTCTCCACTTAAGCCCCTTGCATCAGGTCCTCTTTTTTTTTCCCCTCCCTCCCCTTTCCCCCCTCCCTCATGTGCCCTTGGTAATTTATACCTCGTTATTTTGTCATATCTTGCTCTATCCGGAGTCTCCCTTCCCGCCCTTCTCTGCCGTCCCTCTCCCAGGGAGGAGGTCACATGTGGATCCCTGTAATCAGTTCCTCCTTTCCAACCCACTCACCCTACACTCTCCCAGCATCACCCCTCACACCCTTGGTCCTGAAGGTATCATCCACCCTGGATTCCCTGTGCCTCCAGCCCCCATATGCACCAGTGTACAACCTCTGCCCTATCCAGTCCTGCAAGGTAGAATTCGGATCATGGTAGTTGGGGGGAGGAAGCATCCAGGATCTGGGGGAAAGCTGTGCTCTTCGTCGGTACTACCTCGCACCCTGACTGACCCATCTCCTCTCCTAAACCCCTCTATGAGGGGATCTCCAGTCTGGCCCGTGCTTTCTCTGCTGTCTGCGTCTCCCTCGCTTTCTGTTTCCTTCTCTCGACTCTCCTTTCTATCTCTCCTTGCTCTCTGTCTCCGCCGCTCTTTCCTCTCCATCTCCCCTCTGTCTCTCCCTCTCTCCGTCTCTCCTGTCTTCCCCACTCCATGTTCTCCTGCTCTCTGTCTCCCCTCTCCTTGGCTCCCCTGTCTGTGTCTCCCTCTGTGTTTCCCCTTGCTCTCCCTGTCTGTCTCTCTCGCTGTGTTCTCCTTCACTCTTCCTCTGTCCCTTCCACCCTTTTTGGAACCGACGCGGGGCAAGCGGGAAGCAGGCCAGGCTGAGGGGCTATGAGGAAGGTGGGGAAGGCTCTGGTTGAGGGAATGCTGTCAGAACACTCTGGTTGGGCATGTTCTCAGAGGTAGAGAGCAGATTTAGTAGGTGAGGACCTGACCACTGGGCAACTGCTTCTGGGCGGGGCTGCAGCTCCACACTTTTTCCTTGGCTGGTGTTGGGGCAAGGTGACTGGGCAGGCCCATGGGAGGATAGCCTCCAGGGCCACCTTGGTCCCTCCCTTCTCAGAGCTGCCCGCCCAGGGGCCTCTCTGCAGTGCTGGCCTAGAGTGTTGACCAGGTGGCTGTAGCTTTGGGGTGAAGGGCACAGCTCTGCTGGGTAGGCAGCCGAGGAGGTTTGAAAGTGCCACACTTTCATGGAGCTGCTTGGTTGAGGGTAGATTTTAGAAGTTTTGTATCTGTCCTGATCATTAAAAACAGTACGGGAGCTGTCCCCATCCCCTAAAGTCCTGATGCATACCAGAGGGACACAGTGTGCTTGGCTGCAGCTGCTGGGAAAGCACACCTGGGAAAGCCCAGAGGTGTGCGCTTGTTTCTCCGCCGCCATATTGAGCCTGAGCAGAGCACAGAGGCCCAGCATCCCCTCCCCTCCCCAATCAGGGAACCAGGCACCTGGAATTTAGCAACTGTTTCAGTGAATGAGTTTAAGTGTATGTATGTTGTAGTAACAAAATAGCTAAAGACTGTGCCTTGTGGGGGGTGGGGAGGTGTCTCCTGTGTGTATGTGTTATCCCCTTTGTGTATGTGTGTGAGAAAGACAGAGAAAGAAGCAAGTTGGGCTGCTAACCACAAAGTCAGTGGTTCAAAGCCACCAGCTCTTCCACAGGAGAGACTTCCTACACTAGGGGTTCTCAGCGACCCTTTCACAGGGGTAGCCTAAGACCATGGGGAAACAGGTAGATATTTCATAATATATAACTACATATTGTTTTGTGATTAAAAAATATCTATACTTACCTGGCAGGGGAGATACCATGATCAGGAAGGTGGTTTTCCCAGGACGAGGCTCACCCGTTGCACTCCGGATGTGCTGACCGCTGCAACTTCCCCAAGTGTGGGAAACTCAGCTGCATAATTTGTGATAGTAGGGGACTCTGTTTGCGCTCTCCCCGATAAAAAAGTAAACAATATGTATGCTTCAATTATGTTTATTATGTTCAATTTATAACAATGAAAATACATCCTGCATCAGATATTTACATGACAACTTATAACAGTAGCTAAATTAGTTATGAACTAGCAACAATAATAATGTTCTAGTTGAGGGTCACCACTACACGAGGAGAACTGTATCAAAGGGTGGAGACAGTAGGGAGGTTAGAACCACTGGGTTATAGATGGGTTACAGAGTCTTAGAAGCCCTGGGGGCATTCCTGTCCTGTGGAGAGGACTGGATGGCATAAGAGGAGGCGATGCATTGAAGGATTGTAGGGATGGCTTTTATATACACTGGGAACTTTAAAAAGTGTGTCTCACTCAATTCCTGGCAGACCCATAGTGTCTCTGAGCAGGTGACATGCCACAGGGAGGGCTGTGTGCTGTGCTGTTGTGCTCTCCTCTTTCCTGTTTGTGTCTGCCTGGCAGTGATTGGTCTTCTCCCACGGTGCTGGGATCCAACAGTTGCTTCTGTACGTGAGGGAGGCAGCTTCTCTCCTCAGGGCAGTAGCATGTGAGTCCTTGCAGCGGTGTTTTCTTCATTCATCTTGGTCCTGCACAGGGAGAGACCAATAGTCGCACCTTAGCTGTCCATGGCCAAGCTTTTTGACCGCAGTCTGCTCACCAAAGCAGGACATGGGTGGGGCGTTGTCTCTGTGGACTAAGGTGTGAATCTGTATGGCGGCAGCGGCAGCCCTTTCTCCCCTGGACTTACTGGTGGGTTCAAATCTCTGACCTTTGGATTAGCAGTGAGTGCTTATCCAGTGCCCCTTCCTATGTAGATATTTTAATGTTGTGAACTGGGCCCACCCTGAAGATTTCCTTTACTTACAGGCGACGGGTTACATGACTCCGTCACAATTGCAACCTGCCTTCTCAGCCACATCAAGATTAGTGTTATTTGCATAACCGAGGGCTGTCGCCAAGCCACACGGACAAGTAAAAATCACCAGCATACCCTGAAATATTTAACCTTGAAATTTGGAAGTCAGTCTTTCCTTTTGTTAGTGCTGCTTGTGGCTGCAGTTCATAACGACCCCATGTGCAATGGAGCAGAATGCCTGCTGGCCCTGCACCGCACCCACAGTTGTGCTGCTTGCATTGTGGCAGCCACTGTGTCACCTCATCTCACGGAGGTGCTCAGGCTTTCTCATTGACTCTCCTTTACCAAGAATGCTGAACTTTTTCCCAGGGACTGGTCTCGTCCAAGGAGGCCTGGTAGCACTGTTGGGAATTGAACCGTTAGTCTCGAGTTTGGTGCCTTAAACCCAGCAGCTGCTCCTCAGGAAAAAGTTAAGGCTTTCTGCTTCCATAAAGATGTGCATCCTTGGGAACCAAGGAAAGCGGCAGTGGCTTTTTGGGGATATATTTTGATTGTTCAGTCTCTCCTGAGAACATGTCCAGAGTATGAGACTCGTCTTGCTACCCCCGCTCCTAAGAAGCATTCTGGCTGCACTTCTTCCAAGTTCTGGCAGTCCGTGGCACTTGCAGTACTCTTCTTCAGCACCAGAATTCTTTTCTGGTCTTCCGTGTTTATTGTCTAACTCTCAAACATTCATACGAGACGACTGAAACTACTATGTTTGGGGTCAGGTGCACCTTAGTCCTGAAAGTGACCCCCCTGCTCTTGAACACTTTCAAGAGGTCTTGTGGGGCAGACTTGCTGGATACAGCGTGAGGTTTGATTTCTTGACTGCTGTTTGCATGAGCATTGATTGGGGATCCAACTTCATTTCTACCACCACGGCCATATTTTCCAATTATTAAAACTTCCTCTTAGTTTCCACCTTACTCATTCCAATCACCAGCAGTTATCAATGGATCTTGATTGCATGTTTGCTCAATTTCAGACCGAAGAAGTTGGGCCACTCTTCGATTTTTTTCAAATCGCTGGCTTTAGTGGTTGGTTACATGAATTTGAATAATAGTTGTCTCAACTGGTTGGTCTTCCTTGTAAACTTACAGATAGGATTCTAGTCACAGACAAGATTGTAATTCAAGATGGATTTTGAAATGCTCTTTGCCATGATGCTTTTGAGATGCCATTCCTCAGGATTTGGACAACTCTTATAGATAGGCATATTTACGTTTCCCTTGTCTTAGGAGAATACTTCATAGTCAGTATTCCTTTACGTATCAAGTATCCTCGAAAAAATGTTCCCTTCCTTTGCCCTAAATATTTTAACCATCCAAATCTATTCTAATAATAGCATAACCTAGGTAAAGGAAGGGATTATCATCCTCACAGGTGAAGAGACCGAAATATGAGGAACTTCTCCCAAATCACATAGATTGGAAATTGGAGAGCTATCGTGTCCTTCCATAGCCATTTCTCCTTACTTCCATGATGTCAGAGTCCTAGGTGGAGAGAGCTGCCTCCTCAGCAGAGCCATTTCTATTGGGGAAAAGGAGGATAAAGCTGAAAGTGCTACAAGTATTCGGCATCATTGACAGGTCTTCTGTAGCATATCTGTATGGTGTGTAATGTTGCGTGTCCTTTGTGTACACTTAGAATTTTAAAAAATGAACTAGAGAGTGCGGTGGAGAATATCAATAGTACCAACATTTCGTTCTTTGAGAATATCAACCAAGTTGACATACCTTTTGATGAAAATAGAGAGAACTCACATAACCAAAATCAGGATCAGTAGAGGAGGGCATTATTACCAATCTTACATAATTATGTGACAGCAAATTAGATAACTAGACAGAACAAGAAGCAACCAAACAGACTCAAGAAAGAACAGCAGATCTCAAAAGACCAGTAACAAAAGATTGAATGCTTGATCTGAAAGCATCCCAGGAAGAACAAGAACAGTCCAGGCCCAGAAGGTTCACTATAGAATTCTTCTAGATTTTTAGTGTATTAATGTTGATTCTGCGAAATCTCTTCTAAACTTCAGAATACTTTCCAACTCGTTCTGTGAGGCTAAACTTAACCTGCTGCCACAAGGCACCCTGGTAGGCACAAGAAAAGAAAACAACAAGCCAATCAATATCTTTCTGAATGTGAACACAAATACCTTTAGCAAACTAGCACGTCGAAGCCAGCAACATGTGAAAGGGATTTATTGTCCCAGGAGTGTAGCGTTGCCTTCACGTGAAAACCAGTCAGGGGACTAAACCACTGATGAGTAGAAGAATGGACAAAGCTGCAGGATGGTCTCGGTATATAGAAAAGAAGGCAGTTGGCAAAATCCAACACATGATTAAAAACAACTCGACACACGAGGAATCAAACAGCTTCTTCAACCCGCAACATACTTAAACTGGAAAGCTCTCCCTCTGGAGATCAGGAGCGAGTCAAGGATGTTGGACATCTCAGCTGTTGGACATCCCGCTGGAGGCACAATAAGAAAACAAAAGACTTCCAGATTTACAAGAAAAGAAGTGAAACTGTTTTGCAGATGCAATGATGTGTTCTATATAAAAGCATTCTAAGGAGTGCACACACACACATAACAAAATGCTATTAGAATAAACATACTCAAGAAGTGTGGAGGATATAAGATCAGTATCTAAAAATCAACTGTGTTTCTGTTCACTGACAACAATCTGACAATGAAAATTTTAAGGATTTCACTTACAGGGGAGGGAGAGAGAAAAGAGAAGCTGGTACCAAGAGCTCTATTAGAAAGTAAATGTCTAGGAAAGGATGAGGGCAACCTATGTACAAATGTGCTTGACACAACTGATGTCTGGGTTGTTATAAGAATTGCAAGAGTCCCCAATAAAATTCTCTTTTAATAAAAATAAATAAAATGAAAAAAAAAGAATTTCACTTTTAATAGCAACAGAAAGAATAAATAGCTTAGGGTTAAGTTTAACGAAAGATAATGCAAAATTCACATACTGAAAATGTAAAATGTGGAAAGCACTTTTTAAAATTTAAGCAATGAGGGAAAGACATCCTCTTTATGGAGCAGAAAACGATATATTTATTTTTATACGCACACACTTTTTATTGTGAACTGGAAGATGGTTTACAGAGCAGATCAGCGGTTTAAACATATTTATTCTCATCTCATTCTTCACAATCCCCACAATCCCATAGCATTTATCCCTCTTTATCCTTGTGTTTCCGGTTTGCATCCTTCCGCCTCTCCTAACCCTCTGTCCGCCCTTTGTCCTTGGGGAAATGCTTGGGTGGATGCATCTCACAGAGATGGGTCTTTTGTTTGGCTGATAATTGAGCCATGGAGGTGAGCTCAGTTTGAGACCCGCTGGTGACTAAGGACCACACTTCTAGGGGTACACCAGTCAGCTTGATAGAGTTTTTGAGTTTGAGCTTCCTTGCACTTTCTTCTCCCAGGATTCTCAGGATCTTGTCCTGTGATCCCTTCCAGTGGGACCCTTGGTAGAGCTGTTGGTGATGGTTTTAGGACACCACCGAGTTCTTTTGGTCTCTGGGTTCTGGAGACTGGTATTAACATGATCCATTCAGTTCAGTGGAATAATGTGTCCCATGCAGCTTCTAAGGTGCTTGCCCTTCTTTTTCCCCAGCAGGGAAAGACCAGCCGCTGTACTGTCGATGGTTATGCCTGAGCTATAGGGCCCCAGTCTTGGTCTTGTGTTTAATTGGGTTGTGCATCTTATTATCGATCAGATCAGCGGTTCCCAACCTGTGGGTTGCAACCCCTTTGGGGGTCCAACGACCCTTTCACAGGGGTCACCCGATTTATAACAGTAGAAAATTGACAGTTATTAAGTAGCAATGAAAATAATTTTATGGTTGGGGGTGGTCACCACAACATGAGGAACTGTATTAAAGGGTCATGGCACTAGGAAGATTGAGAACCACTGGATTAGATTGTTAAAAATCTTCACGTAGTCTAGAGAGAAACCCTTTGTTGGCTGTATTTTGCAGATAACTTCTCGCGTGTAGCTAGTATTTTCATTATATAACAGTTTCTTTGGAGGAGCAAAAGTTTTAAATTTTTATAAAAATTAATTTATTCACTTTTAAAAGAGCTATACATTTTATGTTCTATGTAAAAACTCATTGTATGTGAGATTATAATTATAAGTGTTTGTTGTTCTGTTTTCTAAGTGTGTGACAATTTGAACTTTTGTGTGTGTGTGTGAGTGATGTATTTTCAGTTGAGAGGTGTGTCTGTTATAAAGTGAGGTTTAATGTGTATTTAGTGTGTCAAGAAAGGCTTAGGAAGGTTGAACATAGGCATTCCAGTTGTTCCAGTACTGTTATTTGAAAGACTAGTTTTTTCTTCATTGAAGTACCTTGGTACCTTTGTCAAGAAACAGCGAATCTTGTACATGATTCTACTTAAGGATTCTGTTTCACTACCCATAAATGTCTCTCCTTTGGGCTGTCTTGATAACTCAAACTTGTATAGCAAGTCATGAGATTAAGATAGAAGTTCACCAACTTTGTTATTTTCAGAAGTGTTTAAACTATTCTAGGATCTTTGCCTTGCCATGTAAATTTTAGAATCAGCTTGTGAATTTTATTCGACTTGGTGTTCAGTTCAGAGCCCTAGTGGCTTAGTTGTTACGCCTTGGGCTATGGTCAGCAAGGTCAGCAGTTTGAAAGTACCAGCTGCTCTCAGGGGAAAGACAGGGCTTTCTACTCTTGTGAAGAGTTACAGTCTCAGAAACACACAGGGGCAGCTCAACCCTGTCTTATAGGGTCACCGTGTTGATGGCCGTGTGTTTGGTTTGCTGTTTAAATTCAGGACCAGGTTGACTTAAACACAATATCAGTTAAAACGGACAGCCACCCCCAAGGATCAACTTTAAGCTACACGGTAGACAAGCCCCTGAAGTAGGGCTTCAAACCAGGGAGACAAGCAACCACAGGATGTCTACTCAGACCCCTCACACTGCACAGAGGACCCAGCAAAGGGAATGAGGCATCCTTCAAAACTACGAGACAAAGGTTAAGAAAGGGGAGGGAGTCACTGTTGGCAGGTAATGATCACCTATGTAAAGAATCCTAAGAAATCTACCTAAAGAGAGCTAGAAAAAATTAATTTTTTCCACAGGATACAAGGTTAATATACACTCCCTTGTTAAAATAATCAATTACTTAAGATCAAAAGGGCAGCATTTGGCCAGGACAAGATTCAAAGTGATGTAACAGGAGAAGAAATTGACATAGAAAAGACATGAACTAGAATAAATTATGGTACACTGAGAGTATTTCAATGGATAGGTTAAGTATAAAACTGATGATGTGATTTTAACCATCACCCAATTCATAGTAAAAAGCTTTGCTTTCTTGTAAGTCAAAAGTTTAAAAATATGTTGCATTTGCATACATTAAGAATGAACCAGTGGATATGGAAATATATTAAAGTACCTTTTAGCAACTCGCTATGAAATATTTCAGGCTTTATTTTCCTTCAATAAATGCTATAGTGCCCCCAAGATCAAAGACTACAGAAAATGCTGAGTCTCAGTGAGAGAAGAGGACTACCATGCTCTTGAACTACGCTCACTCCTGGCAGGGGCAGTTCTTCCCAGATCTCTATACAGGGGTAACACGGTGCCTTTTTTTCTTTCCCGCATTCTTTGTCGTGATCTAGAAGAAAGTGTAAAGAACAAATTGGCTTTCCATTGAATGCTTGGCACCCACTGTATCTCCTGAGACTGACTGCAGCCCCGCAGCACCCCACCACTCTTCCCACCCCAGAAACACTGGGGGAATTTTCCAGTGAACCGCAGGGCTCCAGTAGTCATTGTGGGAGGGTTTTGAGCTGTGACCTCAGTTCCTTTGTTGGGGGTCACCTGCTTCTTTGTGAGTGAGCTTTGTTAGTTGTTGTGAATGTATTTGTAATATACCTTTATTGCCATTGTCATTTACATAAGACCTGATGTAATGCTGTGCGCTGTCCCCCACCCCTCCCCATACACATACTTTCATTCCTAATGCTGATCATTTTGAGTTTTGTCTCTTTATTCTTGGCTGGAGGTTTACCAATTTTATTGATATTTTCAAAGCACCATGCTCAAATCCTCGCATACTTCCTGTAGCGCAGGTGAGGTTCTATCTGTCTGAAAGCTTTTAGGTCACTTTTGTCTTCAAAACCTCTCTCAGTTGGGTGGGAGAGCCCAGGTAGTTGGCCACTTCTCTGGCACACCTCCTGCCTGGACCAGCCATCGCTCTTGGCCTGCACAGATGCACGTTCTCTCTGCCCTCGCCTGCTTCCGAGGTTCTCGTTTATTGCTAGTTTTCAGCAGCTTGATTATAATGTGCTGCAGTAGTGGATTTTTAAAAAAATTATTGTGGTTGCAACGAATGGAGCCTCTCCTTGTGTCGGCTTATAGTTTTCATCAAGTTTGGAAAGTTCTTTGGCGGTTTCAGAAGCCACCCTCTTTTGGGGCGCTGTTGCACACACGTTAAACATGTCCCACTCTCACTGTGCTAAGACGCCTCATCTCTCAGGACGGTGTCTTTTTCCAGTATTGTTTTTCTTGGTGCTTTGTGGTGGATTTTTTATTTCATGTCTTTGGTTTCATTAATAATCTGCTATGCCTTGCCTTCCCTTAATTCTACCTAGTTTATTACTTGTTCTTTTCTGATATTTTATTTTTCTTTAAAAGCTCTGGACTTGCTTTTATAGTTTGCATTTTCTCATCATTTCATGTTTTCTTCTTTTTCTTTTTTGTTAGTTATATCATCTGTTAATTTTGGGTCTATTTTTTTATTGACTGGTTTTCCTCCTGGGTCCCATTTCTCTGCTTCTGTGTGGCTCTTGGATGATGGGCGTGGTGAGTTCTCTGTTGTGGGTGCTGGGCTTTTGCTGCCTTTGATTGAACTGTGAGAGACGTGCATGATCATGATGATGGAGATACTGAACCTATGTACTGCATCTCACAAGGTGACACTTCTAGGATCCTGTCGATTGTGGTGTTGGTGAGGTAAGCTTCCAGTCAGGAAGGAAGCCGTGTGGGGATCGGCTGCTCAGATCTTGGTGTGGATGCCATCACGGAGTTAGAGAGCAGCCCTAATAAACCAGGGGCTGGGGGCAGCTACACACCCAGAAGTGCCTCTGGCTTCTCTGCGTTGTGGGGAAACTAGAGGTTCACTCCTGCACTTGGCCACAATTCCAGCCCCCCAACACCTCAGAGTTCATGGCACATCATCTCCATGTAATAGTGTGTAAACTGTCAGAAGATAGAGAACGCGTTCCCAACAGAATCACTCCCTGTGTGCCCGAAAGAACAGCCCCCTGTCGCGTCAGCTGCAATGTTGCCAGTGTCGAGATTTCGCCTGCTTTCTGAAAGGCCTTTCCCTGACAGCTGACAGACAGTGCTGCCGGGAACACTTGGCCAGTTGTAATGATCTCGTCTGTCAATGATCTGTCTGCCCAGCAGAGCCGAGATTTCCTCCTGCACAACGCCCTGGGAACCCCGCAGCCGGAGACAGGCAGCAGACTGGCCATGGGCGCCCCCACGCTTCCCCCAGCAGGGGGACTGGGCACCTCCACCGCTGCTGATGCTGCCTGCGCGTGTGAGGCCTGCAGCGAGCGCAGGTGGGTGGCCTCTCCGAGGAGAGGTGAGCTGCAGCCACAGAAAGAGCAGCGTTTCTGCACCTCGTGGGAAAGGGGGCAGTGGCTTGGCCACTGTGAGGAGTAACCGGGGAATGGGGAAGGCTGGGAGAAGCAGCTGGCAGATGGTCTCGGGCGGGACCCAGGGGTAGGGGACGCAGAGACGGATGGCCCTGTGCCTGGCTGGGGAAGGAAGCTGCCTGCGGGACAAGTGCAGGCTGAGCGAGGGGCGGCTGCTGGTCGTGGCCCATGGGGTGGGCTGAGGAGAGGAGCACGCCCTCATGCAGGACTCCTCAGGCCTCGGCACCCAGGCTTAGGGGAGAGTCCGGTGGGTTGGAAAGGAGGAGGGTGGGCTCTGGGGAAGTCCTCCCAGTGAGCTGCCTGTTGGGGGTTGGAGCTAACACCGCTGGTATCCCTTTGCCTGTGTCCTCCTCATGCTTCACAGGGACATTTCGGCGGAGACGGACCGAGAGTCCCAGCAACTGCAGAATTACTGGTCAGAAGTACGCTACATGGTGCGCTGCGTGTACCGCCAGGCTGGGACCCCGCTGGCGGAGGACCAGGACCAGTCTCTCGTCCCTGACCGAGAGGGCATGAAGGAGCTGGTGGACAGGTACTCGGGCCTGTGTCCACTGCCCCACCCGAGGGAGCTGCCTCTTTCTTCTCCACTCTGCTCACTCACTGGCGCATCCTGGGTAGCGTGGGCCCTCTGGTGAAAAAGCACAGGCTGCCACTCCCTCATCCTTCAGACTGGGAACCAGGAGGCCCCCTTTTGTAGAATGCAGAGTCCCAGGGACTGTGCTAAGGGCTCTCACACCCAGAGTCGGGGGGCTGGATGCCCAGGGAGGAGGCGGGAGAGCGGCCTGTGCACCTAGGTGTCAGCTCCCTTGCCTGGCCCGCTCTTCCAGGCTAAGCAGCATAGCAAGAGGCAGGGGTCCTCAGAGATGCCAGCCACTGCCTTTGTCCTCTGGCGCATACGTTACTCCCAGGGGCGGTCGAGGGTTCCTACTCATCCTCCTTTTCTGAACTACCCCTGGGGGCAGTACCTTGGAGCCACATGTTGGTCACTTTTCGTCTTGGTGACTTTTGTTCCGCACTGTGAACCCCATGTCTCCCGAGGTTTTACCAGCTCCATTTGCCGTGTAATAGACATTGCCACGAGCCCTGGTTGTGTTCATAGAGTCATTAGTTGACGACATTAGCCAGTGTGGCCAGGGTTTGCTCTCTGAATCACTGGTCCCAGATGGCGTTGGCTTCTTTTAGAAGTTGAGCTTATTAATGAGTAGCAGGGAGAAAATACATAACCTGCACCCTAAACCATGACTAAGTAGATTATGAAAGTTAGCAGGAGGCACAACTAAAGCTTAGAAAGTAAAACCCAGAGTTATCTTAAACAGAAGGGTGCAAGTTGCACACCACTGCAGGGGGCAGCCCCCGCCCCCCAGCAACAACTGAGTTAGAAAGAGCAGGTGTGATCCATTGATTGGGTGCTTGGAGCCACTAGGGGAGTGTCTGATGAAAGAAGAAAGGGAGCCCAGCAGGCAGAGCAACTTCTTTGTCCCGCCCCTCAGCATCCTCGCTCCCCCCCTCACCCCTGTCCCTGTCCCCAGAGTGGCTGGCTGTGCAGGATGATGGGCAGTGAAGCATTATCCCCCCTGCACATGGGGCTATGGATTCTCCTTGGTCTGCTGGGACAGACACAGCAGCAGCTCCCCCCAGTGGCAGCTGCTTAAAGGGTGCATGCGTGTGTGTGTGTGGTGTGTGTGTGTCTGTCTGTCTGTCTGTCTGTCTGTCTCTTCCACCCCCGTCCCACCCCTCTTGCTTGCTATTGAAACTCATCTCTAGGAATACACTTGTTGGGGAAAGTGACTGAAGTGACTGCACAGAGAGATGGCTGGAGCCTTAGAAGGTCAGGTTCCAACAGCAATCCTGAAGGGTGGGACCTCAGAGTTCCAGAGCTAATACCGTACAGTGATCAGAGTGCCCTGTTCCAGTTACACACACAAGCATTGCAACCTCTCTCTATTGTTATGTGGATCCCAGTTCCTACGCGCATGGGTCACTTCCAAACAGCACATGTTAAGCTTGTCTCTGTGATCCATGGCTTGCTGCAGACACGTTTTCTCAGCCACACACTTAATTGTCTTAGTCTCATTAGGGTGCCTTTTTGGGGGGGTTGGGGGAAGGTTACATAAAAAACAATTTTGAGGTTTATCAAAACAATTTTGAGGTTATTATCAGTTTACTAGCCAAGCTCAAGTGGACACTTTCCCAAATCACTGAGATTTTGCTACAGGTTTATAGGATTGCTGCCCCACAGAGCAACAGTTTCTTACATGGGTCGAGTGTTTCGAGGAAGGTTGGGATGAGCCCCTGAAGGGGCGGCCGTCAGCACTTGAAGAATGAAGGAAGAAGACTGCAGAAGTACCATTGATGGGATGCTAAAGCGGGGATCTCACGTGGTCAGACAGTTTCTGTTCTACAAAACACCTGGCTTCGGCCAGCTTTCCACTTGGTGGGAGCTGGGACCAATGCTTGAAGGTCACTTAGCTCAAGGGGCTGCTCTTTCCATCAGTCTTTTAAGCAAGATATGGAAACTAATGAAGAAAACTTTATGAAACAAATTGCAATCAAGGGTGAACCTTGTATACCTCCATGCTACCCAGAGAGCACAGTCCAGACAGAGCAGTGACGTCCAGACCGGAACCTGCCGGGGTAGTTCATTTGAAGACAGGAAGGTCAGCTTAGAAGGGTATATATGATGACTGCTTCTTAAATTCCAAAAGGGCGATGTTGATAGATTTTCCTGAAGGACTCAGATAGGGTCTTATTATGAAGAAAGATGTTTTAAGAAAATCTTAAATTACACCAGGGACAAAAGGTCATGGGAGTTGTGGTGTCTGCCCATCATTCTAAGGTAGGAAGGGCTGTCCTGAGAGAGCTTCATTGGGAAACATTGCCCTATTTAACTGACAGCTCCGATCTTCCTATTGCAGATGCTTTTTGCCCCCACAGTTGAGGGAACACTTAACAGGTAAATGATTTGAGCCCTCTACGGTGCCAGAACTTCTATTTTGATGCAGCGTAAATAAAAGAGCACTGAATTATTCCGGGTAAGATTGTTGTTGTTAAGACTGCTGACTCTGAGAGACGCTGTGTGCCGCAGAAGGAAACACTGCCTTCTCCTGCACCATCCTCGCAGACTGCGGCTGTTGTTAGAGTACCTTTCCTACTTAAAATGGAAGGAACACAGAATTCAACAGCAGGAAAGCTGGGAAATTCACAGATAACTAATTTAAACAGTATGCTCTTAAACAGCGGACCAAGAACAAACCACAACAGAAATTAGAAAGTACCTCGAGACGAAGGAAGACGAAACAACAAAGCACACCCAGACTTACGGGTGTAGTGGTGGTGGTGTCAAAGGGGAGGCTGATCAGTGCACGTGCCTGTGTGTGAAAGAAGAGCTGCTAGATCAACCAGAGGAAGGGGAGCACGTGAGCGTGGAAGGTAAAAGGAAGACATGGTGAAGATCAGAGCCGAGACAGGAAAAGATAGAGAAGATTATGTTTTACAGGAAGCAGAAGGATTAGCTGCGACAGGATGAGTGGATACAGGCACAGCAGTAGTCAGACAGGTGGCACAGGGCCGAGCCCCATTTTGTCCCATTGTAACGTCACAGTGAGTCAGAGGTGACTAAACAGGGACTTTAAGAACAGCAAATGGTTGTAATTGTACACCAGCAAGCTAGACCTACACAATGGACAGATTCCCGGAAACTACTAAAACTGACTCAAAAAGAAATAGAAAATCTGAGTAGACTTCTTATGAGGAGATTGAATCAGTAATCTTGGAATCCCAGCAAAGAAAACTGCAGAACCAGGTGATTTAACTGATCATTCTATTTTAAAAAAGGAGAATTGATAACAAACCTTGGAGACGTGTGAGCACTAACTCAGCCTTCACGAGGTCAGCGTGACCCTGGTGCCACACCAGGCACAGACGCGTGCGCCTACGCAGAGACGTGCCAAAACTCCCAACAGCCTGTTCAAAGGTTCGGATACCGGGACCAAGTGAACTTCTTCCCCAGAAGGCAAGGATGGTTCAGAATATGAAAATCAACCAATAGAATACCACAGGGGTAGCATCGGGGCGTAGGGGGGGGCACACAATCATCTCAGTCCACAGAGGAGAAGCGCCTCAACACGATAAAGGCAGTGTTTGAAAAACCCCACAGCTCACATCATGCTCAGTGTTAAAGGCAAGGTTAAAGGAGGAAGTCAAGGGTCCCTTCTTACTTAGCACGTCTGCCCAGCATCCTGAGAGAGAGAGGAGTCCAAGAAAAGGAAGGGCAGATGACGTGACCGTGTGTTTAGAAAGCTCAGGAGAATATGCAAATGCCCACGAAAAGACTTGTTACATTCAGCAAAGTTGCAGACAGCAAACGAAGAGTTGGTGAGGATGTGTAGAAATTGGAAGGCTGGTGGGAATGTAAAGTGGTGGGAGAAATGGACGGCTCCTCAAAAAGTTACACGCAGAATGACCATAGGATCCACCAGTGAGTTAGTTACACCCCCAAAAGCAGCAGCACCACAAAGTGATAGTTGTACCTCAGTATTTGTCGCCACACCATTCACGATTGTCAGAGGTGGCAAGGCTTCCAGTGTACGTGACAGGTGAATCAGTGCAGTGTGATATGCGCCTGCCGTAGAATGTTCATCAGCAACCAAAGGGAACAGGACTCTGAGAACATGGCTGAGCCTTGAAAGCGAAATGCCAAGGGAAGTACCTGAATGCCTCCTTTTGCGTGGGGCGCTGGGGGTGGGGTGGGGTAGAGAGCTCCAGAGTGAGGGTTCCGGGGTCTCGTACTGTGCTTTGAGGTTCTGTTGGGCCGCCGTGAGCAGGCGTCACTCAGTGCGTTTGAGCTTTTCTTTGGCTCTGTAGCTGGCATCGCGCAGACGCACAGGCTGTGAGGGCCCCAAGGATGGCGGGCATACTTGTGTGTTCCATGCCAAGCACACGGCTAGTGTTTGCTGACTTCAATATTAGCTTTTAAAAAGCACCACCTGGTCATTTCATTATAGTTATACAGTGCAGGAATAAAGAAGGAAAATTAAATGCACCCCTCTCTCTTTTAGAAACATAGTTCTATTGGCATAGGCGTCACTTTAGTCTTCAGTCGTATTGGGACTCTGTGCAGTCATCACCACCACAGTCCCTTTCAGAACATTTTCTTCACATGCTTCTTGTCAGTCCCCATTTCCCCACTAGCATCATCTCTTGGTCTCACTGTGCTGAGAACCCTGGGGCAGAGTGGTTACTTGTGGGACGGCTCTCCGCAAGGTCAGCAGCTCAAAACCGCCAGTGGCTCCATAGAAGGAGGATGAGGTTTGCTCCTCCGGTGAAGAGTCTCAGTCTGGGGAACCCACGGGCACAGTGACACGGTGGCAGTGAGTTTTGCTGGTTTTGGTGTGAGAGCCCTCAGAAGGCTACGCCCAGTCCTCCAGCAGACTTGAAGCCCACTCTGCTTCAGCACACACTGCTGTACTCGCAATAGAGTGACATTCTAACATGAATGTTTGGGTGTGCTAAGCACTCGGGGAGGGAGCCCGTGGATGTGTGCTGTTTTCCTAACCACGTGCTGTGGAGGGCCCCTGCCCCACTTCAGGGTGTTACTCGGCTCCTGTCTTGTGGGCATGCGGCTGATCATGGGCAGTGCTCGGCACAGCAGCCTCTGAATACACCATGCGTTGTGTTCCTGACGAGATACGGGGCTCAGAAGGTCAAAGGTCCCATAATGTGTCACCCAGCAGGACCGGCTGGGTGACACATTTCTAACCGGGTGCTGCGGTGACGGTTGCTGTGGGTGTTGGGCCTGGCCTGCCGACTCCTCCTCTGTCCCCATCGAACTGCCTCAGAGCAGGATCCTTCCCAGCTACTGCAGCCCTGGACGGCGTGGCCCTTCATGGTGCCCAGGGTGGGCAGCACCACCCTCTGCAGGGGCGGGAAGCACTCAGGGGACTGCCCTGTACCGGGATGCTGGGCTGCAGTACAAAGGTGGATTTGCCAGGGCCGCTGACACTTTTCTTTTTCCCCCGAGAAGGGGGCTGGCTGCCAAAGCCGTGTGGGAGCCTGTGGTCCAGAGCCAGGCTTTAAGTGGGTGATGGCCAGCTCTGTCAGGCAGGGCATGAGAATGCATACTGCACTTATCTCCTGGTGGTGGGACGTGTGTGTGCCTCTCTTCCGTTCTCGTCTGCTGGCAGGTTTTATTCCGTGTGCCGAGTGGCTTCCTTGTCAGGCCCTTGGGGGGAATCCTGCTGCCAGCTGGAGCCCCCTGACTTCTCTGCGGTGCAGCAGCCCCCTGACTTCTCTGCGGTGCAGCGCCCTTTTTCCCATTAGCCCGTGAACATTCAAGTCTAAGGGTTGGCCGTGTGTTTGCTTCGATCTTGGGCCTGGTCCAACTCTGCCAGTGCTGCTGAGGGCCAGGGGGTCGATGCCAGCTCACAGGGACCCCCTCAGGCCACAGTAGAGCTGCAAACGCGTCCCTCAGCTAGGAGCTTTACCACATCTCCCTCCTGTGGTGGCTGATGGGCTCCAACCTCCGAATTTTGGGTTAGCAGCCACATCAGCTCAGAGGCTAGGCTCCGCACTGGGAGTGGGTGAGTGTAGGCTCTGCCACCCTCTGGGTGCGGGATCACACACCAGCGACCACCTGTGCGGACTCGAGCTTCTCTATCTGTGAAACAGAGAGCAAACGAAGCTGCCCACTTGGGCATTCCTTGGGGTGCTACCAGAGTAAGCTCTTCACAAATGCAGGCTGGTGACCAAGGGCAAGTGACCCAGGGCTCTCTGTCTAGCTGCCCGCCTGCATGGGGCATAGGGCCCTGGCGGCATCCCTTCCAGGTGGGGAGGGCCACGGTCCCCAGCTAGCCTGTGGTTGTAGAAAGGTAGCTTTCCAGGTCCCGTGCACCCTGACTCTCCTCTCTGTGCAGGCTCTGCGAGAGGGACCCCTACCAGCTGTACCAGCGGCTGGAGCAGCAGGCCCGAGAGTACGTGCTGGAGATGAAGGTGCGGCTCCTGCGACAGCTGTCGGCTGCGGCCAAGGTGAAGGCCCCCTCCGCTATCCAGGGCCCGCCCCAGGCGCACCAGTTCATCTCGCTGCTGCTGGAGGAGTACGGTGCACTCTGCCAGGCGGCACGCACCATCAGCTCCTTCCTGGGCACGCTGGTAAGCGACCACCGCCTCTGCCCTGGTGCCTGGGTCGCCCCTGTGCCGTAGCCCCTGTGCCCCTGTGCATGTCCATGCCACTAAGGGTCTCCTCTTTGTCACTGCCCCTCTACTTACCAGTTGTGGTAAGATGTCCTTCTCCAGGGACTGGCTCCTCCTGGCGACATGTGCAAAGCACGTGGAGAGAGTCTTGCCGTCCTTGCCTCTAAGGAGCTTTCTGGCCTATTGAGTGGTCTCTTTGTTTTTCTGGAAGTCCAGAACATGTTTTTCATATTATTCACCAGCACGGTACTTCAGGTATACCCACTCTTCTCTGTCCGTTGTCCAGATAGATTGATTGATAGGGTCAATCAAAGGGAGGAGGTGGGTGGTCAGCCGAGGCTTTGAGGCCTATGTGTGGCTCTCAATACTCCCCCTACCTCCCACATGTTCCTTCCTCTCCTCCTCAACGCTGCTGCTGGGCGGTAGTGCTGAGCAGATCCGTGTCCAGGCGGTGCTTCATACAGACACTGCCTGGGCGGCCCTGAGGCTGGAGGATGGGCGAGGAGCGGTGTGTGGTAGTGGTAGAGGAAAGAACTTTTCTTCCAAGTAAGTAAGTGCTCTGTGTTTCCCGTTCATTGACAGCCTGTCCTGTTGTAGACACAGAAATGTGTGGCTAGGATCGTGACCACCCTCTGGGGCTTGTGTTCACTCACTCAGCAGCCCAGGTGCTCTGCCGTCTCCCTCCCTTCAGGGCCGTCCAAGAGATGGAGCCCGGTGAGCCTAGGCCAGAGACCTTCCACTCTAGAGATCCCCTCCCTCCTAGTGGCTTGCAGAAGCACTGTCTCTTCGTCTCTTAGGTGCATGGTCACATGACATCCCTGGTCTGCTTTCGGCGGATTTCTTATGGTCAGCTACAGTGTGAGCCCCACATAAGAACTGGGGCTCCTGCTGGTGGTCTAGCCATGGCATGGGGCTGATGCTAAATAGGACCAACAGGTCGTCATTGCGCTCGGCAAATTCATACCCACCGTTTTCTCACAAGCCCGTGCCGCCTGTTAGCCACCTTCGAAAGCCTTGGGAAAGCATGGTTGTGAGCAGGTGAGCGGAGGCTGCCAGTGACTGTGCCTGGGGCTTGCTTCGGCTGCACAGACCCATATTGAAAAGGATGGCAGGAGATCCACCAAGTGAGTCCCAGCCTCCTGGGCACAGTCCTGTCCCATCAGCGTCCATTTCTTTCCCTCCCTCTCCCACCCCAAGTAGTGATTTCTGCTTGTCCTTCCGAGACCCCTGGGCAGTGCCACTGCCTCTGCAAACACCCCCCCATCCCCTGTCTCCCGAGAGTGGAGGCGGGACACACTGTCTTGGTGTGGCCTGAGGTGCTGCGGTAGCCCAGACTCCCCTCTGGTGCCATGAGAAGGGCACTGGGGGTGCAGCTCCCAGAGGTGCACGTAGACCCGCAGGTCTTTGTCGCCAGCCCCTGCGAGGATACTCAGACTCTCAGCTCCTTGTCGACAGGCCGGGCAGGGAGCCTGAGCCCACTGTGCCACACCCTCGACAGGCCTGGCAGGGATCCTGAGCCCACTGTGCCGCATGCACCCAAGACAGACTGGACAGGGAGCCAGAGTCCGGCGGAGGTGGGCTCAGCACCTCCTGTGGCTGCTGCACATGATCACAGCCCCGCTGTATGGTGGGCGAGAAGCTGTGCACCAGAGGGGCTGCAAGGCTGCGGGCTGGGTCAGTGCTATTAGTGAGAGAGCGTGTCTGTCTCTGCAGCAGGGTGAGGTTGGGGGAATGTTGCGCACCTGGCAGAAGCTGATTTCCAGAGTGTCCATGGATCCAGCCGCAAGAAGATGAGCACACTTGGCCCCACAGACTCGAGTCACCAAGAATGAGCGCCGGCAGGAACCACACACAAAACCAGATCCTCAAAGAATGTCTTGAGCAGAAGCCAACCTGACTCCAACCACAAGGCTGCTGCTTGAACCCCCTGCCCGCCTGCAGAGATGGACTGTGCTGGAAACAGTTGTACGGAGCAGCTACAGTCTACTCTGTAGGGTCGCCATGAGACAGAAGCAGCTCTCCACAGCAACGAGTTTCATTTGGTGTCAAGAATGAAAAATGTTGGAAGTTGTGAGACAAGGATCACGATTGAAGAACATTAAGCAGATTCCAGAAAGAATAAAACTTCACAGCTAAACGGCCTCACACAGTAATGACAACAGGCACCGTGAGTGGGAGCCAGCAGAGACAGCAGACAGTCAGACTCAAAGAGCGTAGCCCTGCTTGCAGCACTCAGAGATGGAGCCCAGGAGCAAGGTCATGAAGGACAATCCAACAGAAGCCACAATGCAGAAATAGATCATTGTTAACTCCAAAAGCGTGGTGGGGACACAGCTGAAGAACCACGAGTGACTTGGAAGAAAGGTGGAGGAGGACTAGCGCAGAGAGCCCGGTGAGGTGGATGAGGGAGGAAATGGACGTGGCCGCACTGAGAGCCCAGAGAGGGTTAGCCTTCCTGGGCCAGCTGGTGCTCCAGCTGCTGTGCCTCCCACCGGACGCATCACTTGGCAATTGCTTCCACGTGCCCAGCCCCGAGGCGAGGCGAGCTGAGCTCCCAGCCTGACTGCCGGTCGACAGAGCTGGCCCAGCTCTCTGGGAATCGGCATCAGTTCAGTATGTGTGTGTCTCTCTCTTTTTGACTAGGAAAATGAGCACTTGAAAAAGTTCCAGGTGACGTGGGAGCTGCATAATAAGCACCTGTTTGAGAATCTCGTCTTTTCTGAGCCACTTCTCCAGAGTAACCTGCCGACACTGGTGTCCCAGATCAGGTACGTGGCCCCCTCGCAGCGGCTGCCTGTGGGCAGAAAGAGGAGCACCTGCATGGGCAATGCCACATGCCTTCCTCCTTCTCCTCCTGCATGGCTTTGATCTCGTTGTTGAGATGATCACACACACACACACACACACACAATTGAACCATTTCTGCGCATGCCTCGGTCGCGTGGCTGCAGTCTCTGGCTGCCATCTTTCTCACACTCCCATTCGCACAGCCGCTGCCCCCTAAGGTGTGGTCCTGTCGAACCTTTCAAGTTGCTACTGTCACTTTCATCCTGGTGCACAATTCTTTTTTTTTTTTTTTAACAATTTATTGGGGCTGATACAATTCTTTTCACAGTTCATACATATACATACATCAATTGTATAAAGCACATCTGTACAGTCTTTGCCCTAATCATTTTTTTCTCTTTTCTTCTTTTACATTTTATTAGGGACTCATACAACTCTTACCACAATCCATACATATATATACATCAATTGTATAAAGCACATCCATACATTCCCTGCCCCAATCATTCTCAAGGCATTTGCTCTCCACTTAAGCCCCTTGCATCAGGTCCTCTTTTTTTTTTCCCCCTCCCTCCCCATTCCCCCCTCCCTCATGTGCCCTTGGTAATTTATACATCGTTATTTTGTAATATCTTGCCCTATCCGGAGTCTCCCCTCCCCCCTTCTCTGCTGTCCCTCTCCCAGGGAAGAGGTCACATGTGGATCCTTGTAATCAGTTCCCCCTTTCCAACCCACTCACCCTCCACTCTCCCAGCATCGTCCCTCACACCCTTGGTCCTGAAGGTATCATCCACCCTGGATTCCCTGTACCTCCAACCCTCATATGCACCAGTGTACAGCCTCTGTCCTATCCAGCCCTGCAAGGTAGAATTTGGATCATGGTAGTTGGGGGGAGGAAGCATCCAGGATCCGGGGGAAAGCTGTGTTCTTCATCGATTATACCTCACACCCTAATTAACCCATCTCCTCTCCTAAACCCCTCTATGAGGGGATCTCCATTGGTCAACACTTGGGCCTTGGGTCTCCACTCTGCACTTCCCCCTTCATTTAATATGATATATATATATACATATATACATACATATATACATATACACATATATACACATACATACACACACTTATATCTTTTTTTTGCATGATGCCTTATACCTGGTCCCTTGGGCACCTCGTGATCGCACTGGCCGGTGTGCTTCTTCCATGTGGGCTTATTTGCTTCTGAGCTAGATGGCCGCTTGTTCACCTTCAAGCCTTTAAGACCTCAGACACTATCTCTTTTGATAGCCGGGCACCATCAGCTTTCTTTGCCACATTTGCTTATGCACCCATTTGTCTTCAGCGATCCTATCATGGAGGTGTGCAGTCAATGATATGATTTTTTGTTCTTTGATGCCTGGTAACTGATCCCTTTGGGACCACTTGATCACACAGGCTGGTGTGTTCTTCCATGTGGACTTTGTTGCTTCTGAGCTAGATGGCCGCTTGTTTATCTTCAAGCCTTTAAGACCCCAGTCACTATCTCTTTTGATAGCCGGGCACCATCAGCTTTCTTCACCACATTTACTTGTTCACCCACTTTGGCTCCAGCCGTTGTGTCGGGAGAGTGAGCATCATAGAGTTCCAATTTAATAAAAGAAGGTATTCATGCATTGAGGGAGTGTTTGAGTAGAGGCCCAAGGTCCTTCCGCTACCTTAATACTTGACCTATAAATATAGACACATAGATCTATTTCCCCATCCTCCTATATATATTTGCATGTACATGTCTTTGTCTAGACCTCCATGAATGCCCTTTGACTCCTAGCTCTTTCCTCCTTCTCCCTTGACTTTCCTCCTGCCCTACTACCATGCTTCATCGCCACCTGGGCTAGAGTATACCTCTTCTCTAAGCAACCTTACCCTTGATCATTTCCCACCAGGCCTGCCACTCCCCCTTCTCTACCATTTGGGGTCCCATGTTTTTCCCTTGTCCCTGGGTTTGTTAACACCACTTCCTTACCCCCCCACCCCCCCACCCCAAGTCCCCCCAGAACTGTCGGTCCCGTTGTTTTTCCTCCAGATAGTTCATCCAGCCTGTCCTATTCAGACAGACCTGTGGAGTCACTAACATGCACGAAAACTAGACAGAGGAAAACAAAGCAACAGTATACAAGCAGACAACAAAACAACAAAAACAAACCACTGACAAAGAACAGAACAAAACAGTTCACAAGAGAAAAGCTTGTAGTTAGTTCAGGTATCGTTTGCTGGCCCTTAGGAGCGTTTTCCAGTCCAGTCTGTTGGGGCACCACGCCCTGGCCCCAAAGTCCACTTTCAGCATTCCCTGGGGACCTTGCCACTCCATTCCCTTGCTGTTCCGCTGCACTCCCCCAGTGATTTGCCTCGGTGTGGTGGATCTGGTCAGGTGCAATTCCCACACTGTGTCTCCGGTGCTATCCCCTGTATCGCCCTTAGTCACTGAGGGGATGCACAATTCTTTTAAGAGCAGAATGCTCAAGGCAAAAACAACAAAAACCAGTCTAGTTGAGCTAGACTATTTATTGGCTTAATTTTAAGAAAATTCCAAGGGGCGTTTTGGTTTACAGTCTAAAGGTTATCTCAGGGCAATAGTTTTGCGGGACTCATGGAACCTCAGTGTCACCACCAGGAAGTCTGGAGTTCATGAGATTTTGAAGTCCTGTGCTACACTACACTTCCTCGCTTTGGTCAGGATTCTTAGATGGAGTCCTTGATCAAAATGCCCCGTAATAGTAGTTGGGAACCATCCCGTTGGCCTGTCTCGCAGCAGAGAAGGCAGTTGTTGATGGAGGCAGTTAGTCAGACTGCCTGCACCCGTCCTCTTTCTGGCCATCCTTTCTCTCGGGTTCCAGAATCGCGACCACTTAGTGTGCCTTGAGTGACCCCTGGCAGACTTTTAAGACTTGTGCAATGGACGAGGAGGTAGAACAGAAGGCTTTCATTACATTATTAGGCCAATTAATTGAGATGTCACGTGAAACTGTGACCCTTGACTTCCATCCAAACTAAGGCCCCGGATCCCCGAGGCTTTTACTGTCTCTCTGATGACCTGTGTGTTTTGCTCCCGGGGTCTGGCTGGCTCAGCTCTCTTCCAGAAAGTCACACAGCCTGGGGTGTGCACGTCCTGTACCCATCTTCAGGCTTTCAGTGGGGTCCCTGGCTCCCACCATACTCAGCTTCCCTCCCTCAGGCAGCACCCTGGGCGGGCGGTGCGTGGACCTGGGGTGCCCTGATGCGCAGTTGACCTCGGAGGTTGTCTCTGGTTCCCAAGTCGCCACCAGAATGCTGGTATGGACACTGCGTCCAGCAGCACCAGCCCCTCGACAGGTGTGATGGGCACGTGAGGGAAGGCAGCAGTGAACGCTGGCTCATTACTAATCAGATGGGTCACCACAGGAGGCGCTGTGATAGACAGGGTGCGGAGAGCAGTGAGTGCCGCCAGGTCACCTTCTCGACAGTAGACAGGGCACAACAGAACATGGTTGTGTGAGCAGCACCCCCACCAATTGGTATCTCTCCGGGTGGAGATAGGAAGCTCGTCCAGGCACCCCCACTTCTGCACCATTGGGTGACGGACATAAAGGGAGCCACCGTCTGCCAGTCCTTCCCTCTGACTTACACCAGGTGTGAGCGCTCATGAGGTCCCTTCTCCACCGACACCCCAGCTGCCCAGGCAGGAGACCTCTGCCCAGCCTGTGACTATCCTCGCGCTGCCCTTTGGCAAACCAGGCATACTGTCCTTCACTTGCTGACTTTACCCTCAGAGGAGCCACACCCAGGCTGATGTTGGCTATTGTGGATGTTAGTAGCTCGTGGCACTGTGGTCTGTATTTTAAATAAATTCTTCGTGGTTAGGGAAATCTCGAATTGGGCTTGTAAATAAACTCACCAAGCTTCTTTTAATGCACTCTGCTTATCACCCACAATCACAGAGACCCTCTTTTCATGTCTGTTTTGTATTTACGAATAGTAGTGGGCCAAGCCTGGGTGTACTTCAGCCCTTGACCTTTCTCTGCACCCTGGCCTCTGTCCTCACCGTCCTCTCCGAGTTCCAGCAGTTTTGTCTTGAACAGAAGCTGCCCACTGCCTGCAGACTTGGACTACCCGACCAGGAAGGCCTGCTTTCCCTCCATTCACCCCAAGTAGAATCCGCTCTTCCCTGAGATGGGAGTGGGAAAAGGACCCCCATGAGCACCCCAGGTGGTCCTTGCAGCATCCTTAACCTCCAGCGTGGATTACGGGGCCCGGGGCTCGCACCCAGAAGGGACACATCCTGGGCGGTGGCTGATGGAGCCACCGGCCCTGTGCTGTGAATACGTGTGCACTAGAGCCCACCAGCCCTGCCTGCCTGGAGCTGTCCACCTTGTCAGGCCCCCTCCCAATAAGGTTGCTGCTCATTATGGAAATCCAGAAGGTTGCTGCTCATTATGCAGCACGGAGAACACCAATGTGGCTGAGCTCCCCCCATCTGCCGCCTCCTGGGAGCTATTGCCCAGGCTGGCTCAGGGCCTAGTCATGACCACCCTGCTGGTTACACACTGGCGCCTCAGCCAGGTTTGGAGCCCGTCCCCGGGTGCCCAGAACCCCACACGCTGCAATGGCAGAGATCTGCAATGCCTGCACCACCTTGGAGATCTGAGGCAGGCACACCCAGAGTCTACTTGTCTGGAGAAACACAAAGCAGCAGAAAGGTCACCGTGCATTCTGAGGGGCTCAGCTTGGCGTCAGGAACAATGTGTCCTGGGCAGGAGATTGTGCAAGGCCACTGTTTCCTTCCTGTTGCTTTCTGGGTCCCTGTCCCAGGGTGTCGTGTTTCTGCTCGCACCACCTGGCAGGGCAGGGCGCCTTGTACAGCTTTGAGGAGGGACCCCCCGACAGAAAGCGACTGGTGATCTGACAAAGACTATGGAGCAGGTGGGCTGCCGGAAGAGTAGACAAACCTGCCCCCAGAAACTGGGAGGACAAGGCTTTCACTCGTGCTTTGGACGTGCTGTCAGGAGGGGCCAGCCCTTGGTGAAGTCTACCAAAACCCACTCCAATCCTTTCCGACTCTGGGCGACGCTGCTGCAGGGTTCGTGGTTTTGTAAATCTTTACAGAGCAGACACATCCTTCTCTCTTGAAGCGGCTGCTAGATTTGAACTGCCCACCCTGCTGCTGGCAGTCCCAACACTTGCTCCACAGGGCCAGCAGGGCTGTCTGTTGAGTCCGAGGTTCAGCAAAAGGAAGCGGCCCTTGGTAAGGTGGGCAGACAGCGTGGCTGCAGCAGTGGGAGCAAACCTCGCAGTGATTGTGGAAATGGCAGCAGATGGGGTGTTTTGTTCTGTTGAACATCAGGTTGCTGAGTCAGAACTGACTTGGCACCTTAGCAAGAGTAACCCTGAGCTCTTCCTCCTGGACTTCCCCCACTTCATCTTCTCACGCACACGTGGCTCACTATGGCCCAGCCCCTGTGGCCATGTGGGTGTGCATGGGTGGGTAGGGCCCAGTGCAGCTGCACCTGGGTTTGGAGGAGCTGTGACATGCAGCACTTCCTCGCCTCATCCATTTGGTTCAAATATCAGCGTGCCTGGGTGTGGGAGAGTGGTTAGACGTTGGGCTCTGACCCTCATGGTCGGCAGTTCAAAACCACCAGCAGCTCTGAGATAAAGACTGGGTTTTCCACTCCCATAAACAGTTAACAGTCTCCAACACCCACAGGGGCTCCCTATGAGTCAATCTTGACTCGGTGACAGTGAATTTTAAGGGTGAATCTTTGGGTATGAAGAGATTACATCCTTTTCTGCCTCCCCTGCCTCTGTCTGTCCCTCACCCGCCTTTTGAGACATTGTGATGGGTTTCTTCAGGGCTCCCTGACACCTCTGTAGTTCCCTTGGGACTCCCCCTCTTTGCTCAGTAAATATAGCCCACGTGGTCCCTGCCGCTGGTTCCAGTTGTCCGCTCCATGTGATTCGGGACACCAATGTGCCTGAGATGCGTTCTGTTCCCCGGCCTCCATGTGGTCTCCTCGTCTTGGAGATATAGACAGAGGTGAAGGCCTCACGACTCCCATCAGGGCTCCTGGGCTGCGTGTGTGGCACTGGTCAGCAGGGCCTGCCTGAGCACCTGCTTCCTGTGTTAGATGGGCCCCTTCTCTTCTTGCAGGCTGGGCACCACCACGCACGACACCTGCAACGAGGACACGTACAGCACCCTGCTGCAGCGCTACCGCCGCTCAGAGGAGGAGCTGCGCCGCGTGGCCGAGGAGTGGCTGGAGTGCCAGAGGAGGATCGACGACTATGTGGATGAGCAGGTGGGCCGGACTGCCAAGGCCTGTGGGAGGAGGCACTGGTCAGGTGCTGTGTGCCCCACAACCCCCAGTGTCCTGTGCACAGGCTGCTGCCCAAGCTGGGAGTCAGCCTCGCCAGGGCTTCTCTGCCCAGAAAGGGAATGCAGACAGGAGCTGCCATCAAGTAGGGGCTGAGGGTGGAAAAGGGGAGCCAAGGTGTAGGGGGTTGTCAGAGCTGAGCGCAGAGGCAAAGTGTCACATGCCCGCAGAGACAGCAGCACCACGCCTGGGTCTGAAGGAGGGGGCGTATCCCTCACTGTCCAACCGTTTGCCCCCTGCTACCGTAAGACTTCTGGCCACGCTGGGGGGGAGTGTAATAGGAGAGGCCTGCTTTACCGATCCCAGAGAGAGTGACAGACTCCACGTGGAACTCTAGTCCTGGCTCCCACTGCGCAGGTCCCTCTCTTCCAGCACTGCCCTCCTGGGCCTTCGAGGTCCTGGTGGGAACCCCCTCTCAGCACTGCCCACCTGGGTCTTAGAGATGCTGAGAGGGGGTGGGCCGGGTGGGAAATAAAGAGAGGCTGGGTTTGAGCTAGATAGTTTTCATAAGCTCATTTATCTGAGTTTAGTGGAGGGAAAATTCCCATAAAATTTGATGTGGTACTTCTGTCAGTTACTAGTGCAGGAACCGCAGGCGGTCCCTCATTCCGAAGGTGGGGGTGGGGGTCTTCTCTTCTGTGTCCTTCTTTGGTGCTGCCTGTAGCCTGTTGGCCCCAGCGGAATACGGTGCATGGACAGTACAGTCTCACCGTTCCACAGCCCCTCCCCTCCTCTGCCCTCCAGGTATCTTGTTCCTGTCCTCCACATGTCTGTAAAGGTCGTCCCCCACTGCAGTCCGTCTGCTGGTCCCAGGCTGGCGTGGGGCATGTGTGGGCAAGACTGTTGGCAGCTTTGCTCGCTCTTTTTGATGGGCATCCTCTTTGGCTTTCTGTAGCACGAGCTCTGGGGTTAAGTTGAGCAGGATCTGGGAATACGGCCCCAGGGGGGGTGGGACATGGGAACAGGGTACCAGATGATGCATTTGTAGCTCCTTTGGTTGGTCTGCCATTGTGTCCCGCTGAAGGTGCTCCTGACAACCGTGTTGACGTTGACTGTTTTTGTCTGCATGGATGTTGCCTTTGTAGATGACGATGAAAACCAAACAGCGCATGCTCACGGAAGACTGGGAGCTCTTCAAGCAGAGGCGGTTCACCGAGGAGCAGGTGAGGCTGAGCGCGAGCAAAGGGGATGCCACCTGCCGGTCACTGGGCTCTGCAGTCTCAGACCCACATGTGGGACAAGGCTGTGCAGTCAGGGCATGCACAGACTCAGGCCACCTCATCTCACGTGTTCACCCATTCCTCCTGCTCCTCCTTGTGCCCCTCAGGGCCGGTTATCAAGTGGCTTGTTATGGCCACCATGCTGCTGTGGGCCTCTCTCCACACCGGCAGCCCTTGAGCTCCCAGCCGTCTTCTTTCTGCTGCTGTTGCTCAGCTCGTGCCACCACCTTCCCTGCCTCACTGCACACTCAGCCACAGTGCTGCCCCTCAGTGTCCCTGTGGCCCCTGAGCTCATCCACGGACCACCCGGACCCAGTGTGAACGGATGATCTGGAACCCCGTGGATATGTGCCTGGTACAGGCTCTCCCCATACCTTGGACTGAATTACCAATCTCGGCTCCTTGTTGACCGCCTACCCGCTGCCCACCACCCTGTGGAGCCACCCTTTTGTGTCTGTGTTCTGAACGGGCCTCTGCTGTGGCACTCGCCACCCTTAGTACCTTTATTCCCATCTTAATGCCCACTGAACCCAGCCAGCTAGACCCAGGGCAAATGCCAATGCCAGTCAGCTAACTGCCAGCTGCTACAAGGGGGGAGCCTCGGGGTTCCTGGCCCTCGGCCTCTGGGGTTTCCTCCCTGGTGGTCTCTCTACTGCAGGATACCGAGAACACAGCTTTCTCGATTGAGGGGTGGGGGTTGGGAGGCAGCTTTGGAAAGATGGAGGGGAAATTCCATTCTCCTGAAGCCCTGCACTGGTAAGCTCAGACGGTTCAAGGTGGAGGAGGGGTGCATAGCCAGTGAGGCCTCTGTTGTCTGGTGCCCTCTAGTTACCCAGCAAGAGGGCAGTCGCCGGCGAGAACCACTTCACAGACACCATGAGGCACATGCTGTCGTCGAGGCTGGCCCTGCCCGACTGCCCCAACTGCAACTACAGGAGGAGGTGAGCTTGTGGGCCGGCCTGCGCCCCCAAACCCTGCACGGCTTGGTGGGTGACACATGGCCTTTGGTCCTGACCAGGTGTGCTTGTGACGACTGCAGCCTGTCCCACATCCTCACCTGTGGCATCATGGAGCCCCCCGTCACTGACGATCTCCACGTCCACCAGCTGCCCCTCCAGATGGGCTCTGCTCCCGACTACCTCTCGGAGATGCGCCCACCCAGCGTATCCTCGGCCAGCTCAGGCTCGGGCTCCAGCTCCCCCATGACGGTTCCGCAGCACCCCAGGCTCACGCTCGTAGACAACGGCACCGCTCCGACTTTGTAAGTGGTGTGGGGTGAGAAAGGACCCCGCCTTTGGGAGCAACTCACAGCGAGCATGAGGGCAGTGAGCAGGGGCACCGTTTCCTTACTGGGGCAGAGACTGCACTCACTTGGACCAGTGACAGACAGAGCCCGCTAGAATGGAGGGAGTGCAGCAAGCTGCCTGTCTCCCTGTCCCGCAGTGCCCTTTGGGGGTCATGTCGGCGTGGGGTCTGCAGGTTTCCACGGCGTAGACGTGTCGTGTCAGTGGGGTCTGTCACCAGTTTGTACTGCGGGTGTGGGGCCCCAAGTTTCTTCCGACCTGTGACGCTGTCTGTCGTTTGTTGAGGCTTCACGCTCTGCCCCTCTCCTGGAAGGACACCTCACCAGTGTGCTCTCTGTGTGTCTGTTACGTGCACCTCCGCCTCGCCTCAGCTCCCCTCACATTTCCCCAACAGCCCCAGATGTGTTGGCCGCCCGGGAGCCCCGGCTGCCTCTCAGCGGCACTGAGGGAGTGGCCTTCAGACCCAGTCAGTGCTCCCCTCCTTCTAGAGGGACAGGTCTGAAGGCTGATACCCTTCCGTGGAGGCAGCCTATGAGAGGGCTGGGGGTTTCACCACCAAGTGTTTAGAAAACGTGTGTGCTTCCAAACGTGTAAGTCCGGAAATCCTGCCTGTTGAACTGAGCTTTCCACACTGGGTAGCTCCAGGGCTATGCTCGATGGGCAGGCCTGCGGGGATGGGAGTCACCAACTGCTACCTCTGTTTCTCAGTGCTGCCTCTGGAGCTTTGGGGGTGTCCTCTTGAGCAGGCTGGCCCTCCTTGTCACATAGCTATTGTGTTTCTGAGTCTGTGTGGGCCTGTGGTCGCCAGGACCTGGCCTCAGTAGGGCACGCATACTGAGCCCCTTCCCTTGCCCCCACACCTACGCCCACCGGCTGCCGTTTGCCCCCACTTTCCTGAAATCCGAGAGATCCCTCCGTCTCAAGATGGGCCTTGGCCCGTCGGGGGCTGCCGTTTCCATACACCAGAAAATCGCACATTGTAACTGCATCCTAGAGATGGATGTCGCCATTAATCTCTAGGTGGGTTTAGCATTAAACAGCTAACGGTGAGATAGGCAGTTGAAACCCATCCACCGCTCCACAGAAGGAAGAAGAGACTGTCTGCTCCTGAAAATATTCACCCTCAAATTCTAAGGAGCATTTTTGCTCCAGCATCTAGAGTCCCTATGTGTTGGAAGCAACTCTTGGTTCTAGAAAATAAAGCTTGTGGGTTTTGTTTTGTTTTTTAAGTAAATACAGTGAAAGCTGGATCCTGTGTCAGGCAGAAACCTGCCAGAGAAGGAAAGCTCAAATCCTTTCTAGCATAACGAGCGAGCGCTAGAAAAGTGGTCCGACTGCACGCTATCAACGCTGGGAACCCTGGCGAGAGCCCGGCAAACCAAGCCATCCTGCTGCAGCAGTGCTCCGGCCCCCGCAGGCTCCCCTCTGTGTTGTCAAAGCCAACCCCCGCCCCCCCTCCACATTAAGATCCCAACGGATGTGGCCAGAGCTGGCCTCGGAGTACACGCTTCTAGCATTTTGTCAGTCCATGCCTTCAGACTTTTGTTGAACCGTCCCTTTCAGAAATCCCTGTGGTGCTTAAAAAAGGAACATCAAGGTTACTGTGCCCTGCCCCTTTGCATCAGGAATCCCGTGTCCCTTAGGCCGCAGAGGAAAGCCGTCCTACTCTGAGGCCTTTCACTGAGAGCATTCATGGGGATGTAGTGCCTGTTGCTCAGACCATCTGCACAGGCACTGTTCTTCCAGAAGCTCCTGTCCATGCTCTAGGCCAGCGCTTCTTACCCTGTGGCTCGCAACCCCTTTGGCAGTCGAATGACCCTTTTGCAGGGGTCACCCGATGCATAACAGTAGTAAAATTACAGTTAGGAAGTAGCAACAAAAATAATTTTATGGTTGGGGGGTCACCACAACATGAGGAACTGTATGACAGGGTCACAGCCTTAGGAAGGCTGAGAATCCCTGCTTCTAGGCCTTTCCCCTGTGCCTGCTCAATAGGTGGTGCTCCGCTCTCTGAGTGGTATTTGACTTGGTGGTTTTCGTGAATGGGCACTGCCGCCTGTAAGTGGGTCGTAGTCTGTGCCCACCGCCCCTGTGGCCTCCTGATGAGCGACCCTGCCTGGTCTCAGTTGCAGTGACGAGGAAGACGGCACGCCGCTGTCAGCAAGATTTGCTGGCATCTACCCATTGAGCAACTACGACGACGCCCAGGTGGTGGCCAGCATGAACGGAATCCACAGTGAGCTGAACGGTGGCGGCGGGGAACACATGGCCCTGAAAGACGAGGTGAAGGGCGTGCAGAGGGGGTCTGGTGTTGTCGGGTGTGGTGAAGCCCTCTAACATGAGGCGATGGCTTTCAAAGTCCCCCCAGGTCAGCAGCACCAGCAGCAGCTCTTCAGAAGCCGATGATGACGAGGCAGATGGCGAGAGTAGTGGGGAGCCTCCAGGACCCCCGAAGGAAGAGGTTGCGCTGGGAAATGGGAGCCTCGGGCCGGAGGAGAGCAAAGTGGACAGCCCACCCCCGTCCTACCCGGCCCAGCAGGTACCGCTGTGCCCCTGCCATGCGCTCTGGCCCTGTCTCTTTTCTCAACCCCATACTCAGTCATTCCACACCGCTCAGTCCTGGTGATGTCTGAAGACCAGAGACGCTGTAAAACAGGCACACCTGACTCTTCACCGCCAGGTGGTCTGTTTCCCTCTGCCTTGAGTCTGTTGTCATCAACGCTGACTTGGCAGCCCCGCGGCAGCCCCTGGGGACCCAGGTACCCTGCATGGACATGCCCACCTTGAAGCAGAGGAGTATTTGATGAACCCAGAAAACGGACGTCAGCCTTCCAGATGCAGTTGTTAGGACACAGACTCTGAGCTCTGTGTGCACTGAGGCAACTTGCTGTCTCCCTCGGTGCCCACTGCCTGACCCTTGCCCACCCTGCTCCCCATACTACCAGGTAGTTTTATTTTTTATTTATTTTAACTTGTTAGTTTAGCCCCACGGAGAAGTTCCTAGTGTTACTTACACTCAGCAGTTTGTGCTCATTTCGTTTCAACTCATCCATCCCTCTCCCATCCTGTGCTTCCTCTTCCCACAACCCCCCCCCTTCCTCCTCCTCGTCACCTCGCCCTCTGCACTTTGCCCTTGGGTCAGTGCTGCCCCTTTTGACATTAAATGGTTCACTGTTCTTCTGTGGTGATAAGTTCCGCTCCAGTCCTGAAATCCTGGGGGTGTTGCGGGGGTGGGTGGCAGGAGAGGTTTCTTATCCTCGTCTACATTTCCCTCTCACCCTTTCTAGGACCATCTAGGGAGTCCTCTTCAGAGTAGTTGGCAGTGGGTGGCCGGGCACCGTCCAGTTCTTCTGACCTGCGGGTCCTGGAGATGGAGTTTATGTGGCCCATTCGCCGTTACTAATTGTTTCCATGTGGTATCCGTTTCTCTCTGATTTTCCTTCCAGATAAGGCAGGTCCATATGCGTTGGTCGCCAGTTTTATTCGATTTATTGCATGTCCTTTCCGCATATATTGATGCAAAACCAAATGTTTACTCTTCCCTTTCTAATGAACAAGGCTACACACACAGTATGCCCCACCTCTGCATCTTGCTTTTTCACCTGGCTGATCCTGAGAGCCCATCTCTGCACCCAGAGAGATCCTCCTCCTCTCTCACTGACCTCTCTGTCCTGTATTGCGTGGCTGTCTGGGTGGGTGGGTTATGTTGTTAACCAGCACCTTGCTGATGGACACTCAGGTGGTTTTCTGGGTTTGGTCCTAATGAACCACCTGTGTGTCGCCTGGCACACCTGCTGCCATCTCATAGAAGAACAGAGGTGCCGTTAGGACTGGCAACCAGCCTCAAGTTTGCAGGCTCAGCGTGTCTAGGGGTGGGAAGGGGATTCACCATGCCTCCCTAAAAAATAGGACTGCTTGATTGCTCCCTCCCCCCCGGTATTGCCCCAGAGCTCTGACAGGTGGAAAGTGGTCAGCCCTGTGGTGTCCATTTCCAGCTCCCTCTCTATGGGCAGAGGGAGCTCCTCTGCATGTTTCCTTTTCTGCCCGTTTTCCTAATGAGGCAGCTGCGCCTCTGTTGTATGCCGGTCTCCTGTGGTCTCTAGGGCTCATTGTTACCTCCTTTAAATAGCTCCTTCCTGGATTGAAATCTCTATCTAACTGGCTTAGCCACCCTTTTCTCAGTGTAATAGCGTGTTTTTGGTGATAGTGGTGCTGCCCTCGCGTTGGTTCCAGTTGCAGGTCAGCGAGACTGAAACACGGCCAGGTCTTGCTCCATCCTCACCGTCGTTGCTGTGTTGGAGCCCCTCGTTGCAACCACTGTGGTAGCCCGTGTGGGGAGGGTCTTTCTCTTGTCCCTGCTCCTTTACTTTGCCAAGCATGATGTCCTCCTTCTCCAGGGACTGGTCTCTTGATCACGTGTCCAAAGTACGTGAGCTGAAACCTCAGCATCCTTGCTTCTAGGGAGCATTCGATCTGCACTTCATTCGAGACAGAGTTGTTGCTTGAGTAGTGTAGTCCATGGCGTATTTCATACTCTGCCGGCACTGTGATTCAAAGGTGTCTGTCGGTTCCTCTTTGGTCTCCCTTACTCACTAGTCTGCAGGAGACAGGTGGAAACGCTATGGCTTAGGTCAGGAGCACCGTAGTCCTCTAAATGGCAGTGGGCTTCTTAATTACACTACTCTCATTTTAGTGGTTGGCACTGTGGACTAGCTCAGCATTCCTGGTTCTCTTCCCAGTTATTTTGATTGGCCAGCACCTGTGGACAGTCCACTTCCCTCTTTCTGCCTTCAAAGTTGGAGTCACAGCGTAAATAGTGTCCTCGAGAATCGCACCCCTGAGAACAGCAGCGAACAGCTCTCTCGTTTCCTCCTAGGGACAGGCTGGCGGCCTCTGCTGAAGGCTCAGTCTTTTGCTCACTTGGGTCTTGAGAAGCTTGCATGTTTGTGTTCGCACGGTGGACCACCCAGAGTGGCTCTCCTCTTACTGACAGAAACACATCACCTGGGGCTCCCATGGTGTCACTTGATCTTGAAGACCTGGGCTGAATTCTGGGACGCAGGCAGGTTTCTTGGCTTCTCCAGCCTGGCCCATGCCATCCAGCCCACTCCATCTCACGGGGAAAACCTGGGGTTTCAGCCCGGCTGTGTCACACAGGCGTCTGCGACCTTGGGGAAAGCACAGATTGTTGTGTGCTGAACAGCTTTAGGTATGGCTCTGCAGGCACTACCCCCACCCACTCCTGGGGTGTTCTGTCACCACAGAAAGACCCTGTGTCTGTTTTGCAGTTAGTCTCTGCTCTTTCCTGCAGCCCGAAGCAGCCCTGAACTGCTTTCTGTCTCCCTAGATTTGCCCTTTCTAGAATTTTCACACCAGCAAAGCCCTCCATTGCTGAACTTTGTGCGCCTGCGCTTCTGCAGTTCATCCATGCTTTCGTGTTGCTGTGGTTGTGTCTTTTACATTGTGCTGGATCTATAGTTTGTTAGGTGGATGTGCTGTGTTTATGATTGATCTCCTTCTGCTTGGTGGGCACAGGCATTGATTTTCGTGTATGGTTTGTACACATTGCATACAAACCTATGCGGACATGGGTTTTCATTTTTGTGGGGTTCATACCAAGGAGTTGCTTGTGTGAGAATGACATATGTAACTTTTACAGAAACTCCCAAACTGTTTTCCAAAATGACTGTGCCATTTTTCATTCTGCCCGTCGGTCACGTATGAGAGTTTTAGGTTCTCCACGTTCTCTCCAACGCTTGGTGTGTGCTAGTGCTCTGGGTTGTGAATGGTGGTGCACCATTGTGGTTTGACTTTGCGTTCCTCTAACCAGGGGGACCATGAGCATCTTTCGTAGGCTCATTGTCCATTGATATGTGCTGCCCACAAACCACGTTGGCTTTCTCCCTGGGCTGTGAACTCTCGATCGATTTGGGGAGTGTCTGGCATGACGGGTTGGCTTTCTCTTCCTGTGTGCTGTGTCTTTGCAGCTTTCAGTTACAATGCATACCATTTGACCAAAGAAACCATGGGGCATGTTTCTGATGGCCACAACTGAGGAAACTCTGCCTGACCGGTTCTTCTAGAAGTTTAATCATCCCAGCTCTTGTCTCCAGATCTGCTGTCCATCTGGACAGCCTTCGGTCTGAGCTCGGAGGTCTACGTCCATCTTTCTGGCACATGGACAGTTTGCTTTAAAGCCCCTCCTTGCCTTCGCTCGTTTGCAGGAAGCCAGTTGGTGGAGCGCCAGGCCTCTCCACTGACTTCACAGGATCTCTTGTCTGTCCTGATGCACACGCCACCTCATTGTGATCATAACGTCCTCACAGCCATGCTCAGCATGCGACAGGGTGGCTCCCAGCTGGGCTCTTCTTTCTCACCCGGCCTAGAGGTGAAGTCCATTGCATTTCCTTCTACATTTACAATCACCTATTCAATTCCTACCCGAAAAGTCTGCTTAGATTTCCATGGGAGCTGCAGTGACTTAAATAACGCATGTAATGTCATTACTGATCGGTGATACTTACATATTGTTTCTTCGTGTCATTTTTATTCTTTTACTGCTACCTTTTGTAATAAATTTTTTTTAGTTATCATTTTAAATTCACTGTCCATTCTTGGTTTTGTTTTTTAATTTGTTTTAGTTATTTTTCTGCTCTAGGGATTACAGTGACTGCTTATCATGATCAAAATCAGGTTGATACTGACATGATTTTAGTAAAATGTAGACGCTTTGCTCTAATATAGCTCCATCCCCTTCTCCTTCCTTTTCCATCATTGTCCTTTTTATTCTATTTGTATATATTGTAAACTTAACAATACGGGATTGTCATTGGTTGCAGAGTTTCGTGGTTTTGCAAGAAGAGAAAGAAAATACGCAATAATGATATTTACAGGCTTATTTACCATTGCAGAGGTTCTTCATTTTGATTCAGATCTGGGGTCATTCCTTACCACCCTGGAGGGATCCCTGTAAGATGCCTCCTGGGGACAGAGTACACATAGTGAGTGCTCTAGATTGTTATCTGACGTCTTTGTTTTGCCTTCAGTTTCAAAGGCTCCTGTGTTGGCACTGGTTGTTACTTTCAGCCTTTTGCAGTCTCTCCGCTGTCTCCTGGTCTTGACTGGAGTTTGAGGAGGAGTTCGCTGTTAAGTGTGCTGGTTCTGTGATCACCATGAGTCATTTTTCTGTGGCTGCTTTCAGGATCGCGACCTTGTCTTTGGCTTTCACCAGTTTCACCACCATGTGTCTAGGTGTGTGTATCTTCATTCTTATATCTTAGGCTTCGAGAGCTTAGCGTCTCCCATCAAGTTCGGGAGGCATTGTGTCTTGGCTTCCCTGCGTCCTGATTCTCTCCCACGGTACTCTCGGCTTCAGCCCACTTTTCCTGACTCAGTTTGCACTTTGTCGTTCAGACCGGGTCACTTCTGGCGCCCTGTTTTCACCCTCACAGTCATTCTTTGCCACCTGGAATTTGCTACTGAGGACCTCTAATGAAATTTCTGTGGGGTTTTAGTTTGGTTTCTTTTATTATTTTTTTTAAAAGTTTTTATTGGGGCTCTCACATCTCTTATCACAATCCATCCATTCTTCCAGTGTGTCAAGCACATTTGCACATATGGTGCCATCATTTTCAAAGCATTCTCTTCCCATTTGAGCCCCTGATATCAGCTCCCTGTTTCTTCTCCCTCCCTCCCTCATGAACCCTTGATAAGTTATAGATTATTATTTCCGTATTTTACATCGTCCTCCATCTCCCCATACCCACTTTTCCGTTATTCATCCCCCTGGGAGGGGGTTCTAGATTGATCATTGTAATGGATTACTCTTTCTGGCCCCACCATCCCCTAATCTTCCTAGTATCTCTACTTTCATTGCTGGCCCTGAGGGGTTTATCTATCGTGGATTCCCTGTGTTGCTGGCTCTTATCTGTAGCAGTATGCATGTTCTGGATGAATTCGATTTGTAAGGTAGAATTGAGGTCATGATAGTGGGGTGAAGGAAGCACCAAGTTGCTAGAGCAAAGTTGTGTGTTTCATCGGTGCTATACTGCACCCTGACTGGCTCATCTCTTCCTTGTGACCCTTCTGTGAAGGGATGTCCAATTGTCTACAGATGGGCATTTGGGTCTCCACTCCATGCCCACCCTCCCCCATTCACCTTGGGTATGGTTTTATTCTGGGTCTTAGATGCCAGATACCTGATCCCATTGACACCTCATGATCACACAGGCTGGTGTGCTTCTTCCATGTGGGCTTTATTGCTTCTGAACTAGATGATCGCTTGTTTATCTTCAGGCCTTTAAGACCCCAGGTGCTGTATCTTTTGATAGCCCGGCACCATCAGCTTTCTTCACCATATTTGCTTATGCATCCATTTTGTCTTCAGCGATCATGTTGGGAAGGTGAGCATCACAGCATGCCAGATTGTTAGAACAAAGTGTTCTTGTGTTGAGGGAGTACTTGAGTGGAGGCCCAATGTCCATCTGCTACCTTAATTCTTAGATATGAGTACGTAGTTCTATTCCCCTCTCGTTATATATGTTTTTAAATCTGTACATGCCTATATTTAGACCTCTATAAATGTCCTTTGCCTCCTGGTTCTTTCCTCTAGTTCCTTTTACTTTCCTCTTGTCCCACTGTCATGCTCAGCCATCATTGGATTTAGTAATTCCTCGCTGCTACACTGCCCTTGATTGAGCCCCACTAGGCATCCTACGGCCTTCTTTCCATTGATTTTAGTTCACTTGTTCCCTTGTGCCTGGGTTGACTACCCCCATCCCCTCCCTTTCTCCCACCTCCTCTTCTTCCATATCCCCCCTGGAACCACTGGTTCTGTTCTTTTTATCTCCGAATTCTTTATCCCGCCTATCTTATCTAGATAGACATGCAGATACATTAATAAGTGCAAAAATCTGGGAAAGCCAAATAAAGCAACAACGGAAGTTGTGTTCGTCTGGGTAAACTAGGGAAATAAATCCACAGAAACTCATATGTATAAGAGAGAGTTTTATATAAAGGGTAAGTGTACATTAAGAAAGCATCCCAACCCAGTGCTGCCCAAGCCCATAGGTCCAACATTAACCCATATGTCTGACACTGATCTACAGAGTCCTCCTCCATCTCGCAAAACACATGCAATGACACCGACTGCAGGAGGAAAGCCGAATCAGTGGACGTTTAAGCATCTCAGTGCTGCCAGGGATCTCCATGCGGCTGCTCCAGCACCTAGGGCTGCATCAGGGTAGGCCCATGCAGCTTCCTCTTGGGGATGTCTTGCAGGAAGTGAGCCTGGCCAGCTGTACCCTGGTCCGACCATCAGAGAGCAAGAGACCCGAGAACTAGAAAGGCGAGGCTCATCGAGCCATTTATTTCTCTGCCCTTCGGTTAATCCCACATGTGTTTATTGGCCAGGTTGGCACAATAAACCTTAACTGTCTCAGAAGTCAAAACCAACAAACAAAATCAACTACCAAAAACAAAATAATAAAAAGAAATCCACTGACAAAAATGAAAAAGTCTATAAATAGTTCAAGGTCTGTTTGTTGGCCTTTACAAGTGTTTTCCAGTGGAGTATGATGGGGTGCCACACTCTGTCTCCAAAGTCTGTTTTTGGTATTTCCCGGGGGGTTCATCGTCTGTTCCCCGTGTTGCTCTGCTGCATGCCCTCAGTGCCTCGCCTCAGCGTCATGGGGCCCTTATTCCCGCACTGTGTCTCCAGTGCTGCCCCCCGCCGCTTCCCATGGTGGGACTGGCCCTAGGGTCCTCCCCGTGCATTGTTTGCCCCGAGCAAGGACATCGTCGTCGGGGCTTGGTGAGCCAGGATGTCCTCTCCTACCTTTCCATCCACTTTTGTTTCTCCCTTGTGCTCTCATCTGACGCGCCCTCTCCCCAAGCTGTAGCCCCAGTGCTGGCCTCTGAAGTACACACTTCGGGGGTGTGGGTGTCCACATAGTCGGGATTGGGGCCAGCCGGGTTATGGTGTTTATTATCCTCTAGTATTTATGTCTAGTTCTTTGCTGCCTGGAATCTGCTAGAGAGGCTCTCTGCTGATATTTCTGTGGGGTTATGGTGTTCATTAACAGCTCGTACTCACCTCTAGTTCTCCTTGTACTCTTCCTGTGGGCACTTTCTGTACGTTTGCTCTCTGTCCTCACTGTCCCCTCGAGCTCTGTGGGTATGTGAGTACCGGCTGCTGTGAAGCCTCGCACTAAGCCCGTCCCCTGGGTTCACTCCGTCCTTTTCTGTGGACATGTTACTCACACTCGAGTGTGTGCATGTGTGACCCATTTCTTTACACGTGGGTTTTGGTGGTAGGAAACTGGACATTTTAGATAACGTAGCAAGCTCACATCCTGATATTGCCCTCTCAAGGGTCTGTTGTTTTTCATGATTTTCTGGAAGAATCTCTCTCTCTTCTTGGTCCTGCAGTCCCCCTATGTCTCTCCTCAGGCATTCTTCTTCTTGTATTTTTAGGCCTGGCTTCCTAAAGCCCCCGCCTCTCCCATGCCTTCTGCTTCTGCGTCCTGCAGTAGTGTGGGCAGGGGTTTGCTCACACACCGAGAGCCCATGGGCACCGTGCTCTGTCCCCCTGGGTACGCATGTGCACCCGAGGCCCGGAACTGGGCTCTCCTTGGGCTCCTGGGGTTCCAACACCTTTGCTGTGTTGCCCTTCTCCCAGTGTGCTCCCTTTCCGCTCTCCTGCTGGTTGCTGTGCCCCCCACCCACCCTGTCTGAATCTCAGCCCAGATGGGAGGGAGCCCAGCCTCAAAGGGACAGCGTCACAGCCATGCTCTCCTGACAGCGCCACATGGCCTGAGCCCCTGCCTCCACCCCCCTCCTGCCAGCAGCCACCTGGCTCTGGTGGGAGCAGCCTGGGCCCACCTGCAGTTGTCCTGGAGAAGCGGCTTGTAGTTGTTGCTATGGGTTGGTTCCCAGAGTCTCCCAGTGGCTGTTTTGGACAATGGTTTTCCATTTGTCCCAGGGGAGAGGATTCACCGTCTCCATCAGCAGGAGTCCTGCCTCCCTCGGACATTGGACACGTCTGTCACCTAGAGCCAGCAGCATGCGCCCTGAGGCGTGGAACCATGCCGTGGCTTTGTGTTTCCTGGTCACTGCCCTCTCACGTGCCCTCTCTCCTGGCTCAGACAGGCAACCACAGGGCACCTCCACTTCTTCAGCCAGCACCCACCAGGGCCAGGCGCTGGCCTCTCCCTTCAGTCCTCGCAGAGGGCCCTGGTCTGCCAGGCCAGTCTGTGACCTGTGTGACCGCGCAGACCTGAGCAGATGCTTCTCTTCCTCTCCTTGTAGGCGGAGCCAGCTCAGGACACGTGTGAGTGCCACGTCTGTAAGCAAGAAGCCTCCGGGCTGACTGCGTTGGCAACACCCACAGGCACTCTTCCTCCCGGCCACCAGTTCCTGAGCCCTGAGAAGCCCACCCATCCTGCCCTGCACCTCTACCCCCACATCCACGGACACGTGCCTCTGCACACCATCCCACACCTGCCTCGCCCTCTTATCCACCCCACCTTGTATGCTGCGCCCCCCTTCACACACAGTAAGGTAAGTTTGGTCAGGGGCCTTGCCAGCACCCCTCCCTTAGACCTTACAGGGGTAGGCACCTTGGGTGACGGCAGCTGCTCCGGTGGGAGGCCTGCGTGGGTGTCTTTTATCCTAGGCGCTGCGCCCTGTGGGGACCCTGCCTTGAGCGCTATGGTCCCAGACGTTGAACATGGACAAGAAGCCACGGCCAGTCTGCTCAGCATAAACCGAGTAGAAGGAGCTTGTTGGGGGTGCGGGGGGGTCACAGGCTACACTTAGGATGTTCTGTGCCAACCCATTCTCCCCTCACTTGGTCTCGGTCCCTAGTTACTGGGCCAAGGATAGGAGTGCTGTGAGAGTAGTAGGAAGCCGCTGAGGCTGGCGAGCATCTTCAGGGTCATCAGCAGTTGTCCCTCTGAGGGTGGACACTAGAGCTTTCAGAAACACACAGAACGGGCTAGGCCCTGCATTTCCTTTCTGGGGCTAAAGAGTCTACCGTGTCTGCTGGAGTGTGGAGATGTTGGCACGCCCTGCTTGCCTGTGTGGCCCGTTGGGGAGCCAAGCAGAGGAGACTGCTCCTCTAGCCGGTTGACACTGACCGCAGATTCTGATAGTATCCATTCATCTTGCTACCGTGTCTGCCCCGAGATTAGCGCTGATTTCATCAATGCAGAATTCCCCCAAACACTACCCACTATGATCAAACTTGTGGAAGACTGGAGGAAGCATCCTCGACGATGCTGTCACCTTCTGGGGGGTGAAGAGCCTGGTTGGCAGTAGAATATCCTTAGTCTGCCACTTGGTTCTAGGCGTGATGACTGACTGTCCTGACTTACACTCAGACTGCTGTTCACGCCAACTCTTTTTAGGAGGTTTGTGTTCTCCAGTCTGTTTAAAGCCCAGCTTTTTTCATGAGCTGCCTAACCTGTAGCCCATTTCCCTTTGGCCGGATGTATCATGAGGATGCAGCCCGTGCCTCCATCTTCCCCAAATACCAGGAGCGCTCTGTGCACTGGTCTGTAGGAGCTGCCTGAGGAAGGGGTACAGAGTCCTGTGTTACCCTCTTGCTGGGGTCAGCAGTGCCAGACTTAGCTTCCCCGCGATCTCGATGGAAAGGGGCCCTCACTGACTCTTCCCTAAGAATCGGTCCTCTCCTCTGATCTCGGGCATGGTGCGACTGTTGGAGGAGCTCCGCTGTCTCCAGGAACGGTTTGCTTTGCCAACCCTGTCACGCTCCCATCGAATGGTGAGATGCGCGTCAGTCACAGGGAGGAAGACCCATACGGGGCTCAGGCCACACGTGATGGGGGAACTGACCGTTTTAAACCTGTTTGGGACTATTTTTCTGTGGGTGTTAAGAATGTTGACCAGTTTGTTTAAAAATACTGGAGGCAGGGAAGAAGTTTTTATTTGGGAAGATAGGATGTACTCGTTGGCGCTAGCTGAGGTAGTGACATAGCGTGTGGTGCCAAGCACAGGGCGAGGACAGAGCCCTTCCAGATACTAAAAGTGCCCGAGGGACGGACCAGGGCAGGGGCAGGAGAACAGCTGTCAAGTCCGGCAGCCAGCCTCAGGTGGAGGCCAGGACACAGGTGGCAAGTGGCTGGCAGAGCTGGGTGCTGAGCGTGGAGGCCCTCCCTTGGGGCGAGTGCCTCTGGCCCCTCTGTCCACAGCTGTGTCTTTGTAGCCACCACTGCTCTGGAGTTTCTCCTTTAAGACTGGGCCATGACAGGTGTGATTCTTTTCAGTCCCACGCTGGACACTGAGCATGTTTTTAATACCTAACTGTGAGCATTTTATTTTCTTGGAATTAAGGTACTTCTCAGCCTTTCTAGTTTCAGATTGTTTACTACCCGTGGTTACCAGTGAGGGGCTGCCATCTGCAAGGTCAGCAGTTAGAATCCACCCACCGCTCCGCAAGAGAATGGGGAGCGCTCTACTCCCAATAGCAGTGACAGTCTCAGAGGCCAGCTGCCCACCAGGGCCCCCCTGAGTTCATGGTGACTTAAACATGGTGTTCTCTACTGGTATTTACAGTAGAAAAGGACCATACTAACTTGGGGGGGGGGGGGGTGCCAGTCTCCTGGAAGTTGATTTCTAGATATTTGGGAATGTTCCAGTTACCGTATATCCTCATGTGTAAGCTGAGGTTTTCAGCACATTTTTTTAATGCAGTTTTTGTGGTAAAATTAGGTGCCTTGGATGATGTGCGGGTCGGCTTATATGTGAGTGTATGTGGTACTTATTTGTGGTGTGGTTGTATTGTGGCCTGAGAAGAACATGCAGTGCCTGATTCACAAGCCCCCAGCCCCTCACTGACACAGACTTGCGGCCCAGCATGCAGGCTCTCTTGGAGGCCGCTCCGTGTGAGCTCAAGAACTGCAGCGTGCTCTGTTCTGTTCTTCTGGATCCCGTCCCTTGCTTGTTCAGTGCGGGTCAGCATGCTGTAGCCCTCGGATTACTGGATCTGTCACTTTGTGAGGGCACTGTTTACTGCGTGTGACGACACTCTTGAGTGGGTTCCTTCATTTCTCCTCTCCATCTTTCTCCTTCGTCCCTCGTATCGTGATCCTCTGTTGCTAGGTGCATGCTTCAGCATCCCTTTAGTCTAGGCTTATTTTTCTCGGTCCATTTTCTCCTCACCCACTCTGATCGCCTATTCAGTGGTATATTTAGGCCAGTCATAAAGTTTTACATTATTGATGGATTGGATTAGTATCTGCCCCATCTGCCCTCGCACTCTTCCTGCCCTCTCTGCATTTAGTTGAGCACTTACATGCACCAACCCCTTACTTTCGTTGACTTCGCTTGTCAGTGAGACTTTTAAGAGAGTTTTCCGAGGTTGCTCTTGAGCTTGCATTGTGTATTTTGCGTTTACCTGAACTCACTTCTAAGCAGGCTTCCTCCACGTGGCACGGAGTGTACATACTTAGGTATGCCCAGTTCCTCTCACGTCTCTTGTGAAGGATCCCTGGGTGGCGTGGTGAATTAGGCATCCAGCTGCAAACCACAAGGTCAGCAGTTCAAGTCCGTCCAGTGCTGCTTTGGAGAACGACGTGGCTCCTATAAATCTTTGCAGCCTCAGCCTAGTCAGCAGTTCATCTTCCCTCAGGGCCACTGTGAGTCAGCACAGCGTGGGCGGCAGCGCTGGGTCCCCTGTGACAAGTCACTGCTTTCCCTCTTCCAGAGGCTGTGACCACACGCCCAGGCTGTAAACCAGTGGTCCGCCACCCTTCGTACAGCCCCTCGTGTGGTGGTGGCCCCAACATTATTTTTGTTGCCACTTTATAACTGCCATTTTGCTGCTGTTATGGATCGGGTGACCCTGTGACGGGGTCGCAACCCACAGGTTGAGAACGGCTGCTTCAAACAGTCGTGAATGGGAAGACAGGTCGGCTGTTTCGTCTTGACTTTGAAGGACGGTTTCCCTAGATCATGGATTCCTCTTGGTGGTGGTGGTGGTCTCTGTCAGCAGTAAGTGCACCTCACTGCCCTCGTCGTAGCAGGTGCTTGAAACACGGCACCTGCTGTCTTTCTCATCCTTGTTTCTTTGTGAGCAGGGGCTTTCTCCCTCAGGGGCTGCCTTCAAGGTTTCTTCTCGGCCTTCATCTCGGATGGATATTTGCCTAGTGGTGATTTGGGGGTATTTATTCTGCTTGGTGTTCTCCAAGCCCCCCGTTTTGACGTCTGTCAGTAACTTCGGAAAGCCCTTGGCCTTCGTTACTACAAGTGTGGTTTCTGTTCTGCTCTCTCTTCTCCGTACACTAAACTTGACCCACATGTCTTAGTTTGTTCTGTTGCAGGGGCGTGGGCGTGGTTAGATTTGGGGGGTGGGCTTTGAAGAAGTTTGCTGAGGACCCTCTTCCACCACGGGAGCCCCTCAGAGGCACTCCCAGTGCGCAGACTGGCTCTTCTCTTTTCATTCTGTCCTGGAATTTTCACCTGTCTGCTTTTCGGCTTCGTTTCCCACGCGCTGAGCCCAATGCCGTCCCTGCCCTGTCTGCGTCGGGGTCTGCTGCTCACTTTCTCCGGTCCTTGCACATGGCAAGCTGCTCCTTGTTGACAGCCAGATGGCGTGGTTGAGGGGAACGGGGTCTGATGCTGGCCTTGTTTAATCCTGGCCGTGGCTCTAGGGGCCCAGAGGCTTCCTATTTCCCTGTGGATTGTGATGTCTTCCCTCTTGTCTTCGGGTTCCTCTGCGCATTCCTCTGAAGAGAGTCTGAAGGAGTTGGAGTCCTCGTGAGACTAGGGCCCTAGAGAACGTGCCTTCGCGATGAAGTGCCATTTCTCTCCTGCCCCTGCAGAGCCACAAGGGGATTCCCTGCCACACTGGCCTGTGGGGTTTCCCTCGACAACGGAGGCCCCAAGACTGCCTCTCCACAAGCCTGTCATTCTCACTCAGTGTCCAGCAGCTGTGGGAGCTCCAGGAGGTGGCCTGCCCGTGGAGCCCGCTTCACGCCTGCAGATGTCTGTCTGAGGACTCTGCTCACAGTGGCCATACCCCAGCAAGCCCAGCTCTCTGATGCGGCCGGCTGTCTGCCCAGCTTTACCCCTTGCCGGTGTGCGTCTCATGACCGGTTGGTTGCACCCCTCTTTGAGGCAGGGCAGCTCCGTGAGGGCGTGTGTCTGTAGTTATGTTGGAGGCGTCATTTCAAGCTGACACTGACTGTCCTGTGAGGACAATTCAGAACTGCTCATCGAACCCTCCGGCTGTAAAGAGTGAAACTGCTATTCCAGTTCCATTACACAGTGCGCTGGAGAGAGTCGTTGGGGTGACCCAAGAGTGGTTTCACTGGGGGCAGCCTGTCTCCCTCAAGGAGCCCCAGGTGTTATGGAGGTCAGCTGGCACCATGTCAGAAGCACTTAGAAAAATGCACCCTGTTGTCACTGACCTGCCTTCCGTCTCCGAGTTTTGAAGAAGAGTGGTTACAAATGTTTTGCATCTTTAATTTATGTTTCTCGTATGACCGTTTTATAGATGTACTCTTGTAAACACTCATGTCCCAGCAGACATTTATTGAACATCCAGTGTGTGCCAGTCCCGGTGCTCCGTGCTAGGAAAACAAGAAACCACCCGCCTTGATCCCTGCGGCTGCAGGAATGTCAGACAGCATTGACTGTCTCAGGAAGGTGGACAGCTAAAGCAGTGACACACACCACTGGGCACCAGAGATTGAAAACGGGGGGTGGGGTGTCAGGGTGGCGGCTACCTGGCCAAGCCGCTGGGCAGCCTAGGTCCACAGGCCATTCACTGAGAGTGATGGGACGAGCTTCAGAGCGCTGGCCCTGCCCTGCCCTTCACGGCCGGCCATCACACCTGCCAGCCATTTCTGCCCTTTCCAAGAGGGACCCGCCCACCCATCCTGTCAAGCCCCCCACTCTGTAGAAGCTGCTGTCTTGAAAGCCCTGGTTCCTGTTTCCCTTGCTCTTTCTTCCCCCTCTCCAAAGCAAAACAAAACAAACACTGAAGTCAGAGCCACAGAAAGCAGGGCACCCGGCTCTCCCTGCCCTAAAGTCCCTCAGTGTCCACTCCAGGCTGGCCTCCTCATGGAGCCCTGCCCTGACCGGGTTTCCTAAGCCATCCCAGCCCCCAAGGCACCCCCAGGGAGCACCCTCTCTTCCTGGGCTCAGATAGGCCTGGCTTTGCAGGAAGCCTTCCTGTCCCGGGAGCATGCTAGGGACCTGTCTGTCCGTTGGCTCTGTTCTGACAGCCACTGCTGACGGGCAGCTGCCAGCTTGCAGGGGAGGAAGCTAACGCCCAGCCAGGTTGAGTAATGTGCCCAAGGTCACACAGCTAGGAAACTGAGGCCACCAGGCTAGCATTCACGCCCCCACCTATGCCCTACCTGCAGTCTATAGCTCCCCGGCCCAACCCCCAGGCACCACCATCCTGTGGCCCCGACCAAGTCGTGCCATCGCTCACCGAACTGCCTGCCACACCCTCCCACTCTCTCTGGGTCCCCAGCCCCTTGAGGACAAAAGGCACACGTGGTCTCCTTCCCTTGGTCCCCATGCCCAACCCCCACCCTTGCTGGCATATGTAGGACTCTGCTTTCTCCCACCCCGAGCCTGGGCCCCATAAGATCTCTCACCCCTGGGGGAGCTTCCCCAGATCCTCCCCACAGAGTGAGTGGTACTTACTGCTCACTCTGCCACCATGCAGGGCCATGCCGCCAGGGGCTGTTCACACCACTGCACGTGGGTGCTCACCAGGGCGGGCACCGCACCTGGGCGTTCACTCATTCTGGCAGAAAAGGGATAGTGTGACTCGAGCTTGATCTGGGAGGCCTCCCTGTCAGTGGGGCCAACACAGGTGCGGGTTCAGTGTGGTTGGCGAGGGGGAGCGGAGGCTAATGCAGCTTCTCGGAGGCTGCGTGAGCGCAGCTTGGCTCCTAGAAGGAACAGGGAGGCGTGGTGGGCAGCAGCGAGGTCTCAGTAGTCCCACTGAAGACTGGGTTTATCTTCAGCACAGTGGGGAGTGACGTGGTCACAGCCACCTTCACCAACGATCACTCCGACTGCAGTAAGCGAGGGGTGGGAAGGGGCGCGGGTGCGGCCGGTGCTGAGGCAGGGCTGCCTCGCCCGAGTGGATGCTCAGCAGCTCCTGGGAGGCCAACAGACCGGGCCTGGCACCTGGGGGTGCAGAGTGAGAGCAGCCCGACCGAGCAGGGAACATCGAGGTGGCTGGTGGACCTTCCCTGGGTCACCTTCCCTCGACGCTTCACCTCAGACCAGAGTTTGCCCAGCGGGCCTCGGCGTACAGCCGGTCAGTCTGCAGCCCTCTGCCATGCCTGCCCGAGGGGTCAGAGCAGAGGCTGAGAGCCTTTCCACGTTCACCCAGGACGCCCCAGATGAATTTGCAGCAAGGATCATTACACACGTCAGACGGAGCCTGCGCCCCTGGGCACGTGGTGTGCAAGTGGGCTACGTCTGAGGACGGGGATGAGGGAGGAAGGCTAGCTGTCACCAGATTGCTGCGGCGTGACACTGAGCCGTTGCTGCTCATGGCATGTGCCGCACACCTTCTGTGTGTTGCCTTAGACACACCTGCAGCCGCACTTTGTGACCGCGCCCCAGGGCTTCTAGGAACCACGTGTAAGTACGTAGGTGCTGAGAATATGAAGTGTGACGATATGTGATTAGAACATTTTTTTTTGTAGGCTTTACCGCCAGCACCTGTTCAGAATCACACAAATAAGCATCAGGTATTCAGTGCATCTCTTCAAGACCATATTTACCCGAGCTGTTTTGGGAACACTCCAGAGTGGAATAGTTCTAAATTTATAAGTCTCTGGGGATCAGAAGTGATGAATGATAAGAACTGGAACCCTGGCACTTTCTTGCCAGATACAATTTCTGGTAAGGAATTTGTTAAAAATTTCTTCAAGTTTTAAAAGTAACCGAGCTGAGTAGACTACCCCCTCCCCACCCCCCACCCCCACCATTGTGGTCATGATTGTGGTGCTGGTTGTCATGGTCACCCTCTAGTCGGCCAGAGCCGCGTGTCCTGGGGGGTAGCAGACCCGGCCCCCGGCTCCAGGAGGCACAAGAGGCCTCCTCCCGGGCCCTGCTCACTCCCATTACTTAGCCTCAGGGCTCCAGGGCTCGAGGCTGGCCTTTGGACGTGAGCTTGCCTCTCTCAAGCAGTGGTAACAAGCAGACCCAGGCCCATGCACAGGAGTTGGGTGCAGGGCCACAGGCAGTGTGACAATCTGACCACCTTCCGTCCCTCCCTCTCCTCCAATGCCTGCATTGGCCCTCCATGGGCTCTGCCCCCCCTAGTGCCCCTTCCAGTACCACCACCACACCACCCCTGCCCTCACTGCCGAGGTCCAGCGGTTAGCGCCATGGCCAGCACACTCCAGAGCGGGGCCATTACTCACGTCTCTCCTGTTCATGTGGCCGGATCCCTCAGGCCCGCCCCTGCCTAAGCTCAGAACAAGCGGGACTGGGTATCCAGATGCGTGCTCAGGAAGGATTCCTAGTTGTGTGACCTTGGGCAAGTTGCTTAACCTCTCTGAGCCTCAGTTTCTTCATCTTTTTAGACTAAGAATAAATGCCAACCTCAGAAGCAAGTTTTGACACATTTAATAAAATCGATTTTTGGCAAGCACCAAGTACTGGTAGTAGTAGGTGCTCTATGAATTTATCTTCCCGGCTGGGAAGCAAGTGGGCCAGCACTGTCCCCGGAGCCCTCGCTTCAGGGTGGGCCCAGTGTTGCTCTTAGTGCCCAGCATGTGCTCTAGGTCTGCAGGAGGCGGACACCCTTCTCCTGGGAGCCTGACTTGTGCCTTTCTTATCTGAAGGGGGCGACTTGCTAGGGCCGGCGCTCTCAGAGACCAGACCAGAAGCCCTCCCACCGCCGGTCAGTAGCGACACACCGGCAGTCACGGATGGCAAGGAGAAAAAAAATGCTGCGAAAAAGAAATGCTTGTACAATTTCCAAGAGGCCTTCATGGAAGCCAACAAAGTGGTCATGGCCACCTCGTCAGCCACGTCCTCCGTCTCCTGCACAGCCACCACCGTGCAGTCCAGCAATAGCCAGTTCAAGGTGTCATCCAAGAGGCCGCCGTCCATAGGTAAGGCCACCCGCCAACGGCTGGTGCCTTGTCATGAGCTTAGCTCGAGGAGGCAGGGGGGTGGGGGTGGGGGGCTCGCCTGCACAGTGTGGTGTTGGGCGCTCTCTGTGGGGGGTGTTTATTGTAGCTCCCCTCAGGGCTCTGCCCTAAACCTCTACTGTCAAGTGATGGGCGAGGCTGGGTTGTAGGAGCCCAAGGAGGCATCGCTGGGACCTGTTGGGGTGGTAAGATGGGCCGTGGCCCCTCGATGAAGTTGGAGCAAAGGGCCTCTAAGGAGGGAGAGTGGAGCACAGAGGCTCCCCTGGTGCTGCCACTGGTGAGACCGAGTCCACACAGGCCCCTGGATTGCCGTGCGTGCTGGGTCCACAGTCCCCAGCGACCAGCCTACACCACCCTCATCTTTACAGCGGGGGGCGGGCCCCCCGCACTGTGGCGGCAGCATTGTCAAGGGGAGCATGGCTGGATGGGGCCGGGCTGGGAAAGCTTCGCAGGACACTTGGGGTCGGGGCATCAGCGTGTTCTCGGTGCTCACAGGCATGGTGGGTGAGGAGTGATGACTTAGGACAATGCACAGGGGTGGAGGCCGGGGAGCTCCCTTGTTCTACTCTGTTTGCCCACACCCTTCTGAAGCCCGCTCAGGTGTGGTGAAGTATGGGCAGCCATGTGTCAGGTCAGGCATGTGTCACACAGAAACAACGACCCCGAGGGCAACAGGTCAGGGCCTTGGGGCTCGGCACGATTCCTCCGTGACCTGTAGGAGTGAGCGTTTGTTTCCCCACGGCTGCTTGATGCACATTTGACGTGAGGTGCACGGGAAGGCCAGCCTTGCTACCATTCTCGTGGTGTTTCCCCACAGGCGAGGTCTTTCACGGCCTTCCCAAGGAGGACCACAGGCCCCCGGGCCCAGCTGCGCCTCGAAGCAGCCCCACGGGCCTCACACCGCTGCCCCCCCTCTCCCCTGCTGGCCTCTCCCCGGCTTCCTCACCCCACCTGGCAAATCTCACGGCCCCCTCGTTCCCCAAGACCGCTACCCCAGCTCCAGGCTTTGTGGACACCAGGAAGAGCTTCTGCCCGGCCCCTGTGGCGCCCCCGCCTCCCACCACCGACGGCTCCCTTAGCGCCCCCCCCAGTGTGTGCAGGTGAGCTTCTTGCCCTGGGTGGGTGGTGTGCAGGGTGGGGTGGGTGCTGTGGGCAGTGGCTGCACGCTGTGGGCCTGCTCTGTTGTGCGAGCGTGGTGCAGCAGCCAGAGAAGGTATGTTCAGAGAAGCAGCAGGCGCCCTGGTTGGGGGACAAGGGGACTGGCCAAGACACTCGACAACACAGGCTCTGTAGGGGCCCGTGTTCTTTACGTGGAGGTGCTTGTGAGCCTCTCTTGCCCAGGTGCTTCTCCTCAGTGAGAGGCCCATCCCTGGGGCCCCTGCCCCGTCTACATGTGTGTGACCGCACCTCTGGGGAGCGGGTACCTGTCAGACACAGTGCGTGCGTGCGTGCGTATGTGTGTGTGCACGCGTGTCTCTGTGTGTGTGGTTGGGGCTACTGCTGTCCAGACAGGCTGCTTGCTGACCAGCTGTTACCTCTGCAGTGACCCCGACTGTGAGGGGCACCGCTGTGAGAACGGGGTCTATGACCCGCAGCAGGATGACGGGGACGAGAGTGGGGACGAGGACAGCTGCTCCGAGCACAGCTCCAGCACCTCCACCTCCACCAACCAGAAGGAGGGCAAGTACTGTGACTGCTGCTACTGCGAGTTCTTCGGCCACGGAGGGGTGAGTGTGCTCGCTAGGCTCCAGCGCCAGGCCCTGGTGGTCTGCGAAGGGGACAAGGAGACACAGCCACACCTCGTGGGTGAGGTGTGAGTGTGGAGGGGCAGCGTGCTGTGCGTGTACACCTCACTCCAGCTGTGTCCGTGTGCAGGTCACAGAGCATGAACAGACCTCCTCACTCCCCGCCTGCTCTGTAAGCTGTGCCCCACAGTCCTGCCAAGACAAACCCGGGGCAGCCAGGGCGGAGGGTCTGGCCAGCGCGTCCCTCCCTGAAGAAGCTGGATAGGGCTAGCCTGGTCCTCGGTCTGTAGAAGTTAGCCGCCACGGGCTGGCGGGCAGCGGTGGACCGCCCAGCCTCACGCGGGTGAGGAAGGCGCAAGGCTTGTCGCCTTCCCCTGCCTGCCGTTCTGCTCTTGGCACGTCCCAGCTTTGAGCGTCCTTGCATCCTCCGTAAGAAATGGCTGGACAGCAAAAGGAACCATGTCTTGGCAATAATCAGAAACAAACCATCAGTGGGTAGAGGACGCCACTGTGTGCACAGCCAGGCAGGTCGCGGGCACACATACGGCTGCTCTGCCCATGACAAGACCAGCTGTGGACACGGCTACTGCGCGGCGGCGGAGTGGGTGGGGGTTGTCCAGAGCCGGCGTCAGGTGACTGCATCCCCTTGTGCCCATCTCCCCCTGGAGGGCGTTAGTTGGTTGGCCTGGAAGGTGGGGAAGAGAGACGGGTCACTTCTGAAGGCCCATCTGCTGACGTTCCTATTTCACTGCCTTAGCCTCCAGCGGCTCCAACAAGCAGAAATTACGCAGAAATGAGGGAAAAGCTTCGTCTGCGCCTGACCAAGAGGAAAGAGGAGCAACCGAAGAAGGCAGACGCGGCCTCGGAACGGGAGAGTGTGGTCGACCACCGCAAGGTGGAGGACTTGCTGCAGTTTATAAACAGCTCCGAGAGCCGGCCCGCCAGCAGCTCTCGGGCCGCCAAGCGAGCACGACACAAGCAAAGAAAGGTGACCGCACTGTGCAGGGAGGTCAGGGCGTCCATTTGTCTGTGCACGCTGGTTCTCGGTGCCACGTCTGAGGGAGATTTGGGTGTTTGTGGATGCTGGTTCTCAGGGTGCCACATCTGCAGGGGGTTACGGAGTGAGGGCTTCATCTCTCTGTCTCGATGCTGAATTCTCGGGGGTGCTGCATGTATGGGGAAGGGCGGGGCAGGTACAACCATGTACACTTGGAAGAGGTGGAGGAAAGGAGGTGGGTCCTTTGCACAGTGGCTCCCTCCCCCCCCCCCACACACACACACACAGGCTGAGGAACCCAGCCTGCTCCTGGGGTTCCGCCCATCTCTTCTCAAAGCAGGGAAGGGTCGGGCAGAGGGAGCTCTGGGTGGCATGGGGCATGGTCCTGAGGGCTGCAGAATATGATGGCCAGTCCCACGGACAGCCCACACTTCCTCAGGGACAGGGATGCCCTGTAGGTAGGGGCATTCTGAGACCGGATGTGGTGTACTCAAGTCATGGCCTGGTGACTGGCCGTACCTTTAGAGAGTCTCTGCTGGCTGGGAAGCGGTGCCCTTACTTCAGGTGGCGCAGTCTGGACAGATAGGACCACTTAAGAACCAGCTGCACTAAAAGTTGTTTTGGGAGACCCAGACCTTAGTGAGCAGATCAGTGTGATAATAACTGAAAGGGTGCAGGCTGTGGGGAGAGGAGAGGAGAGGGTCCTGTTAGCATGGGCAGCCACCCTGCTAGCGGTGCTGACCAGGAGGTGTCCTGTGTAGGCCTGACTTTACGTCCTCCACACAGCTTCCAGCCTGACCACTTGTGATTCTCAGACCGCCCAGGGCTCTGCTCGGCCCCAAGCCCCTAAGCTAGGCCTGCACCCAGCAGCTGCACCTACAGGCCCTAACCTAGGTCTGCACCAGCTGTTGTACCTGCTGCCAGGCTGTGGAGAGAAGACATGGGGTCAGGTGGGGGCATCCCCATAGGAATTCAGGGGCCTGGTCACCTGGCCTCTGTCATGTGGACTCCTTTGGGCCAACCAGGCTGAGCTTTTGAAGCAAGTGCCGTGGGCCCTCCCTGCACCTGCCTTCTCTCACCATGTCTCACTCTTCCTGGGTGCTCTCTCACTGGTACCACTCCTTAAAGGCACTCCCACACTGTTTCTGAGCTCCCCAACTGTGGCTGGTTGGTGAGGTCAAAGCAGAACTGGCTGTGGTGCTGCATGGCAGCAGCTCGCCCTGCAGGCGGGGGAGAGCGAGGTCTGAGGTGGGGACGGAGCTGGCCCCAGGCAGGCCCATTGCCAGCCTGCCCCAGCACCCCCTCAGCGGTTGTATCCCCGGGTGCCCTCTCCTATCATGGAGGAGCACAGAATCAGTACTGTGTGTGAGTCCACCTTTACAGCCACCGTCAGACACCCTGTGGGCTGAGTGGCAGGAGCTGTGAAGGGCTTGCTCCTTCCTATGACTCTGCAGCAATCCCCGTCGTGGCTCAGTGAGTGTCGCCCAGGAAAGGCGGGGGTGTCATGTACCTCGGGGCGTGCTGGCCCCTACTGACCCACCGAGGTATAAAGAAAAGGTTTCCCTCTCATCCCTGCTGACATCTCAGCAAGGTGTGTTTGCTGAGGGGCCTGGTGGCACACGGCTACCACCAAGCTGTGATGGGCACATTGACTCCATGGCCACCCAGTGACCACCTCATCTCACAGGTGGTCCTGCCTGCAGGGCAGAACCAGGACCAGGGTCTCCAGGACACAGCACGTGCCTTGTTCGTGCATTCCTGCCGGGAATTACCCAGTGTCCTACCCCCACTGCAGTGCACGTACAGCCTGGTGGGTCTGAGCTGTGGTAGGTGGAGGAGCCGCTGCCCCCAGATATAGAGCCTTGTGCAGTGTGTCTGTTCCCCGGCTGCTGGAGCGCATGTACTCCAGGGGGGGGGGGGGGGGGCTTCAACACAGGCGAGCGTGTGTGTGTCTTTTCAAAGGTAGGAGTTCCAATTCAGGGCCAGCTCTCGGGGAGATCTGCACGTTCTCTCTCTCTCTCTCTCTCTCTCTCTCTCTCTCTCTCTCTCTCTCTCTCTCTCTCGGTGTAGGGGAAGGTGTCTTCTGAGCCTCTGCTCACCAGCTTGCCTGTTTAATCTCTTGCATGTGAGAGCGGGTGACTGACACACATACCCCCCCCCTTGCTTCATTAGAACAGCCCACTCCCAAATGTGGTTCTAGCCACAGGCCTCCCACACCCCACGCCCAGTCTGTTCCAACTCAGTGACTATGGCACAGGGCAGGCTACTCCACCTGGGTTCCTGCAGTGGTCAGCTGTCTGCAGCAGGCACTGCCGTCTTTCCCTGCAGAGCAGCTGGCGGTTCCAACAAATATTCAGCTCATGGTACAGGGCACAGCGCAGCTGATCTCAGGGTGGGGGCCTCACTAGCATCTGGCCCCTGGGAGTCTGGTCATGCCCTGTGGTGTGAGAAGCTCTTGAAAGGTCCTGTGCACTGTGTCCCTTTGCACATAGCCTGGCCTGCCGTGGTCCTCACTCTCATCTTCTTGTTGCACTGACAGCTGGAGGAGAAAGCCCGACTAGAGGCCGAGGCCCGCGAGCGGGAGCACCTGCAGGTCCTGGAGGAGCAGCAGCGGCGGCAGCAGGAGGAGGAGGAGCGGCTCAAGGAGGAGCTCCAGCGGCTGCGGGCTGTGAAGAAAAAGAAGAAGGAGCGGCCCAGTAAAGACTTCCCCAAGTTGGACCTGCTGGCAGGCAACTGTCAGGCTGCCCCCGCGCCTGTGCTGACCTCAGACCGCCTCCCCAACGGCTCCCTGGAGCCCCTGGAAGACCCAGAAACCTCCCCACACTCCCCGCCCAGACATGTGAACCAGCATGTGGAACCCCGGCCTGGGCTAGACGCAGGCTCTGGGGACGCCCAGCTCATACGCCGCACAGAGGTGAACGGCAAGCCCCAGGAGCCTCTGGCTTTCCTCTTCGACGTCCTGCGTGACCACAAGGAGGTGGGCGGCCGGACCAAGCTCAGGCCTGCCACCAGCAAGAAGCCCGGGGAGTGTCCCCGCGGTGCCACCACCCCCGAGCCTGCACCCAGAGCCAGGCCAAAAGCCACTGACCTCACAGCCCTGGCCGAGCCGAAACGGGAGGAGAGGAAAGTCAACGGCGGCGGCGGCAGCAGCAGCAAAAAGCAGCTGAACCACATGAAGGATGACAAGCTCACAGCGGGCCCCACCCAGCCGCCCTCCCCCGCCCACTCCCCCAGCGAGTGCCCGCAGGACAGCAAGCCAGGCCCGGCCGAGTCGCCGCAGCCGAAGGGCAAGAGCAAGAAGAGCAAGAAGAAGAAAGGGGAGCGAGTCAGCAATTCAATCGGTAAACGCAGCATGGGCAGGGGGCGGGGGGAAGGGGAGCAGTGCCCGCATGGCACCCTCCACTGCCCACGCTCCTGCCACTGTATGGCTCTGTATCGTTGTAGAACACGACCATGCGGCAGTGTTGTAACAGAAAACCCACTTGCCCTCTGCCGTCCAACACCAGCCTTCTCGCTACTCCTTCCACCCCACCCCACCCCCGAGCCTTTCTGTGCGTGTCCCTGATGGAGGCCATTCTCCACATGAGAAACAAGCACGGCGAGGCAGCCAGGCCTTCCCAGCTCTCTCCCGGGGGGTGACGGGCCCTCATTGCAAAGCAGATGCAGTGATCCTGGGCTCAAAAGTGGCAGAGCGAGGGTGGGGCGACCGGGCAGTGCTCCTTCGCTTGTGGCCCAGTTTGCCTCTGAGCCACAGCCACACCGTGTTCCTGCATGCTCTTCCCTCTGTGGTGGCCTGGGAAAAATTGCCAACCAGTGGGCTTGTGACTTCTTGATGGTGCCTTGTTCCGCATGACTGGACAGACAGCTGATGGTAACCCTTTGCTGAGGATGGGCTGTGGCAGCCCCCCCATGGGCAGGGGTGCTATAGGAACTTGGGGAGCAGCACCTTCTAGGGACCTGGCCTCCGGTGGCTGGACCTCTCCTTCAAGACAGGTGGCGGCTTTCCACCTGTGAGGACTTTGTCCCCTCATGTGCATGTGTGTGCTGTCACAGACAGCCCTCTGCTGAGCCTCTCTCAGAGCTGATGCTCTCCTGGCCCCACCCCATTGAGTCGCCTGGCGGCCATGCCCCTTCCTGTTACTCACACAGAAGTCCTGTGCTCACACACTCCTGCCCTTGGCCTTGCCACTGCCTCTGTGCTGGAGGAAACGCGGCCTTGTGCGGCTCTCCCCATTCCCTGCCACGCTGCCCTGTGTTTTGCAGACACTGGCCCAAGCCCCCACTGCTCGCCACAGCCTGCCCACCCAGCGCATACTCAGCTCTGCCCCCGCCTTGCCGAGCGACCTCTGTGTCTTGCTCTGGTTTGTGTCTTTCTCTGTCTTAGAAATCCGTTCACAACTTCCTAAAGATTTTTTAAATTGAGTTTTTGGTCGTTTTCCTTCATGGTATTTGGCGTACCTGCTTTTTTTTTTTTTTCATTTTCACTGTGCATGCTTCCGAAGAAAGACCCGGCCACCTGCTCCCCAGAGGCCACAGCCTTGAAAGCCATGAGCTCCGTCACGGGTTTATGATCAAACGTCGCCAAACAGGGAGGGAGAGCTTTGCTTCCCCGGCTTCTGCTTCCCAGCTGCTTTGTTCCTGATAAGATTGGCTTCACCGCTAACTCCCTGCCATCGAATCAGTGCTAACTCACAGTGACTCCCCTGTGCGCTTCTGGACTGTTTGGTCTTTCCTCCTCGCAGCTGCTGGTGGTTTCGAACTGCCAGATTACAGCCCAACTCGTAACCGCTGTACCGCCAGGGCTGCTCTCTGCGAACATTTGCACGTTGCACCGTGGGAATATTCGTGGTTCCCTGTTTTTCTTGGGGATTTGCATCAAGAGTGAGTGTTAAAGTGTATTAACTGCTTTCCCCATGGAGATCATCGTGGTTTTTCTTTGTTCCACACCTGCCAAGTACACCTCAACGTCCAGCCACCCTGTGGGACAGAGTACAGCTGCTCCACTGGGGAAGCACAGGGCCACGTCTGTCCTGCGGAGCAGCTCAGGGCTCAGCCACTGTGCCCGCAGAGCTCCCGCATGTCTTTTTCTGTGTGTTCTGCGCTGTCGAGTCAGTCCACCTAACAACCCTCTGTGTGCATCAGCAGGAGAAACACTGCCTGGCCCTGCACCAGCCTCACAGTCACTGAGACGTTTGAGCCATTGCCATCTTCCTCCTGCTGGCTGCTGCTGATAGTGCCATCGACCCGGCCCGACTCCTCACGCACCCTCTATGCAGTCCAGCAAAACTTTGCTGGGTTCTGGGCCATCCTCACAATTTTGAGCCATGTGCACCGTCCATCAATCACATCGAGGCCCTTCCTCTTTTTTACCGCCGTTGGCCTTCTCCAGGGACTGGTCTCCTGACAACATGTTTTTGTCCCTTTGTGCTCGCCTTACTTCACTTAGCATGATTTACTCCAGCTCTTCCCATGCGGCAGTGTGCTTCATGCGTTCATCACTGCTTTTTAGGGATGTGTGGTACTCCATTGCATGATATACCACAGTTTTTTAATCCACTCTAGTCAGTTGATGGAAATTTGGGTTGTTTCCAACTCCTTGCAATTGTGAACTGTGCATGATGAACATTGGAGCACAGATGTCTGGCTGTGGTTTGTTTCTTGCCTCTTCTGGGTATATGCCCAGTAGGGGGATTGCTGGGTCGTATGGTAGCTCGATTTCTTATCTGTTTTAGAAATCGCCAAATCAATCTCCATAATGGTTGTACATACCTACAGGTCCACCAGCAGTGACGAGAGTTCCTATCTGACCACAGCCCCTCCATCACTTGTTACTGTCTGAGTTTTTTAATTGGGCAATCTTTGAGGGTGTTGGGTGGTATCTCAGTTTTAATTTGCATTTCTCTTATGGCTAATGATTGCGAACATTTTCTCATTGGCCATTCGGATTTCTGCCCTTGTGAAACTTCTCTTCAGGTCCTTTGCCCACCTCCTCAGTGAGCAACTCATTTTTTTTCTCTTTGGAAGCTATCAGTAGTGTAGATTTTAGTAATAAGGCCTTTGTCTGATGCATCATTGCTAAAGATGTTTTCCCAGTCTGTGGTGAATTCTTTTTCGATGTACACAGGTGTTTCATCTTCAGAATATCCACTTGACAATTTGTGACTCCTCTGTATCTGTGTCCTTCCCTATGTCTGATTGCCTGTGTATTCCCTGCGCCAGAGTTCTCGGGTTTGTCCCATTTCCCTCCTTGATGGCCCTAATAGTTTGGGGTTTAACTTCAAGGTCTCGTTCTTCCTTTTCTGCAGGTAGATGTCCATTTTCCCCAGCACCACTTGTTGAAGAGGGAATCTACTTCCCATTTGATATTTTTGGGGCCCTTATCAAAGATCAGCTGTGTGTATGCTGATGATTTTATTTCCGGATTTTCAGTTCTTTTCTATTGATCGGAGTATCTGTCATTGTACCAGTACCATGCAGTTTTGACCACGGTGGCTGTATAGTATGTGCTAAAGTCAGGTAACGCAAGCCCTCCCACTGTGCCCTTCTTCTTGAGGAGTCCTCTGCTACTTCTGGGCTTCTTCCCTCTCCATATGAAGCTGGTAATTAGTTTTTCCATTTCTTTGAAGAAAGATGGGAGTAATTGTATCGGGATTGCATTAAACGTATATGGTGCCTTGGGCAGAACTGACATCTTTACCATATTGAGTCTTCCAATCCACGAGCATGGGATATTCTCCCATTTATTGAGGTCACTCTTGGTTTCTTGTAATAGTGTTCTGTAGTTTTCCCCATAGAGATCTTTTGTTCTTTCAGTCAGGTGTATCCCTAGATATTTCAATGTGTGCTTGACTGTTGTGAAGGGTACCTCTTTTTTGATCAGCTCTTCTGTGGTCGTATCCAATGTGTATAGCAGTCCGATACACTCCTGTTTGTTGATCTTGTGTCCTGCCACTCTGCTATATTCTTCTGTTGCTTCCAGTACTTCCCTTGTGGAGCGTTTGGGATTTTCCGTATGTAAAATCATATCATCTGCGAATAACGATAGTTTCACCACGTATTTCCCTTTGATGTCTTTTCTTTGCTTTATGCTGTTAGCTAAAACCTCCAGTACAATGTTAAATAAGAGTGGGGACATCCTAGTCTGGTCCCCTTTTTCATTGGGATTGTGTTAGTCTCTTCTCCAATGACTACCACATTGGCTGTTGGTTTTTCATATATAGCTTGTATTATCTTGAGGAATTTTCTTTCCATTCCTATCTTCTTGAGTGTCTTAAACAGGAATTGGTGTTGGATGTCGTCGAATGCTTTTTCCGCATGTTTCGATACTATCATGTGGTTCTTACAGTTTTTCATATCAATGTGGCGAGTGATACTGATGGTCTTTGTATGTTGAACCATCCCTGCGTCCCTGGTATGAATCCCACTTGGTCATGGTAAATTACTTGTTTTATATACATTTGTATTCTATTGGCCAGTATTTTTTTAAGGATTTTTGCATCGATGTTCATTAGGGATATTGTCTGGATCCTTGCCCAATTTCGGTATCAGACTTATACTAGCTTCATAGAAGGAGTTTGGGAGTTTGCCATCTTTTTGTGCTTGGGAAGAGTTTGGGTAGGATTGGTGTCAGTTATTTTCTGAATGCTTGGTAGAATTCTCCTGTGAAGCCATCTGGTCCAGGGCATTTTTTTTGTTGCTGTTGGTAATCCCTTGATAACCTTTTCTATTTCTTCTATTGCTGTGGGTCTGTTGAGATTCTTTACGTCAATAGGGAAGGATTGATTTTCCAAGAATTTGTCCATGTCTTCCAAGTTGTTGAATTCATTGGAGTACAGTCCTTCATAGTACTGTGTAATTATCCTTTTGATTTCATTAGGGTCTGTTGTAATGCTCCCTCTGTCATCCCTCATTCTTGTTATTGAAATTTGTTCCCACCTTTCTTTGGTTAGGTTTGCCAGTGGTCTTTCGATTCTGTTTATCCTTTTTAAGAACCAACTTTTAGCAGTATTAATTTTCCCCATGGTTTTCTTATTTTCCCTCTCCTGAATCTCAGCCCTGATTTTATTATTTCTTTTCCTTTGCTATTAATAGGATTGTCCTGCTGACTCTGCTCTAGTTGTTGTAAATTCTGTGCCAGCATATCAATCATAAGTCTCTCTCCCTTTTTCATGCGTGCATGTATTGCTATGAAATTTCATCTGATGACTGCCTATGTCCTATAAGTTTTTGGTACGTTGTGTTCTCATTTTTGTTGGTTTCTAGAAATTTCCTAATGTCACATTTGATCTGTGCCAGTATGCACTCCTTTCGCAGTAGTTATTCATCCTCCAGTTGTTTGCTCTTGTTTTCTTCCTTTTGTTGATTTCCAGCCTCATGGCACAGTGGCCAGAGAGATCTGTATGATGTCAGTGTGCTTAAATGTTTGCAGGTTCGCCTTATGCCCCCAGCATGTGGTCTATTTTTGAGTATGTGCCATGTAGGCTTGAAAAGAATGTGAATTCTTTTAAATTTGGATGAAGAGCTCTATAAATGTCCATCAGGTCAAATTGTCTAATTGTAGTGTTTAGATCTCTAGCCTCCTAGTTGAGTTTCTTTCTCATAGACTGGTTTATTGAAGTCACCCAGTAAACTTGTTGAGCTTGTGATTTCTTTTATCATCTTTTGGAGCATTTGGTTGACGTATTCAGCGGGTCTCTCCTTTGAGGAATATATGTTTAAAATTCTTAGTGGTTATCTACCGTTCCCTTGAGTATTATATAGTGTCCCTCCTTGTCTCTTTTTATGGTTTGCACTTTGAGGTCAATTTTACCCAAGATTAGGATTGCAGCCCCTGCTCATTTTGAATTGCTCTTTGCTTGGTATGTTTTTCTCCAGCCTTTGATTTTCAGCTTATTTATGTCTGTAGTCTGGAGATGTGCTTCATGTAGGCAGCAGATTGATGGGTTGTTTTCTAAGCCAGTCTCCTAGCCTCAGTCTTTTAATGCCTAAGTTCAGTCCATTGATATTCAGGGTCATTACCTCCATCTATGGCCTATGGCCTCAGTGATGTCACCTTATACCTTAGGTGTTGGGTGTTTTTCTACCTCCCTTTCTTTATCAATGTTGTGTGTGTGTGTGTGTGTGTTTCATTCTTGACTTCTCTCCATCCTTAACTTCCCTGGCGGTAATCCCAAGTATGGCTCGCGGTAAATTGTAACTGTGTATTAATGTTTATCATACCTGGAATGTCTACTAGAGAGATTAAAATGAGTAATTTCTTAAGAATTAGAGGACTACAATATAAAGCAACAGATTTTATGCAAAACAATGTACTACTTTGGGTACAAAATTACTGACATAATTAGACAGCTAGGGATGTTAAGCCAATGCTGTCTTGGTGTCTGTTTTCTCTTTGTTGCCCTCTGGGTGAGGTTGTTCTATGTGGAGGTCTCTTATTTATGCTTGGTGAGTGTTGTTCTTCTGCCCATACTGGGTTGGCAGGAATCTTTTGGGTTTCTTCTAACGTATTCTTTGAGTTTCTCCTTGTCTGGGAAGACTCTTACTTCTCCATCTACCTTGATTGATAATTTGGCTTTATTGATAATAGAGTATTCTTGGATTTGTGTTATTTTCCTTCAATTTTTGGAATATGTGACTCCACTCTCCTCCTCTTTATAGTGTCTGCTGATAGGTCTGAGCATATTCTTATTTGGGAACCTTTATATGTGCTTTCTTATTTTTCCATAGCTGCTCTCATGATTTTATCCTTTTCAAAGTTGTGTAGTTTAGCTATTATGTCCCTTCCTACTTCCTCTTGGGATTCATTCTAGCTGGTCTTCTTTCAGCCATATGAATGGTTGCCTGGTTTTGATTCTTTGAGCTGGGGAAGTTTTCCTCCAAAAATGCTCACTATTGTTGCAGATGACTTCTTTGTTGTGTCTTCCTCTGGCAATCCAATAATTCTAATGTTGTTCTGCTTCATAGCATCAGACATAGCTCTTAGCTTTCCTTCAGCTTCTCTGATGATCTTACTAGATTTTTGTTGGCATTTGTTCACATCTGCTTTGCTGTCCTCTAGGTCGCTGGAGCTGTTCTCTGCTTCCTCCAGTCGGTTAGTGAAGTCTGTGAGTCTGCTATTGGTTTTTGTTATCTCATCCCTAAGCTCTTGCAGTTCTCTTTAGTGTGTGGTCTTTATCTCCTCTATCATTTCATCCTTTTTCTGTATTGTTTCCCTTATATCCTGTATGACTCCAAGCAGTATTCTGAAAATTTCTTTCTGCAGCAGATCAGTGTCTGCTTCTATGCATGTCATTAGGTTCAGAACATCTTCTGCCATTGCCTTTTGTTTCTCCTGGGTTTTTTTCCCCGTTGAGGTCGTTGGGGCTGCATTGTTTGAGAGGCAAGAGCACTGGCTCTCTCTGGGAGACTTGTAGGAATGCTTCATGAACTGCCTGCAGCTAATTGCACTATGGAATTGACCTACCACTTTATTCTCCTGTAGCTTCACTCTTTCCCTAGTCAGTCAATATTATGTTATTTTGAAGGCAAGTTGGGTGGTCCTCTTATGGGACAGTGGTTGGGTGGTTGTGAACCCACGAGGATGGTGCTGTTCTGGGTGATTTCATAAGAACCTGTAATTGTGTCGCCCACGCAGCTGGGGGCACCACAGAGGGCATGCAGAGGTGCCTGCTGTAACAGGGTGCTGCAGAGGTTGGTGGGTTGCCCGCTTTGGTGTAGAGCACTGCGAATGGTGAGCGGAGTTGCCTTGGTGTCGGGTAGATGGCTGCGGAGGTTTGGCAGAGGTTCCTGCAGCAGCGTGGAACATTGGCAAGTGTTGGTTGAGCTGCCTTAGGCCGTGTGTGGTACTACAGCAGGTGGGAGGAAGTTCTGTCAGTCATGTGGGACCACAGACTACGAGTTGGTGCTCCCCCCACCACTCAGGCAGGATTTCCCCCGAAGAAGGTGGGAGGGATATCACCAGCCTCAGGTTATGCTACAGAGAGTGGGGCTCTTCCAGCTGGGTGGGGGCAGGTGTAAGTGCCCTAGGCTAAGGGGAGCGGTCTGGTGGTTAGCAGTGGCGTGCCAGAGAAAAGGGAAGAGAAAAAAAAAAGCCCACTGAGATGGTCAGAGGACCGAGAGAAGAGAGGGAAACAATAGTAACAATATAGCTGACACCCCCCCCCCCATCCCTGACCGTGGGGGCTGGAGGGATTTAAATCCTGCCCCGAGGTGGTGGCAAGCTGTGGTTGTGTTGAGACAAAATCTCTACACTGCCTGCAAATGATTCTGGCTCCAGCCGAGATTATGGCGGGGCTAAGGTCAAACCCTAGTCAGTCTCCACTGTGGTAAGCCAAAAGCCCCCAGCTCCTCAAAACCTAGTGGATCTGTGCCTACTTATCTTTATGATGCTCCTCCTGCGACCTGGCATTGTGGCATTCCCTCTTGATAACTCTCCTGTGCTGATTTCTGCAGAATCCCTCTGGTATGTGTTACTCAGTCGCCATCTTCCTGGAAGTCAACAACATGCCCAAAGTATGTGCCATCCTTGCATCCAAGGAGCATTCTGACTGTACATCTTCAGAGGCTGATTTATTTGTTCTTTTGGAAGTCCATGGTACTTTAGATAATATTTGCTAACACCCTCGTTCTAATGCATCCAATCTTCTCCAGTATTCCTTACTCCACGTCCAACTTTTCACATATGTATGAGGCTGAAAATACCATGGCTTGGGTCACGTGTACCGAAGTCCTCAGAGTAACTTCCCTGCTTTTAATACTGTTAAGAGGTCTTGTGTGGCAGATTTTTCCGAGACAGTGTGTCATTTGATCTTCTGACTATTGTTTCCATGAGCATTGTTTGTGGATCCAAGAAAGATGAAATCATTGACAACTTCAATCTTTTCTCCATTTGTCATGGCCCGGTTGTGTCAGATTGGGTCTTTTTTATATTAAGTTATAATCCATATTAAAGGCTATAATCCTTGATCTTCATCAGCAAGTGTTTTAAGTCTCACTTTCAGCCATCAAGGTTGTGTCATCTGTATATTACAGGTTGTTTCCTCTTAGACCTATTTATATGGTATGGTTATTACTACTGGAGCTCATAATATTGAACCAGCTTTGCGATCCTAGAGTAATTACAACATGCTTTCTGTATTATATTCTTAATTTGATTTGGGGTTCAATTTGCTATTAATGTTTTTTCAGTCAATGATATTGTCTAGCATTTTCCCTTCTTTTGTATTGTCTTTATTAGCTTTGAGTGCCGATATTATACTCGATATATAAAACTGATTATAAATAGAAAATGTTCCTTCATGTTCAGGGTTCTGAAATAAGCCCTGCTCTGTGGGGACTGTCGGGCATTGAGGGCACGGTGAAAATCCCCTGTGTGGCCACACCACCAGGCCCCATGTTGGCTTGTTCTTTGGTCACTTTCTCTCTCTCTCTCTGTGTCAGCTTGCTATCAGTAACCAGAGTAGTTTTGGCAAGCACAATTTCCTTAGCAAATTACCATCTTCCACCAGGGTATCAGACTGATTTCATAGATGCCTGCAAAGGGATCTCAAGATTCCCGCCCCAATGCTCACCCTTCCTCCTGTCAGTTCTTGTTTTCCGTATCAATACTTTATCCCCCTTTTTCTTGAATAAGTTAGTGTTGGTCTATTTTATTTTTCAATAACCAGGTCCCTGATTTGCGTCTTAGGTTTTACCTTTACCTCTTTCCATGTGTTTTTGCTGCTGATCCTCTTCTCAGATTTTGAGCCATGATAACAACCTTTCTTAAGAAAAAATATGTAGCTCTTTGAAATTTCCTCAGATGGATAATTTCCGTGAATAATTATCAAATAATTTAAGAATGCCTGTTACTTTGTTTTACACCCCCATCACCCAATTTGATGACTATATTTCCAGCTGGAAGTTTTCTTTTGGTTACTAGCTTGTAATTCTTTTGTACTGAGATCAGAAGAATATTGCTTATACTACTCCTGCCTCTGAAAAGTACTGGTATATTCTCTGTGCAGCACACAGTCACTTTTGTGGGAGATTCCTGTGCGCGCGCACGTGCACACACACGAGGAAACACATGCTGTCCCCTGTTGAGTGGGTGTTCCATAGACTGTGTCTGGATAGTCTTCTGATGAACAGAAGGTTTAATTGCTTTGAGGACCCTGAACTTTTTTGAATTTTGCCTCCTGCACATTTGCTGCTGTGTGTGACTGTCTGCCACCGAGCAACGTGAAGGACCATAGTTCTTTCCTGTAGTCCCTTTCAGACAGCCATAGTTTCCGTGGGGCACCAGCTCCCGGGTATTGCTGTGAGTGGGCCGGTGTGGAGCATTTGTCAGGTGCAGTGTCGGCCATCAGACTTGTTGGCTGTGCTGATGGTGCTGCCTCTGGTGCCCAGCCAAGGACGAAGCTGGATCTTTGTTCATGACGGGCTCCGGGGAACCATCCCCTGGGGATGGGAAGGTGGCGAGACACCTTTAGCACAGAAATTATTCAGTCTCTCCTGCACCACCCACAAACACAGCAGTCAAGGCAGGGCCTCGGTGGGGAAAGTGGTGGGTTGCCTGGGATCCAACCATGGGGGTAGCGTGGTGATAGGGCAGGGGTGACCTCCGGGTGCAGAGCATTTGTGACTGATCAGGGCTGCGGAAGCCCGTGCACAGGAGGAACATGGCCTATGCTTGCTTGGAGCAGCCCAGGAAGTCAGGGACCACCTCTGACACATCCCTATGTGGTACGGGACAGTCCTCTGCAGCTTAGGTTCCCAGAACCCTCCCATGTTCCACTGTAGCCGAATGGGTGGGTTGTGCACCCACTCTCCTACCCTGACCTGTCTATCCAAACGACTGCCCTTGATCACAGGTGGCCAGGATTATGTGTTTCAGGCACCTCAGAGGGCCATTTGTAGGATCTCACTAACAGGTGGTTTGGGTGTGTGTGTGTGTGTGTGTGTGTGTGTGTGTGTGTGTGTGTGTGTGTGTGTGTGTGTGTGTGTGTGTGTCTCTTAAGTTTGATCAGAGGATGTGTGTGTGTGTGTGTGTGTGTGTGTGTGTGTGTCTTAAGTTTGATCAGAGGATGTGTGTGTGTGTGTGTGTGTGTGTCTCTTAAGTTTGATCAGAGGATGTGTGTGTGTGTGTGTGTGTGTGTCTTAAGTTTGATCAGAGGATGTGTGACTCACCTCTTTTGCTTTGCAGACGATGTCTTCCTGCCCAAAGATATCGACCTGGACAGTGTGGACATGGATGAGACCGAGAGGGAGGTGGAGCACTTCAAAAGGTAAAGGACAGCGCTGGCTGCCGGAGAGGACACCTCCCTCATTCACTTGCACAGGCTCTTACCATCTCACCCCTCGCACACTTGGGCCCACCCCCACCTTTTCCTGGGTGCTGAGGTTCTGAAGGTGGCCCTGGAACAGCAGCCTCCCCTGGGGCCCTGGGGGAGCCCAGGTCCTCACCATACTTGGTGGCAGCCTCTGAGCCCACTGACGGGCATCAGGAGAGATGGAGGTAGTGCACTGCATTTACAAGTCCTGGGATAGTGGGCAGGCCCCGTCAGTGCTGTGCTCAGTTGTCTGTCAGCTGCACATGGAAAACCAGTTTGCTTTATCCCTGGAGATACCTCATCCTCCTATTTCAAGTGAAGACATAGCAAAAGGGACAGTGGGTTGGCAGAGCGTAGCTGCCGTCCTGCCCCTTCTAACCTCTGCTGTGGACAGTGCGCACCGCGATACATACCGGCCCACTCAGTTCGTTCTGAAGTCGCGCGTTCACACACGGGGAAGTCTGAGAACTGAACCTAGTTCTCCCATAAGAAATCATGGAAAACGAAATCATTGTTTCTGAGGCCCCAAATTACACTTAAGATTCCTTTCCCACGACCTTAACACAAAGTTAACAGCCCTAGGTTGTGGAAACATCCCCTAAAACATCTAAACACAATGAATACAGTACATTGATTTTTGTTAAGTAAATAAAATTAGGATATCTGGCACAGGTACAGTGCACAAGCACCCCACACGGACAAATGTGTTAATGCGCTAACATAGTGCTGCTGTTGTCTAGGTGAGAGCAGTCCTCCGACTGCGGACACAGCTCATGGCTCACGGGTGTTTTCAAGTTGGATTTTCACTTCAACTACTGAGCCAGATTTAAAAACAACATGCACATTTCCCCCCCAAACTTTGCTGTTTCGGTACTGAAAAGTTTGACCACTGAAGTTTCACTGCATGTGTTTGTATGTGTTGGGCACAAGCACACATACAAACACAAGGGCCTTCAGGGGGTTCATGGGAAAATGGAGTGAAAAACACAACGGAATTTTCCCACAACTTTCGAAGGCCCTGTAGTCAACACATGTGTGTCTGCATAAAAGATCATGGTTATCCTAGAAGATGGGGAAGAGCATCAACAAAAGTTGACCATCCAGCCACAGTAAAACTGGACAGAAAGGCGCTTTGAGGAGGTAATCACACCTCAGAATTGGTGGGGAGACATGAGCACCGACGGTGGGTAGAAGGCACGGGAAGAAGGGGGTATGGGGAACAAGGTCACGTGTTACCAGGACTCCCTTCTATAAAGAGGAAACAAAAGGGTTAGGAATCAGAAGGAAGGACTGAAGGTGTCGTTGATGTCTGGAAATGTGCTCTGTAGGTGATTTCTTTTGCGTGGTAGGGACAGCTTGGCAAGGTTGTTTGACATAGCGCCAGGATACTAAATTCTTGAAGGGACCTCAGTCCCTGTCCCCAGCCCTTAAATACACTCTTCTACTCCTTGAGGTACGTCTGGTCTTGGAATGAGCAAGAACGGTTTCTAGGTGCCAACCCCGCCCCCAGAGAAGCAGTGTGAGTTAGCTGAGGTGGAGTCGGGCAAGGTTGCTGGGAGACCAGGCGTTGAGGTTTGCAGAGCTGAGGTGAGAACACCAGGTACACTGCATCAATCAGCCAGGACCGCATGGAACCAAAACCAGGGAGGAAGGAGCCAGGCTGGAGTGCAAGTGACTTGGTGAGGAGGGAAGGGAGCAGAGGTACGCCCTGACTATGGGCAGGTGTCAGAGAGGTCAGCCTGGAGGACCCCCATACCTTAAAATCATGCATAGAGACTCTCAGATGCCCAAGACGTGGGTGAACAAACTAGAAATGAAGAAGCACCATCGTGAGATGACAAATTATTAGAGGCCGTCTAAGAGGGAATTTGTGAAATGGTAGGCCTTCAAGTAGCAAGTGCGTAGATTAGGAAATTAGAAAACAGCAAAGGAATTAGAGGCAGACGAGAAACAGGTTGGTCTGAGGCCTTTAATTGTGTGGTCCTTCTGAGAGAAAATGTGGAGACTAGAGAAAAGGCAGGAGCTGGAGAGACGGTGCCGTAGGACTTTGTGGACTTGGTGCTGTCTCGCCTGCTGCCCTCAGGTCTGTGCTAGCAGTCTGCAAGTTAAGAGGACAGACGGTCAAAGGCGGGTCTTCCCCAGCCCTGTCATTTCCAGTCGGCCCCAGACATTCTCAGCTTCGTCCTTAGCTTGGTGGAGTGGTCAGGGGGACATTAGAAGTGCAGAAATAGGACACACACACACACACACACACAGTCCAGAGAGGAAATGGGACAGGGTAGAACACACACAAATTAAAACCCCAAAAGAGGGTGGGAAAGGGGAGGTGTCAGTAGGAATGTTAAGATAGATGTCAGGTAGAAGCTAAATTACATCAGCAACCTCAATAAACAGTAAATGGACTGCAGTTGTCACAGGACATCTGTAAGCTGCATGCTGCATGTGTTCACCAGGACAGGCCTGAAGCTCGATGGACAGATTGCAATAGGGGAACTGTGTAGGCGGGGTAAAGTCATCCAGGACCAAGGAAAACCGCTTTATGTAACGGGAGGCAAAGTTAAAAGTGCATCATTGGTTTAAAACAAGCACAACACACCCGGTCAGGCCCATTTCCACCCATGGAGCTGCGGCAGAGTCTCTCCGGCTGCAGTCCCCAGGGCTGGGCCGCCCGAGCTCACTCTTCATGCAGTGTTAGGGCCGGAGAAGCCTACTACACGGTGCCAATGGGTGTGATGAATCTGGATGAAAGGGAGATTTTAAACGTGATTTTGCACATGAGGAGGTAATCTCAAAATGCACAAAGCGAATTGAGTTGGACTGGCGTAGTGGACCTGGCAAACCCACTGTCCTGGTCGGAGAGTCCCCAGCACTTAGCAGCTCCCTGGGCTCCAGGTAAGCATGAGTCAGCATGGTGTGAGAATGGAGGCTGGCTGTGTCGTCCCACATGGCCAAACCCTGGGATTCCTCCCCACCCGGGTTTACATGGACCCAAGCTGACACTTGCCTGTTATGTCAGCCATGGACAGAGTAGTGGTTACGTATTGGGTCTGCAGAGTCAGCAGTTCAGAACCACCGACTGCTCCGGGGGAGAAAGTCGGGCTTTCTACTCCCATTTATAGTTAGTATTGAAAACTGAACAGGGTGGCTCTGGGGCCCCTGTGCGGAAGGGTCACTGAGTGGTTGTTGTTAAGTGTGAAATGACAGCCCACGAAATGGGCGACTGGGGAGACATCGTGTTTCTGGACAAGGAATCGAGAACACGTGGTGGCTCTGGTTCCTGGGGTCAGCAGGCAGCACTGCATGTGCCGTGGACGCTGGAAAGTCCAAGCAAAACATTTCTGGGGACAGCAGGGGTCAGACTTGTCAGCACATACAGTGGCATGTTGTCAGCAGGGACATGTCCCTGGGGAAGGACACCGTGCTTGGTAAAGTGGAGGGTCATTTAGAGGGTGGCCCTCCCGCAAGCAGGTCTGCTGCAGCAGAACGCCCACCGATGGGTTGTCGGGGTCAGGATGGCGCGGCAGCAGTGTGTGGCTTGCTGTGAGTCGGGAACAGACTTGGTGGCATCCAGTAGCAGCTCCTGTGTGGTTCTGAGCCCGAGCCATCTGAGAACCCACGCAATGGCTGGGCAGATGAAATTGGCCGCAAGCATGCACCTGTGAGCGTCACAGAGCCGCTGGGTGTCTGTGGTGTCATCCAGCCCCGGCCAGACCCCGAGAAGGACTCTGTGGAGTTGGAACACAGTGTGTCTGACACGTGTTGGACAGAATGCCGCAGGAGACCAGCTGGTCCAGCGTGAGCATGGACGACCCTGCAAACTGTTCTGCACAAAAGTACATCTGTGAGGTGACCCTGTCTGTCTGCTCCAAGTCCAGAAACCGCCAAACCAGGTGTGGGGCTTCATTCCGCTCACCCACCGCTCACTGCAGCAGCCCGTCTCATGGGCCCCCACACTGGAGGCAGGAGCACCCTCCAGCCCGTCTGACCAGCACAGTGTGGCAACTCTGAGGGCCCTCCTGGTGAGGGGCGGGGACCCAGGTGGAACCGCAGGCAGCACCCATGCATCTCACTGTTTCCCCTGGGGCCAGGAGGGCAGGAGGCCGTTCCTGGGGCTGGTGACATGGCCTGTGTCTGTCTGCTTTAGGGGGCGGCTGAAGCTCCGTTTCATGTGTTCTTAGATTCGGCAGTTCCAAGGCCGGCTTCCGGAAGGGAAGCACCCTGTTTGGTTCATAAATGGACGTGAAGACAAAGTCCAGGATCAGCCACAATGGTTGCTGTCTCAGGAAGGGAAGAAGCTGCGGGCAAGGCCCAGAGGGAACCTTGGCTGGTACACAGTGATTGGCCTGTAGTTACTCTTGGTATTATACCTGCGTCTCTCAGATCCTTTTCCACACCTGGTACAGTAAAGTAGGAAGCACCAGAGACTGCTGTTACTCTCTGCAGACAAAGGAGCAGGGTGGGCCTCCTGCCTGCTGTAAAGACACCCAGTGTGGGTTGGTGTAGAGTTGGGCAAACAGGAGACCTAGCCCAGTGGACCCTCACCCCGACCCCTGAGGATCCGAAAGTTGCTGAAAAGTACGGCCTGGCTCATCACGGAGCTGTGGACGCCATTCACAGATGTCAGCTGCAGACTGAAAATGGTGTCAACGGAGAGAATTGCCGTCGGCCAAGGCTGGCTTCTTCGAGGTGGAGGTGGGACATGCCCACTGGTCTCCGCCAGCTGGCCCCACCCTGCAGGCTGGCCTCCAGTAAAGCATCACAGGGCCTCGCACAGCTCACAGACCACGCCCACATGTGTGAGCTTCTGGGAACAGACAGCCGTTCAGCCTTGTCCACACTCAGGCCTCTCTCCAGACCTGGGCCCTGCCCTGCTTCGTGGAGGTTTACATCACTCTTGACCTCTGCCAGGAAGCCTGTCCACTCCACCCCCTCACCCTCTGGATCCTGGGTCTGGCAGGTTCTCAGCATAGGGGACCCAGGTCCAAACACACTCCACTCCTGGCTCTGAATCTTGATGGTGACGAGACCTTTGCAATTGGCGTCCTCGAAGCCTGCACCCTACTGGGGTTTCATCCCATTGGGGGACTTCCAGAACCTTATTTGCATAATCCCATCCACTCATGGTGTGGCCCTCACAAGACCTTGGCTGAAAGAGCCAGGTTCAGTCATTCGCTGCCAAGCACAGGTGAACTGGGACTTGGAACTGTCACAAGCCGGTCATTTCATTTGGAAGAAAGCAGAGCTGGCACAGTCCTGCAGGCGTGGGATCAGTGGTTAGCAGCGTCCATCCTGAATGAGGATTGGTGAGACACAGGACACACTATTGGCTCCACTCCTTTGGGCCTCTTGGGCCATCACCTTGTGGAGTTCAGCACAAAGCATTGTCCCCCACTAGGGACCCCGCAGAGTGTCCTCTCGGTGAGCTGAGAGACATCCTGCAGGTCAGTACAGGACAGACTGACCAGTGACAAACCGGCCAGCAAGTCAGAACATGCTCCACTAGGTGAGGGTGGAGCTACAGGGCTCACAGCCCTGCTGCTGGGAGCACACTGGACAGGAGGGCAGGGTCCCCTGGGCACCAGGAGTGGAAGGACAGGTCAAGTGCCATGGGGAGGGACCTTGCACAGTGGCAGAGGACACAGATGACAGAGACGAAGAACAGTCCTGTTATTCAGAGTGCTGAGGGATGTGTGCTACACTCGGGATGCCCTGGAAAGCCCTGCCCTTGCAGTGTGTCACACTTCCGGTGACACCAGCATGTGAGCCTTCCAGTGCCTGCCTTGAGGCCACATCCTAGGGAGGTGCGGGCGACATCTCTGTGCCCTCTGGTCATGGCCTGGGCCCTCCCTTCATCAACTGCCCGCCCAGCTCTTACATCACCAGGGTGGCCTGCGGCCCCAGCCCACAGAGCTCGGGAAGAGCATGTGGGTCCCTGGCTCACTGGGTGGTGGTGGATGGGGCACCCCGGTCAGAACCCCCTGCCAGGAGGAGCAGGGCCCCTGGGGGTGGTTCTGCCTCTTCCTTCGTTCGATGACACGTGCCTTCCTTCTGCCTCCGCAGATTCTGCCTGGACTCGGCACGGCAGACGCGACAAAGACTGTCCATCAACTGGTCCAACTTCAGCCTGAAGAAAGCCACGTTTGCTGCCCACTGAAGGAGCTGTAGCTGTGTGCCTGTAGTCTGAGTGCGCTGTGACTATGGCTCTGCCGGAGCTTCCTGCCAACGCCTCGGCCCGGCCACGAGCACCGGCCCGCTGGACCCGGCCGGGCGAGTGCACCCGCCCGAGTGGCCACGTCGCCTCTCCATCTTGCCGTCCCGCTCCCCCTGTCCCGTGGGCGGGGCCGGTGGTCCTGCGTCTCCCGCACTCGTCCCGCTCGTCTGAGAGTGTCCACGTCCCGCTATTTGTGTTTGACCCCGACTTGTAGCTGGCTCGTGTAGGACCCTTGCCGAATGAGAAGGTCAGCACTGAGCTCACCCAGTACTCACACGCCGTCAAGTCTGTCCAAGAGCGTACGACTGTATTAACATGAGGCCTGCCGGGCTACTTTTTTAACATATTGTTAAGTAATATTAAAATCATGTCTTTCTTTTTGAAAGATGGAATACATTAGTACGGCAGAAGACCTCGTCTGGTTGCTTTTTCCCTGGAGAGGGTGGAGCCAAGGGCTGGCCTCTCGAGGAGGTCCCCCTGTGGCAGCCTCATGTCCCTGGTGCCCTGTCCGCCCGTCCAGGTGGGTCTGGATGCTGGGGGAGCGTAGATGGATAGAGAACAGCAAAGTGTCGGGGTCGGTGCGTGCACAGGCGCATGTGGGTTGCCGGTCTGCTTGGCCAGCGCATTAAAGGGTGCAACATGTGCGCTGGTAAGTGGGGTGTACTCGGACATGTGCACGCCTGTGAGGTGCTGGGCTCAGACAGCCAGTGGGGAAAGGGTGGCAGAGAGTCAAAGGTTAGGGGAGGGTCGGCTGGACTGCATCCCAGCCTTGGAGGCAGGTTCTAATGTGCCCTACGGGGAACGCTCACTGTAGGTGTGAACTGGGGACACACATCGCAAGACAGAAATCCCACCTTGATGGGCTAGGGCAGCAGAGCCCCCACTAGCCCCCAGAACACTGTGGCTGGCAAGGCTGGGCTAGGAAGGTCCAGCCCATGGAGGTGTTAGGCGATGGCCCCCTGGCCTTCCTTGATGGCCCGGCTGGGGGTGGGAGTAAGAGTTAGGGAGAGCCTGGGCTTGGATCTGGGCACACTGGGACGGGTCAGGGGCGCTCAGCAGATGCCCAAGGGAGACCGGAGGGCACGGGATCCGGGTGCCTGGAATCGGGCTGCCTACCCCTGGGAGCAAGTGGGCACCCTGACATCAGCGGCTGGGGGCGGGGGGGGGGTGGGGAGCGGTGAAGGAGTGCAGGAGAGCCTGGTGCTACATGACCGTGCCCCCGAGTTCTGTGGGTGTGGGTCAGAAAGGATGTGGGAAGCCTGGTGGGTGGGTCCCCATAGCGCTTGGAGTTTGGCTGCATCAGGCACAGAAAGAGGGGCAGCTGCTGGGGGACAGGGCTGCTTGCTTGTTGTTTTCCAGTGTATGGAAAGAGAGTGCGTGCCTTTGCTCGTGGGATGGCTTGGGAGAGGGTAAAACAGGGCCACAGTGGGAGTAGTGTCCACGAGAGAGGGTGAGGGCCCTGAGACCCCACGGGGCATCCAGGGCAAGGGAGCAAATGCCGGACCGAAAGGGATACTAAAATACCTGCTTTGACACAGGAAGGTCGTCAACTGAAAGCTGAAAGCTCATGGCCAGGAGAAATACCAAGCTGTAGAAGTAGGCCCGGAAATGGCAGAGGTGATGGACTAAGCTACTATGATCATGGAATTATGTTCAAGAGTCTACAGGACAACGAACAAGATTAGTGAAACTATAATATCTCAGATGAAAAATACCCTGGACAGGATTGAGACAGATTTGGAAACTACAAGAAAACACCCATGGAAATTGGTAACACCAACGGAACGAGGACAGAGAGAAGTGGCAGGGACGGGTGGAGGAGGGCTGATGTACACGCAGCTCTAATCCCAGTCAAGGCTAGCGGGTGGGGGGCTGTTTGAAGAAGACAGAGCATTCCAATTTTTATGAAAACCAACAAGAAAAACCAAAGCAGGATCTCAGTGACCTCTAAGCTGAGTCAACATCAAGAAAGCTTGGTGGTTGAGGTGCCGAGTCAGCCTTCCCCCACATGAGAGAGGACCATGCTTGGCCCTGCTCCGTCCTCACAATTGTGTGTGAGTCCAATAAAGAAAGCCATCCTAGGACATACTGTACCCCAATTGTTGAACTGAAAATATAATAGCATGACCAAGAGAAAGACATTTAAGACAGAGGAGTTACAAAGGTGAGAATTCTACGGACTCATCAGAAACATGCTTAGGCCTATGAGCTAGGAGCCTTGGTGGTGTAGCGGGCTATACCTCGGGCCACTAACCACAAGGTCAGCAGTTCAAAACCACCGGGTCCTCTGCAGATAAACGACGAGGCTTTCTACTTCTGTAACGATGTACAGTCTCAGAAACACACAAGAAAATTGCTACCTGGAAGGAAAAGGGAGCCATCACTACAGAGGTCTCAGCCTCTGAAAGATCGTAAGAGAGGCCTGCGGTGAGATTTCATACGAGGTCGCCACGGTACACAGACCCATAGTTACCCTGGAACGTACAGGGCCGTTATTTCTGTTCTACCTACAGAGTAGCTGTGGGGGGTGGGGTATCGGGAGTTTATGATCCATTTCAAATTATGTGTATGGTGTGAGGTGAGGCGTACAACTCAGCTTTCCCCCAGATTTATATCCCACCATAGCCATTTGTAAATAGACTTTCCCGTGGCCACTGTTTTAGGACTTCATCATCTCACGTGCTTTGGACTTGTCCGAGGCTGGGGGAGGGATGGAGGTCCATGGGTCACTAGATGGGTGAGGGCAGGGGCTGACCATGCTTCTGGTCACCAGGAGTGTGGGAAGAGGCAAAGATCCCAGCTTTCTTGTTGCTGCCAGTGTACTAGGCTGCTGTCTCCATCAGGCTCTGCTGGGGACGTTTCAAGACGACCCTGCCATGTACCATGTGGGGCTGCCTGACAGTTCCCCACCTGTGTTCTCTGTGACAGCTGCTCTGCAGTCTCTTCTCCTTGGGTTTTAATCCACTTTTCTGCCCCTTCCTCCCAAGCTGAGGCCTGCAGGGTAACTCTTCTTACCTGTTTGAATAGGTCTCTGGTGTCTTGAGTCGTGGAGGGTCTGTGTACCATGTCTACCTCGTGTGAAATCTCACAGCGGGCCTCTCAGCTATCTTTCAGTAGCTGAGAGCTCTGCACTGATGGCTCCCTTTTCTTCCGGGTAGCAGCTGGCATTTGCTGCCTTTCTCCGTCCATCATATGTCTTGCACTAGGGCATTGTTTGTCATACTAACCGATTTGCTCTCTCAATGTACGGCCCTCTCGTGGCTTCCTTCCTTTGGGAAAGACTTGTGAGGGGCCACTGAGAGAGTTCAGACACACCGTGCGTTCTGCCGACAGATGGAAACAAACACTGACCGTCCTCATGCCTGTTGCTGCGCTTCAGCCCATTGTTGAAGCGAATCCATCTCCAAAGTATGCAAGACGAAGTCTCACCACCCAGGGATCACTCAGACCATACTGCTTGTCTTTCTGGCAGTCTACGGTACTCTGGATTCTCCTCCAGCACCACCGTCCTTTGGGCTTCCTTCGTCAATGTCCAACTTCCACAGGCATGTGATGCAACAGAGCGCACCATGGGTTGGGTCAGGGAGACCTTGGTCCTCCTCCAGAAGAGGCCTTGTGCAGCAGACTGACCCAGTGCAGTGCACCTTCGGTCTCCCGACTGCTGCTTCCGTGAGCTCTAACAAGACAACATCCCTGACGACTTGAAGCTCGTCTCCATTGGTCACGGTGTTACTCCTTGGTCCAGTTGCAAGGATTTGGGTTTTTCTTTACATTGAGTCACAACCCATACTGCAGGTTTTGATCCTTGTCTTCCTAGCAAGGGCTTCAAGTCCTCCTGACTTTGAGCAAGCACGGTTGCATCACCCGCATAGTGCAGGTGGTTAATAAACCTTCCTCCGATCCTAATGCCACATTCTGCTTCGTGGATACCTAGCTCACTGGATTTAAGCCTTCTTCCGTTTCTAATGTATTCATGTACAGCTGTAAGAATTCCCATTTCTGCAGCCCGTCACTTGGCTGCCACTTTGTTGGACGGTGGTGGTTTGTGTGTAGCTGTCACTTGGGAAGCTAGGTTACTGATATTTCGCATACCTGGAGGGCCACCCACGAGAACAGGCTTCAGTGAAGCTTCCGGTAGGTGAAAAATAGGCGTTAGTGATAGAAGTGGGGGGTTGCATGCTAGAATCTTGCATGACCAGTGAATCACTTCTTTATATAAATGCCTTCTTCCAGCAACTGAAGCAGTGACTGTATACTGGGACCTCATCAGATGGGGGACACAGTTATCGAACTAACACCATAGGAAGAAACAATGGAGAAACTCCAACATCAGCAGTGAAGATGAGGCCAAGGACCAACTGGAACAGACTTATCAAGTGCTCATACTAAGTTCGGGTTGAAGCTGAAGAAAATTAAAATGAATCCACCAGAGCTAAAATACGACCTTGAGCGTATCTCACCTGAATTTCAGGAACAGATCGGACCCAGAGAGCACTAGTGATAGAAGACATGATGGAGGTGTGGGAGGGACCTGAGGACCGCCCACGTGGAGAAGTCATTAATAAAACAGGAAATGAAGGAAGGACAATGTGGGTGTTGGGAGAGATGCCAAGGTAAATGGAAGAACAGATAACATCAAAGAGCAATAGGAAATGTCCCATTCAAGTCTCGAGTTGCATCTTGATTACTGCAGGAAGGATTGAGAGAGGAACACAAACAACAAACCAAAAGCCACGCAGTCACTGTGTCAGATCAGGAAAGGTGCGGGCCAGGGTTTCAGCCTTCCACCCAGCTCACGCCGTATGCTGGGGAAAGAGACAGAGAAGCTCGACACAGCCTGTGTGTGAAGATGACAACCTTGCTTGCCGAAAGCAAGAGCGTTGAAGCACTTGCATGGATTGCTAACTCAATGGAAAGAAAAGAAAACCTCCAATTGGACCACCAGACACAGTACACACAGAGAAAAGACTTGTTTGAATCCACAAGCAAAGCTCAGAAGCAGCAGTCAAAACCAAAACAACCCCAAACAGACCACTCTGCTGCAGTGTGACTTCTTGGAAGTCCTGCAGAGTGAGGCGCTCACATTCAGGACGCAGTGCTCCGAGCCATGGTCTCTTCAGTCACCTCCACGCATGTGCAAGTGGGACACTGAATAAGGAAGCCTGGGGACGAGCCGGTGCCTTTGGATGATGGTGCTGGTGAAGATGTGGCAAGTGCACTGGACTGCTGTAAGAACAAAGGGACCTGTCTTGGAAGCACAGCCAGAGTAGAATGCTCCTGAGAACGGAGGGCGGTAAGACTTCCCCTCATGTACTCTGGGTGTGTAGTAAGTCAACCAAACAGAAAGAGGCAGGCCTTCGAGGAGGTGGGTCGTCACGGTGACTGCAGACGTGGGCTCACACGTAACAAATGTGAGGCTGGTGCTGGGCTGGACGGGGTTTTGTGCTGTTGTCTGACACGGACTCCACGGCACCTAGTTAACAGCAAGGAGACCTTTGGGAATGTTGCATATTCCTTCTGCATTTGCCCTTCGACGGTGTCCAATATTTTATTGGCAGTAGTGCTGTCTTCATGTCCATGCTGCCTGTTCGGCAGGCACCCACACCTTTTCTTGGTCAGTGCTGTCATGGACTCTACTTTGTCCATCATTTCCATCCCATCTTTAAGGAGCATCCTTTGTAGTTATTTTTATCCAGTCTGACAGTCTCTGTCTTTGAACCAGTGTGTTTGGTCCGGTTTATATTTAATGTAATTGCTCATATTCTTGGGCTTGTCTACTATTTGTTTCATTTTTCCATCTTTCTTATTTCCCTTATTCCTACCTTGTCATGCTTTGGCTTAAGCATAGACACACACACACACACACACACAACAGGAAATGTTTTCTACATACTTTTTAGTTAAATATTTTGATTACTGTTTCAGTGGTTACCCTACAGGTTACAGGATGTGTCCTGAACTTATTACAGTCCACTTTAAATAAATGCCAGGGTTTGCCATCATCTTGGCACTGCAAGGGTCTAACACCAGCCAGACTGGGATCCCCAGCCCCATCTAGGCAGAGCTGTCCCTCTGCTAGCCCGAGAGCCCTGGGAGCCTTGAAAGGCATGCCATCCCCACACAATGACATTGACACTGGAAGGTGGAATGTCGCCACCAGGACAGGAGGGCCGGGCCTTGTTCTAGAGCAGTTGGGGAGGGGAGCTGGATCCCACCATCGGGCAGTCAGACCCTCCGTGTAGAGCAAGTGTTCTCCCAGACCACCTTCTCTGCGTGGTCTGGCTGTGCTGATAGAGGCTGGCCCCATCCTGACGTCAGGTCACTGCACCTGCCCTGGCCCCAGGATCTGCTAAGTGCAATTCCCCAGCATCCAGGCCCCAGTCCACACGGGGGACCTTCACTCACCTGCCCCCAGTGTCTGGACTACCTGGAGCACAGGGGATAAGGGCAGGGAGGCTGGTCCAGTTGACTGGTAGCAGAACAGACTACATGGCCAGTGTGCCCATTCTAAAGGCCCAGGCAGCCCCCTCCACACCCACTGGGAGGCGAGACTGATGAGCAGAGCTACCCATCATGGGCTCCCAGGCAGGTGGCCAAGCCCTGCCCCTGGGAGACCTACTGGGACACTGCAACCCGTACAACGGTAATCCCAGCGACAGTCTTTCCTTGCAGAAGCCAGTGAGGAGCGTGAGTGCGGTTGTTAGCCTCAGGGAGCCTGCCTGTAGCGCAGAGCAGCTGAGGCACCTGCTGTGCCCCGGGATCCTGTAGGCCGTGGGGCCCAGAGCCCTGCCCCAGCAGTGCCAGACCCCCAGCAGTCTCACTGAGGCCTCAGCCCCTGCACAACACAGGTGCATCCCCAGACTGGCCTGTCGAGGGGCCCCAGGGGCCTGCGCGTGGGCACGGATACAGTAGCAGGCAGCACAGCGTGGCTGATGGGAGGGCAGGCGTTGTGGGCACGGGGCTGCTCACTGGCAGCACTCAGCCACATGCTTGAAGAGCTCTTCTCCCTGTTCGTCGCTGAAGTGGCGCAGGCAGTGGGGGCACTGGAGGTCCCCCTGGCCCCTGGGGTCTGTGGGTGGCTCTGGCCGTGGGGACAGCAACACCGTCTGTGCTGGGGTCTCCCTCTCCAAGTCCAGCCCCCAGGTGTCCTGGAAGAGAAGGCAGCGCCATGGGGGTGGGGACAGGACAGTGCGGTGCTTGGTCCACGAGCAGGCGCCCTGTGTCCAGGGCCCAGAGCTTCTGAGGTGCTAGTGAGTGGGTCCCTGGTGTCTAAGTCACCAGCCTGGGGCTCCTAGGGGAGGGAGGCCAGCTCCAGGGCCTATCCCACCCGCCCTGGGGCCAGGTGGACCCTGCCCTGCACTTCCTCTTTACTGCAAGGGGTGGGGCGCTCAGCACTGCCCCCTATCCCACTCTGAGTGTCCCACTCAGCACTTCCCCATGTCCCACTCTGAGTGCAGGGGACGCTGGCCAGCTCCCAGGATCTGGCTGCAGCTCTGCCTGCGCTGTCAGGAGACACAAGGCCCACTTCCCACAGGACCCTGTCTGAGGCAGTGGGTAGGGCCACCCTGGGGTCAACCAGGCACCTTTCTCTAATCCTGGAGGATCAGGGGACAGAAGTTAGCCATGGTCCCCAACCCTTTTTCCACAGGGAGAAATGCCGCTGGTCTGCCCCTCCCCCCCACACACACACATGTCCTCGGAACAGGGCAGGGAGTATCCGAAGGGGCATGGGAGGCTTCACAGTTTCAGGGTGTTTGTCCACTTGTCACAGGCACCCTGGAAGGCGCTTACTTGGTGGGGACAGCCCGAATGAGTGATCTCACTGAGGGTCACTTCACCCCCTCCCTGCCCTCATCTAAGCACCTGGGACACCCAGGTGGGGCAGCAGGTGAGGTCTCAGGTCTCCTCCTGACACCCTCCCCCACTGCAAACCCAAGACGACCCATGGCAGGGGCGAGCCAGGCAGAGTGGGTGCTGATAGCAGGGCGCACCTGTCTCCTGGATATCTGGTCCTGTAGGGAGGCTACCGTGTCCTGCAGCTGCTGGATCCTGCCCTGGGCCCGCTCTCGGTCCGCCCGCTCCGATGAGAAGTCGTCCTTGTACACGAGGAGCTGTATGCAGGGGAGACCGCCACACCTGCTCCAGGAGGCTGTCCCTCACAGGGTGTCCCCACTGCCCACCCAGGATGTCCTGGTCTCCCTGCCTCCCAACTGAGGCAGCCAGCGTGGCTGTCACCTATTTCCCCCTGGGGTATCAGCACTACCTGCCCACAAGGGTCCCAACCCCCACCCGCCCAGTCCCCCAATCATTGCATCCATCCAGCAGTGCTCACGCAGTAGTACCCCAGCCTTCCCAGCCACCCACCTGCTGAACGCCCAGCGCTGTCCCTGCCACACACACGCACCTGCTGCTCTAGCATCTGCCCCCGCTCCAGCGCTGCATCTCTGGCCCCCCAAGCAGCCACCAGTTCCCGCTGAGCCTGGGTCCGCTGACTGAGCGCCTCCTGCAGCTGCCGGCTGAGACTGGCCACCTCATTCCGCAGGTGCATGGCAGAAGGTGGGTCTGGTCGGCCCAGGGCCTGCAGTCCCCGCACATACTCGTCCCTGCTGGCATCATACCGCTGCCACCTGGCGTTGAGGTCCTCCACCTGGGACCCGGGGGGCAGCCGCGCTCAGGGCTGGCCAGGCCACCCCTGGGCAGGAGGGCCGGCTGGTCCTGTCAGTGACTGCTGCCCCAGGGTCACCCAGGAATCCCACAACACCACCAGGCAATGGGAGGGATGCCTGCCACCCCTCCCCACCAGGCAGAGCCCATGGCTCCTGCATCCTCAGAGCAAGGGTTAGGGTGCAGGGTGGCACTCACTTGAGTGACCTTGGCCTTCAGATGCCGGTTCTCTTCCCGTAACTTCTCCACTTCAGCCTGCACAGCAGCGTCCCCACCAAGGGGCCCTCGCTGTGGAAGGAAGAAGCACAGGGGCCACTGTGTCACCAGCCCCGCTGTGTATGGCACCTGCTGCCTCCTGGGGGCTGGGGTCTTCAGTATATCTGGCTCTGAGCTAAGATCACCTGCTCCCACCCAGCGGGGGCGGTAGGGTAGGGGGAACCTGGGGCATCACCCTGTGACCGACCAGCCCCCTGGCGTGAGGCTGCCTCTGCCCACTGCACTCTCTCATGGGAGTCGCTTTTAAGTTCCTCAGCTTCTCCCAGTCAGGTGGGGTGCTGTCAGAAAGATGTGGAGTCGGGCTGCTGTCAGAAAGATGGGAGCGACAGCCAGGAAGTGCGGTGGGGTGTTGAACGAGCTTCACGTGGCCACAAAGCATGGCACAGAAGGAGGCCACTGAGGAAGCTGTGCCTGGCCCTCGGCACGCAGGGACACCCACGGGTGGGGGGTGGCACGGTGACTCGGCCCGGCCGTGCCCGCTCCCCAGGCAGCTCCCTGCAGCCTAGCCTCTGCCCCTCCTGAAGTTCCCTTTTTCATGGAGCCTGCTGCTTGGGGCAGCCCCCTGCCTCCCTCTCCTCCTCCCCTCTCCCCCCCCACCAGACCACAAGGGAACTTTTCCAACTCCTAGAAGATCCCGTCAGAAAGTTGGTCTCTGCGGTGGGGACCCACGGGGCTGTCCCAGGAGGGAGGAGGAGGGACGAGCCCCCACCAGGCCCAGCTTGGCTCCTTGGCTGCCCAGCCCAGATGGCTGTGAGCACCTGGCATGCTGGAGCAAGGACAGACAGACGGATGGCACATATTCAACCCGATTCCTCCCACTTCCAACACCTATGTCCAGATGCCCTCAGGCCTCATGACTCCACCCATGCAATTCCTGATGCTGAGCCCCTCAGTGGACAGTGGACCCCCTCAAGCCCGCCTCAGCACGCGCTGTGAGCACACCCCTTGCCACCCCCCCCACGGGTGGGCCCTGCCTGTCCTATGTCAGTGTCATCCTAGACGGGGGCTGTCAGGACAAGGGAGCCTGGCCCAGCCTTCAGGCCATGAGCATGCCCATCTAGTGGGACCCCAGGGGGACGGGGGGCTGGCTACTGCTCCAGCCAGGGACTCAGAAGCACAGCCTACCCAAGGTCTCAGGACCGCGCTTGGATGGGTCTCCTCACTGACTGCCTGGCCCTTCCCCCTTCTCACCCTTCCCTCAATCCAGATGAGACCTGGAGGCCTGACTGGGAGCGTGGGGTTGGGACACACCCTCCCTTCCTGTTCCTCATTCTAACCCCACAGCTGGCAAGCATTCCTGGGAACCTCGGTGGTCTGGCCATCTGACAAGCCAAGGGAGAGGGAGCAGTCACCCCTGCTGCTTGACTCCATTGTTGTGTCTCCCTAAGTGGGTGAAGCCGTCCTCACCCAGCTTGGGAGGAGGGGTTCTGGGCTATGTATGGTAATGAGCCAGGTCAGACCCAGGGCCCTCAGTGCATTCTGAAGAAGAGCACCTCCATAGGAGGTTCCCAACACCCCAACTCTTAATAGGAGCCGAGACCTAATGGCTAGTGGTTTCCAACTGCTGACTTTGCTGTTAACAGGCCAACATTCACCACTACACCCCCAGGGCTCCGCACAGATCCAAAATAAAGCCCATCATCGGGAGGCGCGTCTGTCTCTTGTCAACCCTGCAGGACAGAGTAGCACTGCCCCTCAATATTGCCGAGGACCCAACCTTTCTCCTACGGCCTCATCTTTCTCCCACGGAGCTGCTGGTGGACTCAAACCACCAACCTTTCAGTGAGCAGCCAAGAGCTTAGCTGCTCTACCACCTAGTCCCTTCATCTGTGAGGTCAAAGCCCACTCTCATCCAGTCCGTGCTGCCTCAGAGCGACCACTGAGGGCAGAATAAACTGCTCCTGACAGGTTCTGAGACTGTCAGTCATCACAGGAGCAGACAGCCTCATCTTTCTCCCAGCCAGTGGGTTCAAATCTCCTACCTTGTGGTTGGCGGCAGACACAAATGAAACCCACCACAGCGACCCTACAGTACGTAGTAGAACTGCCCGAAGGTCGAAATCTTTAGAGAAGCAGACCGCAAACGAACACCCAGGCTTGCAGTTAGCAGCCCAATACCTAACCCGCAGCGCCACCAGGGACCTACAAGGGGCAGACTAGGCACAGAAGCAGGAACAGGCCGGAAGACAGATGCCACGTGACCACGGACACGGACTGCCAGCCACGTGGACCGTCCTTGGAGCTCCCACTGGCATGGCTGCTGTTAATAGCCGCCGCACAGGAAACCGCATGGCCCACCTCCTCGGGGGTCTCCGTCCCCGCCTCTCGCTGCCTCTCCTCCAGACACCGGGCCAGCTGCTGGCACATCCGGGCAGTGGCGGCCAGGGTCCTCCGAAGCTGGTGGGCCTCCTCGGCCAAGGAACGACACAGCACGTCACTGGTGGCCCGGGCGCGGGCCTGCTGGGCCGTCTCGGCCTCCGTCAACTCCTGGGCCTCCCTCTCCTTTTCCTCCAGGCGCTCTTTCAGCCTCGCGACCTCCTAGGGAAACATCCAGAAGTTACTGCCGTGAGGGGCACCAGGGGGCCTGAGGAGGCGCAGGGTCTGCATCTGGCCACCTCTGGCTACACACGCCGAGGAGCCCCGAGGAGCTGCCTCCACTCTCCAGCCTCCTTCACCTGCCCTGACACCCACCCGCCTCCCACAGCACTTCAGAACGGCCGCCACGCACAACTCAGACAGCACGTCCGACGATGGAGTTTTGCTAGAGGAGTTTATTAAGGTGATGGCAAAGAATACTGAAAGTGCCACGGACTGCCAAAAGAACAACCCGATCTGCCCTGGAAGAAGTACAGCCAGAATCCTCCTCAGACACAGGATGGCGAGACTTCCCATCTCACGTACTTTGGACGTGTCGTCAGGAGGGACCAGACCCTGGAGAAGGACATCATGCAAGCGAAGGGACGGCGAGAGAGAGGAAGGCTCTCGAAGACACGGGTGGACAGAGTGGCTGCATCAATGGGCTTGGGCATGGGAACCATTGTGAGGACGGCTTCTCTTCTGGGCAAGCTAGGATGATGTGGTCAGGTGCAGGGAGGACCAGGAGGGGCCGGGGACGGGAGAGCTGCGAGGGTGCCGCCCCCCGGAAGCGGGGCGCCGTGTGAACGGCCGGAGGGCAGTGCTCAGATAGCACCCATCCTCATGCTCCTCTAGTGGCCTGTCACCCAGAGGGAAATTGATGGCCAGGCCTTTCTTCCTAGTCCGTCTGAGAGCTCCAGTGAAATCTGTTCAGCATTACAGCGATGCATAAGCGTCAGTCCCAGACGGGTGGTGGAGGTGGCGCATGAGGTGCATTGGCCGGAATCGAACCCCGTTTCCCACATGGAAAGAGGGTTCTCCACCTGAACCTCCACCAGACACAGGCAGAACGTGCTCCAAGGCGCCTTCAGCCCAGCCACGCCTCCTTCTAGGCCACGCCCACGCTCTGGTTCCGCCCCAAGGCCCCGCCCCTCGCCCCTCCCCGCTCTCCCCAGCACCTGGCGCAGCGCGGCCACCTCCTCGGCGGAGCGGCTCTCCTGCTGCCGAAGCTGCTCCCGGTAGCGCGTCACCTGCTCCAAGAGCGCGTCCACGAGCGATGGCGCCGCGTCCGTCTCCTGCACGGCCAGACGGGCGCGGAGGCGCGCGATGAGGGCGTCGCGGGCACCCAGCTGGTCCTGTAGGCGCCGCAGCCGCTGTCCCGCCTCGTGGTACAGGCTGCACAGCGCCGAGGCCGCGCGCGGGACCCCCGCCTCCGCCTCCGCGCCCCCCGACCACATGACGCCAAGCCCGGCGGCCGGGCGCCGCCGCCGCCGCCGCTGCCGACGGGAACTTCCGCGCCGGTAGGGCAGCGGGCTTCCCCGGAACTTTTCCCGTCCGGCCCCGCCCCGTCGGCTGTCAGGCCACGCCCTCCGCCTGCTCTGCCCCGCCCCCGAGAGGCAGGCCCCGCCCCACAGGAAAACCGGTCTCGTCCATAGCCGGGAGCTGCCCAATGTCGGGGAGCGCCCGCCGTGCCCCTTCTCTGGCCCCGCCCCGCCCCGCCCCACGCCGGGCCACGTCCACATTTGCCGCAGAGCGTTTTCCAAGTCCTCTAAACCCACAGCAATGGCCACGCCCCAAGCTCAGGCCCCGCCCCACAGCCCTCCTCCCACCGCGCTGCCCCGCCTCTAATGAAAGCCTGCCCTCCAGCGCTTCTCCTTCCAATGGTCCTACTCTTGTCCCCCGCGGTCCTCCTTTGAGTGGACTGCCCTAAGCCAGCCCATTCTCTGGCTTCGCCTCGCCCCGCCCCCACACCCCTCCTGGCTCCCCCTGTGCTGGAGCCCAGCCATCTGGCCACTCTCCTGTATCCCGGAAGGGGCAGGGCCTCTGACCGCCCGGGATAATAAGAGGTTCTTGTCCGCACTCTGGCGGGGATATGGGGCTGAGGGGCAGCTGATGTCCCAACGGACAGGTGGGACGTGGGGAAGCGGGGGAAGAAGGGGTCCCCCAGTGTGGGAAATTGGCAAGAGCAGCAGGACAGGGACTGATGTCATGGCCCATCCTGCTGGCCCTATCCCACGCTAGCTAGGATAAGGTGGATGGGCCACTGGGTCCTAGGGATGCAGTGTTACCCTGGCTTGTGAGAGGGCTCCTGACCCCTGTGGAAGCCCCTTTGAGGTCCTAGCTGCAGCGTGCAGGTTCTCCAGGCCTCAGCTATCAAATTCCCGACCAGCCACGATGGCTTCCCAGCCCATTGTACATGGGGTATCCCCCCAAAAACCTGAATTATTTTTCAAAGTTATGTATTTAGATGTGTTTTTTAAAAAAAAAAAAAAACAAGCTTACCTTATCGCCTTCAAAGTACCCTCCATTACACTGAATATATTTGTCAAATCTGCAATTCCATTCTTGGAAACGTTTCAAACTCATCTGTTTGGATGGCTGACAGCACCTTCCAATTTTTTCTTCATCTCTTCTATGTAGTCAAATTGTTATCCCTTCATTGTCCTTCTTCCTTCTCAGGAAGAAAAAGAAGTTGCACAGAACGAAGTCAGGTGAATAAGGTGTGTGGGACAAGAGAGGCATGCTTTTTTTTTTTTTTTTTGCCAAAAACTGACACACTGAGATGGCTGCATGAGCAGGTGCATTGTTGTGGTGGCAAAACCAGTCTCCCATCTGCCACAAATCAGGGCTTTATTGTCACACATTGTAACATAATATTTTCAGAACTTCTAAATAGAAGGCTTGATGAACAGTCTGACCTGGTGGAAAGAACTCCAAATGCACCACGAGCCAACATTTTCGTCTATTCGGGAAGTCCAGGACAAGATTTGTCATCAATTGACATTTCGCCTTTTTTGAAATGAGAAAACCACTCATACACTTGCGTTTTTCCTATAGCGCTGCCCTTGTAAGCTGTGTTCAACCTCACAACAGTTTCTGTGGGATTTTTTCCCCCAGAGCAGGAAACAAAATTTCACAACTGTTCTTTTAAATCGGCCATCACAAAAAACAAGTTTCGAGTGAAACTACTTTTACAAAAAAATTCAGTGACCAGAGAGAACCTTCCCAGGGGACGCCACTGGGTGCACTAACTCAGAGCAAAAAATTGCTCCACCTGGCGCAATTCCAGTTTTTTGGTACCCCTTTGTATGTACCTCCATATGTACACATACAAACACGTGCACACATTACACACACACATACAGACATACATGAGCCTGGGTGGCCAAGTGTACTGAGCTGCTAAACTGAAAATGGGCCCCCAGAGCCCTCGGCGGCCCGCTCTACTCTGTGCTGAGTCAGAATCCACTCGCCAGTGCCAGGGGCGTCAACCACTTGTGGGAAAAGTTCATGATCTTTTAATTCCTTTTCCCCATGAACTTTTGCAGCACATGACGGGGTTGGGGGGACAGAGACAAACAGGCCCTGCCCCCACCCCAAGGTGCCCAATAGCAACTGGTACCATGATTGCCTCTCCTGGGGCGGGGTGCAGAAGACGATGACAGGTCCCCTTTGGAGTCCACGGCTTCCCTGACCCAGAGGCCAGAGGGTAGGAGGGAGGGAAGCTGCTGAGGTGTCTGGGAAAATAGCCTTGTGGTGGCACCATGCCCTGGTTTGGGGTGGGGGATGGACACCATCAGGAACCTTGACCAGACCTGCTGGGAGGGACACGGACAGACTAAGGCCCCAAACGTGGTCCCAGAGCCCTACTCTTGGGTGCTGGGTGAGGGGCCAGGTTGGTATGGTCAGGCCATACCACGCAACACCTGCGTGGGGAAGAGCCAGGAGAGGGCACCTGGGTTTACCTAACAGTGTGGCCATTGCCAGCCTGACCCGGAGGAAATCCAGCCTCCACTGAAGAGCTGTGGCCGGGCCTGGGAGAGGGGAAAGTGGAGGCGGCATCAGGAGTGTCCCACACGCAGGCAGCCTCACGCCAGACACTGTCACCACCGGTGGCCACCATGGCCACTCTGTCCTCCAGGCCCTTCCATCCCCACTCTAGGTCCACACAACCCCTCCACGCCCATGGCCACCTCTGCTCACAGTCCCTCTGTGCACATGCCCTGTCCCCACTGACTGTCCCTGCTCACCCGCCCTGTCCTCACACCCCAGCCCCTTTCTTGAGCCCCTTCGCCCCTTCACGGCACCCACAGCCACATGTCCCTCTCAGTCCTCACAGCCCCCCACTCTTCATGGTGGACCCCACCTCCTCCAGCCATGCTGTGGGCAGCAGGGGAGGCATTTGGGGTTCAGTCCTGGGGGCCGTTGTCGGTGACCCACAGCCACACTGCCTCAAGGCATGTAGCCATCTGAGCCTGCAGGGGCCCAGAGTCACATTTCACTCAGTCTGGGCCTCACCCTTCAGGGCAGGACGTGTGTGTCTCCGCCACCAGAGGGTGGTGTGGCCTCACAGGCCCCAGAGAGGACTTGCTGGGGCCAACCCCTTCCCCCTCCCCACACCCAATCACACATGCCCTCCCGCTGCCCTGGGCCTCTGCACCCACTCGCTGATCCACCTCCCCTGTGACCCTGGAAGGGGGAGGGGGCATTTCTCCTAGATCAGCCTTTGACGGTCAGACTTTCCAGGGCACCCCCACCGGTCCCTCCCTCTCCACTTCCCCAGCCCACTGTCACCAAGGGTTCCAGGTGCCAGGTGTGTGTAGGAGAGCCTGGGGCTCCAGAGCTCTGTTAAGGGCGCCTCTCTCTGGCCATGCTGGTGGCCCTGAGGCGCTGGTCTCCATGGTGATGACCCTTGTGCCAGGATGCAGACCTGGGGATAGAATCGCCCTGAGACCCCGTCTGGCTTCCTCTGGCCCCTGTGCTCCCCATAGATGCGGGGTCCACATGGCCTGCGCTGAGCCTGTGCCGTTGTCAGGCAATTGAATCAGTTCCAACTCTGTCACCCGCGCCCAACAGAACAAGACACTGCCCAGTGCTGCGCCGCCCCACAAACGTGATGACGCGCCGTCCATCTGCTCCAGGGCCTTTCTCTCCCATGCCGCCCCTCCTCTACAAGCTTGATGTCCTTCTCCAGGGACTGGCCTCTCCTGATCACGTGTCCAACGTTCGTGCCACCAAGTCTGGACATCCTTGCCTGTAAGGGGCCCTCTGGCCATCCATCATCTTCTGAGACAGATTGGATGGTTCTTTCAGCCTCACAGTGCTTTCACCAGTCCTCACCAGCACCGCCGTTCAGGTGCATCTGCCCCACGTCTGACGTCCACATGCATGTGAGGAGATTGAGAATGTGGCGAGGGTCAGGTGCACCTTAGTCTTTGAAGGAACAGGATGCCTCTCCACACCTTCAGGAGGCCTTGTGCAACAGGTCTGCCCCGTGCAGTCCATTGGTTGGTCCACTTCTTCCCCGCTGCACCGCACCCTTGGGCGTGGACGGTGAGTCTGAGTCAAGGAGATCTTGGGCAACTTCCGCCTTTTCTCCGTTCATCGAGACGTAGCCTACTGGTTCAGTTATGAGCACTTTGTTCGCTGCATGTTCAGATGTAATCCATCCTGAAGACCATAACCTTTGATCGCCATTGGTAAATGCGTTACATCTTTTTTGATTTCAGCAAACTAAAAGATTTCTTTAAAAAAAATCTTTATATAGATATATTAAATCATTTTATTGTGGGCTCTTACAGCTCTTATCACAATCCACACATCCATCCATTGTGTTGAGCACATTTGTACATTTGTTGCTATCATCATTTTCAAAACATTTGCTTTCTACTTGGGCCCTTGGTATCAGCTCCTCATTTTTTCCTCCCTCCCCCACCCTTTCTCCCTCATGAACCCTTGAAAAATTATAAATGATTATTATTGGCATGTCTTAAATCATCCGCTGTTTCCCTTCACCCACTTTTTTGTTGTCCGTCCCCCAGGTGGGGGGTTAATATATCAATCATTGTGATCGGTCCCCCCTTTTCCCTCCTACCTTCCCTCCAACCTCCTGGTATCTCTATTCTCATTATTGGTCCTGAGGGGTTTTCCTACCCTGGATTCCCTATGTTTCCGGTTCTTATCTGTAACCATGTCCATGCTCTGGTCTAGCCGGATTTGTAAGGTAGAATTGGGGTCATGATAGTGGGGGGGAGACAGGAAACATTAAAGAACTAGAGGAAAGTTGTGTGTTTCATCAGTGCTGTAGCACCCTGACTGGCTCATGTCTTCCTTGTGAAACAAGAGGATTTTCATCTGGAATGTTGCAGACTGATTGTGAATCTTGCTCCGATCCTAAAGCCACGCCCCTCTTTATACAAGCCAGCGTCTCTGATGATGTGCTCAGCATGCCAATTGAATAAGTCCGCTGAGAGGATACAACCCTGACCCCGCCCCCCTTTCCTGATTGTAGATGATGTACCTACCATTCCTTGCTCTGGTCAGACGGCTGGCTCCGCAGGACAGCGAGTGTTCGGGATTCCCATTCTTCCCCATGTACTCCACATGGTGTCACGGTCCACATCGTCGGGTGCCATGGCAAGGCAATAAAACACAAGTCAGCACCCTCTGGTGCCCTCGGCGTCCAGCTGAGAGCTGTCTGACGTCACCGGTGAGATCTACCCCCATGCCCATCCTTTTCCGAACCACGCTTGAATTGCTGGCAGCTGCCTGCCAGGGTTCTGCGGCAAAACTGTCCTTGGATGTGATCTTGATGATATTGTTTGATCATTTCCAATTCCGTCCGGTCACTTTTCTTTGGAATGGGCACAGAACAAATAGAAATCTCTTGTTAGTCGGTTGGAAGGTAGCTGTCTTCTGAACTGTTGTTTAACTGATTTATTGACACACTGTAATTCAGGTACCGTAGATTCAGTAGTGGAAACAGAAGAGAAAGAGTAGCATTGATGTCTTTGAAGGTCGTGGTGTTGTTTGGTGACTTACTCACTCTGTCGGCCCCTTTTCTTTGGAATGAGGCCGACTTCTAGACTGCGTTATAGGACTGTGTTAGTCGGGTGTGGCAGTTACATCATCTGGTGTCAATTTGGGACTTGAGAGGATTAAGAGTGAAGGGGTGGAGTCTAGTCTGTTAATCAGATCATAGCCAATGAGGCCTCTGTGTGGGCGTGGCCCTTTCCTGAGGATTCTGGGAACTCCAGCATTTCCTCCTTGGACGTGGGAGACTCTCTCTAGGCTCACTGTCTGAGAGACACTCTACTGAACACCACTGTGGTGGAAAGTCTTGTGGATACAGTGTGGTGGAAGCTTCTCAGCACTGATGTGGGTCTCCACGAGGCTTTGCAAGCTCCAAGGCTCTGACTCCATCAGTGTAGTTCCATGTGTCTTGTCAACAGGAATGTCTCGCAGGGAGATAAGCAGAAAGAGAGTGTGTGTCCCACCTCCAGGGAGGAAGACCGGAATTCCCAGAATCCTCAGAAGGCCACGCCCACACAGAGGCTTCATTGGCTCTGACCTGATTGAAAGGCTAGACTCCATCCCTTCGCAGGTTGACAGATTATGTAAATGCCACAAGGAGCCAAGCCCCCGAATTCCCTGGTCAAGCAGCCCCTGCTCAAGACTCGTCCTAGTGTTGGTGGAGGGCACTTCTGGGATGTGTGGTTCCGTGAGGGCTGAGGGCTCCATGGGCCCTTGGTGGGGATGGAGGGGGCACAGGACCATGGGCCAACCTCCTCCATAGTCACCTAAAGAGTTCAAAGGAGCCCACAATGGTCAGTGCAGACCTGTGCTTCCAGAAGGCAGGGGGCGGGGCAGGGGGGTGCTTGCATAGGAGCTAGCCAGACCATATTCATTTCAGGCTCATAGCTCGATATGGGGCCCTCCCACAGTGAGTCCAAGGGACTGTCTGCCCTTCAAGCCTACTAGCCAGAGGTGCTCCTGGCCGTCCTCCACTCCACTGCCCCTGCTGGCTCCTTCCACAATGTCCTTCTTTGGCGTCCCTGTCGTGGGCCTCTGCCACTGCCCACTGCCCTCTGCCACTGGGTTGACGCAGCTCATCTGGAGCTCGGCGGGCCATGCCGTCCCAACACAAGGGTGCTTTGTCCTGGCCTTCCTTTGGGGACACTGAGTCTCTGTCGGGTGATGCCATCCCCAGATGGCCCGATGTGTGAGGAGCACCATCAGCACCCAGAGATGCAGTTGTGAAGACTGCGGAGCTGGGGGGGGTCTGTGTCCCCTTCTCACGCATGTGTGTTTGCTGCATGTCTGTGGGGAACGCCTGCATCTGCTGGCTGCTGGTGTCGTTCATATGACGTCATCGTGGATGTGGCTGCCGGGAGGGAGTTGGAGGGACACGGGGGCAGGGAATGCGCTGCTCCAACGATTTCCCCATTGAAATGGTGGGGGCACCCCTTGCACGCCTCGCTGCCATCCAGTCAATTCTGACGCCTGTCGGCCCTGCAGGACAAGGAAGGACGGCCCCAGCGGCCAGATTCCGAGATGATCACTTTTCGGGAGTAGAAAGGCCGGTCTTTGGAACCACTGACCTTGTGGTGTGGTGAGGAGCGTGGCGAGTGGCCACTGTGCCGTCAGGGCCACTCCAGTTTTCTTTAGAGGCGCTTGTTGGGTTGGGGCAGCGGGACAGCAGGGCGGGGGTGGGGGGAGGAGTGCAGACCCCTGCGGGCACATGGCCCCCCGTGAAGGAGACAGGTACCTTCACCTGCCTCGGGGCCGCAGCGGCTAGTGCGCACCTGCTGACTGACAAGTGGGGCATCTGCCTCCTCCCAGCAGCCCCACGGGAGAACTGCCTGGCAGCCTGCTCCCCTAGAGCTGACCGCCTGCAAACTCTGCGGGACACCCCTCTTCCACCACAGAGTCCTGGATGGCAGCAGCAACCAAGGTCTGTTTGGGGCCCCAGACAGCCCTGCACTGCAGACCTCCCCTCACCCGGTGCCCGACCATCCCACAGCCCAGGCAGGGCTGCGTTTCGGAAGCCACTGAGCTCCTGTCCTCTTCTCAGACATTTCCTCTGCTCAGAAAACCCCAAGACCCCTTCCTTCCCTCCTCTCTTCCCTCCATTGCTGCGCCCACGCACCAGTAAGTCCCCAGAGTGGTGGCAGAGGAAGTAGCCAGAACCTAGCAGATGCTAACAGAAACACAACCCTTTTTCCTGTGAATTAGGTGAAGGTTTCCAGAGCAGACCATAGAGATAGTCAACAAATTCACATACCTCCTGGCTCAGCTCACCCATCGTCATCCCTCACCAATGGCCCTCCTTCCTCCCGGCGTCCCCCGTGTCAGTCCCTCCTTCCTTCCGAACCCTCCCGACTCTGTCCGTGGGTCTGTGCTGCTCTTTTGGTCTTCAGTGGCTGATTGTTCTAAGGAGAAGGTCCAGACCTGCCGGGTAAGGGTCATAGCTCTGGGGTCCCACCAGTCTCTAGCTGACCCCGGAAGCCTGGCTTCTTATCATTTTGAGTCTGTCCCACAACATCCTCCCACTTTATCCAGCATCAGTGTGGGCCTTACATCACCTGGTGCCAACTGAAGATTTCAGAGTGAAGGGGCGGAGTTTAGCCTGTCAATCAGGTCACAGCTTGATGATCTCATTTTGGGGGCACTAAGGAGATCTATAGCTCCTTGGAGGTGGGACACACGCTCTCTCCCTGGGAGACATGCTTGTTGACAAGCCACATGGAGCTACACTAGAGCCCCGGAGCTCAAGGGGCCACGTGGAGACCCCTGCCAGCACTGAGATGCTTCCACCGCCACTGGATCCACAAGACTTCCCACCCACTGGCCTGTGATCTTTCTGCATTCGGTGTCATTGCATGTGTTGTGTGAGTCTGAAGGGGACTTTATAGATTGGTGTCAGACATATGGGCTAATCTTGGACTTATGGACTTGATCTGGGCTGGGTGGGGACGTTTTCTCAATATTCACTTGCTCTTGTCCATAAAGCTCTTTCGTATACACATATGCGTGTCCATGGATCTGTTCCTCTAGTCCACCGGGACGGACACTAGCACCTTCGGCCATCCTTTTCAGAGCACCTGGGAGGGGTAGCTGGGCACCGTCTAGTTCTTCTGGTCTTTGGAGGTGAATGCTGTGTGGTCCATGAGCCCAGTGCCTTCCGAGGATCATCTTTCTTCTTGAGAACCAGCCAGAGATCGGAGAGCTTGCCAGACGGTGGAGCCGACAAGATGTCCTGGTAGACCGTGCGGGCCAAAGAACAATGACCCCTCCTGATGCCCACCACATCTTCACGCCTGGAGCCTGCGAGGGTGTGTGAGTTTACACGACACAGCAGATTCATTTGCCGGTGGAACGAAGGCTGCTAACCAGTAGATGTTTTTAAAACCAAGAAGCAGATTTATTGACCTGTCACTTACATACCTTACAGTCCGATGGTTTTAATGTTTGAAGAAGAGTTGTGTAGTCATCACCACAGTCGATTTTAGAACATCTTTACCCTTGTTCCTGGGATTATCAGCTCCCCATGCCTCCCGGCCTCCCCTGCCTCAACCTTCGCTCAGTAACTGCCATCAGGTCCATTCTGACTCACAGCGACCTCTGTGGGGTTCTGAGACGATAGCTCTGTGCAGAGAAAGCCTTGTCTTTCTCCTGAGGAGCGGCTGCTGGTTTCCAATGACTAGCCATGTAGCTAGTCGCCCGACGAATAGTCCAGTACTCCACCGAGTCTCCTAAGAACTATTCCTCCAGTTACCCTCTCTATGAACTGGGTTAGGGGCATATTGGTCCTCAGAGTAACGTCCTTGTTTATCAGCCCTTTAAAGAGGTCGTGTGCAGATGTACCCAAGGCAGCGTATCCTTTGGTCTCTTGACTGATGCTTCCGCGAGCATTGCTTGTGGATCCAAGCAAGACGAAATCCTTGACAGCTTCCACCTTTTCTCCACTGATCATGATGTTGGCCCAGTCGTGAGGATGGTGGTCTTCCTGACCTTGAGCCGTAATCTGTACTGAAAGCTGCAGTGTTTGACCTTCATCAGCAAGTGCTTCAAGTCCTCCTCACTGTTAGCAAGCTAGGCTGGGTCATCTGCATCCTGTAAATTATTAGTAAGCCTCCCTCCGATCCTGATGCCACATTCTTCTTCATATAACCCAGCTTCTCAGATCATTTGATCAGCATGCAGACTGGTGTATTGGACAGGGTTCTCTAGAGAGACAAACCAGATTGCTAGTAATTATATATAAATATATTTATATAGATAGATAATTCGAGAAATAAACCATTAAATAATATACCGATAGATAATACAAGAAATTAACAGTTAAATTATAAAGCAGTGAGACACTAGCAGTCCTTCAAGTTTTGAGAGCTGCCAGGTGCCAGTCCCCTTCTGTAGAGAGAGCTGGGCTATATATACCCAGGCAGCAAACAGCAAGGCAGGTCCCCAACTGTCATCAACTGTCAGTCCCCAGCTCCAGAGATGAACATTCCAATCGTGTGGGCTTAAAGGGACCTCAACTTACAGCGACACAGTCCACAGGCTAGGCATCCCAGGTAGTGTACTCCTTTAAACTGAGGCACAGAACAAGCAAGGTGAGGCTCACTGAGCCATTTATCCCTCTGCCCTTCAGTTAATCCTACTTGTGTTTATCGGCCAGGCTGGCACAATAAACTATAGCAACTGGATAAGTGTGGGGAGAGGATACAACCCGACACACCCCTTTCCTGATTTTAAACCATGCAACACACCCTTGTTCCTTCACAAAGCTGCCTCTTGATCCGTGTTCAGGCTCTGCAGGAGCACGGTGAGGTGGCCTGGAATTCCATTCTTCTCAAGCTTATCCACAGGTTGTCATTGCACAGAGTCGAATGACTTGGCATAGTTAATAAAACACAAGAAAGCGTGGTGTTCTCTACTTTCAGCTAACATCCACCTGACACCAGCAAGGATGTCCTGTGTTTCACGTCCTCCTCTGAGTCTGGCCTGCGCCTCCGACAGCTCCCAGTCAATGTGTCTGTACAACCGTAATCAAATGATCTTCAGCCAAACTTCACTGGCTTGTGATAATCTGTGCATTCTGTCACCTTTGGGAGGGGTACAAATATGGACCTCTCCCGGTCGGTTGGCAGGTAGCTGTTTTCCAAATTTCCTGCTGTAGACAAAGTGGGTGCTCCCAGTGCTTCGTCTGCTTGCTGAGTCATTTCCATGGGTCTCCCACCCATTCCTGGAGCCTTGTTTTTGGCTGAGGCTCCCGGTGTAGCTTGAACTTCGTCCTGCGGCACCCGTGGGTCCCGTGCGGCTGCTCCCTCCTGGAACGGTCGGGTGTTGCCTAGTGCTTTGGGGCAGCGACTGTCTGTCTCCCTTCCATCCTCGTTGCTGCTTCCTGCGTCAATCAACCGAGTGCTCATACAACCTTTCCATGCCGAGGCTTGAATTCTTCTTCAGTTCTGCAGTTTAAGATGTTCTGGGATTCTTCGTCCTTTTTGTTTTTTTAAACTCTGGGTCTTTGCACATTTCATTCTCATGTTTTGCTCTTTTTTCCCTTCGTGCTGCCCTTTCAGACTTTCTGTTCAGCTCTCTGGCTTCATCGTTTCTTCCATTTCCCGCAGCAACTCTGTGATGAAGAGCGAGTTCCAGTCTCTTCTGACCTCGCTTTGATTTTTTTCTCTCTTTCCTGTCTTTTTAATGACCTTTGCCCTCTCCCCGGATGACAGTCTTGCTGTCCTCCCACAGCTCATCCGGCTCAAATGTTTTCTAGAGCCGTTCTCAAAATCCAGGTGGGATGGACCCCAGGGTGCATTTTGGCTTTCGTGGACCTGTTTTAATTTTCTTCAACTTCACCCTGAACATTCATACGAGCCACGGGCAGCCTGCTCCACGGTCAGCTCCTGGCCTGCTTTTACTTGCTGATAATCTGCTTCTCCAGGTCTCCTCCCACAGGTGTGGTCACGTTGCTCTATTGGCGTCTGATGTGGAGGAGCCCAGGTGTGCGGTCTCAGCAGGCGCTCTTCAAGAGAGGTCCTCGCGAGGAGCCTCACGGGTCAACGCTTTCTCTTCGGCCACCAAGTCCATAGTTTGCAACTACTGCTCTCTCTCCGACGTTTGCGTTCCAATCGCCAATGGCTATCAATGCATCTTGACACGATTGCATGTTGGATCGATTTCAGAGCGAAGAAGCCGGCGGAATCTCCCGTTTCTGCTTCCCTCGCTTTAGTCGGGGGCGCCTACGCTCGACTGTTGTTGTCTTGACTGGGTTCCATTGTGCAGGAATAGCTGGTAATCCCATCACAGGCGGCACTGTGCTGAAACCTGTTCACGTTGGGTGGCCCTGCTGGTCTTTGAAATACCAGTGACGTCGCTTCCAGCCTCAGAGCCACACAGGAGCCACCAGCGTGCGACACGCTGGCAGACAGTCCCCTCGGGGATCACCCATGATCTCAGTCTTACTGGTCCCCTAGTCAGACTTAGGTCTACGACATCCTCCCAGCCCAGAGGCTCTCAACCTGTGGGTCAAGACCCCTTTGGGGGTCAAATGACCCTTTCACAGGGGTCGCCTAAGACCATCGGAAAACACATCTTTCCGGTGGTCTTAGGAACCGAGACAGGCGATCCGCCCACATGCATATACGCTGCTCTGGTGAGAAAGAAGCTGCCCCAACCTCCACACTGACGTTGGCTTTTGACGCAGACTGACGCAAAACGTGGCCATGTCGTTCACCGTTGTTATGTTAAGGCTGTTACCCGCGCTACACCGTGCTCCAAGACAAAATCTCATTGATTTGTCATTAGAAACAAATATTTCATAACTTATAATTACATGTTTTTGTGGTTAATCGCTATGCTTTCTTGATGTTCCATTTGTAACAATGAAAGTCCATCCTGCCTATCAGGCATTCACATGATGAGTTATAACAGAAGTGAATGATAGTGACAAAGCAGCAACGAAAATAATTTTATGGTTGGGGGTGGCCACCACCTGAGGAACTGTGTGAAAGGGTGAGGAAGGCTTGAGAACCACTCTCCTAGACCCTCTGTGCCCCCAGAGAAGATTCTGGAAAGTTCTCTGGGCTCCTAAGAGGAGCCGAGGGTTCCCGAGGTCAGCTCTGCCTGGGGCTGACAAGGCGTCTCTTGGACCCCTGGCCTCCTCTCCCAGCCCTAGGGAGTGAGGGCTCGGGGGGTGGGGGGGGTCGGCAGGACGGGCTCTCCCAGTCAGGGTCCCAAGAGCCTACAGAGGTAAGGGCGGGGGGGCACTTGCGGGCTGGGGTCCTTGAACCAACTTCAAAGACAGGTAGACATGGGACATGAAGGTGGGCAGGAAGTGGCACAGCCTGGAGGCCGTGCCCCCAGCTCCTTGCACTGCAGGGCCCTAGGCTTCCCGAGAGAGCCCCCTCCCGCCACTGGGGAGGGGTGAAGGATGCCCTCAGGGCTGGCATCCATTCCGTGGGGAGAAGAGCTGGAGGTGAGGGCGATGCCCACAGGAGCCGTTGCTCTCAGAGTCACTGGGCAATGCGGGCATGGTGGTATTTGGACAGTGGGTGCCTTCCATTCGTTATTGGGTCCCCCCTCTCCTCCTCCGTCCCCTCACAGGTTGAAGACTCTTGGTTGCCCAAGGACATGGGAAGCGGACAGGCGCTTCCAGCTTTTGTAACAAGCCTCAGAAACCCACATAGCCCTCGATGTGTGCGTACCCATGCCCACAGCCATCGAGCCGGTTCCGAACCCCCAGCAACCCGAGGTAGGGCTTCCCCAGACTGCCAGTCCTGACAGGAACAGACAGCCTCGTCTTTCTCCCTCAAAGCAGCTGGTGGGTTTGAACTGCTGACCTTGCTGCCAGGAATCCAGGGCTTAACCTCGGGAGTTCCTTAGTGTACAGACAAGGTTGATGGACAGCGAGAACCACCCAGAATAGGAAACCCACACCCTGGTGCATACTGACGCACTTTCCATCACAAGAGGCCAGTGCTCCCCATCCTTCTTCTCAGGGGCTCGGACAGGTTGCCGGGAGAGACCAGTCGGTCCCTGGAGAAGGACATCACATCGGGCGTGGTAGAGTGGAGGGGCAGTGGACAAGACGAAGGCCCGGGGAGAGCTGGACAGACACCGAGGCTGCATCCGTGGGCAGGGGCATCGGGACCCTTCTGAGGATGGGGCCAGACCCGGCTTTGTTTCGTTCTGTTGTGCGCTGGGTCTCCCTTCACCCACTCTTCTGTTGTTGTCCCCCTGGGAGGGGGCCCTATGTGATCACTTCCCCTTACTCCCTGTCCCTCCACCCCTGCTTCCCTTCCCCTCCTAGTTTCTCTACTCCCCTTATTGGTCTGAGGGGTTATCTGTCCTGCATTCCCTGTGTTTCCAGCTCTTATCTGTACCCCTGTACATGCTCTGGCCTAACCAGATTTGTACAGTAGAATTGGGGTCATGATAGTTGGGGGGAGGAAGCATTAAAGAATGAGAGGAAAGTTGTATGCTTCATTGGTGCTACACTTCACCCCGACTGCCTTATCTCCTCCCCACAACCCCAGTTGTCTACAGATGGGCCTTGTGTCTCCACTCCGCACTCCCCCTCATTCACAAAGATATGATTTTGTTTTGTTTTATTTGGGGTCTTTGATGCCTGGGACCTGATCCCTTCAACCTCAAGATCGCACAGGCTGGTGTGCTTCTTCCATGTGGGCTTTGTTGCTTCTCAGCTAGATGGTCTCTTTTTTATCTTCAAGTCTTTAAGACCGCAGACGCTCTATCTTTTGACAGCCGGGCACCATCAGCTTTCTTCAGCACATTTGCTTATGCACCCGCTCTGTCTTGAGCAATCGTGTCAGGAAGGTGAGCATCGCAGAGTGCCAGGTTAGCAGAACAAAGCGTTCTTGCATTGAGGGAGGACTTGTGTGGGGGCCCAGTAGACAGAGATACTTTTAAGGAGCGCCCTCTGTATTTGTCCCTCGTTCCTGCAGGGATTGGGTGCACATTCCTTCCCAAGGGTTCCTTTCAAGTTTATGGTGTTATTTCCCCCCAGTGAGTTTTGTTGGTTTGTCTGTGTGTTTCTACGTTCCCAGCCCAGGAACCCTGCCCTTGACATTCCAGGGCTGGTTGTTTCTTCCTTTGGCAATCTGCCCGAGAACTCGGCCTCATTCCCCGGACAATAAGTGTCTGTGTCTTCTGTTCATCTGCGCGGAATTTCTTATCTTTTGTTTCCCATGTGAAGGCTTTGCATTCGCTGAGACTCCTGTGGACGCAGGTGGGAGCTAGAGTCTCTCTCTCCCCACTGAGCAGTTAGACATGTGCTGTCCTCCTCTGGGGCCGCCCTTACAGAAATATCACAAGGGGTTCTTGACCAGGCAGAAGTTTATTTCTCTCAGGATTTCAGAGCTTGGAAGTTAAAGTTCGGCATGCCAGCTCCAAGGAAAGGCTTTCTCCCTCTGTGGGCTCTGTGGGACGGTCCTTGTCTCCTTCCAGGGACTGGAGGCCCTGCAGTCATGTGGATCTCCATGGATCCTGGCATCTGCCTTTCCCGAAAGACACCCTCTGTCCCTCTGACCTCTGCTCCATGGCTTCAGAGGGAATGCCTCCAGGTCCGACCTAACCTGGCGGCAGCATCCTTCCCCGATGCAGCCCGAACAAGGGCACCGGCAAGGTGGCACATGTCTCGGGAGGACCCGATTTGGTCCAGGGTCCCAGGCAGCTCCAAGAGATGTAAGAAGGAGCCCCCAGGGCTCTCCAGGAGATGTGAGGATGAGTGGAGGTCAACAGACACAACTTGACGCTCATTTTCCACGGTCAGAAGCAAGCCAAGCCGGCCCATAGCGTCTGTGGAGGCTGAGGGGGCACTGGACTGCTTGGGTCCTATTCCGGCTTTGATTCCATGAGCCTCCGCCTCTCAGAGACTCAGTCTTCTCATCTGAAAAGGGGGCTCACTCCCAGCTCATGGGGTGTCGGGGCCCCACCCAGAGCCCAGGCTGGATGAGGGTACTCTCTCTGGGAGCCAGGGAGGGCCACTCGTTCATGCCATCTGATGGAGAGGTGGGAGTCAGCCCTGTGCGTCTGCAGACATCCCCAGGGACCCTCCCTGACCGTAGCCCATCTGCCCCTCCTTTCCTCCCAGCCTGGTCACAGAGAGCTTCGCTGTGACACCGGCCACGTCACGCCCTCTTGTCCCAGCATCCAGAGCTGGCCAGAAGCAGGCTGCTCCCCTTCCCAACCATGTACCCGGGGAAGGAGAGAGCCCCCCACAGCTTCCTCTTCCCAAGTCTTCCCAGAGCTCGCAGGGCTGTGGGTGTGCGGCCAGCGGTGGTGAAGGCCCCTGTGTACAAACCCCCACCCCCACCCCACCACCCACTGTGGGCGGGAAGTGGGTCCCAGAATAGAACAGGTTCCCAAACGGGCTCGGGGGTTGCACCCGGATGTGCTTGGAGGTAAAAATAGAAGAGCAAGCGTCTGCGTGGGCTGCCTGTCAGCACCCACAGACCCGAGCCCGGGCCCGGGTTTTGTTTTGTTTTTAACTGTTTATTGTGATTTCGGCACAAGCTCACAGAGCGATCTGGTCTTCCGCTCGGTACGTCATGCCCCACATGAGCCCTGATGCAGATGGCAGCTGCCGCGGCGACTTCCCACCTTTGGGAAGCTCTGGCCTGAAACCAGGCCCCGAATCCTGGACCTCATTCCAGGTCTCCCCTGAGTCACCTCACTGCGGTCCTCTGTCCGCCGGCCATCTCTACTGTTTATTCCACCACTCCAGCCTCCTTCCCCAGTGGTTGTCCGGTCCGTCCAGGGGAGGACTCTGTCTCAGGCCAAGCTGTGTGCTGGTCTGCCTGGCATCTGGGACCACCCTCTGTCCAAGACCCATCTTTTTGGCTTAGTCAGTTTCTGGGCCAAGAGCTGTATCCCACCCTAAGCCGACCACCAGCCTCCACAACCTCACTCCGCCCTCCCCTCCACGTCCCCAGCTCTCCTCACACTGGCACCGGCCCTGGGAAAGCCGCTTTCCTCCCAGAGGCTGGGACTATTTATTGAGCATCCACTTGGTGCCATGGCGCCTCGGGCCCTGCGGCCTGCCCCCACGAGATGGTCAGCAGCGAAAGGACAAAGAGGCAAGAGCAGAGTCCCTCTGCTGGGCCTGCAGTCCCCACGCTGAGAGCCTCCAAGACCCCGGAGAAGGCTGGCGGCGATCTCAGCGGAACGCCAGGCCCACAGACGTTGAAAGGAGAGGAGCGCTTTCCCACTGAGCCCACGGAGAGAGCCTCAGCCCCTAGAGCTCTGCCTGCCACCGAGTGCACCCTGGCTACCACAGAGACCCTTTCAGACAGGGTAGATCTGCCCTGTGGGTATCTGAGACGGGAACTCTGCCACAGGAGGTTCCCTCCTCTTGCTCCCTCGGAGTGGCCAGTGGTTTCGAACTGCTGACCCTGCGGTCAGCCTCCTGAGTCAGAGTCGACTGGTTTGTGATGGGCTTAGCCACACGAGAAAACCAAGACAGAGGTCAGCGGCAGGTAGGGAGGGACAACACAGCAGACGAGTGAGCAGAGAACTTTCTGGTGAAGCCCGGCTGACACCAGAGCGGAGGGGAGGGAGGGAGGGCTGGGCGGTGCAGGGATCCTGGACAGGGTCAGGAGGAGGAGGGAGAAGCCAGTGTACGGCCCTGAGGTGAGGGAGGACTTGCAGGCTGGGGAGCAAGGAGAAGGGAAGGCTTGAGGCCACAGGGAGGACAAGGACGTCAGCAGTGCTCTGGGCGGGACAGCGGGAGCAGCAGACAATTCTGTGTGGGCCGGCGCGATGTGGCTGCTCCGTGTCCAGTGTGGCAGTGGCAGGGGGAGGGGAGGCAGGAGGGACGGGCTGGGCTTTGGGCCAACGTTTCATAGGACTTCCTGCAGCCAGCCTGCAGGTATGAGAGGAGGGTGGGCTTGGAGACCAGCTGTCCATCAAGTCTGGCTCCGACAGGCCACAGAGCACAGCAGCGATGGCAGCGGCAGCACCTGTCTTCACAGGCACATGTCACTGGACCTGTCTTCCAGGGGACACTGGATGGGCTTGACCACCAACACCCACCCACCCGGCTACCCGGCAGCAGCCAAGCTGTGTGCGGCCAGGGCTCCTTGGCACAAGAATAACCCCAGATGGGAAGCATCCAGACATCGGCAGACAGACAGACACGGCGTGTTCCCACAATGCACACAGACACACAGCAGCATGTTCCCACAATGCACACGGTGGACAGACAGCGGCATGTTCCTACATGTACACGGGGACAGACAGCCGCGTGTCCCACAAGGCACATGGACAGACAGCCACGTGTCCCACAATGCACATGGACAGACAGCGGCGTGTCCCACAATGCACATGGACAGACAGCCGCGTGTCCCACAATGCACACAGCCCAATCAGAAAGAGAAACGTACGCGTGCCACCACACGCGAGTTCACGATGAGGTCGTGGATTGAGCACCACCACCTGTCTCTCTTTACAATTTCAAGACGGGGCTGACTTCATCCCTGTGCTGGGGGCCAGGACTTCAGGGGAGACAGGGCTGGGCGGCACTCACTGACAGGGGACAGAGACTGTCCTGGGTGCTGGTGAAAGCCTGTGTTGCCGTCGATGAGACGGATGGACATAGCGGCTGCAGCAAGGGGCTCGGGCACAGGAACCGCTGTGAGGGCGGTGCGGGCCTGGGCGGTGTTTCATGTTAGGCTTGGGGTGCTTTGGGTGGACCCTGACCCGTGGCGCTCTCAACAACATCTGAGCAGTGGCCACAGACAGGTGTGTAGAGACACACACATGCTTCTCACCAATGCCCTTGCTAGCTGGCCAGCCTGGGCGAGCTCTCCGGAGGCATCAAGCTGTCCAGACTTGCCACTGCCATGATCCTAATGAGGAGCACTCCTCTGCTTTGGTCCCAGCCTCCCTTTGGGGCTCAGCCCCTGAACCCCGCCCTGTGCACCCTGCCCTGGCAGGGGCGTGGCTCAGGCAGGCCTGCCCGCCCCACTCTGCTCCCAGCTACTACAGGCAGCGACTCCATGGTGTCTGTCCAGAAGCTCATCTGGTCTGGAGCCCCGCTCTGCAGTTGCCAGGGCCTGGAGTGAGCGGCTGGGCCCTCAGGTGTGCTGGGGAACCACTGCAGGTGCCCCTACAGATGAGAGGCGCAGGGTGACAGGAACGGTAAGGACCTGGGCTTTGCACCAGCACCTGGCTCCTGGGAGGGGCCCTGCCAGCGAGGTTGCAGAGGTGTTCCCCTCACCCCCCAACAAGCCCAGATGCAGTGAGCCAGGACGAATCAGGGCAGGCGGCTTGCCCAGAGGCTGGCTGCCTGCTCTCTGTGAGTCCAAGTTTAACCCTGGGAGCTGGGTGACGGTGGGGGCCTGTGGGTGGAGTCACAGCAGTGGGGGGCCCCCCCCCAGGTGAGTAGGGACAGGGTGGGGGAGGGATCTGAAGGGGTGGATGGCACTCTCTCTGTTCCCCTCCCCTCAAACTGGCCCCCAACTCCCGAGCCAAAGACATAGAACTCACTGATGTAGGGGGCTCATCGTGACCCTACTAGTCCTTCGCCTCTGAGTGGCTGGTGGGTTTGAACTGCGGAATTGGCGGGTCGAAGCCCTACGTGACACCAGCAGCACCAGGACCCTGGCCACGTGGGTAGAGTGCGTGTTGGCTGTTCAGGATTGTGCTTGGGACCCATCAACTGCTCCCTGGGAGAACAGCATGGTGGTCAGCTCCCTCTGCTCGATGGCCTTGCTGACCCTACAGAGCAGCTGTGCTCCACCCTGTGGGGTCGCCGTCAGTGTCAGTGAGCATCCGCGTTGTGTTGATAGCAGTGGGTTTGTTTTACAAGTGAGGAAACTGAGGCCCAGTTGACCAAGACCTCCCCAGAGTCTCACCTGTCCTCAGGTCCTCCTGCAACCTGCCCCTCCCCTTCTGTCTTTCTTCTTAACTGTGTATAGTGATTTGTGACTGTGTGGTGCTGAAGACCACGGCGGTTCTCAACCTGAGGGTCGCGCCCCCTGGGGGAGGTCGAACGACCCTTTCACGTGGGTCTTCGAATTCATAAAAGTAGCAAAATGACAGTTATGGTTGGGGGGGTCACCACAACATGAGGAACTGTATGAAAGGGTCACGGCATTAGGAAGGTGGAGAACCACTGCTCTAAGGGGACAAACCGATCTGTCTTGGAAGAAGTAGGACCATAGGGCTACTTAGAAGCAAAGATGGGGGACTTCGTCTCCCATGCTTTGGACATGTTGTCGGGAGGGACCAGTCCCTGGAGAGGACATCGTGCTTGGTAAGTGGAGGGGCGGCAGTGGAGAGGAAGGCCCTCACGGAAAGGGACAGACACAGTGGCTGCCACATGGGCTTGGGCACAGGGACCATGGTGAGGATGGTGCAGGACCGGGCAGTGTTGCGTTCTGTTGTGCCAGGGTCTCTGAGGGTTGGGGCTGACTCCATGGCACCTCACCACAACAGTAACAACCATCTTGTGATTTGGGTAAAAGTTGACTGTCTTCCATTCAGCAGTTCACATCTCTTTTGTCTCCTGTCCTTGGTGGCCCCACTCTCACAGCCCTCTCCTCACTCCCTGTCTGGCCTTCGCCTGCCCTCTCCCTCCCTGCCCTCCCAGTGTTCTCCAGGGTGGACACGATCTCAGATGGCCGCTTGTTCTAGCGTTCTTACTCCCCCCCATCCCGTGTGACTCTTCACACAAAGCCCTGGTGAATACCGGGTTATACTTTGAGCTGCTGACAGCCAGGTTGGTGGTTCAAACCCACCAGCCTTTCTCCAGGAGAAAGAAGAGGCTGTCCGATCCCATGAAGATCTGCTGGCTCGGAAACCCTAAGGAGTTCTCTCTCCAAGGCCTCCACCCCAGCATGGTCAATCCCAGCCACTCTGCCCTTCGGGGCAGCTCGGGGCTGGCCCCTGGGTCTGCCCAGACACTTCAGCCCCACTGGACCAGCCCAGCTAGACAGGCGCCTGCCTCCTTGCCCCAGCCCCAACCTGTCCCTGCTCCTCACAGCTGGTGAGCTGCCCCTCCTCCTCCTTTGTTCCAAACCATCCAGACTACTTCTCCAGAAGGTTCCATGCACTCACAAGCCTCTGGACTCTGGTCAATCCAGCGAGCACGTCTCCCCATCCCAACCTGCACCCATGGCGCCTCTGGCTATCAGAGTTCCAGGGGCCCCCTCCCTGCAGGCCCTCTTAGCTGGGGAGGGTGTTCTTGATAGGTGCAATCAAGTTGGTTCTGACTCATAGTCACCCAATGGACCACAGACTGAAACACCACCCAGTCCCATCTGAGCCCACTGATGCAGCACTCTGTCTGTCCACCTCCTGAAGGGCCTTCCTCTTGTCTGCCACCCCTCCACTGGACCAAGCGCAATGTCCTTCTCCAGGGACTTGTCTCTCCCGAAAATACGTCCAAAGTATGCGAGATGAAATCCTGCCATCCTGGCCTCTAAGGAACACTCTGGCCGGACTTCCTCCAGGACAGACCTGTTTGTCCTTTTGGCAGTCCTCGGGCCTTTTAGTAGTCTTCTCCTGCACCACGATTCAAACGAATTCAATTCTTCTTGGAAGAAGAGTTGGGTCTAAAGATGACCAGGGTCTGAAGCTGGACCTGCCCCCAGCCCACCCCTCTAGGCCTGGGAGGTGCAGACACAGGAAGCACCTTGCCTCCAGCGTCCTAGGCGGCACAGGTCTGAACTAGAGTTCTGGGGAAGTCCCAGGCCCTCCCCTCAAATCAGGGGCAGGGGCAAAGTTCCCAGTGGCTGCCATAAACTGACCTTGGCCACCAGGACACCTTCCTGACTCAACCACGGCCGCTAGGCGGGGGCGGGGACGCCTCAGTCCATAGGCCTGGGGTCACCAGGGTGTCTGGTATTGCGGGCGGGCACGGAGAGAACGGGCCACTGGACAGACACAGCGTGGTCATTCCCTTCCTTGCATGTACTGAGCAAACCGGGGAGCCCATCGTGGCGAGGTGGGGTGGAGATAGGTCAGGGTTCAGGGCGTCAGTGCAGGGTGGGCGGGGAGCTAGGGCTAGGCTGATGGGGACGTGTCCTACTGAAAGGTCTGGGCAGAGACGGGGTTAGGGCGGGGCCCGGAGGGTGGGGCAGTCCCAAGAGGCGGGGCCAGACTGATAGAGACGGGTCAAACCGAAGGGGCTTGGCCGGCGCGGGAGGGGCTGGGAGGCGGAGCCTGGGGTGGGGCGGACCCGAGAGGCGGGGCAGGGGGGGATGGAGGCAGGCTTTCCTGAAGGGGCTAGTCGCCGGGGGCGGGCATTGGGCGGGGCTTGGAGGGTGGAGGCAGGCTTTCCTGAAGGGGCTCGTCCGGCGGGGGCGGGGGCTGGACCGGAGGGTGCCAGGCGGACCGGCAGGCTGGAACTTGCAGGGACGCGCTAGGCGGACAGGAGCCCAGGGCTGCCTGCGGATTCAGAGTCAGGCTCGGGCCGGTAAGGCGCGGCGGCGGATGTGGGCGGCGGGGTGGGATCGGGTCCCCGGCCTCAATGTCCCCCGTGGCCTGGGCGGGAAGAAACACGCGGTCCACGATGGAGGGAGTTCGCTCCGGGAGCCCTAGGGTCCTTGCGGGCCATGGGCCACCACCTTCTCTGGCCACTGGGGCGTGCAGCCTGCCCACGCCCTCGCGGCGCCCCGTGCCCAATGGGATGCCCGACTCCTCCGAGCAGTCCAAACTTGGCTTCCCTCGGCGGGTCTCACACAATGGAAATGCATCCTGCGTGGGGTGCTGATTCACACTGAAGTGTGAGTGACGGATAGCCCCGTGACCCTGGAGTGTGACAGCCACAGTGCGTGCCCGGGAAGGGTGGCGGTGTGGAAGTCTCCTATGTTGGGGGTGGGGACGGCCCCTCCCACACATGGATGGGGCCCCTCCCAGCGGCCCAAGGCTTCCCATAGCCTGGCCCTCAGCTTCCCTGGAGGACGAGATGGGCTCCGGACCTGTCCCTAGGTGTGTGGACAGCGCGAGGCCACAGCTGCTTTGAACTCTGTGCTCTCTGGAGCAAACGAAGGCGGCTGCCTGGGCCCTTCTCAGAGCCTCGGTGTACCCCTCTGCCAATGCCGGTACTGCTTCTGCGCCTCTGGGTGCGTGGCTGTGCCCATGGGGGACCTCTGGTTGCCGGGAGGACTTGTGAATGATCTCTTAGGTGATGCCTGATCAGACCCTGGCATCAAGGGCACTCAGGCAAGGGGAACCCACAGAGTAGTAATGGTGATGTTAACGTGATTGTACCTGTCCTCCACCGCTCCTCTGAGGGTCACTGGTAGGTCAGAGGGTGGAAAGCAGGACCCTGGGTTCAAGTCTGGCTTGGGCACTGAGTCTGTGGGAACTCCTGCTCTCTAGGGCTCAGGTTCTGCAAGACCAGAGGAGAAGGCTAGGGGACATCTTCTGGCTCCCCTCCCCTACATCATGTCCTTTAGCTAAGACACTGTGCCAAAGGACCCCCAGGCAGTGCAGACCCAGGGGCTCCAGGTCTAGTGCTCAATCCCGGCAGTGTAGGGTCTGGGGCCCAAGCGGGTAGGACATTGCCCACTGGCCTGACCTGGTTCTGATGTTGAGGCTCCCTGGGCAGAGGGGGCCGACCGCCCAGCCCAGGATGGGATGGGGTAATAGGACCCTCTAGCAAGAAGCCTCTAGGGTGAGGGAGGGAGGTGGCCAGTCTGAGACAGACTCCAGGCCTGCCTTGGTCCTTCCTGTTCCAAAGGCAAAGGGAAGTGGGGTGCTGAGTCAGTGGGACACCCCCCAACTCACACAGAGGCACGCATGCAAGCTTACAGATGGGGAACCAGAAGAGGCCAGAGACAAACCGCCCAGCCATGGTCACACAATGGAGCCCTGAGGTCAGATCCGGCTTGCCTGCGCTGTGCTCTTGGGCTGGGGGTGCCCTACCACTATGACTTCCTCTGTTTTGGGGGCAGGGGCACTGCCTCTGGTCCTGTGGGAGGTTTGAGTATCTGAAAGCCTGGGTGTGCGCTGTGTTCCTGAGCCACTGGAGGGGGGTATCCCAATGCCTTTGGGGGCTGTGTTCTGTCTGGACAGTAAGACAGTGTGATGGGTGGTTAGGGGTGAGCCCAGAGGGATCTGGAACAATGGGTATGGCTCCTTGTATGTAACCCTGGGCCCAGCAGACGGGTCCCCCTGAGTGTCATCCCTGGGCCTGAAGGACGGGCCGTCCCGGGTGGGAGCCACCTGCATCTTGTTTGGTTCTGACCACTGTCATGGTGAAATTGAAGGGCAGTGACCATGAGCCATGAGAGTGTCTGTCTTCCTGCCAGCCGGCCAGTGGCCTCTGATAACCCCAGGCACATGTGGCATGGAGAACTAGCTGGGCAGTGGGCTGGCCAGTGAATACAGGGTGGGCAGTGCAGAGGAGGGTCTTCCAGCCACAGGAAGGAGACAGGTTGATGGGGAGGGTGGACTCGTTTGGCCAGTGGGCCTGAATCCTCCACTCCCAAGGTAGATGACCCGCCCTCCCATATACACTGATCTTGCTCAGGCATATGAGGGCTGGGGACAATCTCTAGGGGGGCTGTCCACATCCTGGAGGCAGGGGACACTCTGGGCTTCTGTGGCTGGAGGTAGGGACGCCCCACCTCCTGGGGCCCTGGAACCTCCCTTGCCCGTCCATTGGCCTGTAGGGGAGGTAAGACGAGGCCCAGGAACTGCAGTTGCCTCTCAGCCCTGGGCGGGTACCTGCGCTTCAGTTTCCCTATCTGTAAGACAGTGCCATGGACCGCACAGCTCCTGAGCCTGCATCTGGACTCCAGGGGTCAGGAGTTAAGTCCATCCAGCTCTTCTGGGATGTGGGGAGGGGGCAGGTGGGAGTCAGATAAGATACAGAGACCTAGGGACTCCCAGGAGGGGGCCAAGGTGCCCTGACCGCCCTCCTATGCCCCCTCCCACTCTGTATGCACCGCACCAGCCCGATGGACACCTCAAATACCAGGCAGGGACCCTGATTCCTTCTGCGGCTCCAGCAGGTGGAAGGGCCCCCCACCTCCACCCCAGAAGACAGTCAGGAGCTGCTTTCCAGCTGGGGGGACCCTCTGCCCCAGGCTCAGCCCATGCACCATAAACACAGCTCCCTAAAGGAAGGGAAGGGCAGTCTGTGAACTCAGAGCCTGGGGTAGGCACACTGTGAGCACTGACCCAGCTGGAGGAGGCCACTGTGAAGCTGCGTCCCCAGAAGTCCCATACAAGGACTCACCTGGTTTTCTAGAAACGCCCACCTGAAGCCAGCACTAGCAGCTCCTGGGTCCCATGGAGCCTTCTTCAGGCCATGGGGACACCAGGTGTCCTATGCGCTTCAAAGGCGTGAAAGCCATCTGAGCTCCGCCTTCACCCCAGGAGGCCCCGGGGGTGGACCCTCCCCAGCTACCCAGTCCCCCTCACCAAGCAGACAGGCAGCTCCATTTGGGCCATTGTTCCGCTGTATGGCCTTAGAGAGTCACATGTCCCCACCCTGGCCGAGCCCCTAGCCCGCCCTCATAGCTAGGGTGCCTAGTATGGGCACAAGGAGAGATCTGCTGGGGGTCTGGAATGCTGGTGGGGGCGTGGCTTCCCCCCCTCATCATGGGAGACCAGGACAGAGCCCATGGTCCCTGTGGGGGTCCTGGGGGAGTGGGCTTTTGCCACTCTGTACTTCAGGCACTGACATTGGCCGCCTTCAGGAAGATGCTGCTCCCCAGTTCTCACCCTCCCCAATATGGGGGGTTTGGAGGTATGTACCCTGTGCACCAGGCCTGGTGCTGGGCCCAGCCCCCGGGAGTGGACAGACTGCTGGCCAGAGCCACTGTCTCTCCCTCAGAAGCCGTTTCTATCAAAGATGCAGTGTCTCTCTCTTATGGGTGGTCCTAACCACCCTCCCCTGATCCCCTGGCATGCCTGATGACCATCTGCCCTGCCCTGCCCCGCCCCTGCCCCAGCGAGAGGCCCACAGGCCTGGCTTTGAAGGAGGATCCAGGTGAGGATGTTGGTTGGACCACTCACTGGTGTGAGGCTCTCTCCGGGCCTTTCTCCCAAGATGGAAGAAGGTTCCTTCTGGAACCTTCCAGAAGCTTCTGCACACTGGCGGCCAGGCTGGCTGGCCTACTGGTGCTGTGGGTTAGAGTTCCATATGGCAGAACCTCTGCTGGGCTCTCTGCCTGCCCACCTGCCCTTTAACCTCCCCACCAGTCTGTAGTGGGCTGGCCCAGGTCTCCGTCTCCCAGGCTGTTACAGCTGACTCAAATTTTCTTCCCAGTACCCTACCACCCCGCCAGGCAGGCAGCGAGCCAGGTTCTGGTCCTCATGGCCCCACCACCCACTCAGAGCGAGGGGTCCTGGGTCCTGCCCGGAACAGACACTGTCCCTTTTTCTGTAACCTTTCTTTCCTTTCCTGGCGATTTTTGGCTCACAGACCGGGATCCACCTGGGCTCCCGGCCACCTGCCACAGCGGACGGGACTGTGAGTCAGAAGGCAGATCCTGGCTGAGTGGCACCTGAAGCCTCTGAGAGCAGTGACATGCCAGAACGGAAGGCTGTCCCCTGCAGGCGGGGGCGGGGAATGCTGGGACTTTCCTTCCTCCCCTCTCTCAGCAAACACCCCTCCCGCTTAGCTTAGCCAGCCGCTTCCTCACCCCTCTTTCCGGGGATGGGGGTTGGGGAGAACAGGCAGTCACCTAGCCCAGGCAGGCAGCAGGCCAGCGGTTGGCTAGTGGCTTTGAGCTCAGGGAGGGCCCAGAATGAGGTGGCTGTGTCCTGTGCTCCTGGGAGAAGTAGAGGTGACTTCCTGCTGCTCTGGACATTGTGAGATCCTGACATCTAGGCTCTCGGGCGGCTGCCCAGGGCTGGGGCCTCAGATTGCCCCACGCTTTGTGGCCTGGGCCTCCTTCACCCTCTCTGGGAAGCACTGGTTGGGCAGTCCTCTAGGGGTGGAAGGTGCCCCCTATCTGGGGAGGGTTTCCACCAGCAGGCACCGAGGGGTGGCAGCTCTGTGACTGTGGGGGCCAGTGGCCACCCCAAGATGGCCAAGCCCTGTCTCTGACTGTGGGGGCTGTGTGGACTCCTGGGCTGTGCTGTAGCCCTGGCAAGCCTGGCAGGGTGGCAAGGGGGCCCAGCTGGCATCAGCTTTTCCCTGGGCGAGGTCACTTGAGGTGGGGGGGCCCTGCTTTGGGTGGGACCCTGGGACTGGGCTCAGGTGGTACGTTAGGCCGGGTTGTGTGGAGAAACAAATCCAGTGGCACTCAGCACTGCAGGAGTTTGATGTTAAAAGGAGGGACTTCATAAGAAGGCCCCAGCCCCACGCAGCTCTCATCCACGGCCGGATGCCGGCTGGGTTCTCTTCGATCCATGTGGCTGCGGGCCCATGAGGCAGAAAGGTGAAGCCGGAGGCAGGGAGGTCACGGACCGGTGGGTGCAGAGTCTCGTGGGCCCAAGGTGGGCGGGAACATGGCAGGTCACCAACAAGTCCTCCCTGGGTCAGCGCCACACAGGGGTGTCACAAAGGGGGTCACTGCTAGAGACAGTCACAGAACGGGCAAGCAGGAGGGCGAGGGGGCAGAGGCAGAGAGGGGGCTGTCTCTCATTAAAAAAAAAACAAAGCCACACCTCCAAGGGGGCATCCCTGATTGACAGGCTGGACTCCACGACCCCCTCCGCACAGGTACCATCCAGTTGGCATAGAATAATCTTAATTACCACAGAAGGGTCCATGGGGTGGGGAGAGGACCCTGGGGCTGGCTCTGAGGGCAGCAATCAGAAGGGGGGATTCCATTCCCAGGAACGCAGGACCTTCCAGAGCTCTCAAAGTTCCTGGGGCCTTCTGCCCTCACCCCCAGCTCCCAGGAGACTAGTGAAGGGGCAGGGCCCAGAGGGAGGGTAGACCAGGAGCCGGGGAGGGGACGGTGGAGGCTGGGGTTCTGCCCCTCCTGCCCCTCCAGGCCTCTCTCCCTAGGGATGGGGGTCCCACAGTAAGTCAAGAGCCTGAAGGAGGGCCTGCCTTTGGGGTGAACTAGAAGCTTGGGGAAGCCCCTTCGACTGAGAGTCTGTTTAGCCAAGCATCAAATGAGCACTTACCTGCCGCTAGGTAAGTTCAGAACAGTTCACCTTTGGAGGCGCGGGCCGTTCAGGGCCTGCCCTTGGTGCCAGGGGCCAGGCCAAGTGGGACTGGCTGTGGCCCAGGCTGTGTGGTGACCCGTCTGAGGAAGGGGCCGACCCTGAGCCCTGGGGGCTCTGCCCTGAGCATGGGCATCGGAGTCCCCAAGGTCCAGGCAGGGGTTTGCATGAGGGGCCAGGGGTGGTGTGTGGAGTCAGAGATGGTATGAAGAGCCGGGACTGGATGAGGCATTGGATGGGGTGAGAGGTTCTGGGTGGTGGGAGGGGTCAGGCTAGGGTGAAAGGTTGGAGATAGCATGAGGAGTCCTGGGTGGGGTGAGGGGTCAGGGTGGAATGAGGGGTGCCCATCAAGGGGCAGCAGGGTGAGGACAGGAGACCCTGGGCTGACAGTCACCTCTCTGGTTGGGACCTGCTGGCTCAGGGTGGGAGGAGGCACAGGCCTGGCCATCACCAGATGGGCTGGGTGGGAGGAGGAGCAGAGCAGACCCCCTCCCTACTTGTTCTCTGCCCAGCCCCCTCCTGTCCTGTTTGCCAACCACTGAGGCCAGCTAGGCCGGGAGGGGCAGGCAAAGCTGGGGCCCAGGCCCTGTTCCCAGCCCCCTGGTCCCTGGCCAGTGCCTGCTGAGCCTTCACACAATGCTGCAGTGTGAGGGTTCCTGGGAACGGCAGGTCAGCCTAGGCCCCCCCAGGCCTGCCGAGGGGCAGCGGCAGCCAGCAGTGAGTCACACAGCCAGGCATCTCCCAGGCCAGGGGCCCAGGGCCTCCCTTCTCTCAGTTCCCCAACCTCCTTCCCTCTTTTCCCCTCTGTCATCACCCCTTCCTGTGCCCCCCTCTGCCTCTGTCCTCTGTCCTGCCCTTCCCAGTCCCCCCTGCCTTTAGCCTGCCTCTTCTCAGTCTCCCCTGCCTCTGTCCTCTGGCCTGCCCTCTCCCAGTCTCCCCTGCCTCTGTCCTCTGGCCTGCCCCTTCCCATTCTCCACTGCCTCTGTCCAGCCATAGCACCTGGGGCTTGGAAGCCTCAGGGCTGGCTCCCAGGCCCCACCCTCTCTGCACTCACCCCAGGGGACCCAGCAGGGTTGGACAAGGCTGTCCCAGACAGGAGACCCCCTGAGGCCTACTCTTAACACTGGCAAGAGACAAAAGCAACAGAAAGTAAAATAAAAGGAAAGAGGCTGGGCTCTGTGACTGGTGAACAGAAGAGAGCTATTAGGAAACAGGTCCCGAGAGCTGTTGGAGGCCAGGGGTCAAGGAGCTGGGTGGGGCAGAAGAGCACCCTTCCAAGGGAGGGTCTAGAGCAGTGGTTCTTGACCTTCCTAATGTCCCGACCCTTTCATACAGTTCCTCGTGTGGTGGTGACCCCAACCATAGCATTATTTTCGTTGCTGCTTCATCACTGTCATTTTGCTGCTGTTATGAATCGGGCAGCCCCTATGAAGGACTGTTTGACCCCCAGGTTAAGAACTGCTGGTGTAGAGGGAAGTAGGGGTGGGCTGGGGGTTGGCTCAGCCTTGGCGAGCTCAGACTTGTGCACAGTGGGCAGGCTCAGGATGGTGCTTCAAGTGGGGGGGGGTGTCCTAGGCCTGAAGTCATGTGCATAACCCTGGGTCCTGGCCTCACTGCCTGACCCTGGAGCTGCAGGTTGCCAGGCCTTGCTTCTTACGTAGTGGAGGGGCTCAGGGACACAGGCCTCGTGCCCTGTGAGCTCAAGTAGGCCCAGGTCCTTCCCTGCAGTCAGTTTCCTGGGCCCTGATTGGCAGGGCCAGGTCTCCCCTGCGGGTTCCTCTCGAAAGGTCCAGCTGACAGCCGTGTGCACGGCCTGCCCTGCCCCGTGAGGACTCCTAGCCCACCCAGGACCCCTTCAGGAGCAATGTGGCCCATCTCTCTTTCCACCACCTGCCCCTGCCACAAGGGTCATGGCTGTGGCATGCCCACTGTGAGCCCTTGTCACCTCCCCCAGCACTAGGAGGCTTTGGGAACCCAGCAGTGCCAGGACCCTATGCAGCGTCCTCGGATCTGTCTTGTTTGGGGCTCACGGGGACTAACCTGTTTTTGCAGTGGAGAAGGTGCACGCTCTCAGGTGCTGTGACTTGGAGCAGGCCCTAGTTCTGTGGTGCCTGAGCAGCCAGAGGCCCCTCAGCACCCCATTGGGTACCTGGCTCTTGCTGGGGTGCTGGAGTGGGCCTGCCTCCATCGCCTACAGCCTGAGGCTGCCTGGCTCCTCTCCCCGAGCCCCCAGGGTCTTTACACAAGCCACCTACCTGCCCCTCCCCATGGAACTGCTGCTCAACGAGCAGACGTGCCGGATGCCAGCGTGGCCTGGTGGGCACGAGTGAGGGGTTTTCCTCCCAGCAGATGGAGGACAAGGGAAACGGGTCTGGGGTACAGTGTGGGGTGTGCCTCTGGGGTGCCCGGGGGTGCTGGAGAGGGCGAGTGGAGCATGAGTGGAGACCCTGGTGTGCTGGAGTTCCGGTGTGTGCTGATGATGTGGGTTCACGAAGGTGCCCACGTGCACGCATACTTCCCTAGTGGCACAGCTGGTCAAGCGTTGCCCTGCTAGCCAGAAGTTGGCAGTCAGCACTGAGTAGTCGCTCTTGGAGAGAAAGATGGGGCAGTCTATTCCTGTCAAGGTTCCCCCTCTTGGCAGTCCCCTGGGGCAGTCCTGCTGTGTCCCCTTGGTCCCTCAGTGGGAACAGACTCTCAGCAGCGAGCCAGTCTGCTTTCTGGACTTCACTGATGGCCGTGACCTGCCTTTGATCTTGTGTGCCTTGGCGGGGGTGGGGTGGTGGGGGTGGCATGCAGGACTCCTGGGGACCGCCTTTGGGAGCCCCTGTGAAAAAAAGAACATTTCTCAGGTGGAAACAAAAGAGACCACGGGAGACATGAGATCCCGTAGTCAGTGTCCCCATGGTCTGGGTGGTCAGTGCCTCCCAGCTTCATTGGCTCGGCCAGGTGGCAGCCTTGCACCGGCCCTGGCCCTGCCCCCTGGGCTCTCATTTTCCCAGTTGCCCAGTGGGCTGGGGCCAACAGCCTGCAGGACCCCCTCCATCAGAGGGGCCACTCCCAGTTTGGTTCCGCGCTGCTGGAGACTCAGACAGAGACCCTGAGGAGGAGCAGCGTGGGCTAGAAACCAGGGTCTCGCAGCACCAGGCCCAACGGCAGCGGGGATGGGCGCTAATGGGGAAGCAGGCTTCTCCCACAGATTAGGCGCACGCTGCCCCTCTTCCTGCAAAAGCTGGCAGTGATGTGCCTGAGTCGGAAGAGAACTCCCAGGCAGCATTGCTGGTCCTGGAGAGAAGTTAACCGCCTGGGGTTGTGGGAGCCGCTGGGACACCCCAGCCCCTCCACCAACACCACCCTGTCACCGTCCCGTCCCTCTGAGGCTACACCTGCGGGGACCTGCTGGGTGGGCCTTCTCGTTCCCTCCTGAGACAGGCCCTGCAGGAAACACTGGTGGAGGGAGGCCTGCCAGGACCCCGGGTCTCGGTGCCCAGCACTGCTGGCCTGGGGGAGGGTTCACAGCTGCTCTGCAGGAGTGGCTAAGGGTCACTCCCTTTTTCTCGGACAGCTGGGGGGTGTGGTGGGGGCTGTCATATGTAACCCCAACCCTGGCAATAAGGCACCCTGATCTTCACCTGGACCCAGCAAGTGTGAAGTCTGTCCCCGTGGCTGTGTGGGTGACATGGGTGGCCCCCACTGGGGGTATGGCCAGGGCTGCAGCTGTCCTGGGGTACTGTCTGCCTGGGGAGGACCGTCCAGTCCCTGGCCCAGAAGAAAAGCTGTGGCCAGTCTGGGTCTCCTGAGACCCTGCCTGGGGGGTGAGCGACCTGCACATACAGAGTGGATGGATCGTGGGTTGTCCTACTATCACAGCAGCTGGGCAAAGGGAAGTCTTGCCGCCACGGGGCCCCTGTCCACCTGGCTGGAACCTCTGAGGGGATGCCCCTACCAGAGTCCCCACAAGGGGACGCTTCTCTCCAGTGCTGCCCTCTGTCCAGGAGGGTCAGCACCAGAGATGGGCTATGGAGGGTATTTGGGGGAGCTGTCCAGACCCTAGGCTTTATTCTATGTTCAGGGAAACAGGCTGGGTGGGGGTGTCCAGGGGAGGAGTGTGGAGGTAGCAGCACTGAGTCAGCTAGGGGGCACCCAGGGTTGGGTCAGAGAGGGCAGGCTTTCAGCCAGATGTGCAGGTATGCAGTCCCTCCACCTCAGAGGTGACCTGTGTCTACTGCATGCTGGGACCAGATACCCGGGAGCCCTAGCTTTGGAGCAGCAGCCACTCAGGGGCGATGAGGAGAGCGAGGACAGGGTCTCTCAGGGCTGGGGGTGCCCGCAGGGCAGAGCCCTGTGCTGTGTGCTACAGGACAGCAGGGTGGGGTCCACGCGAGGCAGGAGGGCACCGTAGGGAAGCCTCTACGCCCAGGGAGTTGCTCCTGGAAATAGGAGCAGCCTTAGCTCTGACCCCACCCAGACTGTAAGACTGCTCCAAGTGGTGAGGGTGGAATGACCAGTGAGCAAGGTAAGCTGGGCCAGCATGTGCTTACTTACCTCTGTGTCTGTTGGGAACAGTCGTGAACAGTAAGCACAAGCCGATCTGTGTTTACCTTGCTTCCTGGGCCCTCTGTGAGTCTAAGAGACGATAGGATGGGGTTGTGGGGGGTGGGAAAGCGACCGATGCCAACCAGACACCTAACAAAAAACCAGCTCACTGCCTTCGAGTTGATTCCAGCAGGGCCGGCAGACTTGCCCCTGGGTCTGTGGGAGACTGTCATTCTTCACCCCACCTTTCTCTGTGGACGTGGGGAAAGCATGGGCAAGTGTCTGTGCAGATGAGTCAGGGAGCACCGGTGGGTCGGTGCTTACCTGTTCATCAGGTGCTTGGACGCAGGGCATTGTGGGGCTGTAATGGGGGGAAGTCATTCCCAGGGGCCCCCTCTTGCTGCGGGGACACTAGCACCACCACACCTGCGGGCTGTGCCTAGCCCAGAGCCAGTCGCCTCCAGCTCTGGAGGGAGGCTCCAGGTCCAAACCAGGGTCCCAGTGGGGCAGGTGTGGGCGCTTCTGCCTGGTGGACAGCCCCAGTGGCCCTCTCTTCCTGGAACCCACCCCTAGTGTCCGGCTTCCCCACTCTGTCCCCTCAGCTGCTCTTAGCACTCAGCGTGGCTGCCTGCTGGCTTCGTCAACACCTTGCCGGCCCCGCTGCTGTGAGGGATGTGTTGAGGGGGTCCCCGCTCTGATGCTGACCTCCCGGGGGCTTCCAGGGAGAAAGGCGAGCGGACTTTGGACATCGGGGAAAACCACTGGGATTCGAGGAGTCCAAAGGGATTTGATGGCCGTGGGTTTGAGTTTATTTCCTATGATTTTGGTGAAGAAAAAAAAAAGAGGTTCAATGCTTGGCTGCTTACACAAAGGTCAGCGATTTGAACCAGCCGATCGAACTGGCCAATCGATCAGCTTCTGAGATTTACAGTCTAGGTCACAGCCGTTCTCAACCTGTGGATCCCAACTCCCTTGGGGTTGGAATGACCCTATCACAGGTCGCCTAATACATCCTGCATATCAGATATTTCCATGATGATTCATAACAGTAGCAAAATGACAGTGAAGTAGCAACAAAAATAATTTTATGGTTGGGGGGGGGTCACCACCACGTGAGGAACTGTATTCAAGGGTCGCAGCATGAGGAAGGCGGAGAACCACTGGTCTAAGAAGAAACCTATGGGAGTCCTGCTCCATCCTATAGGGGCCACAGTGAGGGTCCTATAGGCCGGGCCCAGGTGAAAGCCCTTGGGGCCCTACATTCTGATAATTCAGGGGGCTGCCCCTTCATTCACTCATGCATATGAGTGGGACACATGTGTGTGACCGATATGTGTGTACACACGTTTATGTCTGTTGGGCTGCTAACGGCAAGGTCAGCAGTTCAAAACCACCATCGCCTGTGGGAGAAAGAGGGGTCTTCCGACTCCCATAAAGAGTTGCAGTCTCGAAATCCACAGGGCCAGCTCTATCCTGCCCTGTGAGGTCTCTGTGAGTCATAGCAAGTGTCCAGCACACCCCGTTCTCTGAGGACTCAGTCCTGCTGGACACGGTCCTTTGAAAGACGCTATTGTTGAAGGTCACATTCATTCTGAGTCACATGCTCTTCACCCAGGGGGCCTCCAGGGCTTGACCGTGCCCCCGGGTAAGGCTGACCCTGGCCTCATGTGTCCAGCGTCCATCTCTCGTGTCTACCCTGTCTCAGCCTGGGGGTCAGGGGGACCCGTGGCAGTGGCATGTGGTGACCCCCTGAGATGAGGATTTCAGGCAAGGGGGTCCACCTCGATTCTTCTATTCTGGGGCAAGGGGAGGGAGTGCTTCCTGGGAGAGGTCTCCGTTTCCAGGAGGAAATCATTGCTAGGGAAGGGGCATAAGCATCCTGTGTGATAGGCCTAGAGTCGGGCCCCAGACCCGGGAGCAGGTGGGACCCCATGGCCAGCCTCTGATCCCTGTTGCACTTGGCGGTGGGCGTGGCTTGGCGGAGACAAGGAAGGCAGCTAGGGGTCAGGAAGAGGGGCAGTCAGCCTGGTGGGAAGGGTGGGAGCAATAAGGTGGCGCCCTGGCCTATCTAGGGGGAGGCAGGCCTGACTTAGGCTATAGATCTACAGGAGGCTGGCTCAGGAAGGCCATCGCCCCACTGGCGCAGGGGGACTGCCCTCAGCCTGGTGGTGTCCCATCCCTGGCATTGCTACCAGTTGTGAGTGAAACCCTGTCTGTCCAGGGAAGGGCTCCGTCTGGCCTCCTGGCGTGGGCGCACTCTGGGTTCCAAGGACAGTGCCTGTCACACGCCGGTGGTAGCAGTACTTTCTTCTTCCGATCCCTGGAGGAGCAGGCCTAAGGGAGCCAGGCCAAGGCTGGCTGGGCCACCAGTGCCACCCGGCACCTCCAGGGCAAGGCCCTTTCTGGTCTCTCCCAGCTTCCTAGGCTGATAGCCACTGCCTCCGTCATCTCCTCTCTGTGTCCTCTGAGAACACCTGGCATTGGATCAGGGCAGCCCAGCCTTTCCAGAGAAACCCTGCTGGTGTCCTGAGTGACCTGCTGGGCAGCTAACCGCAAGGTCGCAGTTCAAAACCGCTCGCAGCTCCTTGGGAGAAAGATGAGGCTTTCTGTTCCCATAAAGGTTTACAGCCTCAGAAACCGACAGGGGCTGTTCTACTCTGCCCTATAGGGGTGCTGGGTGTCAGAAGCATCTCAGTGCCAGTGGGTTTGGCTACCCAGCTAGCCAGGGGGCATGGCGGAGGGGCCTGGGCCTGGCCTGGCCTGCCCTGTTTCCACGTGCCATGCCCGGCTTGGCCTCACCAGGGAGGGGCTGATGCAAAGCATCTTATTTTGAGAGCTTGTCGTTTTTCCAGTAAGTGTGCCCGCCCACCCGCCCTGGGTCCAGTGCCCTCACTGAGCCAGGCAGCCCTCCTTGCACTATCTGGGCCTGAGCTGCTCCTTAGGGCAGCAGGTGGGCATTGGGGCATGGGGGCCCTGGGGAGTTCCCAGAGGCCACCGGAGGCCCATGCCACCCTTCCCTGGCCACAGGCCGGGAGGTGGCCCTCCCCTCTGAGCCCCGCCTCTTACTTGGTCCAGTGGCCACGTGAAGAGACCAGCCTCTTGGGCGATGAGCACTGAGACAGGAAGGTGCTGGGGGTGGGGAGAGTCAGTCAGCTGGGGCTGGGCTCTTACCTCACTCACCCAGAGGGAAACCCCTGCCTCTCCTTTTCAAGGCTGACCGCTAGTCCCTCCCAGCCCTGCTGGCTGGCTCCCATCTGCCCAGGGAGTGACCAAGCTCTGGCCAGGGTGCAGAGGGCCCAAGCTAGCAGGCTAAGGCACTGGCCCTGGGGGGTAGGCAGGGAGGGCCGGAGGCTGGGCAGACGGGACTGCTGGTGACCAGCATGTCTGGCTCTGCAGGCCCTCATGCTGGGTCCTCGCTGGGGTGCTTCCCCACCACCAGGCACACGATGGAGCTGCCACCGCTGTGTTGGGGGAAACTTGGAGCCCCCCATTCTCAGGTACACTGAGGCCAGAGTGAGTGGAGAAACTGAGGCCCAGAGAGGCGTCTCCTGGTGAGGTTACACAGTAGCCCGAGGCTGCCGACGTCCATGGGAGCCCTCTGCCCAACTGTTTCCTCCAGAGCCTGACCCCCCACCACCCAGCATTGGAACTCTGGCTGGGCTCCCCTGGGCCAGTGTCCGGTTCGGGGGAGCATGGCCCTCCCCGCCCACAGTATCTCTATTGGGCTTGTGCCACAGGGTCCGATCCTTCCTGCTGTCTGTCCATCCAGTGTGGAGTATGACCGACTCAGTGTCCACCCCAGAGCCTTCAGCCTCCCTGCCTGGAATTTCTTCCCCAGCACTGGGCACTGTGCCCCACCAGCCCTGCCATCCCTGCTGCACTCCTGCACCATCCTGACCTTGCCGTAGCCAGACCCTGGCCCAGGCATTCCCTTGGCCCCTTTGGCCCAGGCCTAGTGCCCACTACAAAACAGAACACGGGGTCGAGCCAGCTGCTTGTGGTCACAGCTGTCAAAGGATGCAGCTGGGATGGTCCCTACTGCCAGCACTCCCCTTGCCACCTGCTGCCTGCCTGCCTGCCATGGGGGGCAGCTTTCCGCAGGACACGAACCTGCCCTGCTGTCTGCGGGCACAGGCATCTGGAAGAGCTGAGGCAGGGGGAGCTGTGTCCACCCTACAGAAGCCCCAAACAGAAGCCCCAAGAACCCCACACTCTGGCAGAGAATGAAGGCCCTTGCCCATGCCCCTGTGGCTTGGAGCCTGCCTGCAGGGCAGGGCATAGACAGCTGGGCCTCAGATCACCGTGAGGGCTGGCTGGCTGGGGCTGCGGAGCGGGTGGGAGGTGGCGCTGGGGCCTACGGTGCTGAAGTCGCTGTCTGGAGTCAGAAGTCTCGTGTCCTTCTGGGAAATAGGGTGGACAAGATGCAGCTCACCAGAGTCCCTGTGCTCTGAGGCCTCTGTCCTCTCAGGCCTGACCCTTGACTGGCTCCCGCCATAGAGACCCCCTCCTTCCTCGTCACCCCCAAAGTGATAGAGTGAGCTTGGCCCTTGGGACTCATGCTGAGGGAGCAGTGGGACCTGCCGAATGACCTGGGTTCGAATCCTCACCCTAATTGGGCTTGGTGGGGCCAGGCTACACAGAGGTCTTGGGTCCATGGGGTGACCCCAGGGCTGTGGGACCCCCCCACTAGAGGGGGTAGCGGGGGACCAGGACTCTCATGGGGGCCCAGGAGAGGAGCCGCATGTGGCTTCCAACCATCAGGTCCTTCTGGGACCAGGGAGAGAGGGTTCCTAGCCGGCTGGGTCAAACGGTGCTTTCGAGAAACCCAGGGGCTTTGAGCTTGTGGAGAGCTGTGGGCATGGGAGGATGGGTGGGGGGGCGCTGCAGAGACACTGCCCAGCCAGAAGAACGAAGGGACAGAGTTGGGGGAGGAGCACTGGACTTGAGACTTGCAGGGCCCAGTGAGTGTCAACGGGCAGGCGAGGCGGCCCATGAACCCAGACGGGCCTTCTGGCCAGCCAGAGAGGGTAGATGCAGGTGGTGGGCATCTGAGGGGGCAGGAGGAGCTCATTGGGAGGTGGGAGCCCCACTGGCTCGTGGCGGGCAGGGCGCTCCAGGGCCAGGAGACAAGTTGGGCGCTGGGTCCAGAGGGCCCCAGAAGTGTGCAGACTGGTCATGGGAACCAGCCAGTCTCCTTCCTGGGGACGCAGCTGGCCCTGAACCACAGAACCTCCTGTGGCCACAGCAGGGATGGAACACTTGTGAGTGGGGTGGACACCCACCAGGGCGATCTGTGAGGTATCAGGTCCCCACAGGGGTGGGGGAAGGAAGTGACCCCCCCGCGGCCTATGCGACTGACAGGAAGTGCTGGGAGGAAGACTGGTGGCCCCAGTTCCCAGATGCAGCCGGTGGTGGTGAGCAGGGGACAACTGGGGGAGCTGGCGTGGAGGGCAGGGCCATGGGCTGTCAGCGTGGAACCATGCAGCCCACCAAGATGCCCCACAGTCCCTGAACCGCATGGCCTCCCTGGGTCCCAGGACGCCTGACCTCAGCCTGTCCCCAGACAGGAGGACAGCAATGTGTTGGATCAGTGCCATCAGGTCAGTGGGGGCCAGGACACAGTGGGGACCCCAAAGACACTGGCCCATGAGAGAGAACAGCTTTCAGAGCCAGTGGGCACTGAGGGGCCTGAGGAAGGGTGCTGGGTGGACCCTCTAGGCTGCCAGCTGGGAGGGAGGCAGGGGAGCCCCCTGGCTGAGCACTTCCTATCCCTGCCAGGTGGCCTTGGCAGCTGGATCCTGTGTGTGCGCTGGGGCAGGAGCAGGGCGGGTGTTGTATGTGTGCCCAGTGTGTGCTGGGGACAGAGAGTACGGCGAGGTCCTGCTGGCCCCCTTGTGCTCCATGCTCTGGCCTTGTCATGGGGCTGAGGACCCGGCGGCCAGCCTCAGGCCCCTGTGAGCATGGGGACTCCACTCGGGCTCAGCAGCAGCTTGGGGTATGTGTGTGGGGGTGGGGGGGCGGCGCTGGGCCTTCATGGGGAACTCTGAATTTTTATTTTTGCTTTTGGTTCACTGTGAGGAGGATTCTGGGAAGAGGAAGGAGGAGAGGGGAAACTGAAAGAGGAGTACTGAGAACTGGAGTGAGTGTCTATGTGTCAGTGTGTGGGTACGTGTGTGCATACGTCAGTGTGAGTGTGTGTACATATGTCAGTGTGTGTGAGAGTGCGTGTGAAGTTCACATACACCTGTGTGAGAGTGTACATGCATCAGTAGGTGTACATACATCAGTGGGAGTGTAAATACATCAGTGTGTGTGAGTGTACATGCATCAGTGTGTGTGTGAGTGTACATGCATCAGTGTATATATGTGTATCAGTGTGAGTGTACATGCATCAGTGTGTGTGAGTATACATACATCAGTGTGTGTGAGTACATACATCAGTGTGAGTGTGCATACATCAGTGTGTGTGTGAGTTTACATACATCAGTGTGTGTGTACATGCATCCGTGTGAGTGTGGATACATCAGTGTGTGTGTGAGTATACATGCATTAGTGTGAGTTTACATACATCAGTGTGAGTGTGTGTACATGCATCCATGTGAATGTACATGCATTAGTGTGTGTACATGCATCAGCGTGAGTGTGTGAATATACATGCAGTAGTGTGTGAATGAGGCCCCGTGTCTGGTCACCACTGACAGGAACTCCCTGACACAGCTGTCACATGAGGGAGGGGCCAGCTTGCTCACCTCAGCCAGAGTGACCTCTGCAGGCCGTCCCGCTGTCACACAAGGACACACACACACACACACACACACACACAGCCCTTACCAGGCAAGCGTGAGCATGCACCCTGTCACGTCTCCGTCAACCGCCAGGCTCCTCTGTGTTCTCACAGCTCCTAGCGGACATTGCAGGGACTGGGGGAGCTGCAGTCTCCCCTCTCAGCAGTGGCTGCCTCTGGGGACGGGTGGTTCTCACCGCCTGCCCCGCAGCCCCAGGCCTCAGCCCTCCGCCGGCTCCTCTGTGGGGCACTACAGGGGGCAGGTGCCTGCCATGTGATATTCACACATGCACAGGGTGCTGGCACACACTACGTGCACACACACAGGGCTCGGAGCCTGGCAGTGCCCAGCGGCATCCACCCTGACATGGCCCAGAACAACCACTGAGCCGCCCACAGCAGGCCTTGTCCGCAGCCACCATGGGTGCTGTCGGGGAGGCTGGCCCTGCCTGACCCTTGAAAAATCCACTCCTCAGTGTCCCCTGGCAGCCCCCTCTGGGCGCCTGCTTCTGCAAAAGGGGATAAGGGTACTTAGTCATTGGGTAGGAAGCTCCAGGGACCCCCACGGTGGATGAAGAGACTGGCCGCCTGGGCAGGTGATGATCAGGCGTGCTGTGACGGTGGAGTGGGACTCGGAGTGACCTTTGAAATCCCCACGGTCTGATTATGCCTCTTGCCTGTCACTTGCCCTTCTCCGACTCCACCCTCAGCCAGTGCTGGGATCCTGGGCAACCACCAGCCAGGTCACCAGCTGGTACAGGGCAGGATCAGGGTCATGCTGGGCTCCCCCCATGCACCCTCGGGTGGCGTTGGAGGGGGGAGTTGTGTCTGTTTCTGAGGCAGTGAGAGTGAATACACAGGGGCCTTCCTGTCTTTCCCACCCAAGGTCAGTAGTCAGCTACCTCAGAGCCTCATCCTGTCCGTGGTCAGCTGGTGACCAGACGGAAGTGAGCTGGCCTCCAGGCTGCTGCGTTAAACTGGAGTGTGGCTGTACTCGGCCCCCAACTCCCCGCCCTAAGCCTCCTCGCCCAGAAGGGAGGCGAGTGGAGGTAGTGGGCCACCCCCAGACCTCAGCAGCAGCACCCTGTTATGTGTACACCCGGGCCGGCCAGAGCCCCTTGCTCAGTGTAGGCACAGGGGCAGGGGTCCACCTCAGCTGCCGTTGTCTGCTCCCCGACCCAAAGGCCCCCAGTCACCAGGTTCGGCCTTCCACTCCTCCTTGGGGCTCCCCAGGTGCCCCCCATGCCAGGCCTGGAGCCCCGCAGGGGGCACAGGACACCTCAGTGGTTAAGGTAGCTGTCTGGGAGCAGCCTGCTTACTGCAAGAGCCCTTCCGCATGCGGACCCCTTCTGGCTCTCTGTAGCTGTATACGTGTACTTCCTGTTTCCAGTCCGCCCTCACATGCAGGGGGGTGGGGGGGTGACATTGACCAGGAAGATCAAAGAAGCATCGATGCCTTTGAATTGCACGGACTGTCAAATGAACTAACAGATCTGCCTTGGAAGAAGGCAGGCCAGAGTGCCCCTTAGACGTGAGGACGGTGAGACTTGGCCTCGCGGACTTTGGGCATGTTGTCCGGAGAGGCCGGTCCCTGGAGAAGGACATCATACTTGGTAAAGTGGAGGGCAGGGAGAGAGAGGAAGGCTCTCCAGGAGATGGACAGACACCGTGGCTGCAAGGATGGGCTCAGGCACAGGGACCATTGTGAGGACGGCGCAGGACCGGGCAGTGTGTCCTTGTGCTGTGCACGGGGCCGCTGTGGGTCAGAAACGAGTCAGTGGCACCTGACCACCACAACAGGTGTCCGTCCTCATGGCTGCGAACGGGCTGGCTGGGGCTTCTTCACACACAGATCAAGTCAGAGAGGGATGTCACCTTTCTAGTCTGCACGCCTTTCCTTCAGGGTCAGGCCTGGCCACGCTGGCTGGAGCAGAAGTGGGAACAGAGAGCAGACTAGCCCTCTCTTGTTGTGATCTGTCCATCCTCTCACTGTTTTTTTTTTTTTTTTAAATCACTTTATAGGGGGCTCATACAGCCCTCATCGCCATCCATCTGTCCATCCATTGAGTCAGGCACATTTGTACATAGGTTGCCATGATCATTTTCAAAACTTTTTCTTTCTACTTGAACCCTTGGTATCAGCTCCCCTTTTTTCCCCTCCGTCCCTCACAAACCCTTGATAATTTATATATTATTGTTATTTTTTCATGTCTTACACCGACCGATGTCTCCCTTCACCCACTTTTCTATTGTCCGTCCCCCTGGGAGGAAAATAAATGTTGAGCATGGTGATTAGGTCCCCCTTTCTCCCAACCTTCCCCTTCCCCTCCTGGTATCGCTAATTTCATGATTGGTCCTGAGGGGTTTATCTGTCCTGGATTCCCTTTGAGCTCTTACCTGTACCCGGGTACATGCTCTGGTCTAGCCAGGCTTGTCAGGTAGAATTGGGGTCATGATAGTGGTGGGGCAGACAGACTTCTCACTGCTACAAGTGGTGTGGCTTGGAGTTTCTTTGTCTCACCGCCGTAACAGACAGCCTCCTCTTTCACCCTGGGAGCGGTTGGTGGATTCACACTGCTGACCTTGTAGCCCGTCACCAGGTTGAGCCCCTTCCCTTTCCTTCCGGGTGCACTGACTGTTCTCACGGTGGCTTGCTGACTGGCGTCTGGTGTGTTCTCGTCATCCGTGAGATGGTGGCTGGGATTTGATTCAGGGAGTCCGGGGGTCCTGCGTCCATTTGACTTGGGGATGTCCAGACCACTGCCTGCCTGGGACCAACCCCACATGGTCACAGCGTCGAATCCTTTTCACAGGTTTTAAGGGGTAGCTGGGTTTCCTCTGTGAGCCTTCTGGCGGAGATGCTGGTATCCGTATCTCTAAGAGCTATGCTAGAGGTTTTTCTGTCTGTCTGGGTGGTGGTTGTTGGCAGGAGCCATTGAGTGGCCTCCAACTCATAGCGACCTTGTGCACAACAGAACACAATATCGTCCAGTCCTGCACCATGCTCAAAGCTGCTCCTGTACTTGAACCCAGGGCTGCAGCCACGGTGCCTGTGCATCTGCTCGAGGGCCCACCTCTCCCTCCCCGCCCCTCCACTGGACCCAGTGGGATGTCCTTCTCCAGGGACTGGTCTCTCCGGACAACACGTCCAAAGGATGTGAGAAATCTCCCTGTCTTTGCCTCTAGGGAGCACTCTGGCCACACTTCTTCCAAGACAGGTTGGTTTGTCCTTTTGTCAGTCCCTGGTACTTTCCGTGTTCTTCTCCGGCACCACCGTTCAATGCATCGATTCTTCTTCAGGCTTCCTTCTTCATATCCAGTTTCCCCGTGTGGATGAGGTGACGGAGGACACCATGGCTTGGGTCAGGAACATCTTAGTCCTCAAAGAGACGCCCTTGCTTTTCAACACTCTAAAGAGGTCTTGTGCAGCAGAATGGCCCAATTCAAGGTGTCTGGGTTTGGTGTCACCGTAATACTGACCTCAGGGAGAGTTCTGGAAGAGTCTGTGTAGGCTTGACAGGGAGAGCTAGTTCTGCTGCGGTTCCACGCGGGGGGTGTGGGGGCCTGGGGAGCAGTTGACAAAGACCTAAAGGTGGGAGTCTGATGGATTTGGGGAATGGTGAGCGCCTTGGGGTCTGGCATGCACGGGGTGTGAGGTGGGCAGGAAGAGGTCCCTGGAGACAGGTCCATGGGGTCTGGCCTGGGACAGCCCCCAGATGGGACAGGGTGTGAGCTGGAGAAGATGAAGGGGAAGGGGCAGGACTGGGGCGGGGGGGGGGGCGCGGGGGAAGAGAGGCCTGAGGGGAGGAAGTGGCTGGGAGTAGCGTGACTCCAGGGGAGGAGAGGACAAGGGTGGGCTTGAACCTCGGGTGGGAAGGAGCTGGGAGCTGCCCTGAGGGGGAGGTGCCAGACCCCCCACCTAGTGTGGACAAGCAGCTAGACCATCATCAAGACTCCAGGGCCCGTGTTGGGCTCCTGCTGCACTCTGCAGCAGTAGCCAATCATGGCGTGGCAGCCCGTGTGCAGGTAGTGATGTTTCCTGGTGAACAGAAAGCCTCATTGTTACGCGGTCTCATCTGCTTGCGCTTTGCTTTCGTCAGTCCATTGCATAACTGAAGGCTGGAAGCGAGGCCCCACAGTGCTGCCCGCATCTCCTTCTACGGATTTGATGTGTTGGTGTGTGTGTACATTTAGGCCCTGAGTCCATTTTGAATCTGTGTGTGTGTGGAGGACCCCTGGTGGCATAGTGGTTATGCATTTGGGCTGCTAACCACAAGGCCAGCAGTTTGAAATCACTAGTCCTTCCCCAGGACAAAGATGGGCTCTCTATTTCTGTAAAGAGTTACTGCCTTGGAAAACCCACCAAGCCATTTTCCCACAGGAACCCACCCTGTCCTGTGGCTGCTGGGAGCTGACATGGACTTGATGGCAATGGGCTTGGTTTTTGTTTTATTTGTGTGTGTATGTGCATATGTGTCGTGTGTATGTCTCTGTTGTATGTGTGTATGTGCATGTATGTGTCTGTGTGTGGGGGATGTGTATGCCTGTGTTATATGTGTATGTGTGATGTGTATTTATGGCTGTGTTGTGTGTATATTTGTTTATGTGTGTATGTGCATGTATGTGAGTATATGTATGTATGTGTATGTGTGTACACATGCACGTATCTGTATGTATGTGTATGCATTTGTATATCTTTATGTAGTATGTGTATGTGTGTATATATTCATGTGTGTATATATGTCTGTATGTGCATATGTCACTTGTATGTGTGCATGTGTGTGTTGTGTGTATGTGTATGTAGATGTGTATGTAGGTGTGTATGTATATATATTATGTCGCGTGTATGTGTATATGTGTGTGTTGTGTATGTGTGTATATATATGTGTGTAGGTGTCACGTGTATGTGTGTATCTTATGTAGGTGTGTATATGTGTATGTGTGTGTACACATGTGTATGTGTGTGATAGGCCCTGTCTCATTTTTCTCCATCTGGTGATCTTGTTTTCCTGCACTGAAGAGGCTCCTCTCTCCTCGTCAAGTGGACTTAGCACCCTGGTCAGAATGAGCTGGCCCACGATAAGGAGGTATCTATTCTGTGTGCCAGACTGTTTTGATCACCATATGTTCTAAAATGAGTAAATGAGAGTCTTCTTACTATAGTCTTCTGTTTCAGCAGTGCTTTCCCTACTGGGGCCTCTTGCTTACCCTAGGGAGAGACAGGGCTTTCTACTGTCAAGAGTGGCAGTCTCAGAAAGCCACCGAGGCAGTTCCTCCCAGTCCTGTGGGGCTCCTGGAATCAGCTTGAACTCGATGGCAGTGAGTGTGGTTTTAGTTGAGGGCTGGTGTTTCTCTTTCTGTGAAGAAGGCTGATGGAATTTCAGTCAGGATTGGTTAGTGTTGATATCTGTGACATGGTATTAGGTCTTCCAGTCCATGCACCTGGGCCACCTTTCCACTGGTGTAAGTCTTCTTTCATCTCCTTCAGTGGCGTCTGTTTGTTATCGACGTAACTTCAGTTGGTGGTGGTGGTAGGTGCTCAGACTCATAGGGACCCCGAGGACAAGAGAAGGAAACACGGGCCACGTCATCCTCCCCGCGATTATTGTCATGTTTGAGCCTCTTGTGGAGGGCCCTGCTCTTGTTGCTGCTCCTCTACTGTGTGAGTCTGGGTAGAAACAAGTCCATGGACACTCATATGTGTATAAGAGAAAGCTTTCTATGCAGGAGAAATTGTACATTGAGAAAACATCCAGCCCCGTCCACATCAAGTCCATGAGGCTGATATTAGCCCATATGGCCAAGACCAATGTATAAATTCCTCTTCAGACTCACGAAACACATGCAAGGACGCCGAGTGCAGGAAGATCGCAGGCCAGTGGGTGGGAAGTCTTGTGGACCCAGCGGCTGTGGAAGCATCTCAGCGCTGGCGTGGGTCTCCAAGTGGCTCCTCCAGCTCCAGGGCTCTGGCTCTATCAGCGTAACTCCATATGGATTGTCAACAGGAATGTCTTGCAGGGAGTGAGTGAGTGAGCATCTCACCTCCAGCAAACTACTTAGAAACTTTGCGCCTCCAAACAAGGTCATCAAGCCGCAGCCTGATTGGCAGGCTAAACTCTTAATAGTCTCAAGTTGACAACAGATGGGATGCCAACCACATCAACTTTATCAGCATAACATCCTTCTCCAGGGACGGGTCCCTCCTGAGAACAGGTCCCAAGGACGTGAGACCACCTTCCCTTTCACCACCAGCCCCTGGACTTGCCCAGGCATCTTCCTCTGTGCGGGGTCTGTCTGATGTCTCGATCCGAAGGGTCTTCCTTTTGTGTCCACAGAACTTCCCTCTGAGTGCTGGGCTGTGCAGATGGGCACAGGAGAATGCTTGGGAAGGCAGGATGTCCTCACAGGTTCTGGCCAGGCTTGGGTGGGGGGGTGGGTTCTGGGAGGAGATCCCTGAGCCCAGACCCCTGTTCTCTGTGTGTGTCTCCAAGAGTGAACCCACTGGGGACAGGTAGGCAAAACAGTTGACCTGAGAAGTCGGGGGATCACCTGGGGGTCTGACTTTATGCGACGTTAGTGATAGTGGGTAATGTAAGGCCAGCAGTTTGAAGCCACTTTAGGGGAAAGTTGGGGCGATTCTACCCCTTAAAGAGTTCCAGTCTCAGAAACCCAGAGGGGCAGATCCACCCTGTCTTACATAGGGCAGCTCAATGGCAGTGAGTTTGGTTTGTTTCGGTTCTGGTGGGGGCACTGGGCCAGCTGGACCAACCACTCCACTCCACCCCGCCACCCCCACCCCCGAGCCACTGGACCATTTCGCGGAGGTATAGGCTGAGTCTCAGGGTGCAGGGTGGGGGCAGGCTGCTTTGCCAAAGGTGCTAGGCAGCAAGGGACTGGCAGACTCCATCCGACCACCCCTCCCCCCCCACCAGGTTGGCGCTCACTGCGGGTGGGACGGCAGTGTGTGCACCCGAGGTGTTTCCTGACAGCCGCTGCCAACCCCGCCAGCCTCCCTAGCAGTCCCCGGGGAAACTGAGGCCCCCGGGGCTGCTGCGCGGTGACGTGGGAGGGCGGGGCTGGCTCACCTGGCCGCGGGCCGACCCCGCGCGAGGGGTGGAGTCGTGCGGCTCCGCGGGCGCCGGGTGGTGGCATGGCGGGGTCGGGGTCCCGGCCTCGGAGCTGGGCCTGGGGGGCGGCCGGCGGCGCCCGGGACGAGGCAGCGGCGAGGGGACCCGGCCCGGGGCCATGTGGCTGCTCGCAGGGCCGGCGGGCGCGGGCCACGTCCTGGAAGCCCGCCGCCGCCCTGCCTGCCGCGTGGACACCGTAAGTACTGGCCCTGGACGCGCACCCCGGACCCCGAGCTCCGGACCCCGAACGCCGAGCCCCGATTGCGGCCCTGGGACCCCCAGCCTCAGCCCCAGGGCTCCTGGCAGCGGCGCTGCTCTGCGCCCATCCGCTTCCTCCGGGAACAAAGGCGGGCGGCCAGGCGCGGCCGGGCGTTGGGGGTCTCGGCACAGACCCGCGAACGCCATCCCCGTCACCTCCCTCCCTGGCTGCTGGGGGTCCTGTCCCCATCCTGGGTCCTCAGCCAAAGGAGTGTAGCGGAGCCTTTGTTCCAAGCGTCTGCTGGACACTGGTGGCCGGGAGGCAGTGACCGCTGGACAGCGGGGAACAGAGGGGATGCAGTCTTGGAGGGGCAGAACCCCCTTTGTGTGTACGTTTGGGAGTTTTCTTGAGGGGGTGATACAGTAGCGGTGGTCTCCATTCAGTTCTGGCCTGGGGCTGAGCCTGGCTGTGCCCACGGTGGGCTCCACAGGACACTGACCACGTGCCTGCCCCCTTCTCATTTCCCTGGGGTCCTGACTGGGTAGGGCAGGCAGGGCAGACTGACTGACTGTGTGGGGTGCTGCCCAGAAGAGGAGGCTCTCCATGCCGGTCCTGAAGGAGGAACAGAAGCTGGCACGTCCAGCAAGGCAGCCTTACAAGTCTCAGGAGGAGCTGGGACTTCAGTCAGGGGGGAGAGGGGGAGCAGGCTCTGACACCCAGGGCTGGGGAGCTGGGGCCGGCATGGCCTGGACTCAGCCCCAAGCCGGCTAGCATGCTCGGGACCAGTGGTTCTCAACCTTGCCAATGCCGCGACCCTCTCATACAGTTCCTCATGTTCTGGGGACACCCCAACCATAACATTATTTTTGTTGCTACTTCATCACTGTCATTTTGCTACTTTTAGAAATTGGGTGGCCCCTGTGAAAGGGTCGTTCGCCCCCCCCCAAAAAAAAGAGGTCGCAACCCACAGGTTGAGACTGGCTGCTCTGGAGCAAAGGTGAGCAGGTCCCTGGGGTGCCCTCCGGGCTACATGGGCCACATAGGGCAAGAGAGCGATGCTGTCCTGGGCCTGGCCGCTCACTGCCTCTGTCCACCTTGTTCTCAGGCACCTTCCAGTTGGTCCTGACCTCTCTCTCTCATTTTCTCCCACTGAGTCAATACCGACTCAGAGTGAGCCTGTGTAGGACAAGGGTAGAACTGCCCCTGTGGGTTTCCCAGACTCTACGAGAGCAGAAAGCCCCATCTTTCTCCCAAGGAGCAGCCGGTGGTTTCGAACTGCTGACCTTGCGGATCGCACCCGACATGTATCTGTTAGGTTCCAGAATGGGATATACCTCGGTTCTTTGTTTCGCACGCTGAAAGAATTCATGCCGAAGCATGTTTTGTTATCCAAGTGGGTTTTTGTGAAAGACACGGTTCAGGTTTTATAGTCTCAAAGGGTTCACAACTGGGCACAAATAACCATGTGGAAAAGAGCACCCACACGTGGAACTGGGGCATCCTGGGCGGCCAGAAGCCATGAACCCTAGAGGGTAAGAGCATGTGGGTCAAGAGGCTGTGGACCCTGAGCAGGCCTGGAGCGAGAGGCCCTCACCCTCCACCTGTCGCTGACCAGGAGCAGGGTAAGGGTGGGACGCCTACCACAGCCAGGGCATTTCAGACCTCTGGCTGGGGAGACGTGATTCACAGTATTGGTTGACCCCGTTGGCTGAGTTAGGTTCACCTGTGTTATGTACCTCAAGTGGGTGTGTCCAAGATATTGGTTTTACCTGGGCCTAGGGCCCTTGTGTCTGGGCATGGTCAGTTAGGGGTCTTCAGAGGTGTCAAATGGCTGCCTATGTCTTTCCAACTTCCTCCAGGGGGGCCTTTGCAGGCATGGGAGGGATTACCCCCCTGCACCTAAGCTACCTACCTAACCTAACCACCATGCCACCAGGGCTCTGAGAACCCGATCAACAGCAGGAAGAAACACGCCGGGCTGTCCCTGTGTTTGAGTCCGCTTGCTGCCACTGTGTCCATCCATTTCCCTATGTCTCCCGCCCCTCCACTGTACCAGGCACAATGCCCTTCTCCAGGGACTGGTCTCCCCTGACAACACGTCCACAGGACGTGAGCTGAGGGAACATGCTGGTGTACTTCCTCCAGGACAGATGTGTTTGTGCTGCGGGCAGTCACGGCACTGTCATTGGAGACAGGCATTCCCACTTAGGCCCTGGTGACACCGTGGGTTATTCGCCAGGCTGCTCACCACAAGGCCAGCAGGGTGAAACCACGCGACACTGTGTGGGAGAAAGGCGAGCTTTCTGTCCCCCGCAGGGGCTTCTACTCTGTCCTGGGAGGGGCAAACAGCGCATTTGCTTCTGAGTCATTTCCATTTTACAGCTTTGGAACAGACCTGGAGAGGCCAGGGCCTCTAGAACCGAGGTTCTCAACCATCCTAAGGTCGAGACCCTTTAACACAGTTCATATGGCAGTGACCCCGAACCATGAAATTATGTTCGTTGCCACTTCATCACTCATTTTGCTACTGTTATGAATCTGTTCGTCCCCCACAAAGGGGCTGCGACCCAGAGGTTGAGAAACTGCTCTAGAACATTCAAATCAGAACCTGGGGATTCTTAGCTACCCACTTCCCTAGCTTCCTGGTCTCCAGGCCTCAGGCAGGGCTGATGGCAGCCAGGTGAGGGCAGGCAGGTGGAGGTGGAGTGCCTCTCACTGGGCCCTGCTGAGGTTCAGAGCTATGGGATGCCTGCCTGGCCCTGCGCCCTATCCAAGGTGCCTGGGCAGCACACACATTTGCTCTGGGTTCCTAACTGGAAGTTGGGGGCTGTGGGTTCCCTCAGCACCAGGTGTAAGGAGGGCCTGGTTACCGCAGGATGATAGTCAATAAAGCCCCATGGTGGCACCAGTGATGCAACCTACAAGCAAAAACCCAAACTCGCCGCCACCTCCTCCAGGAAGCCTGTCCCCGGCTGGCCCTTTGTAGGTTAGACCGGTGCTCAGACTCTGGGTGGTAAGGGCCAGGGAGGGGGTGTTCCTGAGGAGTGTGTCCTTGGTGTGCAACAAAGGGACCCATCTAGCTCTGGGCATCCCTGGGAGCCGGGTATGTGGCACAGTGGGGCTGACAGAGGGCATGGGCTGGCTGGGGAACCTGCAGTGCCCTCACCCACCCCTTCCTTCCTGGCCCTCTGTGCTGTTCCCAGGATCCGGGTGCCCTCCTGAGAGCCCCAGACAAGCCGTGCCTGTCCCTGCCCCTGCCTGAGTCATGTCACTTCTTTTATGCTGCAGAATCATGGCGGCTGAGGAGCTGCACTGGCCCGTGCCCATGAAGGCCATCGGTGCCCAGAACCTGCTAACCATGCCTGGGGGTGTGGCCAAGGCCGGCTACCTGCACAAGAAGGGAGGCACCCAACTACAGCTGCTCAAATGTAAGTCCTGGGGTTGGTCCCAACAGCGCCACCTAGACGGGTCCTGGTGGAGGTGGGGCATCACAACAGGGGCGGGGCCTGGCAGGGGTGAGGTAACAGGCTTGGGCGGGGCCTGCAGCACAGTTTGGGAAGAGCCTTGGTGGGGCCTGAAGGGACACGGCAGCAAGCATGGGTGGGGCCAGGTGGGGCGGGACATTAACAGCAGGGGCGGGCCTGGCAGGCGCAGGGTCACAGGCCTGGGTGGGCCCCACAGCACAGTTTGGGAAGAGCTGGGCAGTAAGCATGGGTGGGGCCTGGAAGGGGTGGGGGTCTGGCAGATGTGGGGTAGTAGAACCTGGCCGGTCCAGAGCTGGGCCATGCTGGGCTTCCACAGACAAGCCACCACCCTCTCTGAGCCTTTGCTTCCTTACCCAGTGTCTGATAGTCCCCTTCCCTCTCTGGTGGCCAGGACTTCCCCCTACCGCAGGATGGAGACGAGGCATGGGGGTGACTCTTGGTAACAAATGAGAAAGGTCCCGGTGGCCTGGCAGGTCTGGCCTCAGGGAGGGGACCTCACTCATTCAGTTCAGTTGCTCCACAACGAACCAGGTGCCAGCTGAGCCCCTGGCTGGGCAGCAGAGCTTGGGCCTTTTGCCAAAGCTATCCAGCTGGAGGCCGCTCACAGGAGGGCTGCTGGGCATGCTCTCTGGGTCCTGGCACGGCACCTTGTCCCCACTCTTACTGCTGGCTTCAGGGGAGCCATCCCGGCTTCCCTGCTCCGGGGGCCCTCATCCTGGCTCTGGCTCCCTCAGGCCAGTTTCCAACGCTGGTGCCTGGGATCCTGGTGGCTCCACCCAGCCCCGTGAAGGGGTCTGCATTGGGCCCCCAGCAGGCTTCTAGGAAGGGACTGGTCAAGTCCACTCCCTCCGCCCAGAGAGCTCCGAGATGGGGAGTTCCCTGGGGCACCCTGGCCTGTCCGTTCAGCCCCGCCTGCCTGCCTCCCCAAGCCCAAGCCCTCCCTCTCTAGAGCTCTAAGCGGGGGAAGTCACCTGGGGTGTCCTGGCCCCTTGGCTCAGCCCTGCCCACCACTTGCAGGGCCCCTGCGATTCGTCATTATCCACAAGCGCTGTATCTACTACTTCAAGAGCAGCACGTCCGCCTCCCCGCAAGGCGCCTTCTCACTGAGCGGCTATAACCGGTGAGTGCCCACTGGGTGTCCACAGGCTCCCACTGGCTGGGCCCAGCGGTGAGAGGCCGAGCGTCTGAAATGATCTCCGTCCTCGTCCTCATAGGCCACACCTGGCCACTGCTGCCTCCATGACCCTGCCCTGGCCCCCATCTCCCTTGGTCTTTGCTCCTGAAGTCCCTGTCTCCAGCCCAACTGGGGAACTTCCTGTGCTTCCTGGCCTCCCGGGTGCTGTGGGCCAGACCAGGGGCCTGGGGCACTTTGAGCAGGGTCGGCCAGTACAAGTGGATCCAGTTCATCACCCAGGATCTGCTTCCCTGTGCCCTGAAGTACTAGTCTCTGTCCCCTTTCTCCAGTGCGGGCCGAGCCCTTCCTGCCCCTAAGAAGTGCAAGCAGGGATATGCTCAGGGTCACTGGGTATTAGTGGCCCGTCTGGGACCCTCAGGAAGATTCCAGGGCTACTCGATAGAACGGCCCAGTCTAGGCCACCAGGACAGGACCAGCTCTGGGACCCTGTGGTACTGGGGGCAGGCCCTGACGAGGATCATTACTTTTCCCTTTGCTGGACCCCAGCCAGACCTGAGGGACCCCCCCCCCACTCCCACTGGCAGCCTCTCTGGTTTCTATTGAAACCCCATATCTGGCAGGGAGCAGCAGCAGGGCAGGCATGAGTCTCGGGGTTCCCTGAAATCCTGGGGAGGGGTGCTGCTGGGCTGTGGGGGCTGGACCACCGCAGGGTGCCCAGGCCGAGCCCAGGTGGCGACCCCGGCAGGCAGCTATAGTGGGCATCAGCGGGCAGCGGTAGTTGAGGGGTCTTCTGAGAGCTTGTGTGGTTTGAGGCTGGGCTGCTGGCAGGCAGGGGGGTTGGCCTGCACGGGCCAGGCGGCGACTGCAGCTGCGGTGTCCACAGGGTGATGCGGGCAGCCGAGGAGACCACGTCCAACAACGTCTTCCCCTTCAAAATCATCCACATCAGCAAGAAGCACCGCACGTGGTTTTTCTCTGCATCCTCGGAGGATGAGCGCAAGGTGCCCAGGGGTGGGGGTGCCCAGCTGGGGTCCCTGCAGGCCAGCCTGCACAATAGGGGGCGTGATGAAGTGAAGGCGTGCCCACGTCTCACTGTGGTCCTGTGCCCCCAGAGTTGGATGGCCCTGCTTCGAAAGGAGATTGGCCACTTCCAGGAGAAGGAACTGTCCCTGGATGGCAGGTAGGCCACGATGGGCGGGCATGTGGTAGGGTAGGTGGGCCATTGGGCTGGGGTGCCCAGGCCTGTTAGGGAGGGGTGGTGTTTCTGGGCTGGCAGCCAGCGCAGGTGTGTAGGTGAAAGTATACAAGTGTACAGCACAAGTATGCACAGGCATGTGCACAAGTGTGTGGGTATATGTGCCCTGGTATATCTGTGTCCAGATGTCTGCTGTCCTTGTCCCTGTATTTACCCGTGTGCTGTGTGTGTGTGTTGTGGGGATGCGGCCACATCTGTGTGTCTGTCTGAGAGTCTGTGTCTGTGCATTGCTAGGTGTGCCGTATGCTGCGAGTGCCTGTCAGTCTGAAAAGCTTTGTCTGTGTGTGTGCACACCCACACGTGTGTGAGTGTACGTGCCCCACCCAGGCCACGCTTATGCCCACCTCTACCCACAGTGCTCAGTGGGCGAGAGTTTGTGTGTATGTGTGTGTGTGTAGAGAGTGTGTACGAGTGTATGTGTGTGAGAGAGTGTGTGTGTGTGAAGTGTGTGTGTGTATACTCACACACATGCCGAGGCCCTGCTCACGCCCTGCACCCCCTCCCCATGCCCAGCGACCCCGGCTCAGACACAGACAGGTTCTACGGGGCTGTGGAGCGGCCTGTGGACATCAGTCTCACCCTGTACCCCACGGAAAATGAAGGTGAGGGCCCCGGCACCCCTCGGCTCCCCAGACCCCTCCTTTCAGGCAACAGACCTGGCCCCTTCCCTGCTGCTCCCTTTGGCAGAGTGACAGTGGCCTTCCTCTGTCCTCACACTCATGTCCCTCTCAGCCCCACCCCCACCCCAGAGTGTTGTTCTGAGGCTCAGCGGGTCCTGGGCTGCTGTGTGTGACCCCACCCCTCACTCCCCACCCCATAGACTACGAGCATGATGATGAGGATGACTCGTACCTGGAGCCCGACGCCCCTGAGCCCGGGAAGCCGGAGGGTAGGTGGGCAGGCCACGTTGGATGGCCCGTGAGCAGCGTCCCAGGCCTCAGGTTCCCTGCTGTGGCCCAGGTGTTCCTGGGATCCTTTGGTAGTCCAGCAGGGCTGGTGAGCAGGGCGGGCAGGTGCTGAGAAGGTGCACGTGGGCCCCTCCATAGCCTGGGTCTGGGCAGGGAGGAGGGAGTCCACTCCTTTCCCTGTGTACCCAGCTTCCTGTGGAGGTCTCCTGGGACCACCTGACAGGCAGCTTCCTGGTCCCTGGTCCCACCCCCAAGCTCACAACCCGACCAGAGGGCAGAGCCACCCGGAAGCTTGGCCCCCCCTGCCCTGGGCCTGGGTCTGCCCACTCGTTTTCTGCCCCTGGTGTTACAGGTCTCATTCTCCCCAGCCCCCAGCCCCCTTGCTTCATGAGATGACCCTCCCTGGGCCCCCAGCCCCCTAGTCTCTCCTGCTTTCCTTGTTGCTGATCTCATTTCCTCTTGGTTGTACCTTATACCCCTACCTCTGTCCACCCCCACCCTCACCTCCCCCAAGGCTCCTCCCTCTTCAGCCCTCAGCCCTGGGCCTTCAGCACCTTCATCCCTTCAGACCCCTGGGATTTGGCTCTCTGCTCCAAGGGGGCCCAAGTCCTCTGGCCACACTGGTCCCTGACCCCTGCCTCTACCCATTAGCATAGCCCCCTAGCCCTGTCTCTCTGCTCACATAGAGCCCCTGAACCTGGGTTGCGTCCACTGCCCTCCAGCCAGCCCAGGCTGCACCCCACCCCACCCCTGCCCTCTGGCTTCCCCCAGAACTTCCCAGTGTCCTCAGGGATGCCCTATGGCTTCAGCTAGGGCTCAGCTCTCCCCTCTTACTCTTTCCGCTCCAGCACACATGCTCACCGGGTCCCATACTGCTCCACCCTGCTGACCCCTCCTCTTTGTCCAGCCCTGCATCCCATCCTGGTCACTCCAGGTGACTGCTGTATTGCCCTGGACCACACCTCGACAGCTGGGCTAGCCCACTGACAGCCCCTCAAACCCCCTCCCCCTGGGAACCTGTGGAGTCCCCACTTGCTCCTAGCCCCACTCCCTCAGCCCCAGCCTCCAGGTGTGGGTCTCGCCACTCGGGGACGCCTGGCGACTTGTCTGCCATATGGGCAAAGACGGGGTGTGGCTGGGCAGGGGCGGGTGGAGCGGTCCGTGGGGGTGTGGCCCTTCACCTTCTCTGTCTCCCTGGCCCGCAGACGTTCTGACCCAGCCACCAGCCTACCCGCCACCCCCCGTGCCCACGCCCAGGAAGCCGGCCTTCTCTGAGGTGCCCCGTGCCCACTCCTTCACCTCCAAGGGCCCAGGACCCCTGCTGCCACCCCCGCCCCCGAAGCGCAGCCTCCCGGACGTGGGGCTGATGCCAGAGGATGTCAAGAGGGAGCTGCTGCTGCGGCGGGTGGACCCCAGCCCCAGGGGGCCCACCGCCACCCGGAGGATGAGCGATCCCCCCGCTGGCAGCCAGCCTGCTCTGCCCAGTGTCCGGAAGCCTCTTTGCTTCCGGGAGAACACCTGCCCCAGCATTGAACCCCGGCACCCTGGCTATGGGACCAGCCCCACCTCTACCGGCGTGGCCGCCATGGAGGCCAGGAACTGTGACAAGCTGCAGTCCCTCCACCTGCCCCCCCGAGGGCCATCTGCAAGCGAGCCCCCACCCCTACCAGGCAACAAGCCCCCGTTTCTGAAGACAGTGCCAGAGGCAGGGCCTCCGAGGGATGGGACCAGGCCCGGATTGTTTGTGCCTCCCGTAGCCCCCAAGCCTTCTGCCTTGAAGCTGCCTGCACCTGAGGCCCCTGCACGGCCAGAGAAGCCCCTACTGCCTCACCTCCAGTAAGTATGGTCATGTTAACGCCCACCACCCTGCCCTCCGGGACCCTGGACCTGAACCCCCAGCCACCTGAACCCCCTGACTTGGTCCTCCCTACCTCCCTACCAGTCAGGTCCTGTCCCCCACAGCAGACCTGGGGCTTTGAGAGCCTCTGATCCTGAACTTGGGTACATGGGGCCCTAATCTAGAATTGGGCCATGAGGGGACCTCCAGTCAGACCTTGGGGGTAGGGAGCCCTGATCCAGAGTTGGGGCATAGCGGAATCTTTGATCTAGACCTGGGGCTTAGGGGGAAAGGGCTGATCCAGGAATAGGGGAATTTCTGATCTATATTTGGGGTATAGGGGGGTTTGATCTAGACCTGGGGCATAGGGGACCCCATGATCCAAGCTGGTCCAAAGCATTGGCCAGCCCACTTGAGGCTTAGTCTGTAGCTGGTGGCTGCCGTGGAGGCAGTGGTCAGTGTGTTCTCAGGAACACAAGCCTCCTGCAGCCCTGGTGAACCATGTGGGGTCAGGGGTGGTCGCTGCAGGGCACCCTGCCTGCTCTGAGTCCAGCCCTGGGACAGCCCATGGGATAGGCACTCACACATCTCTACTGGGCGTAGGGCGAGTCTCCTCCAGACTCTGGAGAAACCAGCTGTCTCTGCTCGCTTCCTGGGCCGGGCTGTGGCTGGCTTGCACACACGCCCATGACTTCCCTGAGGCTGGACCAAAATGCTCTCTGTTCCGGGGGCTGAATTCCAGGTGGTGGAAGGCATGGCCCCAGAGTCCACTTTGCCTCCCTCAGCCCCTACCCCCCAACCCATAGGGCTTGTGCTCAAAGATGCCCCCATCCTGCAAGGGGTGGAGCATCCCGCTCCGTGCTGTGGGGCTGGGGCTATTCTGAGAGGAGAGCCTCTCTCGCCTCTGACCGTGGTGCCCCCTGGGCCAAAATTCTTGCTGGTTTCTCTGAGGGCCCTCTGTACATTCAGGTGCCCACACGAGCCCTGTATTCACCAAAGTGTCCAAGGCCCGGCCCCTGAGCTGAGAGCCCACCTGGCTGCATGTGCCAGGCCCGAGCATCCAGCAGGGTCTTCATATATTATGCACATATATTATGCACATGCTAATCAGCTTGGCCTCAGCGCACCTGGGCCTCCTGTGGTCTCCCTTAACCCACATGGTCCACACACTGCCCACACCCTTGGCAGCTCAGCCCTTGTGCACCTATGACACCGATTACTCCTCCCTAATGGAGCTTAGAGTTAGCCAGAAAATTCACCCATCCCACATCTGTGGAAAGAGTCCAAAACTGGACAGAGGCAGCCCGGAGGTGGGGGGTGTCCCGCACAGCCAGCACAGATGAAATCCCCATAGCTCAGTCCCCAGGCGCCCCACTCAGCAGCTGTCCTGCCGCCCTCGGGCAGCTGGTTGGGGAGCTCCAGTGCTGTCAGCAAGGCCTGGGGCAGAGGCTCTGTTGTCGTGGACATTTTGCAGAGCAGGAGAGGACAGACAGAGGGTGGCTGTCCCGTGTCTGAGTGCACTGGGGTCTCTCCCTGCTTCTGTGCCCCGTTCCAGGCGGTCGCCCCCTGACGGACAGAGTTTCAGGAACTTCTCCTTTGAAAAACCCCGGCAGCTCTCGCAGGCAGACTCGGGCGGGGAGGACTCCGACGAGGACTATGAGAAGGTAAGGCTGAGCCAGAGCGCAGAGCCCACCTGGTGCGGGGTGATGGGCAGGTGCGGGGAGAGGGACGGAGCCTCCTCGAACCTGGACCCTGACGCTCTGGGCCTCTCCCCAGGTGCCACTGCCCAACTCGGTCTTCATCAACACCACGGAGTCCTTGGAGGTGGAAAGGTCAGTGCAAACCCCCTCTCTCCCCTAAGCCTTGTTTGGGGCACAGATGGGGCACCATGTCACCTTCTGTCTTCCCATGTCTCTATCCTGCTCCATCGACACGGTGCAGGGCAGCTGCTGACACAAGTTGCCAGCGCCAAGGACAGCAAGAATCCCAGCGCCTAGTCAGAGCCGTGCACAGCAGCCTGTGCTTTGGGACGGGCCAGAGGAGAGACTCAACAGAGCTAGGGATTGACACAGCAGTGCCATGCCTCGGGTGTCCCCAGGAGACTCAAAAACGGGGGCTCCAGCAGCTACACATACACCAGTGGTCACTGCAGCACTGGTCACAAGAGCCAAAGGTGTGACCAACCCTGCACCCCTGTGTCCACCAGCAGTGGGACAGGTCATCTGAAAGTGGCCTTGACGTGACTGCTGCAACTAGATGCCATTTGTGATTGGTGCAACCATATTGCCAGAGCAGGGCTTTTTCCAGGTGTGATCCGCCCTTGCTGCCAGTTCCCTGTACCGTGGTGGCTGGTGTGTCGCTGCAACACTAAGCTCTGCCACGGGCCTTTCAAACACCAGCAGTGCCACTCGTGGTGGACCGCTTTCCGTGGAGGGTAAGCTAGACAACTTGGGAGGCACAGTGGCCACTGGACACATGAGGAACAGCAGCAGCACGTTGTCTGATGGAGCGCTGGAAGATGAGACATGACTCGGAGAAGAGCTTCTTCCTTGTGTGGGTCCTGGTAGACCAGAGAAACAAATCCAGGGAGACTCAGATGTGTATAGGAAAGAGCTTTATAGACAAGAGCAACTGAATATCGAGAAAACCTCCTAGCCCGGTCTAGATCAAGTCCATAAGTCTGATATTAGCCCATATGTCCAATACCAATCTATAAAGTCCTCGTCAGACTCAACGCAGCACTTGCAGTGACACCAAATGCAGGAAGGTCACAGGCCAGTGGGTGGGACGTCTTATAGATCCAGTGGTGTTGCAAGCATCTCGTCGCTGGCAGGGGTCTCCATGTGGCTTCTCCAGCTCCAGAAGTCTGACTGCATCAGGGTAGGTCCACGTGGCTTCTCCAGCTCAGGGCACTAGCATAGTGCCTGTGTCTTGTCAGCTGCAATGTCTCCCAGGGAGTGAGCTCAGAGAGAGAGAGAGAGAGAGAGAGATTCCCGCCTCCAGGGAGGAAATACCAGAATTCCCAGAATCCTTTAGGGGAAGGCTATGCCCACACAAAGGCCTCATTGGCTATGACCTGATTGACAGGCTAGACTCCACCCCTTCACTCTCAATCCTCAAATTGACACCAGATGATTGATGTCACTAGCACACTCTCAAAGAATAGTGGCAACAATGGGCTCCCTGTGGGGGGAGCGGGTGTGAGGATGGCACAGCACTGGGTGGTGTGTGCATGTGGGGGGTGGGAACAGACCTGACAGCAGTCATCTCTTGGGGGTGCAGATGGCCAGGCCTTGCTCCTGCGGAGCTGGTACGATGGGATTGAACTGCCACACTTTCAGTTAGCCACCCAGCACCTGACCATTGCCCCATTAGCAGTCATAGGTCCACATGACGGCGCAGGAAACGCACCACACCTGCGCTCTCCATTCCAAGTCACTGGGACCCTGCAGGATGGGACAGAAGGGCCATATCAGATTCCCTAGCCAAGTCTCTCTGAAGCACATCACTGCGTCTTTCTCCTGTGGAGCAACTGCTAGGTTGGAACCTCGACCTTCCAGGTGACAGCCACGCACCATCACGGAGTCCTGTTCGGTTGCCACGAAGTTGTACACAGCTGCTGCACAAGACCCCTGAGAGCGTTGAAATGCGAGGCTGTCCCTTGCAGGACTGCCGTGGTGCTTTCACGCGCCCCGTATGCTTGTGGGAGTTGAACCACGAACAAGGAAGCGCGAAGAAGAATCTGTGTTTGCACAGCGGTGCCAGTGAAGAAGGACAAACTGCTAAAAGGACAAACTGCTCTGTCCTGGAAGAAGCACATCCAGTGTGCGCCTGAGAGGCAAGGATGGTCAGACTTCGTCTTCCATACTTGGAACATGCTGTCAGCAGAGACCAGTCCCTGAAGAAGGACGTCATGGTTGGTCGAGTGGAGGGGCGGCGAACAAGAGGAAGGCCCTCCGGGAGATGGGTGGCCTCAGTGGTGTAGTCACGGGCGCAGACACAGGAACCACTGTGAGGATGGCACAGGGCCGGGCAGTGTGTCACTCGTTGTGTATAGGGTCAATATGGGTGGGAACCGACTTGGTAGCACCTAATAACACAACAAAGTTGTGATCCGTGCTGTGCCCTGGTTGGAATAATCCAGGGCTGTCGAGTTCATTCTGAGGGGTCGTGACCCCATAGGACACAGTGGAGCTGCCCTCTTTCCCCTTCAGAGACGTGTACGTCTTTGTGGGAGCAGACGGCCTGCCTCACTGGTGGTTTCGAGCTGCTGGCCCTGCTAGTTGGCAGTTCAGTGCACAACCCACCATGCCATCAGGGCCCCTTGAGGGACGTGTCAGACACAAGGGACAGCTATCGTGTCACCCTCTTATCTGAACTGTCCAGGGAGCCAAAGGTGGAGTTGAGGTGACCCAGGGCCGGGGGAGGAGGGAAGCGGAATTGTTCATTGATTCTTTCAAGTACTCATTATGAGTTGGGTGAAGACTGAGTGAGCAGATTGTTCTCCATCCAACACTTTAGACACTTCTTCCTTCGTCCCGCTCACTGCCGCGCTCACAATGTCACCTCACTTAGCCCGCGTCTTCCCTGGGTTCCGGTTTCCACTCTTCCCGATTTTGCCGACTCTTCTGAACTGCCCTTTTGATCTCAGATGGTTAACGTATATATTCTCCCCTCGTTCCCCCCTCCCCGATCTGCTTCCCACTCCTCTACCTCCCCCGTGTTGCTGCTCTCCTAATAGCTCTGTCTGGGGGGCACTGAACACTGAGCGCTCGGGTGAGTTCCCTTCCAGACCTGCAGGGGAACCGAGTCTGGAGGAGTGATGGCTCAGTGGGGACAGAGTACCTGTTTGAGGGGGATAGGAAGCGTTTTATCAATAGAGGTTGTTGCTAGGTACCACTGAGTCTCTTCCAACCCACAGTGGCCCTGGGCACAACAGAACGAAGCACCACCCGGTCCTGCCCGGTCCTCACTATGGTGCCTGTGCCAAGCCCTTCAGGCAGCCCTTCTGGTTGGGGGCCTTCCTTTTTCACTTTACCACGCGTGACGTCGTCATGACGTAAGATGAAGGCTCGCCACCCTGCCTCTAAGGAGCCCTCTGGCCTTATTCCTTCCAAGAGAGGTCCGTTAGCCCTTTCAGCAGTCTGGAACTTTGGATCTTCTCCAGCGCCATTGTTCAAACGCATCGATGCTCCTTTGGTCTTCCTCCTCCAGTGGCCACTTTCCCATGCTTAGGAGGCCACTGAAAACACCACGTCTTGGGTCAGGCGCACCTTAGTCCTCAAAGGCACATGCTTGCTCTTCAAGGCTCGATAGAGGTCTTTTGCAGCAGATTTGCCCAAGGCCACCCATCTTTCGATCTCTCGACTGCTGCTCCCATGAGCATTGACTGTGGGTCCCAGAAAGCGAGCACCCTGACGACTTCCACGTTTTCTCGGTTGATCACGAGGTTACCTGTCGATCCAGTGGTGAGGGTCCGAGTCTAAGTGGTGGTGGGTAGAATTCATAGAACAGGGGGGGGCAGTTCGTCTCACTAAATCACACTGGGGGCATGAGGCTTAAGCCCCCCACTGCGGTTCATGCTCTAACGCCCTGGGGCTCTGCTCCCATCCAAACGCCAGCCCCTCGGGCAGTGCCGGCATCATGCCAGCCGCTAGGAGCTGAATTGGCCTTGACGGCAGCCAGCAGCAATGATCACCTCTCGGAGGTGCCGGCTCTGCTGTGCCATGGAACACTGGGAAGGCAGCGCAATGGAAAGGGCGCCTGTTTCAGCAAGGGTCCTCACCGAGTCTCTTGTGTTTCAGGCTGTTCAAAGCCACGAGCCCCCGAGGGGAGCCCCCCGATGGCCTCTACTGCATCAGGAACTCCTCCAAGTCAGGGAAGGTGGGTGTGCTGGGTGCAGGGCCCGGTGGTCCCCTGAGTCAAGAAGCTGGGACCTCACTGTCTATGTCACCCTCCCCCTGCCTCAGCCTTTCTTGTCCTCTCATCCAGCTCTCTGTTCATCAGAGCCCTCCACCATCTGTTCTCAGAAGGACACTGTGTCCTTGGCACCTCTGACCCCCTCCCAGCAGGGCAGGAGGAGGGAGGTGCTGGGGGTCCTAGGACCATGGTTGGGTCTGAGCCCTTAAGGAGGAGGAGGTAGCATGGGGCCATGGCAGTGGCGGGAAGTCTAGGGCCTGTTCAGCCTCTGCCCTTCCCGGGGGGGGGGGCGGGCGGCTTACCCTGCCTCAGTTTACCCCTGGGCATGGCAGTGGGGGAGTAGGGTGGGGGCCTGGCCCTGTTAGACCAGCCTTATCAGGGCCATTTGCTGCAAGAGGCTGCCTGTCCCCCTGCGGGGGGCGGCTTTTCCAACGGCCTGACCCTCTGCCCCCAGGTCCCCCCACCAGGTCCCTCTGTCTCAAACTTGAGTTGTTCCCCGCCCCCAGGTGCTGGTGGTGTGGGATGAGAGCTCCGGCAAGGTGAGGAACTACCGAGTCTTTGAGAAGGTAAGGGCTGTGGGCACTTGGGTGGGGTTGGGACCTGGACCCCAGCCTCCGGAGGGTGGTGGTTTCCCTGGCAGGTAGGACAGTGGGTGGGCTGAGCAGCATCTCAAGGACACCTCCACCCCAGCCTCCCCTGCCTCCCCCACTTCCTCCCTCTTCCTCCCCCACTTCCCTCACCTCCTTTGCCCCATTTGCCCCTCACCCTTCCACCTTTCCCCTCCCCTCTCCTACCTCCCACCTGTCCCCTCTCCCCTCTCCTACCTACCCTCAACTTCCCCTTGCCCCTCCCCTCCCCTCCCCTTCCTCTCCCCTTCTCTATCCCCCATTGCCCCCTCTCCTACCTCCAACCTTCCCTCTCCCCCATGCCCCTTCCTACCTCCCCCTCCCCCTGCTTCCCCACCTTTTTATCTTTGCCCCCTTCCCCACCCTCTTCTACCTCCCCTCACCTACTCCCACCTTCCCCAGCCCCTCTCTTACCTCCCTCTACTTTCCCCCACCTTCTACACCTCCCCTACCTCCTACACTTCCCCCACCTCCCCCCACTACCTCTGTCTCCCCCACCATCCCCCACTTCTCTCCTGCTTTTCCCTTCCCCCCACTTCCACCCCCACCCCCATCCTTCTTCTATCCCCCATCCCCACCTTCCATACCTTTCTCCCCACCGCTCTCTTTCCTTCCTCCCCCTCCCCTGCCTCCCCACGTTCCTCTCCCCCTCCTCCACTCTCATGGCCTCAACCTCCCCGTTTTGTCCCCAGCAGACCCTGGAGGAGGACGGGGTGATCCTACCCAGATCTTGGGTTTATTAACAGACTCTGCATGGGTCCCCTGGGCAGGGGTGGGGCTCAGCAAGGGGCCCCTGGGGAGGTAGCTCAGGCCAAGTGACCTGAGCGTACTGCTGTTCTGACTGACCGCCCGTCTGTCTTCCGGTCGGTCTGCCCGCAGGACTCCAAGTTCTACCTGGAGGGCGAAGTCCTGTTTGTGAGCATGGCCAGCTTGGTGGAGCATTACCACAGCCATGTGCTGCCCAGCCACCAGAGCCTGCTGCTGCGCCACCCCTACGGCTACACCAGGCCCAGGTGACACCAGCGCTCTCTGACCTGGGTCCACCCCAGGCTCCTTTTACAATTCACCAGGCCCGTGGGCCTCGGGCTGCTGCGGACTGAAGGCCTCTCCTGCCTGGCCTGTCATGCCGGGGACCAGGCTCAGGACAGAACCTCGCCTGGGCTTCCGGCACAGACAGCTGCCTCTGCCCAGTGTGCTGCCCTCAGATCTGTGAGCTGGGCGGGTGGGCGGGCCCCCTCGCCGCAGGAACGCTAAGAGGCAGCCCAGGAGGGCCATGCCACCAATAAAGCACAAAGCACCAAGAAAGCCCCTTGCCTGGCTGGATGGTTGGGAAGGGGGGCCTCGCAGGCCCAGAGGCCTGTCCAGCGCACAAGTTCATGGGGCACTGGCCTCGGGGGACGGGCCCAATCTGGGCTCTGATACCCTCCCTGAAATGCCTGTGGACAACTGGGCAGTGGGACTGGAACCCCCGAGTGTGCGGCGTCTCTCCACGGGAGGGAGGGTCTCCTGGGAGCCTGGAGCTGGGGGTGGAGGAGTGGGATAGCAGTGCCTTGTCCTGGCTGGGGGCTCATAGCCCAGCATGGGGACAGTCAGCTCAAGGCTTTGTGGCGTGTAGTGTCCAGGGTAGGGACACAGCCATGGGCCGCAAGGAGGTTTCCTGGCAGCAGCGACGGCTACCCTGGGCTGGAAAGTGGGTCCAGCTAGGCCAGGGTGGTGAGGATGGAGTTCCCCAGGGGCCCAAACTCCCCAGGGATGCCGGACCCAACCCTAACCGCCCGTCCTTTCTGCCACTTTCCTGGACATGTCCATCTGGGCCAGATTTGTCATAGAAGACTCAGCTGGGGTCACAGCCAGAGGGACCCCTACATTCACTCAGTCAAGGCTGGGGGCCTGGGGTGCTCATGTTCTCACTTGGGTCACCTGTTCCTCACTCCACCGTGTCCTACTCTGCGATGCCTACACCAAGGACCCTGGGAGGCTGACCCTCTCTGGGAGACCCTCCTCGGACATGTGGGGGGGCGAGTGATTTGGTGCAGCCTGGGAGCAGGGGGAGATGAGGGCTAGCGGATGGAGAAGGCTGTGGCCCCGGGGGCACTGGGACAAGCAAGGTGGCAGCAGGTCCTTCAGAAGGCAGTGGCCATCTGCCTCCAGGAAGTACTGTCCACAAATCCCATCTTGGCCGTGCCTTGTCGCCTGGCTACTCCAGGGAGGGGCCCGTGTAGGCACAGTTGGGTTTGGGACACGGGAATTCTGGGCATCTTGACCTCTTTGGTGGACTCCAGTGGGTCCTCCCTGTGGTCACAATTTGGTCCCCTCTATTCTGAAGGTCTTTTTTTAAAAAAATCATTTTATTAGGGGCTCATACAACTCTTATCACAATCCACACATACATCCATTGTGTCAAGCACATTTGTACATTTGTTGCCATCATCCCCAAAACATTTACTTTCTAGTTGAGCCCTTGGTATCACCTCATTCCCCGCCCCCGTGTCCCCTTTCACCCCTCCCTCATGAACTCTCAATAATTTATAAGATTATTATTATTTTGTCATGTCTTACACTGTCCAACGTCTCCCTTCACCCACTTTTCTGTTGTCCGTTCTCCAGAGAGGAGGTTCTATGCAGATCCTTGCAATTGGTTTCTCCTTTCTACCCCACCTTTGTTCCACCCTCCTGGTATCGGCATTCTCACCAGTTCCTATCTGTACCAGTGTACATCCTCTGGTCTAACCAGATTTGTAAGGTAGAATTGGGATCATGATAGTCGGGGGGGAGGAAGCATTTAGGAGCTAGAGGAAAGTTGTATGTTTCATCATTGCTCCACTGCACCCTGACTGGCTTGTCTCCTCCCTGAGACCTTTCAGTAAAGGGATGTCCAGTTGTCTACAGATGGGCTTTGGGTCTCCACTCCACACTTTTCCTCATTCACAATGATGTGATTTTTGTTCCATGATGCCTGATCCTTTCGACACCTCGTGATCACAGACTGGTGTGTTTCTACCATGTGGGCTTTGATGCTTCTCTGTTAGATGGCCGCTTGTTTACCTTATCCTGAACGCCTTTGAAAGTGTTTTCAGGGTGACTGCTGAGTTGGGGTACAGGGCAGTCACACCCACACATGAACCACCACCACCCCTGACCCATGCTCAGGCTTTTCCAGGCTTGGTCACTGGGTCACAGGGAATTCTTGACCACAGAGGAGCCATCAATTGCTGGGCTACTAACTGCAAGGTCAGTGGTTCAAACCTGCCCCTGCTCCTCCGGAGAAGATGAGGCTGCCCGCTTCCCTGAAGAATGACAGCCTCAGCAACCCCAGGTGGCCATTCTGCCTGTCCTATGGGGTCTCTTCCATGGTGGCAGTGGGTTCTGAGAGCACCGGAGTGTGTGAGGAAGAGACATCCATGCTGCAGCAATGGGGCCACAGGATCCGCATCACCCATCTCTGGCACAACCCCCACCACCCCAGACCTGCCTGTTCCACGCTATGGTGGGTCACCACTGGGCCTGCCTGCCCTGATGTCCAGTGGCTCTGAGAGCTCCCAGTGGCCAGTCCTGACCTCATAGTCACTTCACGTCTGTAGACAAGGAGCCAGTTGATGCCAGCGACTGCTTTGCCAGCGTCTTGGTTTATCATCTTCATCGAAGTTGGGAAAATGCCATAGTACCCCCAAAGCAGAGCTGGAAGGATCCTGGGGGTGGGGAAGGGGGGAACTTACAAATCAGATAGCTACACTTTAGCTTTCCATTGCTGTGGGGGTGCTGAGTAATTGTTTTCCTGAAAAGGGGGCGGTAGGCCAAGTAAGTGTGGGAACCTATGCATTACATCTCTAAGTAGGATTTCTGTTCCCCAGTTCAATCACCTGCACTGGCAGGGACACCAGTTATATGCATGCTGTTGTCAGGTGCTGGGGAGTCACCTCCAACTCAGCGGCCCCATGGCAGCCTGGGAGCCACAATAGAAGGCCACTCTGCCCTCCCGGTCCATGCCACTCTTAACTGTTGCCATGTTTGGGTCCATTGTGGCAGCCACAGTATCCATCCATCTTGCTCGTAGTCTTCTCCCTCTCCCTCCCTTTTTTAAAAACTGGCATTCGACTCTACTAAGCAGAATGTCTTTCTCCAGGGACCCATCTCTCCTGATGTCCATATGTGCATATGTGCATGCTCCTACTGCCGCCAAGCCAAGTCCATTCCGATTCGATTCATAGGACCAAACAGAACCCCCAGGGGTTCTGAGGAGCTGACTGCTTCAACTTGCTCCCCAAGATGAGCTGCTGGACCCGAACCACCGACGGCCTTCTCAGTAGCCCAGCACTTGACACCCTGCACCACCGGGCTCCTATGGGCATAGGAGCCCCTTTGAAGTCCTGCATCACCCTCCTTTGCTTTTTGCACCTTCTCTACTGCCTCTATTCCGCATGCTTAGTGCTACTTTTCTCCTCCCTGCTCCACCTTCCTTCAGCCAGTCCCCCACTGCTACCCTCTGAGAGCCAGACCAGTGCTAAGCGGGAGCAGACGTGAAGGAGACAGAACATGCTGTTTTATGAGTAAAACCAGTGACCTGGAGACATTTCCTCAAGCGGAAAGCCCACAGAGTTCCATCCAGAGCAATCATCCGTGCCCTCCTGGGGCTGGCGCCCTGCCTCTCCCTGGGCCTCAGTCTCCTGTGGAGCGTGCGAGCAGGGTGTCCTGCCACGGCACAGGATCCCTAGGGGGATATGGGGACTTAGATAGGACAATGGAGAAGGTGCTGGTCTGGACTCTGAAGATAGCTTCCAGGTCATTAACTTGCTGCCATCACACCTATTCCAACCCACGGTGGCCCTACAGTACAGCTGCCCCTTGGGTTTCAGAGGCGGTAACTCTTTACAGGAGCAGAGAACATCCGCGGCTGTGCGGTTGATGGTTTCAAACTGCAACCAACCCACTTTGGTTGCAATTCATTCTGACTCTGCAGAGGTGCCCCAGCATCAGGGCGTCCACCCCATCTGTGCGGTCTTATCAGGGCCCACAGGCCCCTCCTGCCCTGGCCCCACCCTGCCTGTCAGCCCTGCCCCCACACTCTGCTGGCCTACGGAGGGTAGCCAGCCCCTTCCTGCCTGAAATGAGGCCCGGTGGCCCCCAAACGAGGGCGTTTGGCTTGGGTGCACCTACTGACGCCCCAGGGCGACGGGGAGGCAGGCTTGCGTAGCCCATCAATCCCGTGGCTGCTTCAGTGACAGTCAGTAGATCTCAGCCCCAAATCCCAAAGTCGCCGCCCAATCGATTAGCTGGCTGGTCACCCCGGGAACCCTACGGCGGGAGGCGGAGACGTCCGCTTGGCCCCGCCTACAAGCCCCCGCCTCCACCAGGCCCCGCCCACCAGCCCCGCCTCTCTTCCGCCCCGCGCCACCGCCTGCAGCCAATGGCTGTGCGCGTTGCTCAGGGGGTTCTTGAGGCGGGAGACCAATGGGGCGGCGCGGCGTTGGGCTGCGGTGCTGCAGGCCGCACCCAGCCCGGCGGAGGGGGCGAGCGCTGAGGGGGCGGAGTGGCCGGCGGCTCCGGGGCGCGGGGCCGAGGTGCGCGCAGCGGGCAGGAGGCGGAGCCGGCCGGAGCGGAGCCCAAGAGCGAGCGGACGGGCGCGGCGGCCGCAGTGGGACTGAGCTCCGCGCGCTGCTTACGATTCGCCCTGAGGTGAGGCCCGCGCTGCGCTGGGACGGCCGAAAGGAGCGGGCGCCGGCGGGGCCTGGGGCGCGGAGAGGGCCCCCCCGCGAGGCAAGGCCGCGGGGCCGGTCTCCGGGCCCGAGGGGGCCGCGGAGGGGCCGGGCAGGCCGCCGGGGCTGGGCACCGAGGCAGCGAACGCCCCTCTGGCCTGCAGGCCAGCGACCCTAGGGCCGACTTCGCCGATCGGCGGGACGGCGTTCGCCCCCAAGGCGGGCCGCTGAACTCGGTGGTCAGGGCGCCGCCGCCTTTCGAGGAGGGGGCTGTTGGTGACCTTTGCCCTGCACCTGTCCTTTTAGCCATTTGTTGATCTTTCGTTTGCGGGGGACCGGGGTGGCACAGGGCGTCACCTTTCCAAACCACTGGCGCTCTTCCTCCGGGAATTCGGGGTCCAAGATATTTTGTCAGGGGACGTAGGTTCAGGTTTGTGCAATAAAATCCCCCACGAAACCCACCGCCGTCTGGGCTTCCGAGGGCCTTCTTTCTCGGCTGGAGCAGACGGCCTCGCCGTTGCCCTCGAACGCGGCGGGTGGGTTTGAACCCCCGCGGAGCCTGCTATGAAGTAGAATCTTTTGGGTTCGTCTGAAGTCGCCGTTGGCGTGACCCCACGATCCCGTGCCTAAGAAGACACACCGCAGCGCACGTTGTTGCCGAGAGATGTTTGCGTGTGTGCAAGAGGAATTTTGCATTCTTACCGAGGATGCGAGAGAAGGTGCTGCCCGGTGTCTTCGCCAAACGTGTGCGTGGGAGGCCTCCACTGAAACTAGACCTCGCGTGGAGCAGGCCCAGCAGGGGGGACATTGGACATTTCAGGCCCAGGGGGTGAGTTCTGCCACCATGGGGGTCTTTGCTTATGACCAAAGGGCTCAAGCCAAAAAGAAACTCAACTGCCACTGACCCATAGCGAACTGAGCACAACTGAGGAACCATGACTTTGTGGACAGCAGCGCCGAGACGCCAAATGCTAGCCGTTTAGAAGTTAATTTTTTCAAGCCCAAATTATAATAGTCTTGATTCTGACTATGGGGAAAGGTAGAATGCTGTGAACACCCCCCCCCAAAAAAAAGGAGGGGGTTGTGGTTTTTTTTGGTTTGTTTTTTTAAGGAAGTGGGTGGTTTTGACAGTGAAAGGTGCTTTGATGTGGTTCAGGGCGGGACAGCCGGTATGATTTGTCTGCTGATGGCTCAGTGCACGACGAAACCAAAGCCAGACTCGCTGCCATCGAGTCCATGCCGCCCCCAGCCACACTACAGAGCAGAGCTGCCCCTGTGAGTTTCAGAGATGGCAGTTTGAGGGGTGCAGAAAGCCTCATCTTTTTCAGGAGTTCGGCATGCTGGTGGGTCCAAACTGCTAATCATGTAACCAGCAGCCCAAGTAGCTTGCTCTGCCACCTGGGCTGCTTCACTGCAGGGGTCTAGAGTCTACCCAGCCTTCACCTTGTGGGCCTGTGTGTTTAATATTGTATTTAGATTTTGACATCACCTGCTAACAGGTGATGTTATTTTGTTTCTTTTTTTTTTTTGAGAAGTTTTACATTTTTTATTAGAAATCTTTTTCTTTTTTTTTTTTTTACATTTTATTAGGGGCTCATACAACTCTTATCACAATCCATACATATACATACATCAATTGTGTAAAGCACATCCGTACATTCTTTGCCCTAATCGTTTTCTTTTGTGTGTGTGTGTGTGTGTGTTATTGTTTGAAGTGAACTTGTTTGTCACAAGACTCCAAGTTCACTTCAGTTTCAGTTTCCTCCTTTTTTCTTTAAGCCCCTCAGACCACTGTTAGGTTTGAGGGCTAAGGAATCTGGAGGGGCCCTAATCATTTTCAAAGCATTTGCTCTCCACTTAAGCCCTTTGCATCAGGTCCTCTTTTTTTGTTGCTTTTCTTTTAATCATCAAAGGTTATTTGTTAGATGCTTATTAGTTTTTTATTCTTCTATGTAATCATTGAGTCAGAAAAATACAGAAATGGTTTTTTTAAGATAGTAGAGGATTTTTATTATATGAAACTTAGAGCTTAGAGTTTGAATTGCATTTTTACAATTTTTAAAAAACTTTTTACACGTGTATAACCAGACAGAATAGTATGTTCATATTTCTCCCACCCAGCTTCAATAGCAACTTACAGCCAATTTTGCTTCATCTGTAACCCCAAATCCCAGATGTCATATCATTTTAACTGTTAAATATTTCAATATGTGTATCCAAAAGATAAAAACTTTTAAAATACAAGTATCATCGTGTACACACACACACACACACACACACACACACACACACACGACTAATTCTTTAAGATCTTCAACTGCCCAGCCAAATTTCTTCAGTTGTCTCATAATTGTCTTCTTGAATCAGGTTCCAAATTCATTTCACATGTCTGGCCTGGATTTTAACCTGTAGAGTACCCTCCATCTTTTCTTTTCTCTTGCCATTTGTTTCCGGATGAAGCCCTGCGGCTCGGTGGGTGCAGCGTTCCACAGCCTGGTCTTATTCTGTGATGTGGTTTGCTCGACAATGCAGAATTTCTTATAGTTAGATCCAAAGGTGCATTCAGATTCAGGTTTGATTGATTTCTGGCAAGAGGATGTCATAGGTAAGTAGGCAGCTAAGGTCTTTCTTCTTATTAGCAGCCCTAATGAATAATGCCTAGAATCATCATTGTTGTCTCTGGACAATGTCGACAGTTTAGTTCCGTAACTTCTGTATTTACTAGCAGTGGTACTTAGATCAAGAGGCATTTCCCCTCAGCCACCAATTGTTGCCTTGGAGTGTAGCCCAAATGGGAAAGGGCAAATGCTTCATTTCCCTCTCCTTTACCCGGTTCAAAATAATGGAGTTGCTTCCCTAGCAGTCTTCAGAAGTAAGTTGTATGTATGTGTTTTTGTAGTTATCAACTCGATTGAATCGATTTGTTGTGCTTCAGTCCATTGTCTATGTTTTTCTAATGGGTGGTGAGCTGGTCCCTGCCTTGTCCAACAGGAGTCTGTTCACATGGGCTCCCGCAGCCTTTTGACACACTCTCAAAGTGTTTGATGACACACAGTCTCTACCAGACTCATTTTTCCACATTTTTTGTGTTAATCATTTCTCCAAGGAGACTTGATTTTTCTTCAGTGGAAAACAGTATTTAGAAACCATCATCTGGACACAGGGTGCTCTTTGCCCTTGGGTGGATTCTTCTTTCTCACCCTTTCAGTGCACAGACATTCCACCTTAAACCCAAGAGTAAGGCATTTTACATAGCCATCTTGATTTTTCACCTTTATCTTTTTTCTTTCAAACTAAACAGATTGGTTCTAATTACTAATCGTTTTAGCCCACTTTGCATGCCTCAATCCCTGAAGGATGATGCAACCTCTACCACCAGCCTCTACCACCAACCAGTGAAAACTGCTTGAGAGCATTGTTTGCCTCCTAAAGGAAGGAGCCCTAGAGGCTACTGGTTATATGTTGGGCTGCAGTCTACATGGTCAGCAGGTTTAAACCAGCAGCTGCACCCTGGGAGTAAGATGGGGCTTTCTACTCCTATAAACAGCTGTAGGCTCAGAAACAGTGTCAGTTCTCCCCTGTCCTGTAGGGTCATCATGAGTTTTCATCGACTCTATAGCAGTCAGCTTGAGAGGAGAACTTCAAGGTCAGTGGTTCAAACACCAGCTGCTCTGAGGGACAACATTGAGGCTAGCTGTTCCTGAGAAATTTTACGAAACTTCAGAAACCCTATAGAGTGATGCTTTGAACTGGAATCAACTTCCAGTTTTAAACTAAGGATACGTAGTCAATTTACTGTATTTTATAGTCTCTTGGAATAGTTCCTTGGTGTTTTTGCTATCCCTGAGCACAGTGTGCCTTGCTTCATAGTCAGTGGGAGCTGGCCCATGGGCTCCCAGGGGTGCAGTACTCCTTTTATTTATTATTCTCCCCTGGTGATTTTAGAGGCCCTAAACCCAGAGAGGAGGAGACTTCAGAATGTTCACGGGAAAATGAAACTCAAAGTAATGGAAGCCTGTGAACTTTGGAAGCTGCTTGGTATTGCTCATTCCTTCTTGTAGCTCCTGATGGTGCTTCTTTATGGGGCAGTACCATGTTGTTGTTGTTTGTATGGTGTTTGTTTTTAACAAGATAGGACTGCGTGTTAATGGAAGTTTAACTCAAAGATCGGCTAATGTGATTTTCTCCCCTGGTTCTGTGGTTTGGTGAGAATTTTCTATTGCATTCTTGCTACGTTCCACAGCTGGAGGCGAGTGCTCCTGCATTGTGCTGGGACACTGCCCTGCTGCAGTCTGTGCCCTGCAGTGGGATGCTGGTCCTCTCTTCTGTTGCCTGGACATTAGCAGCCCCAGAGGCACAGACCTCAGTTTGCCCTGGTCTCTCTTTAAAATGGTGACTATTTCTGCCCCTCTGCCAGAGTGAGAGTTTTTGATGGGTTCTAGCTGTGTCCTTTCTAGTTAGTATTCAGCATAACATCGGAAGTTCATTATTATTATTAACTAGCTTGTTAATAATACATCTCAGCCTTCTCCTTCTCGTGCTTTTACCCATTATCTATATGAATATTCACTGGCTCTGAAACATTTAGACTTTAAACCCTAAAATAACCCCGAGTTAAACCTGAGTGTAAGTATGTGACAAAGAGTGCCTGTGGCCCCGGTCATTAGTGCTGTCACCCTCATGTCAGTCTTGCCCTATCTTCACTTCACTACCCGGGACTGGGCAGCCAGCCTCTCCCTTGGGTCTAGCGCCGTTCTCCCCCCACCAACCAGGCTGATTTACATGAACCAGAAATTAGGTCAGGTTGTACCCTACTTACAGTAAAGCCTGGGCTTCTTACTGTGATCCCTAAGCCTCTACACCCCTTGACTCTCCTGGCTTCTCTGTGCTGTGCTCACAGTGGTCTCCTGATTCGGTTTTCAGTGGTTTTCTGGATCAGGCTTACAGTGGTCTCCATGGCTGGGCCAAGAGCTTCCCCCTCCAGTTAGTTGCCCAGCACAGTCTACACCACTATGCATGGCCTGCCCCGTCCATGTAAGCAGGCCCTTGTTTCAGATGCCCCTGAAAGAGCCCTGACTGATGGTTCTGGGTGCTCTTGTGTGCTCTTGTCCCAAGAACAATGTCCCATAGGCAGAGACTGTGCACTCAGTGGGTGCTGCTGTGTTCTTGCTGGAATGAGGCCTCTGAGTCGTAGGTGAGCCAGGTCCCAGCCCTGCCTCAGCGGGCCACCCTTCTGAGGGGGCCACCGCCCACACCTTCAGTCTTCACCTCTCACCCTCACCTCTTAGTAGGCTTTGGCTTCAGCTTCCCACTGCTGTCTGAGCACGATCACCTGGCCCATAGCAGATACCCAGCAAGTGACTGTGGCCTGGATGGACAATTTCCAATTTCATCTCTTACAGCTGGGGAAGCTAACTCATACCTCCGGAAGCATGGTGATGGCCAAGACCCTGTCAGGGAAAGGAGAGCAAGCAGGGAAGGTCAGAACGGTGCTTGGTGCTGTTAGCTCCAGAGGTGCTAAGGCTGAGTGCGGGAGCAGGACAAACTATGTCCTATAAAGGCCGAAGGGGAGAATTTTCATATTCTTTGGCTTTTGGCCACTATGTTTTCTGTCATGGGTTAAAAAGGCACATGCACAAAGAGGAAGTGCCTCACTCCTCAGTCTGCTGACTCTCACCCTGGGCCAGGTAATCCGAAGGTGACTCCTGGCTTAGAACCGCTGCCCTGTTACCTTGCCTTTAGGCTGCTGCCCCCACCTCCCACTCCCCAGCTGCCAAGGTTGCAGTTGATGTGGGGTACTGCCCTTGTTGGGGACAGGTGTCATGGTGAGTGGCTCTGGACTTCCCAACCTTGATATTTGTCACTTTCACTGTTTAAATGAATGATTGCCAAAAAATAAACACCCCAAACTCAACTTCATAGCGTCAGTTCTGACTCATAGCAACCCTGTAGGACTGTCCTTGTATGTTTCTGAGGCTGGACATCTTTAAAGAAACAAAACTTGACCCATCTCCCAGAACCAATGGTGGGTTGAAACCCCCGAACTTGTGGTTAGCAGCTGCCCAGGGTGTAAACCGCCTCGCTCGCTGCCAGAGCAGCTTTGCTTTTTCATTAGCACATGGCATTTCCAAAGCTCAGCTTAACACCGCCTGGTTAAGTTCCTTATGCCCGTCGTTGGGTTTTTAGGTGTAATTGCATTCCATCCATTTCATGTCCTGCTAGGTAGGTACTTTGCAGAGGGAAGAAAAAACGGGAGGAAGTGTTTGTCGAAGTTCACACAACCAGGAGTTGGTGGCGCTGGGATTCACGTGGGGGTACCTGACTCTTGACTGGCTCCTATTCCCCGCTGTGTCCCCACCCTTGATTGTTAGCAGGCAGGTTAGGTCTCCCTCCCAGAACAGGAGCGCTGGGCCACTCGGTTTTCTACTTAATGTCCAGAAATCACACACGTTGCCTGCCAGCTTCTTGCACTGTGGTTTGTTTTGGTGTGATGCTGGAAACTACCAGCAGGGTCACCCATGGTGGACAGGTTTCCGTAGAGCTTCCAGCTTGAGACACACGAGGAAGACAGGCCTAGTGATTTATTATCTACTTCCGAAGAGTCGTGCATGAGAACACAGCAGAACATTGTGTGGTGCACCTGTGCTAGACATGTCGTCAGGAGGACAGAGGATTGATAATGTGGAAGGCCAGTGGCGGCTGTGAGACCCCTGAGGAGATGAACTGGCACAGTAGCTGTCGCATAGACTCAGACTAAACAATGGTTCAAGAGCAGGCAGCATTGTGCCCTGTTGCACTCTGTGCCACCATGAGCAGGCTTGGTCACAGTTGCCAGCCTGCCTGCCTGCCTGCTGAACTCCTTTTAAAAGCTTCATTGTGAGAGGCATCATCCACGAGAGGTTATGGAAAGAGGTGTGACCCATCTGGCCTCAGAGCCGTGTCGGCTGTGTTTCTGTAAAGGGCCCGATGGTAACTGTTCTAGACCAGGCTGATGTCCTCCATTGCAGCTACTCTGCTCTGCCATCGTTTCGTAAAAACCCTAAACCCAACCACATCGCGTGGGCTCGGATTCCTGAGAGGCTGTGCAGCTTTATTGGAGCAGGCAGCTTCATCCTTCTCCAGTGTATCAGCTAGCTAGTGAGTTTGCATTTCCGGCCTTGCAGTTACCCGTTCAGTGCCTACTCAGCAACACTGCCAGGGCTCTTTAGGCAGAATTGGCCATAGATAATACAGAAGTGCATAAACATACTATGTTTCCATCAAGCTCCATTTAGAAATGTGGAAATTTAAATTCCTTTTTATGTATGCTATATTGTTATTCTTTGGATGTTTTCTTCAACCTTCCAACTTAAAAAGCCCTTCTTAGCTGCATGCCTTGTAAGAGTTGCCAGTTGCCTGGCTCTGACCTAGGGGCTGTAGTTTTCTAAACTCTATCCTAGTACTTCTGGATGTCATCATCAGATAGAGGAAGACAGGCTTCTGGGACTGCACATGCTTGTGCCCACATGGCTTGACATGGAAGAGCCTTACAAAAAGAAAACTCAGAGAAACCAAACCCGAATTGATGCCAACTCATAGCCACCAAGTAAGATAGGGTAGAACTGCCCCCATGGGTTTCTGACCAGGGCACTCTTTACCAGCGCAGAGAGCGGCTGGTGTTTTCTAACTGCTGACCTTGGGGATTGAAGTTCGCCCAGTGTGTAACCACTGCCCCACCAGGGCTGCTGACCCCAAACTCTGTGTTGGACTGCCTTGTCCAGATCATCAAAATGTGTTGTTGTTGTAGGTGCTGTCCGTTCGCCTCTGACTCACAGCAGCCCTACGCTGCCACGTCCTGTGCCATCCTCACAGCTGTTGATAGATAGGAGCTCATTGATGCAGCCACTGTTCATCAGTCCATCTTGTCGAAGGTGTCCTCCTTTTCAGTGCCCTGCTACATTACCAAGCACGATGCCCTTCTCCAGGGATTGGTCTCTCCTGATAACATGTCCAAAGTACACGAGACAAAGTCTCACCATCTTCATCTTTGTAACATTCTGGTTATCCATCTTTCAAGACAGATTTGTTGGTTCTTTTGGCAGTCCACGACACTTTCAGTGTTCCTGACCAGCACCATCATTCAAATGCATTGAGTCTTCCGTCTTCCTTATATAGCATCTTGGCTTTTCAACACCTTCAAGAGGTTGTGTGCAGCAGATTTACCCAATGCCATGTGTCCTTTCATATCTTGACTGCTGTAGCCTTGAGCATTGATTATGGATTCAAGCAAAACAAGATCCTTGACAGGATCAGGTATCACAAGATCAAAAACAAGCAATCACTGTATATACTTGAGCATAAGCCGGCCCGAATAGCAGCCGAGGCACCTAATTTTTCCACAAAAATGACATTAAAAGTGTGCTGCAAAACTCAGCTTATACTCAAGCATATATAGTATATCGATGTGCAGGAGAGGGGTCAGAGTGGAGACCCAAAGCCCATCTGTAGACAATTGGATGTCCCCTCATAGAAGGGTCACACGGAATGGACGATTTGATTCAGCCAGGGTACAGTTTAGCACCGATGAAACACACAACATTCCTCTGGTTCTTTAATGTCGTCCCCCTACTTCTCATCATGCCCCCATTTTTACCTCACAAATCCTGCTAGACTGGAATGTATATATTGGTACAGATAAGAGCTTTGGATACACAAAAGCCAGGACAGATAAACCTCTCAGAAACAGTAATGGGAATCGTGATACCATGAGAGGTGGGGTGGGGGGAGAAAAGGAGAACTGATAGCAATGACAGATGAACAACAGAAACGTGGGTGAAGGGATCCAGCAGACGGTGTAAGGTAGGGGAGAAGTGTGTGTGTGTGTGTGTGTGTGTGTGTGTGTGTGTGGTGAGTGATCTGTGTGTGTGTGTGTGTGGTGAGTGATCTGTGTGTGTGTGTGTGTGTGTGTGTGTGTGGTGAGTGATCTGTGTGTGTGTGTGTGTGTGTGTGTGTGTGTGTGGTGAGTGATCTGTGTGTGTGTGTGTGTGGTGAGTGATCTGTGTGTGTGTGTGTGTGTGTGTGTGTGTGTGTGTGTGTGTGGTGAGTGATCTGTGTGTGTGTGTGTGTGTGTGTGGTGAGTGATCTGTGTGTGTGTGTGTGGGGGGTGAGTGATCTGTGTGTGTGTGTGTGTGTGTGTGGTGAGTGATCTGTGTGTGTGTGTGTGTGTGTGTGGTGAGTGATCTGTGTGTGTGTGTGTGAGTGTGTGTGTGTGGTGAGTGATCTGTGTGTGTGTGTGTGTGTGTGTGTGTGTGTGTGGTGAGTGATCTGATCGGACCCAAACCCTGGCACTCTTAGATAGCAATGTAAGTTCCCTGGAAGGGAATGTGTCGAGATGGCTGACTTTGACGCCTAGAAGGCTGCAGCCCCAGATTCTGGCTCCACTCCTTCCTTCCTCCTTATCCCTCCAGCCCTATGCCTCTCAGCCCCTTGGGTCAGTCCCTGCCTCTGCCGACCTTGGGACTTCGCTGTACCAGGAAGTGCCCAGAGGCACCCAGTTTGCCTGTGAGCCTCTGTGTGAAGGCACTTGCTCTGTGCAGTTGCAGGCTGCTCTCCTGGTTCCTCTGCCATCGCCACTTCCTGCCATCTGCTCTCCTCACTTCCTTCCGCCAAGTCTCTCCATTGGCTCACTTTAGGAGGTTAGAGATACAAATCTAGGGCACTTGCTCTCAGGGAAGGCTCTCCCTGTTGTCTCTGGAGCAAGGTCCTTGCTTCTTTTCAGCATCTGTGTGCCTTGTGCCCTCTGGAGAGCCCCAGTGCACGTTGGCATCCATCGTCTCCTGGGTGTATGAGGTTCCCAGCACAGGGAACCTGGGTCTGAAGACTTGCTCTGCTCCCAGCTCGCTTTCTGCATGGTACCGAGGTCCTTCTCTCTCTGCTGGCCTCTCTCTTCATTTTCCTCTTGTGAGATAAGTGGTGACGCAGCCACACCCCAGAGAAACTCCCCTTATGTTGCACCAGGGCTGTGACCTGGGTCAGGGTGTTACATCCCACCCTAATCCTCTTAGAATGGATCGGCTGATCACCTCAGGTCACATAATTGGGGTGGGGGGGGCGTGATTGCATCATAACATACTGCCAGATGACATCCCTGCATAACTGCCAAACTGCAAGTCACAGACTGGGGACACATGCGGTTCTGCTGGAACTGTCAGGACTCTAAAAACGTTGGCCCACTCTGCTTCCTTACAGTCTGCTGGTGCCTTGTTAGCTCTGTTCTTCTGCATGCAACGTTTCATCTTCTTCCGGGCTGCTCTTAAGAGTTTTCTCTACCACTGGATCTAAGCATTTTGCTTTGACATTTTCTTAACGTTTTTGTTTTGGGGGCTACTGGAGCTTACTGGATTTCTGTGTTAATAGTTTTGTGTGTTTTTTTAAGTCAGAGTAGGAACCATTTTAGCCGTGATTCTGTTTCCTCCACGTCTTCTCCTTTGAGGACTCCATCGTGTAATGGGACCGTCGGGATGTGTCCATGGATCCCAAGCTTTAGCTTATTTCCTGGAAGTGTTCTTCGCCATTAGGTTTTGGCTGGTTTGTGTTGCTCACTTGATGTGATTTTCATCTTATACATTGTAGCTTTCATGTGCAGAAGTTCTATTTGCGTCTTCTTCCACCTCTCACAGATTGTGCACATATGGAATGCATTTTACTGTTTTCATGATCCTGTGAGCTCATTTTAACATCTCTCAGTTCTGGGTTGAGATTGATTGATTGATGTTCTTCAGCTGTGTTTTCTTCTCCTGTTGCTTGGTCTGGAAATCTTTGATTGGATTCCAGGCACTTTAAGACACTTTACAGTGTTTGGTTTCTAGGTTGTTTTTCTTATTGTTTATTTTTCCTTAACTATGAGTCAGAACTGCCTTTGATAGCAGTGCGTTATTATGATTATTATTTTTAATCAGTACTGTTAAGCTCTGTTCTGCATGTGTGAGGAAACTCCCCACGGCAGAGAACAGCGAGCCGTCTGACCGGATGAGAGGAAGGTGTGCTGGGCGATAATGCAGGTCTGGGAAGAGTGGCTGGGACACACGACATCCCGGAACCTCAGGACTCATGCATAGGACAGTGGGTGGAGCACACAGAGAGGGCTTCCTCTACCAAGTATCAGTTCCTGTTTACCTTCTAAAACGCAGACCTCCAAGAGTCAGCCTTTTCCCAGATTGGATGACAACCCAAAGCAGAGCTCAAGGGTATGCACCGAGTGGACTACAGCTAGAGTCACGGCCCTGGGAATGCTCAGAGCACTAGTTGAGGGACTGGTCTTAGAATATTATAAACATGGGTCCGAATCCAGCAGCATCTTATGACAAGACATTGGGAGGAGAGGCAGCAGCTTAATGTCTTCTAAGAGATGGAAGATGCCCACTGCTTAGACTTCACCGATGGACCTTTGCATCCTTTGGCTTTCTCGCTCCTCTTCGCAGCCCCTTGCTCCCTATCCAGTAACCAGCTCCTGTCAAGTCACTCCCACTCATGGCTGCCGTGTGTGTCTACTTTGTTCCATTGCACTTCCAAGACGGCAGCTGGTGGCCAGGCCTTTTCCCCAAGGCTCTGCTTGGTGGCTATGAACTGCCAACCTTTTAGTTATTAGTAGAGCACTTAACCATTGGCAGCAGGTGGGGCCTGCGAGCTCCTCTGTGTTTCCCTGTCAGGATCTGCATGGGCTCCTCCACATTGCCAGCCCTGTCTGTCTGAGCAGCACAGAGCACTTACTGGATGAAGCAGACTGCCCCATCTTTCTCCCTTGGAGCAGCTGGGGAATTTCAACAGGTGACTCTAGGCATAGCAAACGAGTGCTTAGCCATCAGCACTCCTTGATTTGTTGACAATCATTTGAAAAGGCATCGTGGTGATAGTTGTACAACATGTAGAGTATGCATATAAAGGCTCTGTCAAAATGTCCTCTCACATACTTTTCAGAGGAACAGCTCTCAGACACAGTGTTGTGCATCGTCTGTCCTCACAACAGTTGCCCAGAAGGTCCTTCTGGAATAAATAAAGCTCCAGGGGCAAAGTGGATTTAACTGACTACCCTTCATTCTTTTAACTCAAGTGTTCTGCCTGTTCAAGGTCACAACAAGCATTAACTATTACACAGTTGTGTAATAGTTTAATGTTGCACTCTGTTATTTCAAGGACATCGATGCCAGGTGTCACAGTGGGTCAAGCTTGAGGCTGTTACCTGGATTGTCAGCTAGCTGGTGGAGCCCACCAGCTGCTGGAGGGGAGGGGAGGGGGATGGCCCACAGCTTCTGTGAAGACCTAGGGCCTTGGAAACCCAATGGGGCAGCATTGCTTCGTTTTGTTTTGTTAACCTCATCTTTACTAACCCTCTGCTCAGCCAGCTGTGAAATCCTGTCTTACATTTGGTCTTTTCCCCGTGATGTGGTCAAAGTAAGCGAGCCAAAGTCCTTCTGGCTTCATTTCTGAGAAGCACTCTGATTGTGCTTCTTCTTAGACCTGTTTGTTCTTCTGGCAGCCGCAGTGCAATCAGAGTTCTGCGTCAGTGCATGTGCGTCTTCCCTTCCCTCTTCCTAATCGCAGGGCGTGATTGGAGAGACCCTGGCTCCGGTCTGGTGCATCATAGTCACTCACCTGAGAGCTTTGCTTTTCAGAACTTGAATTTTGGGACAGATTTGCCCAGTGCAGTATATCATTTCACATGTCTTGACTTCTGCTTCCAGGAATGTTGGTAGTTGATCCAAGTGGAATGAAATCATCAACAACTTCAATTTCTCCTTCTTTTGTCCTGATGTTTGCTAGTCCATTTGTGAAGGTGTTCTGTTTTTCCATGTTCAGGCATGATTAGAATTCAGTATCTAGAATATAAAGAGAACAGCTGCAGCTTAACAGCAACAAGACAGCCAGCTGGGGAAAGACTTTCAATGGACGATTTTCCAAAGAAGATGTTGAAATAGCCAATAAGCACACGCAAAGATGCTCAGTGTCATGAGTCATTACGAAAATGTAAATCAGAACCACAGTGAGATCCCCTTCATGCCCACCAGGAAGGCTATTGTTAGAAAAATGAAAAACAGCAAATCTTGGAAGGATGCAGAGAAAGTAGGACCCTGGTCCATTACTAGTGGGGTATAAAATGGCTCAACTCTAAGGAAAACAATGTGATAGTGCTTCCAAAGGCAACATACTGCCTTGTGACCCAGCCATTTCCCTGCTAGGGGCCCACCCCAGAGACCTGAAGGCAGGGACTTCAGCAGATGCTTGTACAGCAGTGTTCCCTGCAACATTATTCACCACAGCCCAAAGGGAGAAGCAACCCAGAGGCCAGTCTTTGGATGAATGGATAAAATGTGGTTTGTGCAAACAATACAATATTCTTGAGCCATAAAGAGAAAGGAGGTGCTGAGATGTGCTATGACATGGACGAACCTTGGCAGCATGCTGAGTGGAGTCAGTCAGGCACACAAGGACAGTAGCTACGTGACCCCCAGTATATGACAACCAAAAATACAAGTGCATCCAGAGAAACAGTTTTGTACTTTTTACACACTAACTGCGGTGATGCTGGTAGGGGCAGGACTTGAGGGTGGAGAACGAATATTTTATGTTGGGCTGTCAGAGTAGGAGGCAACCTTTGGTCAGAGATGCATCTAAGGGAAAGTTCGGCTAGGGGTAGAAATTCCCCCATCTCTTTGCATGGTTGCTTGCTGCCTGCTTGAGTTACTGGCCGTTCTTGTCCCCGCTGATGCTTGAATGACGGCAGTGTTATCTAAGGTTTCAGGCAGAGGGGAGGGCTGGGCCTGCAGCTTAGAGCTTGGAGAGTGGACTCCCTTTGGACTGCGTGTCTGCTGAGGGAAGGGATGTGATGTTCATCCAGGTATCTTGCAGGAACGCACTGAGCCCCTCTTCTCAGGCCCGCCCCCCTTAGCTGGGCTGAGCATCCTGCTTCATGCCAGGACCACCAGGGTCGCCGCTGTGCAACAGGGACAGGTGAGCCTGTTTAATGGATTGTTTTGAAAAATGGGGAATTTATTCAGGGAAGTATTTCTTTTCCAGCTTTTAGTTGGGATGAGCATTTTAATGTTCTTTGTCTCCTGTTAGTAAGTGAAAAGAGTAGCTTGGAAGAGAGGGAGTCAGTGTACCAGGTCCAGTGCAGCGCAGTGGGTGGGCAAAGGTCCCAAGCACACAGGCTCTGCACCTGCACCTGCACCTGCTGGGCCCCTGACTTGTCAGGTCAGATAGCCAGGGGGCCAGAGAGAGTGGCCGCAAAGGGTGTCCTTGTGGGGGCATGGAGGGACAGGCAGCTGTGCCCCAGCCACACAGGTCATGGAGCCTTCTCAGAGCATTCGCTCCCAGCCACGCAGATCATGCTTATTTTACAAAGTCAAACCGTGCTCTCTCAGTACGGCTCATGTTTTCTTAGTGAATCCTTCCCATTTTGACTACTTCATTGTGAGCTAGGCAGCTGGCTCAGGAGAACGGGGCTCCTGCTGACTAGACTAGGTAGGGAAAGTACCTAAAATATCTTTGCTGTAAAATGAGTTATTTGTCCTTTATTTCCACTCTTAAGGCCACAGACCCCAGATTCAATTGTGCTTTGAAACCAGCCACAGCCTCACCCTCATTCTCAGTAAATATCCAGACTTTGACCCGATCCGGGTGGTGCCTCTGTATGATGTCCAATTTTCTCCCAGGGGAGGTGATGGAAGGTGAACCTTGGATCATCGGGACGTATGTAGCTGTGGGAATTGTATTTAGGGTTAGGAAAGAAATGTCATATATGAGAGGGCTGCAAAAACTTGAAAATGGAATTAAAAGATAATGGAGATTTCCAGTAACTTTTGAGGCCCCTGTATTGTAATAACTATATCAATATAATGTATATGGAGCCCTGTGCACAGTGATTGGGTACTCATCTGGTAACTGTAAGGTCAGTGGTTCAAACCCACAAGCTGCCCCTCGTGAGAAAGAGGTGTTCGTGGGGTCTGTAAAGATTGTAGCCATGGAAACCCTTTGGGCATCCCTGCCCTGTCCTATGGGGACACAGTGCGTTAGAATCCACTCTGTGGCTGGGTGTGTGCATGTTTCCTCATTATCCTCCTCATAGTGGGGGCTACAGATGGGCTCACTCTCTTCTTTCTCCAACCCCTAAATGGTTGTCACTGTTCCTGTCTTCATCTGTGGTCCAGGGATGTGTGTTTCTCTGTAAGCTTTTCTTTAGACCGGTCAGCAGTTTTCATGTACAATGTTTTTTTATTTAAGTAGATTTAAATTTCCATTTGTGATTCTTCTCTGGTCTATAAATTATTTAGAAGTATATTTTGAGATATCCATGCCTATACATTTAATTTAAATGAGTATATATGTGTTATAGAAATATAAAATTCCATGTACATATGTACCTATATATGGGAATTTTAAAAAATTATGGTAAAATCCTATTCATTGCCTTTCACTTCTATTTTCCCACAAGTTTTTGAAGTCCCATCATTAAGATTATATATTATATAACATATAAATGAAGTCCCGGTCGGTAAATGCATATTGTGTGCATGTGTGTGTATATACATAAAATATATTATTGACTTCCATTCAAGTTGTTTTGTACCAAGGACATGGTTTGTTTGTTACTGATTCTCTGAGACTTGTTGAGATATGGTAAATGTGCATAGAGATTTTGTGTGCTGCAACAGAGTGGAGGGAGGTATGGAACCTGGGGAGGAATTGTGGGACTCAGGGGCACCTTTAGTGGAAGCCCTCATCTCTACCAGAGGACCGTGCGGATGCATGGGAGCTAGTCAGACCAAGAAGATTCATGTGGGAAGCCAAGGCCAACTAATTGCAGAAAGGAGGAACTTGGCCTCCCTCCCTTCTGCAGTCACTGAAGAAGGCAAGGCCAGGCTGGGAACGGCAAGCCCAGCAAGTGGAACCCACCCTCCGCTCTCCCCAGGGAAAACAACAACCTTGAGCTGAAATCCACGCAGGCCTGTGGGTCTGGTCTGTGCAGTAAGGCTCAGGAAAGTGTGGGTGTGAGGGGGTTTCAGAGTTGGTGGAACGAAGCAATGAAGACAATGGCTTTTCTCCATTTGAAGCCCCCTCGGATATGTAACAATCTACCTTGGTGATTGCTTTATTCTTTTTTTTTTTTTCATGTTTGAAATGAACTTGTATGTCTCTACAAAGCACAAGACCACTTCAGTTTTCCTGTTTCTCTTTTTCAGCTACTCAGACCGACATTTAGATCTGAGAGGTAGTCTGGAGGGCTTTTTAAGGCTGTGAACCGTCACTCTATTTGTTAGAAACAAACAAACAACTATTTAGGTTTTTAAAGAAAAGCACTCTGTATTGTACAGCCCATCCCATCAAATTAGATCAGTAACAATATCCCGTCAACCCCCCATACAGGTCCTTCTCTGTCTTTCGTTTTCACCTCCCTCCCTCCCTCCCTCATACTGTCCTTTTTCCTCCCCATTCCCTTCCTGACCCTGACCTTCTCCGAGTCTTCAGTCTCATCCTTTGGTATGAAAACCACTTTTCTTTGGTTTTCCTTATAAGAATGAAGTCATTAAATATTGGTCTTTATGAGTTTAACTAACTTTGCTAAGCGTAATGTTCTCTATTTCTGTCATTGTCTAGTGTTTAAGAGAATTTTCATTGATTTTATGAATGCATAACATTCCGTTATATTGTACCAGAGTTTATTTACCCATTCCTCTGTGATCAGGTTTTGGTTGTTTTATCTTTTTGCTATTGTGAAATTTGCTGCAGTAAGCATACAGGTGTGCATGTGTGTGCTCGTATTGTGTGCTTGACTTCTTTAGGGTATCCCACCCAGTAGAAGGATGGTCAGGGTTTGTTTTTTTTTCTGGGTTTTTGAATTTTGCTAAGTGTGTTGGTATGTGGTATCTCATTATTTTAATTTGTTTCCCTTATTGTTAATGAGCACAATAGCTAAACTGCTTTTAACTTATCTCTTCTTTTATTTGAAAACATTTTAAAAAATCATTTTATTGGGGGCTCATACAGCTTTTACATACATACATCGTGTCAAGCACAGAAAACATTTTTTAGTTTTATTTGATTACTTTTTTCAATGCCACCTCCTCATTTTTGATCGTGTGTTGTGTCTGGTCTCGTTTGTGCGTGACGTAGTCTTATTCTCGCTAGTCTGTGCCCTGCCCCAGCACCTGAAGGGCTGGGCTGTGAGTGCAAGCTGTGGCTGACTGCTTCTGATGCAGGCCACTGGGCTGCCGGACCTGCAGTGGTTTGTGATGTGCAACGGGGAACGAGGGGCCAGAGGCCAGTTCTCACCCCAAAACACAGCGGTGAGAGACAGATGGAATGCTGCCAGGACCAATGTGCAGTCTTTCTTGTCCCAGAGCTGTCTCACACACTTGGGAAATGCAAACAGGGCAGGACACATGGACAGTCACAACACTTTGTGCCCGTGGTTGGTTTTGCATTCGTTGCCTTACCTGGAATTGTTTTCAAAACCACAGCTCCGTCCATTTCTGTCTACGTAGAGATTGCATTCAATTGAGGTGTCTTCCGCTGTCCCGGCACTGCTGTTGTAATACAGACTGACTGCTGTGGGCTTACTTCAAAACACAACAGAAAGTCAGATCAGTTTACCACACAATGTATCTTTAATTGAAAGACTATTTCCATCTATCTGCCTACTATTTATATATATATATATATATATATTATAAAACTGTCACTAAAGACTCCAAGTCTATTTTAATTTTATATTTCCTGCCCTTTTTAGCTTTCTTTTTTAAAAAATCATTTTATTGGGGCCTCATACAACTCTTATCAAAATCCATACAAACATCAATTGTATAAAGCACATTGCACATTCGGTACCCTCATCATTCTGAAAACATTGACTTTCTACTTGAAACCCTAGCATCAGTTCCTCATTTTTCCCTCTCTCTCCCCGCTCCCCCCTCCCTCATGAACCCTTGATAATTTATAAATTATTATTGTGGCATATCTTACAGTGTCTGACGTCTCCGTTTACCCACTTTTCTGTTGTTTGTCCCCCAGGGAGGTTATATGTAGATCCTTGTAATTGGTTCCCCCTTTCTACCCCACCCTCCCTCCGCTCTTTTTTTCTTTTCTTTTAAGCATGCAACCAATATTTAGGTTTGAGGGCTAAGAAATCTTGAGGGATTTTTTTTAACAATTTATTGGGGCTCATACAATTCTTATCACAGTTCATACATGTACATACATCAATTGTATAAAGCACATCTGTACAGTCTTTGCCCTAATCATTTTTTTCTCCTCTTTTCTTTTTTTACATTTTATTAGGGACTCATACAACTCTTATCACAATCCATACATATACATACATCAATTGTATAAAGCACATCCGTATATCCCCTGCCCCAATCATTCTCAAGGCATTTGCTCTCCACTTAAGCCCCTTGCATCAGGTCCTCTTTTTTTTCCCCCTCCCTCCCCTTTCCCCCCTCCCTCATGTGCCCTTGGTAATTTATACATCGTTATTTTGTCATATCTTGCCCTATCCGGAGTCTCCCTTCCCCCCTTCTCTGCTGTCCCTCTCCCAGGGAAGAGGTCACATGTGGATCCTTGTAATCAGTTCCCCCTTTCCAACCCACTCACCCTCCACTCTCCCAGCATCATCCCTCACACCCTTGGTCCTGAAGGTATCATCCACCCTGGATTCCCTGTACCTCCAGCCCTCATATGTAGCAGTGTACAGCCTCTGTCCTATCCAGCCCTGCAAGGTAGAATTCGGATCATGGTAGTTGGGGGGAGGAAGCATCCAGGATCTGGGGGAAAGCTGTGTTCTTCATCGGTACTACCTCGCACCCTAATTAACCCATCTCCTTTCCTAAACCCCTCTATGAGGGTATCTCCATTGGTCGACACTTAGGTCTTGGGTCTCCACTCTGCACTTCCCCCTTCATTCACTATGGTATATATATATATATATTTTTTTTTTTCATGATGCCTTATCCTGGTCCCTTTGGCACCTCGTGATCGCACAGGCTGGTGTTCTTCTTCCATGTGGACTTTATTGCTTCTGAGCTAGATGGCCGCTTGTTCACCTTCAAGCCTTTAAGACCCCAGACACTATTAAGACCCCAGACGCTATCTCTTTTGCTAGCCGGGCACCATCAGCTTTCTTCGCCACATTTTCTTATGCACCAGTTTGTCTTCAGCAATCGTATCATGGAGGTGTGCAGCCCCACTCTGTTTATTTTACTGGATGTCCATCGGTTATTATATATTTTTGGAAGAGTGATTTGTGAAGAACAGAGCTCAATTTGTGATTTATAACTAACATTGTTCATAGGATCTGATTGTTTTAAGCTATTCAGTCACATTTGCCTTGCAGGGAAAAAAGATACTGATAAGACTGAGATTTGAAAGTACCATTACTCATTCACATTCCCCATGGAACCCAGGAATCCTTTTCATATTATGTTCTAAATAATTTTGTTTAATTGTAATATGAAAAATATAAATATTGTCCACGCTGTAAAAAAACACTATATATATTTACACAGCCTGTCTTAAGAAATGGAATCAACAATAATATCCTATTAAAACATCCATATATGTGTTTTGTTTTTAAATACTATATACCTATAAACTTTTTATTGTGAATTTGGTGGGTATTTACATTTCAGAGCATCGTTTTAATTTTCAACAACTTACCAAAGCTCTCAGCAGTGTGCCCTTTTTCTCTCTTCTCCCTCTTGTAGAATGGTGCCCTCCCTTCACCCAAGGGAGCACCTGACCCCTCCAGCCTGCTGCTTTCCTCCTCCCCCTCTCTCTCCTCTGTTCTGCGCCTGGTCACCAGCACAGTCCAGCTCTTCTGCTATTAAAACCTTTTGTGTTATGTTTTTCTTTTAAAACAATGGTCTCATACCAAGTTTTCCCTTTTGGAGTTGTGCCACTTCACTCCCCATCTCAGTCTCACTGTCCTGGAGTCAATGTAGACTCATGGTGACCCTGCAAGACACAGTAGACCTGCCCTGGGTGTCTGATACTGGGTGTCTGATACTGCAACTCTATAGTAGAAAGTTCTGTCTTTCTCCTGGTGGTATCGAACTACTGACCTTGCTGTTTGGAACCCAATGCATAACTCCTACGCCACCAGGCCTCCACATAATGTTCCCCAAGTCCATCCGTGACTTGAAGTGTTTTACAGTTTCCTCATTCTGGGGAGCATTCCATTGTATGTATGTATGTACCCAGGTATATTTCTCCATCTTTCCCTGATGGGCATGTAGGTCGTTCCCAACTTCTTGCTATTGCGAACAGTGGTGCAATGGGCATGAGTGTGCTGTGGTGCATAACAAGTAGAGGGGGTGCTAGGTCACATGGTCTTTCTATTCCCTGTTGTTTGAGGGAGCACCACACCTCTTCCCACAGTGGCTGCAGCCTCATTCCCATCAGCAGTGTGTGAAGACCCCCCAAGTCTCGCCAAACCCTCTCTGGCACTTGTTTTCATTTTTCGAGCTTTCCTCTCAGTGCAGGTGTGAGCTGGTTTTAATTTGCCATCTCTTGGGTGGCTAGTGGTCCTGAGCATGTATGTCTTCGTATGCTTAATGGCCCACTCAGGTAATTTCTTTGGTGAACTGTCTGTTCATCCCCGCTGCTTGTTTTTCAATTGAATTATTCACCTTTTTCTTGTTGAGGTCCTATACTTTTTGTAGAGTTTTAGATATTAGTCCTGTATCAGATGTATCACTGACAAATTTTCTTCCCAGAGGTTTCTATAAAGACTATAAATATTTACGGGAAGTAAAAGTCTCATCTTTCTTCTGAGGAGCAGCTGGTGGTTTTGAACTGCTGACCTTTCTGTTAGCAGCCCAAGTGTGTAACCCACAATGCCACCAAGCCTCCTTCCCTCAGAGGCTGGAATAATCAGAATATGTACCATTTATGAAGCTTCCGCCTTGTGTCCAACATGGTACCAGATGGTTCACGTTAGTTGTTTCTAACGGTTTCACGACCTCAGGTGAGGAAACAGCCAAAAAAGACAGTCAAATTTTCAAGGGCTGACAGTAGAAGAGTATGAAGCAGGAATGGGTGCTGCTGGCCCAGATGTGTAGCATGGCTGGGCCGACCAGGCGGGTGGGTGGGGCAGTGGAAAGCTGACTGGCATTGCGGTAGCAGAGAGGCCATGTGGAAGAAGTGGTTTACCAGTCCTCATGGATGGACCAATGGACCAGGGGTTTAGGGAGAAGCGGGTAGGGTTGTAACAATTCCGGAGAGACACACAAGGAGATGTTATCAGAAGCGCCTCACTCCATCTTCTCAGCCCAAAATAAAGGCTGACGCTGATGTACTGGGAGAGTGGCCCAGCCCCACCACATTATTTTTTTCAGAGATACGTTCACGTGCTTTCTGAGTAGCTATATCAGAAGTGGCCCCTGTGCACCCAGGGCCACTGGAACACTAGTTCTCTATGTCCCCACATAGGACCTGCAAGGCTGGACAGGCTTGTTTGTAGTCTCGGGAGTGGGTGGTGGGAAGGAGGGGCCACCTGATGTCCGACCAGGGAGTGAGGGATGGGGACTCACAGGGCGTGACCACTCATCCCTTAGCAGCTGGCATCTCCTGCTTTTCAAGTCCAGCCCTCAATCTTTCATAAGATAATGTTCTCATTACCCCACCCCTCCACTGATGGGAAACCGTCCAGGTAGAGATAGGGAGCCTGCCTGGGTGGGGCGATAGGACCAGCTGAGTCCAGGTGAGGCCAGAGCCTCACCGCCTCCATTCCCTGACTCTGCTCCTTGCCTTTCAGCATTTGTGGGGCCTTGGTGTCCCGACAGCGCCCGCCCCGGGGACCAAACTCTGCCAGTTACAGGTGGGAAGCTGCAACCAAGAACACACCTATTCCCGTGTTAGCAGTGAGGTTCTTGGGCTCAGGAATGGGGGAGTGAGGGAATGGAGGTGGGGATGCGGTAACTGCTTTCCAGCTGTGGGCCTTCATAGCATGCTCTCATGCTAGTCACAGCAGCTTGAGTGCTGGCCATGACCTAGTCGATGATGACTCATGTGAACCTGGTTCTAGCCAGACCCTGTGCCAGCAGACTGCCTCACCATCCATCGCTCTAGTCTCTATAGCTTTGCTGCTTTCTTCAGGGCACAGTCTCATCTGGAGAGAGTGCTGTTGGCTCATCCCCTAACCGCAGTATGTTTGTCTGCCACATCTTCATGGTGTGACCATGGGTTGAGGGCAATCCCACTGTCCCTGTGTGTGATCCTGTGCAGCCTTTGCTCCCTGAGGGCCCCACAGGCCACCCCATGGTGCTGGCGGACCTCACTGGGGAAGCAGACCCCTTACCAGTAGTTCTTCCTTTGCTCCTGATGGCATAGTGATTATGAGTTAGGCTGCTAACCTCAAGGTCAGCTGTTTGAAGATGACGCTTTCTACTCCTATAAAGAGTTACAGTTTCGGAACCCCACAGGGGCAGCCTCTAGGGTTGCTGTGGGGTAGAAGCCACTCATTGGCAGTGAATTTGGTATGCTGGTTTCGGTTTGCTGAGTCTCCAGGCCCAGCACGCAGTTGAGACACAGCTGCTTTTGCTCTATGTGTCAGCTTTGAGGATCAGCCGCATTCCTGGAGACACAACAGCAAGTACCGCAGAGACACACAGCCCCGTTGGCTGGCTACAGAGTAGCCAGTGGCAGTTTGGAGGCTTGGACGCACGCAAGCACTGGCCTTCCTGAAGCCCGTGGCATGCATGCTTCCATCTGCCACAATGTGACTGGGTGGGGATTTGTCATCCCCATGGGTCTGTGTCCAGGTCAGGCATTTGTGAGTGCCGCAGTGAAGGGGCAGACCAAGTTTCCTGCCCGCCTGTGGACGAGCCACTCGGATAGATTTGTTCAGCGATGTTCTGTTGAGTCTGTGGTGACAATCTCCACTGCAAGTCCGGTTTGACACTCTGCTCAGATGAACCTGGCTGGCCTCCTCTTTATCTCTGATCGCCACCTGCTGTTTGTTCTGTGTCCTGTGCTCTGCTTTCCTGTCCCCTATTGGCTCATCTTTGCCTTTGAGCCACTGCTCACCCTTTGATCTCCTTAAAGTAGGCTAGGCATCCTTTCCCAAGCATTCACTAAGCTTATGGGGTGGAGCCCCTTGCTCTTTCGATTCCCACTGTGAGGAAGTCACAGAGCCCAGTAGTGGCAGAGCAGGGACTTGAGCTCTCTGTCCCTGGTGAGCTGTGCAAACTGGGAGGGGGGTAGAAATGGTGGCCAGAGAGGCGAAGTTCAACATAGAGAGGTGAAATTGGACACAAAACTTTCTGATGAGAAGGGTAAGTTGTTCCTGGCTGGGAAATGAGGTGGCATGTCAGGGGCCAGGTGGGGAGCACTGCAGCTGTGGCCCCCATTCAAGGTGGTGTCTGAGGCTTTGGGAAGCCACCCGTATAGCTGGATTATGTGTTGGGGGAGGAAGAGGAGAGGTGGGACCAGGGTGCTGGGAAGAAGGAATGAAGAAGACTTGTTTGGGACAAAGGGAGTCAGAATGGCCTTTGGACTCTGGATTGCTGCATCTGCAGGTCAAGCATCCTGGTGGTGCAGCAGGTCAGGCTCTGGCTGCCCTCTATAAAGCCAGGAGTTTGGAGCCACCAAGCTCTCTGCGGGAGAAAGAGGAGGAAGGCTGCTCCCAGAAGTAGTCACCCTCCAGAAACCCTGAGGGGCAGTTCTACTCTGTCCTGTGGAGTGGAGTTAGACTCCCTTCAGTGACAGGGGTGCAGTAGGGGATTGGTTTGGTTAGTGACGCTTTAAACATGGTGATTCTTGGTTCCACTTCCGTAGATTCTGGCTCAGTTGGTCAGGATTGGGGCCCAGTCTGGGGCTTTAAATGTGCCCAGGTAGCTCTAGGTACAACTGAATGAGACCCTGGTATACAAACAGTGCCATCTCCATGTAGCCAGCTCAGAGTGTGAGTCGGGGAGGATGGGCAGCCAGGAGAGCCCCAGGAGTGGTGAGGAAGCAGGCAGCCAGGCTGTAGAGGCCCAGGACTCCCCAGGAAGCGCTTCGATAGCAGTGAGAGGGCTGACCACTAGGGGCTACCAGATGCTGGAGGTGGGGGGAGGGGTCTGCATAGGAGGCAGGCATCCTGGAAGGGAACATTTCCTCCCTTCAAGGCAAGGCGGCATGCCCTAGCAGAGGCCTGGCCACAAACATGGTAGCGAGTAGGTCCCTTGGCATGCTGTATGGTGACCAGTGCTAAGGAGGACAGGGCACTATAAGGTCCGCATGTGAGGAAAGGCTGTTAGGCCCAGTGGCTGTCGAGCAGGGGCTCTGGCAGTGGTGCCAGAGAGGGCAGAACAGAGCAGGCTGGCTGTGCTGAACCTGGGGGCGGGCGGGTGGGTGTCAGAGTCTGCTCAGTCTCTGGTTTTTAAGAGATGAGATGGATGCTTCGTCTAGATTTTGGTAAATAAGTAGGCACACAGAGGTAGGAGGAGGTTGAGGAAAGTTAAGCATTCTGTTTCCTTTACATAGAAAAATCAATGTCAGAGTTAGGATTAGAATTCATAGCTCCTGAAACCCTTGCCTGGACCAGTCAATAAACTTCATCATGATAAATGGAGAAAAAGTCAAGTTGGCAAAGATTCCATTGTACTTGGATCAACAACAATCAATGTCCATGGGCGCAGCCATTGAGAAGCCAAATGACCTGTTGTGCTGGGTACATCTGCCACAGAAAGACCTCTTTCAGGTTCAAGAAGCAAAGATGCCACGTGGATGACTAAGGTCCCCCTGAAAGTCATGGTCTTTTCAGTCTCCTCTTAAGCAAGGGAAAGCTGCATAACAACCGAGGGAGAATTGGTGCACTTGAAAAGATGCTGGCAGAGCAGGCAGAAAGGAGGTGGACTGTCAGGAGTGCCAACAGACCAGTCCGAAGGTAAGTGTACCGGAATCTGCCTTAGACGGGCGGATGGTAAGCCTTTGGCTCCCTTACTATGGGCACATTGTCAGGCAAGGCCTGTCACTGGAAAAGGACATGGTGATTAATCAAGTGGATGGCTAGGGAAAGTCAAGAATGAGCCTGGTTTATAGAGGAGGAAGCTGAGTCCCAGAGGCAAGCTAAGGAACGTGGCCAGCGGGGCCCCAAGGATTGCAGCCTTGGCTGTGACCCCACCCTCTGAGTCCTCACTGGACTGTAGCTCTCCACCACCTCCAGGTCTAGAGCCATCTTCTTCTCTGAGTCTCAGTTTCCCCATTTTTAAAACAAAGGGCTCAGACTTCATCAACTAGTTTATTAGGAGCCCCGGCCTCAGTATGTGATCACATTTGGACAGATGCCAGGGTCCCTGGGCCTGGCCCACCGCCTCCCAAGTCTTCATTTTACCTTGTTCCACAGAGGGATGTGCACAGACAGTGCAGGTGCTGTGGAAACCAAGGAGATGATGAGGAAGACAGAGCAGGCTCCAAGGTGCTGGCAGCCGCCGGCCTGGCTTCTGGCTGATTCAGAAGTGAAGCACACCCTGGTCCTGTGGTGTCACATGGACTGCAGCAGGCTCGCTGGTTTCAGCGGAGACGCTCCAGGGCTTTGGGCAAGATGGATGTGCACATGCTGTAGAGCCCACGGAGGTTCAATCTACTCTCATCAGCCTACAGCAGTTTAAAGAAACACAGTTCTGTTGGGGATAGGCTTCTTTGGAGCGGGCTGTGAGGGTCTCATTGAGCCCCATGGGTTCTCAGTGGAACCTCGTTCACTTAGCGGCTCGCCCACGGGGACCCAGCACCATCTCTTAGAAGATATGTTTTATCACCAGGGAAACGTAGGCACCTTCTCAGCGTGCAGCCCTCAGACAGGTGTGTGATGTGCGTCTGTGTCCTCTGGTCACACAGCCTTCAGGAATGCTTCTATCTTAGCCCATGTTCCTGAAGGAACTTGTTTTATATCTTAAGAAATCAGCACATATTAACCATATAGACGCTCCTCCCCTTAACACTGTGTTGTGTCCTACCTGCAGTGCTCTCTGTCTCTGCCTTTTTCTGTCTTCTTTTTGGGGAACCATCTATTCTGATTTGCGTGGACACCTACAGATGTGTGGCGGGCACGTCTGCATCCGTTGGGCTGACTGCTTACGACAAACATGCCATAGGCAGAGGTTCCGAGGTGCATTCTCGGGGTGATGGATCCTGCCTCCTTGCTCTGGGAAGGGAAGGACAAGGATGGTTTGGCACCAGCTTTCAAAGTTGCAGAATTAACGGGGTTGCGCACCTCTGCATGCGCAGAATATGCGTGTGCTGCATTTTAAGCACAATCAGCCCGAGAGTTACTGTGCCCAGTTTATTAGCCCTGTATGAATAATCTCTTCCAAGTTCCCCTTTCATCCATTTTTTACCTTCACAAATGGGAACAGTCAATTGCTGGCCTGTGGGTTCTGGGAAAAGTGTGCCTACTGATGTCCACAGGCCCTGTTGTAATCCCCCTCACCTGCAGCCAGGGAACTGCCAGAGTTCAGGCTGGATTCAGAAGAGGACGTGGAACAAGGATGTCATTACTGATGTCAGGTGGATCTTGGCTCAAAGCAGAGAATACCAGAAAGATGTTTACTTGTGTTTCATTGGCAATTCAAAGGCATTCTACTGTGTGGACCATAATAAACTGTGGATAACCTTGAGAAGAATAGGAAGTACAGACAGTGCCTTGTGCTCATCCAGAACTTGTGCATGGATCAAGAAGCTGTTGTGCAAACAAAAGAAGGGAATACTACATGGTTAAAAATCAGGAGAGGTGGGGGAAAATGAGCTGATGCCAGGGGCTTACGCGGAGAGCACACGTTTTGAGAATGATGAGAGTAACGAATGTACAAATGTGCATTACACAATTGATGTATGTATGGATTGTGATAAGAGTTGTATGAGCCCCAATAAAATGATTAAAAAAAACCAACAGCACTAATCATTGATTTGATGGGAAGGAGAACCGATGGAAGGAGAACCGATTACAAGTAAAAAACGGTACAGAAAGTTAACAGTAATCTAAATCTAGGCCCTTTTAGGCCATCTTCTAAACAAGTTATTTTCAAAACATAGTTTCAGATTTGTGGTTCACAAACGTGTGGTGGATGGAGTGTTGATGCTTTTGTTTCTTGTCAGATTAGTCATTTCCTTATGATATTTAATAAAAACCAGATGTACTTTCATTAGTTCTTCATTCCCCCACGCCCCCCCCAAAAAATCAGGAGAGGTAAAATAAATAGATAAATCATTGTAAATCAGGAAAGATGTGCATCATCAGGGTTGTATCCTCTCACCATACTTGTTCAATCTGTGTTCTGAACAAATCATCAGAGAAGCTGGCTTATAGGAACAAGAGTGTGACATCCGGGTTGGAGGAAGGCTTGTTAATAGGCTGAGGAATGGAAGTGACACAGCCAGGCTCGCTGACAGTGGGGAGGACTTGGAGCCCTTGCTGATGGAGATCAAGGATGGCAGCCTTCAGGATGGATGACAACTCAGTGTCAGGAAGACCAAGATCCTCACCACTGGACCAGTAGGTAACACCATGCTAACTGGAGAAAAGGTTGAGGTAAGACAAGGATTTCATCTCACTTGGATCCATAATCAGTGCTCATGGAAGCAACAGTCAAGAGATCCAAAGACGTATTGCATTAGGTAAATCTGCTGCACCAGACCTCTTTAGAGTATTGAAGAGCAAGGATGTTCCTTTGAAGACTAAGGTACGCCTGATCAAAGCCATGGCATTCTCTATTGCATCAAATGCATGAATAAAGGAGACCAAAGAAGAACCGATGCGTTTGAACAGTGGTGCTGGAGAAGAACATTGAAAGTACCCTGGACCAACAAAAGGACAAACCCGTAGGTCCTGGAAGAAGTACAGCCAGAGTGCTCCGTAGAGGCAGGGATGGCGAGACTTCGTCTTACATACTTCTGGACATATTTGTCAAGAGAGACCAGTCCCTAGAGAAGGTCGTCGTGCTTGGTTAAGTGGAGGGGCAGCAAAAAGAGGAAGGCCTTCCATGAGATGGATGGGCACAGTGTCTGCATCAATAGGCTTGGGCATAGGAAACTCTGCCTTGGAAAGCCACCCTGCTGATGGGGTGAAATATGAAGTTTTATTTCAGCAAATCATAAATTTTGGAAGACTCCAGAAAAACTCTAGAATGAAAACAAAGATAGTTTTTGTTGTCATTGCAGGACAATGACAGGTTAATGAAAGGGCCAGACTAGCACAGGTGGCTCACTGACAGAGCTGCTTTTTCCTCTGTGGAATCAACATGGGCCGTGGGACGGGATGCTGACAACAGCGGGAGCACCCCGCCTGCTAAGGCGGCATCTGCTCACTCTGCCAGGGAGGTGCCACGAACCAAATGCCTTCTCTCCTGCTTCCCTCCAAAAGCAAGACTTGCAGTCTGGTTTGTGGGAACTTTCTGAAGGCGTCTGTTCAAGGGATTGGTATTATTTTTTGCCTGTCATCCAGAGGTATGCACTGTCACTTGGAGTAGACCAGCAGAACAGAGTTTGTGAAACTTAGTGAGACAGCTTTACACATAGTGGGCCTGCATCTGTTACTGGTCATCTGTGTAACAGTGTGTCTGATGGTTTCCAGCCAGGTAACTGGTGTGCAAGTTTCTGCCCAGCTCACAAGTGTAGCAGTGATTCTTGTCAGAAGATAGTGAGGACTCCCTGCTGGCTCCTCCCAGTGTTCATCTCACCCTCTGCTGCCCCAGATGAGCCAAGGTCTTGGGTTCAAGTTCTGACTGCTCTGTCACTGATGTGTGGTGGGGCCTCAGGAAATTAAAACTCAGCCCCCACTTCTCCCTCTGAAGGTGGGCCAATGGTGGGGGCTGGTTGGGCAAAATGTGCCATCAGGATGCAGTGATTGCTTTTTTTAATTGTGAAGTGGGTGAATGTTTACAGGGCATGTTGGTTTTCAGTCAAGGACTCACCCACATTTTGTGCCATTGATTTCACTCCTCACAGTGGGGCGTCCCTGCGTTTCTTCTTTCCCTGCATCCATCTTTCCTGCCCACCGAGCTTTCTCCCTAGGCACATGCTGCCCCGGGCCTCCTGCAGTGGACTCTCGGGAAGGGTACTCGCCTGCCTGTCATTGGGTTGAAATTTGAGGTGGTGGTGGTACGGTGGCTTCCATCCCAGACAGACCTGTCTAGTGTCTCGGGGATTACAAACCAGCAATCCTACACATTGGGTTTTGTTCCCCCTTTTCTCCCACCTTACCCAGGACCCCCCAAGTGTGATCCCTTTCTGAGTGGTTGGTAGTGGTAGCCCAGCACCATCTAGATTTTCGGGGTGGTGGAGGCTGGGGCTCAGGTGGCCTTGCCGCCCATTGGAGTAGTTGTTTCCCTGTGTCTTTGCTTTTTCTCAATCTTCTTGTGCCCTGGGGCTGGTGGGCAGGCAGGCAGAGACCCCCAGCTGGGTGCTGGTTCCGGTTTCATTGCCATCTCCTTTGCTCTGGGGCTTCTACCTGTTCTTTGTGAACTGGCACTGCACAAGCAAGGGCACATCACTCCCTCTCATGCAGGCTTCCTGCCTGTGGCTTTGATGATGGGTCTCACCCTGGCCTTGTGGTCTCTCCTTTCATGCCCATCAGAACTCTGGTTCTAGGTGCTGGCTGTCAGCCTTGTCTCTGCCCATGCTCTTCCTGTTTACACCGGGGATAGATGGTCCACTCACAGGACTTCTCACATGGTGGCTTCAGCCACTGTCTCTCCCGCTCTCTGAAAGGGTGGACCACGCCAAATTCATTTGTATACTGCAAGTGTCCAGCACAGCTGAGCGTTGGTTTGTGACAGCAGGACGTCTCTCTGTGAGAGAAAGCTGAGGCCGTCTGCTTCCATCAGGACTCGGCCTCACAGGGTTGCTGAGTCCTCAGCAGCAGCCCGGCAGCAGGAGTGTACATTGGCGGTGTTAGAGCGCCGGTCCATAGCCAGGCAGTGTTACAGGTGACTGTCATTTGGTGGGTGTGGACTGAGTTTCAAATACAAGGTGGGGCTTAGGATGGACCGAGGGTCAGGTTTTGTTAGCTCTCGTGTGATCCTGAGCCATCTTGGCATCTCTGGCATTTTCACATTAGTCCACTTGCCATTGTTCCTGGCCCACAAAGCTGATGCTTGGCTAGGTATGTGTCCCCCAGAGATTGGGCCTGTCTGCCGGCCTGTGGAAGTGTGTGGGGGGTGGGGGTGGGGGGGGCTCATTTGCAGAGCCCAGCTGTTGCTCTGTGGAGCTGCTGTCAGCAGATCCCGCCATGGGGACTTCACGGGACAAGGGACTCAGGGGGCAAGGTGTGACCTCTGGGCCTACTTAGAAGGCTTAGTCCGTTGTATGTCTTTTGTTTGCAGAAGAACAGTGGTCAGGACACAGCCGAATTGATCATTGGCAGCCACTGAGGCCACCCAGCAACCCGCTCGCTGTGGGGAACGCCCTGGTGACATTGTCTTGGCATAACCGTGCTTACTTTTTGCTTCTGCAGGAGCTGCGAAAGACAGTGCAATGAATGGTGACACTCGAGCGGCCGTGGTGACCTCACCACCGCCGACCACTGCCCCGCACAAGGAGAGGTACTTCGACAGGGTGGATGAGAACAACCCTGAGTACTTGCGAGAGCGGAACATGGCCCCTGACCTCCGCCAGGACTTCAACATGATGGAGCAGAAGAAGAGGGTCTCCATGATCCTGCAGAGCCCAGTAAGAGCTGGACTGGGTCCTTCCCCTGAGACCACCTGTCTCCCTCGGTCTAGGGGTCTCCAGTGTATCTGTCAGAGTACTGTGGGGACCCCTAGTGTGGTCAGGCCCCTGGGAGTGTTGTGATGTGCACCGCCTAGGGACTCTGCCACAAAGGACTAGGAAAGCCCAAGGCAGGTCCCTGGGTGTGGAGTGGACGCCACCCTACAGAGTGGAGAGCTGGGCCTGTGCTTGCCAGAGGCTGGGGAATGGTTTTGCTTTTTGTTTTAACTTTTGATAGTGAATTGGATGAAGGTTGACAGAGCAGATGTATTTTCCATTTGATCAGCTCAAACACATTGTTTCAGCTCAACTGCAAGCCCCTTCACCAACCCACTTCTTCCCTCTGTTTCCTGTTCCCATTCCTCCTCCTTTCCTAACCCTCTGCCCTTTGGGTCTCACAGGGTCTCGAGTGGTTGATTGTCCTCAGGGGTGCAGACCCCCCTGGTGGTGGTGTCCTTCTAGAACCCTGCCGGTGGCCTGGCGAAAACTGAGCCAAGAGGCTGAGCGCATGTGTAGACCTGAAGGTGACCTAGGGGCAGTGTGAATATTTTGCACTCAACTCACCTAAAAGTTGGCGCTCGAAGGTCACCCAGCAGGACTGTGGAAGGAAGATGTGTTAGCATCTGTTGAGAGGAAGATGCAGAACTGGCCCATTGCTGTCTGGCCAGTTCCAGCGTATAGCAGCCTATACAGACTATAAGTGCACAGCCAGAAACCTGGGCGGTGGGGTGATTTTCTGTGTACGCCAACCCAGCCTTGCTGGGCTCTCATTTTTTCAGGTGCAGATCGCCAGCACTTTCTCCCTAGCAGCAGCTCCTTTGTCCAGACTGCTGACCCTTAACCATTGACCCTCCAGGGTTCCTTTAACCTCCCCGCCCACCCCAACCCCAACCAAGAAACCCAAACAAACCAACCACTGAGCCGATTCTAACTGATAGTGCCGTTATAGCCCCCTTTCCGCAAGGTCATCATCTTTACAGGAGCAGACCGCCACAGCGATCTCCCCTTGAGCAGCTCCTGGCCTTGAACCACCAACCTTTGGTTAGCAGTTGAGTGCTTGCTTAACCACTGTGCCCCCAGAACTCCTGTAGAAAATTTTTGTCCACGGGGATTTCATTATTGAAACCAGGGAAAATGTGAGTTTCCTCCAAAAGACCTGGCTTGGTGCAGGGTGCGTGGTGGGAAGGACCAGCCCTGGTTATTGTCAGGTTGACCACAGGAGCCCCGGGAATGCTGCCCACCAAGGCACCATGTCCACGCTGCCAGCATCAACTGCCTCACAGCAGGCAGCTGAGCTCATGGGTGTGCCTCCATGCACAAGCACCCTGTCTTCCAGGGCTTCGCTGTTGACTTACAGAGCGCTTTTGTAAAGTGTGCTGCTTTAGGGAGCTCTCTCCCTGTAGCCCATTCTGTGCTTACAGATGAGCTCAGTCTTAGAAAAACTGGCCGTATTTATCACCTTGTGTAGTCAAAGGTCAAAAGCCATTCTAGGTCATCTAACGTGTTCCTGTCTGCCATGTTTAATGAGAAGTTTATTTCAGTGTATGTAACCCAGCCTTTATTGTTGGAAATGCCTGGTTTCAGCCACCCTCTAACAAGTGATGCGGGCAAGAACCTCCTTAGCAGTAAATCTCTGGGGACATGCCTAATGTTTCCTTACATAGGACTTCTGTAGACTAGCACCCCTGCTCAGAGCGTGCTGCTTTTCTCTTGTGAGCTGACTCCCGGAACAAGAAGACACTACTTTATCCTCAGTGCCTGGTCTCCGCCTGGCCACTTTCTTTCCCAGCACTGGACTCTGAGACAGGCAGACATTCAGAAGCTTGGTCTCAGATGCTTCTCCAGGTAACAGAACGACCTGCTGCCTCACGGTTTCAATCTTCCGTTCCCCAGGCCTTCTGTGAGGAGTTGGAGTCCATGATCCAGGAGCAGTTCAAGAAGGGGAAGAACCCCACCGGCCTGCTGGCCCTACAACAGATTGCGGATTTTATGACCACCAATGTCCCGAACGTCTACCCCGCAGCCCCACAGGGAGGGATGGCCGCCTTGAACATGAGTGAGTCCTTCCTGACCGTCTTGCCGCATCTCCTCTCAGGGCTGCCTTACGCCCTTGCACCTAGGGAGTGTGCGGAACTGAGTATTGTGACACCGAATGTGCTTCAGTCCTAGAAAATCAGACTGCACACCTCAGAATCTCTAATGGGAAGGATGGCTTTTATAGGGACTAAAGCCAGGTCAGCAGACCCCACGCTTGCGGAGGAGCACATGCATTTTCCTGGCCCTCTGGCAGCTGGACCAGCATTTCTCACCCAAGCCGGAGGCCATTGGTGGGTGGGTGGGTGGGTAGGTGGGTGTGAGCTGGGCTGAGTGGGGCTTTGCCAGAACGGTTTGTCTGTGTGACATCAAGGGAGGTACAGAATGGTGTGGGGTGGCATCTGATCTCTGACATCACCAGAGGAGGAAGCAAGCTCAGTGTCAGCCCCAGCTGGTCATTTCCCGTGGCAGCCTCCACTCTCCACCCTGCCACAATGCCTCTGACACCAGCCCTCCCTCCCTTGGCTGGGCCTGATAGTACACTGCCATGGCCACACTGAGCCCACAGACAGCACTCTCGAGCAAGGCATGTACTGGGGACGCGCACAGGCTGCAAGGTCAGATTCGATTTGCAGGGCTCAGCAGCCAGTCCTTCTGGTCAGGAGCACGTTCTTTTAGCTCTGCCCTTGGTCACATGGCACTTTGGTGAAAGCTCCTTTAGTGTTGCCAGTCAATGCCCAGCCTCTTACCATCCTACAAGAAAGGAGAGCAAGGGAGGACAGGGCTTGCTGTCGGATAGTTGATTAGGTGTCCAGTGATGATCTGAAATATAAGCCCCACCTAGTTCCCAACAGGAAGAGTAGGCGGAAAGCCCCGCACAGGCTGCTGACAAGTGAGCACACGCTGGTGCTGACTGATGGCCACCGCTGCCCTCTCTGCGCCTCCACTTCCGCATCTCTTGGGGAGCCTACCTGTGACTTGTCCCAGACTGGCTTTGTGGCCCGACCTAGAGGAGGAGCCATGGTTCCAGGTTACTGTTTGCCCTGGCAGGCATGGTGGCCTGTCAGCCTTGTCTGCTGTGTTTCAGGTCTCGGCATGGTGACGCCTGTGAATGACCTGCGAGGCTCCGACTCCATTGCCTACGACAAAGGCGAGAAGCTGCTGCGCTCCAAGCTGGCGGCCTTCTACAGACTAGCAGACCTCTTTGGGTGGTCTCAGCTGATTTACAACCACATTACGGTGCGTGTGTGGGGCTTGGGGGTATGGGCGTCTCCAAGCGAAGGGGTAGACTCTAGCTATCCAGCACCTCATCCATCCACGTGGCCAGCCATGGAGAACCTGGGCCTTCCTATTCCTGACTGCCGAGCACAGGGATTTTAGCATCAGCCTCCCAGGCACCAGAGATGAGGGTGCTCGTCCCCTCCCAGGCCATTGTCTTCCTGTGCTCCCTGATGGTGCCATCACTCCTCGGGAGTTCTCAGAGTAGCCCCCTGCCCTGACCAGAGTCTTCTCTCTCTCACATACACTCATCTCCCAGCTCTCCCTGGGCCTCTGTTCCCTAAACCTCAGTCTTGCGCACGCACATGCTCCCTGGGTGTTCAGCGTACACGGGTGTTCTCCGGGTGTTCAGTTCTCGAGGTGTTCAGCGTATAAGACCAGTCCTGCCTTGGGGGCTCCATCTGCACCTCTGGCCTCCAGCTACTGCTCACCCCTAATTTGTCCAGCTTGTATGTCCTGGTCTGGCAGCTCAGTGACACCGTGTTCCACTCTTTGCCGCCTCTACCGCCTTCCCTGGGAGTGGGCTGGGGAAGAGAGCCCGAAACAAAGTCCTTGACATCTCCACAGTTCACCACAGGCCTGCCTAGCCCCTGGAGGACTCACTGCTATACGGGGCTTCACAGCAAAAGATAAAAGACCGTGGCCTTGTCCCACAAGCTTCTTGAAGCCTCCTCATGCTCTCTACAGTCCTCAAACGCCAGGCCTCCTGCATGCTTTCAAGACTGCTGGTGGGGCTTCCTCATCCCTCTCTGTACCTCCTGCCTGAGATTGAGCCTGGCCAGGCCTGGGCCTGTAGCCCTCGGGGCAGGAGGGAGGGTGGTCTAGAGCTCATTCTGTGGCCACATCAGCTGACCTCAGTCAGGGATGGGGAGCTGGCCCCCTCTCAATGCCATAGATCTGGGCCAGGTCCACCCTGATGTGACATCACCCAGCACTATACTCGGCTCCCCTTTGCTGCTTTCTCCTCCCATCCCGGCTGCACCCCCAGTCAGGAGTTACACTGTAAACCTGTGCTGCTGACTGTCCCGTGATGTACCCAGGTGGGCTGAGAGGCCCCTCGGGACAGTTGCTGAGCGAGTACTTCCTGTACCTCTGCTGGTGGACCAGGGGTCCAAAGGGCCGGCCACCCATGTGTGTCCTTCCTATGTGACTGCTACCTGGGCCGGATGCCGCATGTGCACTTCAGGAAACGCTGGCTGCCCTCATAGCTACGCAAGGAGGTGCTGCTACTGGCACTCTGGGAGCGGCAGCCTTACTCTTGCTTTTCAGTGCTCAGGGCAGTTGCTCCTGGGTGCTCTGTCACCAGCCTGCCTGGCTGCTGGGCCTGCCTCTCCTGGTGGACCTGCTCGGTGCTTGCTAGAGACCTGGGCAGTCAAGCTCCTGGGAATCTCTCCCTTCCAGGGCTCAGCTAGAGTACATCACAGAAGGTGTTTGCTTTGTACTGTTTCTGGCTTGCAGTGCCTACTTTACGATCTAAAGTAGCAGTTCTCAAACTGGGGGTCGAGACCCCTTTGGGGGTCAAATGACCCTGTCACAGGAGTCACCCAATTCGTAACAGGAGCAAAATGACAGTTACGAAGTAGCAATGAAAATAATTTTATGGTTGGGGTCACCGCCACATGAGGAACCCGTATGAAAGGGTTACGGCATTGAGGAATGTTGGGAACCCCTGCTCTAATAATGGCTTGTTTGTAGCCATTTCCCAGGAGAATGAGGCACAGCAGGGCTTGTCTATAGGGTTTACCAGGGCAGCAGGCCCTGTGTCCCCTTCATGGAGGCAGATGAGGGCCATTTTCTGCTGAAGGGATTGAGAAGTCCTTTAGCGATGCTTGTCAGACGCAGATCTCTGTATTCAGATGGTGAAGAACCTTAGAGGCGCCCTCCGAGCCCTCTAGGGTGGCTCAGTGAGCATGGTGAGCCCAGTGGACTTCGTCTGTGGGGCCTCCTGACAGACTAGTGCCTCTGTGGGCCTTCAGGGCTGAGACCCAAGGGAACGAGCAGGACTGTGTGTGCCAGAGGCACTGAGTGAGGGACAGTGCTTTCTTGAGCAAGTGGCCCTCCACGGACTGCATGCCTGCCTCGATCTCCCCCTCAGGCTATAGCAGAATTGGCGCGAGGAGGGAGGGGCGCCGAGACCGTGTGGCCACCGGGGAGGAAGCGCTGCCGGCCACACGGACACAGGAGATTGTCTCCTTTCCATGAAAACACACAGAGATGCTGTGCTCACCCTCAGAGCTGTGTCTTCCTCAGTGTGCTATTCTAACAGAGAGCTCTGAGAGGAAGATGTCAGCAGTGGATGGTGAGCGGCCTTAGCTGTTGGACAGCATAGAAGGTGATGATGTTGTCTGTGAAAACGATGTGACCCCACGGGAAATGCTCGCTGTTGAAAAGCATAAAATGTACACTACTTATAGCTGAGAAAATAGTGTATGTGACAAAGAAAACAGATGGTAGATTTTTTTCCCGTGTGGCCCTAATGGCATTAATTCTAACACTTACTCAGAAGAGCAAAAGACCAAGCCTGGCCGACACCTGAAGAACGAGGCAGGGAGACTCTTACTGGGTGTCAGGCTTCCTTCCTGTCACATGGTGGTAGTGCTCAGCAAAGAGTGGACTACTTGCCGATGGGATGGAGTGGAGTCCAGAACCGGGTCTGCGTGGATGGAAGTCGGACGCTGAGTACCCTGCAGGACCCAGAGAAGAAAGCCTGGGCCGGGGTGGGGGCCACGGGAGCCCTCCCTCTATGGGGTGTCGCACACGGAGCAGTTCCTGCGGGTGGTGATGAATGTGAAAGGGACTCCTTGAGAAGCTGAAAATCTGTGACCCGAGAAAAGATTTTTAAGACACAGCACTTTCCATCACAAAAAGAAAGATGGAGAAATTGGGTTGTGGTAAAGAATTGTGTTGAAAGTTCTCATTGAGAAGCGCCATAGAGTGGGTGAGAAGAGACTGTGCCCAGCCTGTAACCCAGAAAAGACGATGGCCAGGTGGGTGGGGGACAAGACCAGAAACCTCAGAGAAGAGGAGCCCAGAATGGAAAAAAAGCACCAAACTCATTAGTAATGGGAACAGTAGAAGAACCATTTCACAGGCATCTCCTCACATGTCTCTAGAGACCATACTACCAAGAATGGACTCTGCGGCACTGGTGGATGGGTGGACTTGATAGCGCCCTCTAGCCTCCTGGTCTGAACTTCAGCCAACAGCCTGGGGCTGGGCCAGCACTCAAAGCAGAGTGCTTTGATTTCAGCTTTCTCTAGGCCTCTGCTAGTCTTTTAGGGCCTCTCCATCTCACGCAGAAGGGTTCTCACCATGGCTTGCCCTCGCTGGTCACCACTGCTTCTGCCCTGTCGCTGTGCGCTGAGCTTGATCCAGCTCTCGGATGCTCCTCTCAGATGCTCTGCTCCAGCTTCTCTCTCACATATGCATGGCCCAACCTTTCTCCCGGCCCTGCCCTCCTCCCAGGAAGTTCCACGGAGTCCTTGTCCTCCCTCAGACCTCCTAAGGCCGGGTCAGCTCTGCACCCCCAGAGGCACCCCGTTTGGCTTGAACTTTTCTTCATTTCTCTCCACTTGAGCTCATGAGCCACTCTTGTCTCCCAGAGCAAGTCGAAGCGTCTCTTCTGACAGCCGGTTCAGTTTTTCCTTCCTGTCTGCAGTAACTATTAGCCCCCTTCCGATAGAATGTTCTCAGTGTCATCTCACAGCTTATCTGGCCTCAGTCCTTAGTGTTTGGTTTCAAAACTCAGGTGAGGTGTGCTCAGGCTTGCGACCTTTTCTTGATTCTCCACACCTTTACCCCATATGAGACTGCTGATCTCTTCCTGACTGGGTCAGAATCTCACGAAGGGAGACCGCTGGGAGAGAGCTCCACATGTGTTTGTCACTAGTGCAAGGTGAAGAGGAGCGCTCACGGGGTACGTCACACCGGCCAGCTCTCGGTGGAGTGGATGCTGCGGAAGGAAAGCTCCCTGGGGAAGGAGTGAGGCCGAGGCAGTATGGCGTCCTAGACACTTTCACAGTTTACCAGGCATTTGTGGTTTTTATGAGTCTCTTACAACATCTCTGTTGGTTTATAAAAGTCAGTCTTGGTTTTCATCACTGTATCTCTGAGGTGGTACCTTTTTGGGGCCGTGGCCTTGCATGCTAGCCGCTGGGCAATCTGAAAGGTAACTGAGCCAAGGTTGACATGGTGCGCATGCGCTCAGCGTGAGCCCACCAGCTGCTCTCCCAGGGAGAGCGGTGGCTGTCTGCTTCCCTAAAGGAGGGTGGCCCAGGTGGACTTTGATGGCCCTGGCACAGTCAGTTGCTCTAATCATAGGAAGCTCTGTGAGGGTCACTGTGCTCGGCGTGGCCACAGCAGACCCGTGAGGCATGGTTGCAGACCAGCCTGGGCTTTCCCCCGGTTGCCGAGCTAACTCCTTATTCTCCCCACAGACCCGAGTCGGCTCGGAGCAGGAGCACTTTCTCATCGTACCTTTTGGACTTCTGTACAGCGAGGTGACCGCCTCCAGCCTGGTAAGAGTGGACTTCTTGGGCACTTGGGGCAGAGGTGGGGGGGAAGCTCATGAGGCCATTCACCTCTTCAACCAGCTGACATCTAAAGCCAACCCTGGATGGCTCCATGGCTTTGTGATGCCCGCGGCCAGAGAACCGGTGTAGTGGTTCCTAGCTGGGATACAGTTCAGACGCCCCCCCCAGGCAAGGCTAAGGTCCAAAAGAATAGTGACCCCAGACAGCACAAGTCTTGTCAAAGATGTGGGGAAATTGTGCTCTGGATCGATTTTTGCTGGTGGAAATGCAAAATGGTGAGGGGTGGGGAGTGGTCCCTCACCCGCAGAAAAATAGAATGGCCACATGACCCAGCCACTCCACTCCCAGTGAGGTCCATTCCCCAAAGACTGAGAGCAGGGCCTCACAGCAGTGTGCCTTGATAAGCAGGAGGTGGGAGGGAGCCTCCCAAAAGCCCGCCCACCAGTGAGCTGGCCAGGAGCAAAGCACCGCTCAGCCAGCTGGGATATGTGCACATGACTGGGATACTGTCCTGAGTGAAAACAGGTGACCCTGTCCATCTCACGCACATCAAAAGGCCACCAACGTGGTGGCACCGTGGTTACCCATTGGGCTGCTAACTGCAAGGTCAGCCATTCAAAACCCCCAACCACTCTGCAAGAGAAAGCCAGGGCCGTCCCTCTGTTCAGGAGGTACAGTGTCAGTAACCCATAGGGCCGCTCTTACACCCAGTCAGGGTCTCCACCAGGCAGCGTGGACTCCGTGGAAGTGAGGGGGTTTGTTTTTGACCAGGGGTGGGGAAGAGGGAAAGAGAGGGTGGTGACCTTGGTGGAAGATCACATTAAGGGTAGGAGGAGTTCCAACTGATTATTGTAATTATTATCAATAAATCATACATCTAAAAAATTGTCACAGGTATATTTACAACTATGACCAAAAACACCCCGCAAATAGTAGCTCCTGAGGCTGCTTATGTCCAAGCAAACACCTCATGAGATCTAGCTCCTGGGTTTGGTGGTGAGAGTCCTGGTTTCCAGGGCAGTCTGTTCACGGCCTAGCGTCGTGGGTAGTGCTTCTCTTCCACCTCCTGGTTCCTTTGCTGCGTGGTGCCCGGGCTGTGCAAAGCCCACTGACCATGCAGAGCCCACTGTTAGACTCTGTTTGCCTGGAGCAACAGAGGAGGAGAGCTCGCTGCAGGGAGGTGGGAGGAGGATGTGAGCGTGTGTGGCCTGGCTGCCATTATAGAACACGGCGGTCAAGGGTTCTGTGGAAGAATACGGACCAAAGCCTCACATTGCCCTGGACGCCAGGCTGTCTTGAGTGACAGAGGCTGGGCATAGCTGGGTTGCTCTGGGATCATCTTTAAACATCAACCAAAAGCTTCCCCGAAGTCATTGTGAAACCACAGCTTAACGTAGCTAGTGAAACTGTCTGCCTCTGAGCTTGACGCTCAGCTTGCAGGGGGGACGGGCAGGAGCAGGAGGAACCTTGCAGAGGAGGATCAGGAGGAGGAGCATGGCTGCCCCTGGATCACCGGTTCTCAACCTGTGGGTCACAACCCCTCTGGGGTCACCCAATTCACAGCAGTAGCAAACTGGCAGTGATGAAGTAGCGATGACAATACTTTGATGGTTGAGAGGGAGGAGAACCGCTGCCCTGGAGAATGCAGTCAGTGCCGCTGCATGGTGCCCACGGGAGCCCGAGGGTGGCTGTGCGTGTTGCTGTGCACTTTCTCTGTAGCAACCACAAAGGAAAACTAAAAAAAGCATTTTTCTGGTCAGTCGTTTTGAAGCCCTCTTGACCTCTATCAAATTTTTGGTTTCTAAATTTTAGATTAAAATCAACCTCCAAGGAGACGTAGTCGATCGTGGAAGCACTAACCTGGGGGTCAATCAAGCTGGCTTCACCCTGCACTCAGCCATCTATGCCGCTCGCCCAGATGTGAAGTGCATTGTCCACATCCATACACCAGCAGGGGCCGCGGTGAGTGGGTGCCAGGCAGGCAGCTGCCTAGTTCTGTGAGAGGGGTACCCCACTGCCTCAGAGCAGCGAGTAAAGAAATGGAACCTGGCTGGACTACCAACGAAGCAGTCCGCTTGACTTTCTGGGGACGTCCCTTTGTTTTTTGTTTTTTTTTTCGTCCCTTTGTTTAAGGAGTTATCTGTGTGGTGTAACTGAGGGAGAGAACCCTGAGAATGACCGAGACGTGGCATTAGAATTTCACTGCGCACTGAAGCTAGAAAGCCAGGTGTTGAAGTGTGTTGGGAGGTGCAGAGTGGACTCTGAGCAGGGCTCCTTAGGTACAGGGGACATGCTGTGGGAAGGAGCTGGGGACCCCCTTCAGCCACTCCAGGGCTGCCCCATGCAGAGCCACTGGCACCCAGCTGGTCATGACCACGGAGTCTTAAGAAGAACCAGTTTGGAGGCACAGAGGACAGATAGTGCAGGTCTCTGAGAAAGCCAGAGTGCCCCCCCTTTCACCAGGCCTGCTGTCTCCTGGGGAACCAGCTGCCGCAGAACGACCCAGGCTTCACAGTGGTATGAAAATGGGTATTCCGACGGCTGGTACAAAGTTGCGTGGGAGCAAATCCCTTTGGAACTCAGCCTGCTGGTGCCATTCTTGAGTTCATGGACCCATTTGTGTGGCAGGTGCCCTCCATTGACTGTCTGCTTGCCGTCTGCGTGTGTGACCCAGTAGGCTGTGTTCCTTCTGCTGGTGTGTGCTTCTTAGAACAGGTGGTCCCTGCTGTCTCAGTTTTCTGAGTGGCGTCCCCTGCACTAATAGAGCGCATGCTGTCCCCCCACTGAGAAGTCCGTGCGTGTGTGGTTAAGAATCAGTCGAGAGGACCTCTGAGAAGATAGTTTAAAAGCATCTTCTGTTTTTAGTATCTTCTGTTCAGTTACAGTATGTTTTCAGAATTGCCGCCAGAACACTTTGGCATGGTAAGGGGCTCTTAGAGGATTTCAGGGTGGCACCGTCTGCCTGGCTCCTGTGTTTGGTGGGGCTGCTCGGTTAGAGCAGGCGAGCACAGGCTGAGGGAGCACTCAGACCTAAAGAAGCATGGAGAGTGATTGCATTGACTTCCTGTGCAGCTTGTGTTCTGTGCTTGGGCCCCACCCACAGCAAGACAGCAGGACTTCGCAGCTTCTTTCCAGACATGACACGACTGACTGCTTGTCTTCTTGGGATTTATAATGAGCTTGAACAGTACCCAACACGATGAGGGCTTGGGGGAGGTTGGTGACTATCCAAGGTTGTGAACAGTGCTTCTTGCTGATTGCTGGGTGTTGGTGAGCCCAACACAATGTTTGCCCAGGTCAGCTCGTGAGCACATTCTCTCTGAGAAGGGCACAGGACAAAGTGTCTATTCCTGTTCTGTCCCTTTATAGGTCTCTGCCATGAAGTGTGGCCTCCTGCCCATTTCCCCAGAGGCACTGTCCCTCGGAGAAGTGGCTTACCATGACTATCACGGGATCCTTGTGGATGAGGAGGAAAAGGTGCTCATTCAGAAAAATCTGGGACCAAAAAGCAAGGTCAGTCAGCATGGACTCTGCTGGTAAAATTCCCCAGGCTGGGAAGCTGTCATGTGCAACCTTCTCCCTGGCTCACGGTACGTGCCTGCTCTCCCCAAGGTCCTCATTCTCCGGAACCATGGGCTCGTCTCGGTCGGAGAGACGGTGGAGGAGGCATTCTATTACATCCACAACCTGGTGGTGGCTTGTGAGATCCAGGTAGGCGGTGGGTAGCCCTGTGGCATGCAGCTCCAAGGGTGTTTCTGAGTTTCAGGAGTCCAGACTGGGGGAGCTTTTAACCTCCTCCTGGAGGAGGGAGTCTTGCAGGGGTCCATTTGCCAAAGATTCACACATGGCCTAGTGAACTGACCATGTCCAGTCGCATTCTTTGAGTTGAAGTGATGGGAAAGGATTCCCCACTCCCCCTCTTAGTTGTTGTCTTCCCAGTCCACAAGCCCTCCCACGTGCAGGGTCCCCTGTCACGTGCCACCCACTCCATCCCTCTGACTTTGGGGTCTGCTGGGCACTACTGTCATGACTCCGGGGGACAGAGGGGTGGGTGGACCACCCCCACCCCACCCCACCCCACCCCCACTCCTGAATGGGCTCTGCGTGCCACACCAGCTAGGAAGTGGTCATTTCCCAGAACTGCCTCCCAGTCTATTTGCTGCCCCGTCCCCGCCATTGTGTTCCTGTTGCCAACAAAGCTTAGCAGGTGGCCTGTGCCCAGCCCACACTCACTGCCTAGCCTGTGGCTGCACTCTGTGCTTCCGGGCTGGACTTCTCCTGGCTTCCTTCTCTCTGGCTGGGCTCCACAGGGGACTCAAGCCCCGTGCTTCTTGTTTTGGAAAAGGTTCGCACGCTGGCCAGCTCGGGAGGCCCCGACAACCTAGTCCTGCTGGATCCCGGGAAGTATAAGGCCAAGTCCCGGTCCCCGGAGTCTCCAGCAGGGGAAGGGAGCACTGGATCGTCCACCAAGTGGAAGATTGGGGAACAGGAATTTGAAGCCCTCATGCGGATGCTGGACAACCTGGTAAGAATGCCCTGCTCGCCCTGGTTCTTAGGCAGGGCTAGAGGCCAGCAGGGTTCTGCCCAGGGCCATTGGATTGGGTATTAGACCTTCCTTCATGGCCCAGACTGGTCAGGCCAATCAGTCCCTGGCCCCTAAGGTGTTAGCTTGGGGAGCGGCCTCCCTTGGCTGGAGTGTGGTGGTAGCTGGAATGGGTGATTGTGTGGGCCCTGCTCCAAAGCCTCAGGGCCTCGGGCTCACGGTGGCCCAGCCCACTGGCCTGGCTCCTGTGACTGTTGGAGCCTCACTGAGGAGATGGGCAGGGTAAGATGTGGACACGTGTACTGCCGTGACTCTATGCTAGGCTCTGCCTGGGGCACGGCTCAGGGCTGCCTTTGTCGCAGATGCCCCTGAAGGAGAGGTTATGGTTTTACTAGTGGGGGGCGGGGGGTCATAGAGTTTGAGGATGAGGGGCGGGGCAGGCCCGCATTGCACCTCAGATTAGCGTCATCCACGTGTCCTGAGGAGCCCACAGCACAGGAGATGTTTGTTCCTTGTCAGCGACTTTGTTGGCACATCCGTCATTCACATGGAAGAGCAGCGATTGTGAGGGTGGTGCGGAGCGGGCGGTGTTTCCTTCCGTGATGTGTGGTGTCGCTGTGAGCTGGAGTGGGCTGTGTGGCACACACACGGGCCCTGCAATTCAGTGCTTGAAACAGATTTCAAAGAGCACTGATTGAGATTATACCACTCATTTTAAAGATGATTCTGAAATTGACTGTACAGTTCTTGATATGACTTAACAATTAAATCATGGGACATTTGGATAAAAATGGGGAGATAAGAGTTGTGCAGTTATTACCACAGTCAATTTAGAATGTTTTCTCCAATCCTGTCCTCATTATCAGCAAGAGATTTAATAACACCGGCAGTGAGTTGCAATGCTCAGTTGCTTTAAGAACCCCCACAGCCGCTGTTAGGAGCGCTGTGAGCATGTCCCCACCTGCGCTAGCACACAGGACTGAGGGCGAGGAGAGATGGAGGAAGGGTGCCCTCCGCGGAGCTGGCCTCTCCACTTGTCCCGGACTCATTGGGAAGTCAGGCCAGGGGCAGCCGACGGCGTGTTGTCCCTCAGCAGACAGAGCTGGCCTTGGTAGTTCCATGAGGAAGCGGCAGTCCCCCAGGATGGCTATGACCTTTCTTGGTGTCTGGGAAGACGCTCTGCAGGGGCTGCGGGCCCCCACTCACTCCCCGTTGGGGCAGGCCCCTGCTCATGTTCCCAGGCTCAGCCCCTCAAGCTGCCGCCATTGTAAAATAAAGTGCTGTGAATGACATGTGCCCCAAGGGAATTACAGGCAAGGCCACTCAGACCATCTTCTGGCCACACTCTGCCGGGCACAGCAAGCTTGGGTCCTGCATGGGATGGGTGTTGCACAGGGTGTGGCCTGCTGGGGAGTCCACAGGGGAAAGAAAGCTGGCTGCTCTCAGCGCTCCAGGCTGTGCCGGGTGACCGGTGCTGCCTGCACTGCGGCCAGCAGCGAGTCTGTTCTCTTCCATGTCCCCAGATGTGCGTGCAGTGTTCCCTGCGTGTTGGGTTTCAAAACAGGTCCTGGAACAGCGCTGCCCAACCCTTTCACCTCAGTGACTGGCCTTGCCCTTCACCCAGGCAGGCGCTTGGGCTGCTTTTCCATCGGCTTTGTGTCTGTGCGATTCCGGCACTGCGTCTCAGCCCTTTCTGCAGAGCTGACTGCTACCCATGCTAGGACCCCTGCTGCTATGGGTGGTGATTGATTCGAGGGACAGTCACGCTGTTTGTGACGTGGGCATTGCTGCTTGAGACCCTTGGAAAGGGCGTGCTCGGAGAGCCCCTGGAGGGCCAGCCTGCTAACCACCTTCCACTCTTCTTGGCCCCTAGGGTTACAGGACTGGCTACCCTTACCGATACCCGGCTCTGAGAGAGAAAGCTAAAAAGTCCAGCGATGTGGAGCTTCTGGCCAGTGTCGCCGGCCACTCCTTTGCTAGTGATGGTGACTCGGGCACTTGCTCCCCTCTCAGACACAGTTTTCAGAAGCAGCAGCGAGAGAAGACAAGATGGCTGAACTCTGGCCGGGGCGACGATGCTTCTGAGGAGGGGCAGAACGGAAGCAGTCCCAAGGCGAAGACTAAGGTGTGGACGAGCATTACACACGATCACGTGAAACCCTTGCTGCAGTCTCTCTCGTCCGGTGTCTGCGTGCCAAGCTGTATTACCAACTGCTTGGTCTGTGCCTCCTTACTGTTCATAGTTAGATGACGTAGAGCAAGTGGGCAGCTGGGCCCTCGGAGGCTCTGGGAGCCCGGCCTCTCCCTCAGGTCCCCAAGCTCCCTGGGGTCTCAGCCAGGATAACCCCCCCCCCCCCAAGACTGCTCTCCGCCTGAAACTGCTTAAAATGGAACGGACCTGGTCAGCCACCCAGCCTCATCCACAGGACTCACTCCCCCACCCGCCGCAGCCCTTCTGCAGGGCCTGCCAGGCACCAGGCCCGTGGGGCAGCTCCAGCTGCAGGAGCCTGGCACACGTGGGTGGGCAAGCCCAGTGGTGCCACTTGGCCCCTGGAGCCCAAATGGCCACTCCCGAGTATTCTTAAGCAGTTTCCCTGCCGACCCTGCCCTCTCTCAGAGCCCTGCCCCACCTCCTGTCCTGTCCCAGAGCCTCCGAAGGTCACAGCCAGCTGCCCCCCGCATGGACTGTGCATGTGAGTAGACGGCCATGAGTGGGCGGGCCCTCGGACCCCATGGGTGTGGCATGGCCCAAGTGCAGTGCTCGGTGACCCCTACCGTTCCCCGCCAGACCGTGGAGGGGAGGCCCGGCCCCGCCGCCCAGCTCAGACTCCCAGGAGGGCACGGGCTGGGGAAGGGTCAGCTCCGAGAAGCCGATGACTCTCAGCCCTGGTAACCATGTCACTTTTTAGGGTTATTGTTTCAAAGCTGTGTCTTCTGAGGTGGGTTTGGTGTGTCCCCGAGGGCCCCTTGGTGCGGGGGAGTCTGTTCTAGGGTGGAGACCTGCGTGAACTTGGCCTGTGGGAGCCACCCTCTCTCCTTTTCTTCCTCCTTGTGCGTTTGCTGAGCTCAGACGAGCCTTCACAGAGACGCTGCGTGCTGGTGTCCGTACCAGCCGCTGCGGTGCCGCCGGGCACGTTTCCCCACGCCTGCTGGCTGGAGCGCTGTGCACTGCTAGATGGGCTAGTCCCTGTGTGGGAGGACATGCTGGAGGCGCCCTCGCCTCGCCCGTCCGGGGCCCTGGAGGGTCCGGCCAGCGGACCCCGGGCCTTAGTCATGCGGGCACAGGCCCTGCTCTCCGCCTTGCAGACCTCTCCGGTGGGGGTTGCCAACGTTCTGACTAAAAACTTGTTTTTGACACAAAGCTGGAGTGGGTTTTCTCTGAGAAGAGAATCATCAGTGAGTATCCCACAGCTCCATGTCCATCCCATGTTTCCTGTACGGCGGCTCAGCTTTTTCCAACTTGGTTGCTTTTTTTTGAAGTTTCACAGTTTTGGCTAATCTCATTGCCTCCTGAAAAGGCTCCAGCAGGCATGACACCAGCTCTCTGAGACGGGCTTGTTCTAAAGCTCAGTGCCTCCTCTGGCCCTCAAATTTGAATTCGGTTGGGATGCGCCGTGTTTGATTGGCACCATGAGCATGAGCGTGTCCACAAGGGGCGGCAGACACTGAGCCTGGAGACGGTGTGAACTGAGGCTTACCAAGCGCTTGGAGCTTATTTGGGATATTTTTGTAACACCTAGAGTGCTCGAGTTATAGAAAATATTCGCCATTGCCCAACTCTTTTCCCCTCCTCCCCCCCTCCCCCGCAAGCAGCAGTGCTGCCCCAGGCTGAGGCTCGTCAGCCAGCCAGCCAGCCCTGCCTGCCTCCTGAGGCCCAACTCTGGCGTTGCCGCTCCACCTCGCGGTGCACCTGGGTGGTCACATCACACCGCTTCTCGCGACCCTGTCATCTCACGCTTCCACTTGGCTTGGCATCTCCTGACTCAGAGCGGGGAACCAATGGGCTCATAAGGGCTGCCCTCGGCACCTCCGAGCCTGCCCACAGGACCGGAGGTTTCCACCAGGCATCATACGCCCCTGCCCAAGACCCTGCCCTGGTGCTTACACTGCCTTGCTGCAGTGACCCTGGGGCGCGCGCATTGGTTCAGGTCTCGCTCTGGGATGTTGAGTGCATGCCCAGATGTGACATACATGGGGTCCTTGGATGTTGTGTGCCGTTTGTCCTTGTCACAGTGCTGACTTCTCATCTGTTGTTGCTATTCCAGTGGACTAAAGAGGATGGGCATAGAACCTCCACCTCTGCGGTCCCTAACCTGTTTGTCCCACTGAACACTAACCCCAAAGAGGTCCAGGAGATGAGGAACAAGGTACGTCCCCCTTGTCCGTCCCCTCCTCCAGCCCCATCCCCACATTCATGCTCACACCATAGACGCTGAGACGTGGGCCGCAGGGCCCAGACTCTTCATACGCCTATCTCCTTGTCCTCAGATCCGAGAGCAGAACTTGCAGGATATCAAGACGGCTGGTCCCCAGTCCCAGGTCCTGTGTGGTGTCATGATGGACAGGAGCATGGTCCAGGTGAGAGTTCTGCATGTCCCTAACATTGGTGGGTGGTGGCACTGAAGCTGGGAGCGTGTCTCTAAGGGCAGTCTGCAAGGCAAGCTGCTCTCTGGTAGAGGTAACAGCCACTCCGCACAGACCTGGGTCAGCACAGCATGCCCAGGGCCCGCATGCCTCGTGAGGCGGCCGCTCGAGGACTGGAGGAGGGTGGTGGCGGCTCCAGTTGTATCCAGATGGCCCGTTTATAACCCAGTGTTGCTTGGGAAAATGGCATGGGGAGTCCTGGGAACAGGAGAGGCCTCACTGAGGGCCCTCTGTGTGTGTACGGGCGCCCCTCCTGCTTCAGACCAGGCTTTGCAGGCGCCCAGCCCTGCCTGCTGCCCGTGCACGCGCCGTCTCTGTCGTTCAGGGTGACTCCTGCATGCTTAGCTGCTGCGTCTTGGGGCCCGCCTGGGCGTCTCGTGACTCAGTTTACTGTTGCAGGATGCGCCCCTCTCTGACTGTACGGAGACTATCGAAGGGCTCGAGCCCACAGAGCAGACCTTTAGTCCCGCTAAATCTCTCTCTCTTAGAAAGGTACTCACTGCCCCGCCCATCCCCGCCTGCCCACCCGCCCCTCCTCCTCTCTCTGGGCCTTGTCTCAGGAGTTGGAGCATCTCTCAAGCGTGTGGCCGGCCTCACCCTCACCCTCGCCTGCACACGCACTTGTCCGAGGCGGGGCTTTTCCTGCTATTGGTGTGTCTCTGGGCTGTTGCTGAGAGCCGGCACCCCGCGGCCTGCCTCCCACTGGGGCCACGACTGTTTCTGAGTTCCCAGTGGTTTCCAAGACCCAATCTTGGCCAGCCTTGCCCCCCTGACTTGCTTGGCTGCCGACCATAAATACGAAGAGCAATTGCTGGCATCCTCCCACTGACCGAGGCACCGGGCAGGAGGGAATGAGTGCGTGCTGCGCCGCATCCTGCCGAACTTCTTCCCTCTCACGTGGCAAGCACACTCCTGAAAGCTTCGCGGGCACCCGGAGAGGGTCGTCATCAAACCGGAAGCACCCCTGGAGCTGCCATGGGGAAGGGAAGGCGCTAGGGGCGCTGAAGATGGTGCCCGTGTCACTGAGGGGTGTCCACAGAAATGACCACGTGGCCGTCTGTGTTCTCAATGGTAACGAAGATGCCTCCAGACAGGCAGTCTCTCTCCCCCAACTCCACTCTGCCTCACACCAGCAACAAAGAGACCCTGCCAAGACCTGCTTTCCAGTGCCCTAGGGACCCAGTGACACATGTCCTTTGATGCCCCGGGCTGCCCTTTTGCACACACGTGTGTCCGTGGCAAGGACCGAAGGGGTGACGGGAAGGAAGGGAGCCTCTGCCCACACAAGCCCCCTCCCGGGTCATCTGCCACTGCAGCTCAGTACAGGTGCCAAGTCTTGCCTGGGACGTCCCCTCCATCTCCACGTTCTCTTGGCTTCTCTCTGATGGAGGTGCAGCTCCCACCAGCCAGGAATCATGGTCAGGGAGGGACACAGGCTCCACCAGTGAAGGGTGTTTACCCCAGGCCAGTGGGGCCGGCCCCGTGGCTCCAGGTAGAGCCCACGAGCACAAAATCCTGGTGATGCAGGCGAGACGGCCACTCTGGCCTTGGTCGTGTGGTAGCTGTGCTCACCATTGGCCAGCAGAGGGCCTGTGGGCAGGCTCAGCTCAGATGGTGCATCCGGGCCTAGGGAGGGACCCAAACACTGGTTTTCTTCGAGAATTTCTGTTGGCTTCAGACCCAGGTGGAGATGCTGCTCCTGAGATGACCTGCCCTGACAGAGCAGGTGTCCTCTGGGTGCTAAGGACCAGGGCTGACCTATGCTTGGACGCCTGTCCTAGGACACGCCCTCCCCGGCCAGCCATGGGTGACTGCCTGCTTCTAGTCAGAGAAGCTGAGGAACGGGCAGTGTGAGGACCAGCATGGGGGTTTTCCTGAAGGCCTGGGCCTCTCTCAAAAACTCGCGGGGCAGTCGTCCTGCAGCAGGGCTGAGTTGGAATGGACTTGGCAGCAGGAAGTGCGGGTTGGAGCCTCTGTTTGTGCAGGTTGCTGTGGATAGGCGACAGGACTGTGAGGGTTGATGGAGAAAACCACCCTCAGGACTGGCTGCTGTCACAGGGATTGGTCACAGCTACGGAGCAAGGGCAGCGGGCGAGTTGCCCAGCAACCTGCACTCTGGCAGGTCAAATTGGGGCCCACGTAGGAAGAACACACGGTATGACTGTGTTGAACTACTAGCTGCAAGATCCGGGGTTCAAACCCACCAGCTACTCCGTGGGAGGAAGTTGATTGAGGCCGTGTACTCCTGTAAAGAGTTACAATGTCAAAAACCCTACACAGGGTCCCTGTGGGTCGGAATGGATGCATGGCAGTGGGCTTGGGGGTTTGGTTTAGGTTCAGGAAGCAGACAGCGGTGCCCTGCTGGAAGATGGCGACCGATCACACCTGGACCCTCCTCCAAGCTGTGCCTGAAGCCATTTGGAGTCCTGCTCTTGGGTCCTGTGTGCCCGGCCAGGTGTCAGGACAGCACTCCTTGTGGGCTGCCTGATTGTTAGCTTGTGGGTTCTGTTGGCAGATGGAAAGTCTGGTGCCCAGGGCAGACGGTTGGGTCAGGGTCTGCCCTGCATTTGGGTGAACCACTATGGCCTGTGGGAGTCACTGACCGCCCCACCAGCCCTCTGCTCTGCACCTGGAGCACCCTTGCCTGCTGCCCTCCCTGACCCCGCTTGGACTAGGGAGCTGTGGGAGCGGAGCCCACCGAGCCTGCCCTTTGACGTCAGGCTCGTGGATATGGGAAGGAACTTTTGCCCTTTTACTGACTTGGAAGTTTGCTTAAACGGCACTGAAACATCTCTCTGCAACTCTGTAGCATCTTCTCAGCTTCACTGGATACACTAGACTTCCTAGTCGGTGGGTCAGAATGTGCTGTTTAGAGACGTCTGTAGAGAACAAGCCTTGGCCAATGGGCAGGAGGGGCTGGGCAGGTCCCAGAGCCAGCCCCTGGAAGGTGTGGCAGGTCCTCTGCTATGGAAGACACCTGTTGACCTTGGGTCCAGCGCCCCCTGGACCATTTGGACTAGTCTCTTGGCTCTCAACACAGACCTGTCCTTTCCTGTTCCCTGTGCAGCCCCCATCCTGCCTGTGTGACAGTTCACAGGCCTCCCTGGCTACTGTACGCCCCAGCCCCGGCCTGCCTGGTCAGTGCCGCCTGCTGTGCTTTGGCTTGCTGGCTGGCTTCTCTGTCACACAAACTCAGTGTCCAAGTCCCGCTGGCAGACACTGGAGTCTAGGGACATCTTGTCACCTGTAAACACTTGAGGGTAACGTTCTGAACACATAGTCCGGAGGTGAGTTGACCTCCAAGTGCCCTTGCGTGGGGCTAGGTCCCAGCTCACAGGGTCCCAGAGGCAGCGATGAGAGCTGTGACCCTCAGAGGAGAGTGCGGGAGGGGAGCATCCTGGCCCTGTATGCCTGCACTGCCTCAGCTTCTGAGCCCTGGGGGGCTGGGGGCCATGCTTCCTGGTCAGCCTCTTCTGTCAAACATGCCCACGTGTTCCTGGCTCCCTGCTTCCGGAGACTGTAGCTAGCTTGAGTCAGACCTTGGCCCAGAGCACGCCACCCTGCCCTGCCCCCTGCCCACTTTGTCCATGAGGGGTGGAGTGCCGGAGCTAGTCCCCAGCTGACCCCTTGCCCTGTTGCCTGCAGGGAGAGCTGGTGACGGCCTCGAAGGCCATCATTGAGAAGGAGTACCAGCCCCACGTGATTGTGAGCACCACAGGCCCCAACCCCTTCACCACGCTCACCGACCGAGAGCTGGATGAGTACCGCCGAGAGGTGGAGCGGAAGCAGAGGGGCTCCGAGGGAGGTGAGCACCGGAGAGTGACACCCCCCACCCCCTCCCCAGAATGCTGAGGTCAAGGGCACCTGCTCCTGGCCTGGTTAGGCAGCCCCCATTCCTCCTGGGAGCTCCAGAAAGAGGGTCCCTGAAGTGCCAGTTCTGCTCCCACAAAGCCCAGGGTAGGCAGCCTTCTCTCCCCAGGATGCCCTCCCAGGGGCCAAGTGCCCTCTGTACAGAGCCAGGTTCGGGCGGGCTGACATCTGACTATGGAGCCCCAGGGCCAAGCGTGTTCCCTGTTCCCCTGTCCTCAACTGCCAGTGCCCAGGCATCTAAACTGCACCTCAGAGCCCAGGTTGCTTCCCACCATGTCCCCCGAAGCCCTCCTAGGGTTTAGTCTGCCCTGTCCCAGGTCAGAGTGGGCATTTACCCATGTGTGCCCGGCTGCGGGTATGGGCAGAAGCCCTAGTTTCTGTGCACCACGTGTGAGTTGTATTGGGGTGCTGTTGGGGAGGAAAGCGGACCATGGATCTGCACGGCAGGGTGGGGTCTGCCCAGGACGACCCCCCCCCCCCGCCCAACAGCTGTGTGCAGGCCTCTGGTGAGCTTGAGCTCTGGTCCCAAAAAAGGCGACTGACTCCCTGTCCTCCAGGCATGGTGCTCATGGTGTCTGCCCCCACAGAGAACCTGGACGAGACTCAGGAGCAAAAGGAGAAGAGCCCTCCAGAGCCCTCTGCTGCACCCCAGACGCCCCCCAGCACCCCAATCAAGCTGGAAGAAGGTGAGCACTGGGGGGAGTGGGGGCGGCACTCATCAGCGCTATTCTAGTGACAACACAGGCGCGTGTGGCCGAGCTGGAGCCGGGATGGCATGCTCTGCCCCGACAGGTTCAGCAGGGTGACTCCGAGCCACACCTTGCCTTCCGTGGGGTACCCAGACCCAGGGGTGGGTTCCTGCTGGGATGGCCCCGCCTTCCTCCCCGTGGTACTCATGTTGCCCGTGGCCTGCACATTGCCTGCACCTCGTGTTCGAGCCACAGCTCCGAGAAGCCTTCACTGATTGGCTGTGTGGGACTGTCTGTCCGCCTCTCCGGCCCCCACGTGTCTGTGGCGTGGCATGGCATGGTGTGTCTTGTCCCTTGGTGTGCCCACCATGTCTCCTTGTCTAAAAACCTGCACTCACCTAACCGGTGGGGCCTGTGGTGTCCGTTCGTCCCACCGTCCGTGCGTGCGGAGGGCTCGCTGGCCCTGTGTCACTGGCTGTGACTGAATGCCTAGACTCTCTTGTGCTTTTTCTCTTTGTGGCTGCGCTGCTCACGCAGGAGGTGGATGTGCTAAAGAGTACCTGTTACCATAGTAAGTACCGCCCGCTCACCCCGCCGCCAGCACCAGCTCGTGCTTTGCCGCATCCTCCGGCCGCTTTGTTGTTAACTTTGTTGTTTTCTGTTTACTTAAAACAAACATAGAAACCCCCTTTTTTCCCCCTCCCCTTTTCTGGGCGGTGACCTCCTGCGGTGCTTGGTCCCCTGGGGGCCATGTGGTAGGCCTTGTGCCTCTGCGCAGGTGTGCGCACCCTCGGAGACTCTGTGCTCACCTCCTTCCTGTTGGGCTCCAGGGAGCTCCAGATTGGTCGCTCGCTGGGACATGGTTTGAGCGGGTCTGGTGGGTCAGTCTGCCTCTAGGTGCCTGGGGATTGGATTGGAGTGGATTGGCCTGGCCTGTGCTGACCTGCCCTGGTGTCATGTGACCTCTGGTCCAGCCTAGCAGAGCCCTCCCCTGAGCACCACAGGCAGCCTCCGCCCGCCACTGCTAACCAGCTTCGCAGAGTGGATTCTAACTCGGGGTGGGTGGGCCACAGCCTTCCTTGGGCTTCTGGGCTCAGGCCGACCCCGGATTCCCACATTCGACACTGGGCTTGGGGGCCAGAGCCTCCTGGGGCCACTCCCCACCGAATAGGCTGGCTGGTGTGTGAAGCACGAATCCGTTGTGGTAGGCTCCCTCTGGGCCCTGGGGAACATGGGTGCTTCCTACAGAGAGGCTGGGGCTGGCCCCTATGTGTTGCCATGTCCCAATCGGAGGAGGCGGCTCAGGGGTCCCCTGCTCCTGCTGCGACTGTCACTCGGTTTCACCTGCAGAAAAAAGACCTCTTGACAGTGCTGCCTCCTGCAGGGAGGTTCCCAGGGGCCGGGACCCCAGGTAGGCTTCATTCTCAGGCTGTGCCCGATTTTCATGCTGAAAGCTGAATGGCACGGGGTATTGCCAGCTTACTTTGGTGACTCAGGCATGAGGCCTGGGCCTGAACCAGGGTGGACAGTTGCCCACGAGTCACAGCTGCATCCTGTCTCGTAGGAGAGCAGGTGCCAAGTGCTGTTTCTGTCGCTGGGTGAGAAATGGCCTCTGGCCACCCCCACCCCCTACCCATGGGCAGTGGTGCTGACTTATCTCTCTGACCGCCCACCCCCATCAGACCTGCCACAGGAACAGACCGCGGGAGACGACAGTGATGCGGCCACCTTGAAGCCAACTCTTCCTGACCTCTCCCCTGATGAGCCTTCAGAAGCTCTTGGCTCCCCGACATTAGACGAGGAGGAGGAAGAGGGCCTAGGGGAGGCCCCCAGCCCTCAGAGCCCCACCAAGGCCCCCACAGCAGCCAGCCTTGAGTCAACCCCAGGCCAGGTGGCTGAAGAGGCCCCTTCCCCAGCTGCTGAGGAGGGGGCTGCCGCAGACCCTGGCAGTGACGGGTCTCCGGGAAAGTCCCCTTCTAAAAAGAAGAAGAAATTCCGCACCCCATCCTTCCTGAAGAAGAGCAAGAAGAAGAGCGATTCCTGAAGGCCCTGCCCCCACTGTCGTGTCTATAGCTGCCTGGTCCCCCAGCACCCCACCCCCACCCGATTGTGTCTTGTGCTGTCTTCTCTTATCATGGAATGCAGAAAGCCAGACCCTCCCATAGCTATAGGTCACCTTTAATGGCCTGGCCAAACCCGACGCAGATGGTGCTAAGGGAGCGGGTGGGAGCAGCAACCCACCCCACCCTCGCCTGCCTCTGCTCCCCTGCCATGGGGAGCACACAGTCTCCATCAGCTCCGAGACTTGCTCCCCATCCTGGTCTTGGTTGGAGGCTCCGCCCACTCGTCACAGGTTCCCTGAGCCCTGGCTGGTTGCCTCCTCTCTGCGCTGTCCTGAGCAAACGTGCGCCTCTCTGCTTCCCTCACCTTGGGCCTCAGTGACCTGTCCGACTCAGCTTCACCCACTAACCTGACCTGGCCTGACTTTCCAACACAGCCTGGTCTTCGAGAACACTCGGGGCCACCGTGAGAGGCTGGGCTGCCTCCAGGCATGTGCCCCGTGCTATGCAGATCCTAGAACTCAGTGTCTTATTCACTGGGGCTCTAGATGCCTGTCACAGGAGGGGGATGTCTTTTCTGGAATTTTCTTTTAGATGATTTACAGTTCAGTCTCCATCTCTTGACTGTGACTCTGAATGGGCCGCATTTAGTTTTAGTTGTGGCAGCAAAGCACCCCCTACCCTTTCCTGGTGACGTTTCTGGACAGAGAAGGCACCCGTCTCAGCTTGAAAGATACCCCAGCCTGGCTGTGATCAGAGCCCACTCAGTGGGCAGTGGTTCCCTTGACCCCAGGTCAACCCTGGTACCGGAGTCATGCCCCGAGAGGGCTGCAGTCGGACCCTTGGGAGAGAGACTTGGAGTGGGTGGCTTCACAGATTTGCCAGGACTGCCCTGCCCAGTGCTACCTGCTGAGGTGTAAGGCAGGGAGCCTGACCACCACTGTGGAGATGCCTGGGGGAGGAGGGTGGCCTTGGTCCCCGTGTGGGTGGGCTGAGCCCCCCTGGGGCGTGAGCAGGACCCTCACAGCCCTGTGCTGGCTGCATGGCGCTAGTGCTTGGACTTCTTGCTCACCTACAGCAGGGCCTGCCGGCCTCCCCCACCCCCCACCAGTTGCTTTTCTGAGCTGCCGAGTCAGGCTGTCTCCCGTGTGTCCTGCTCACAGCAGAGCCCACCCCACCCCCCGCTTACCATATGCAATGAGCTCCTCTCACTTTTGTAGCTTATTTGAACTCTTTGTATTACGATATGAACTATAGTTACATATATGGACACAGACCCTGTCCACCTGGCCTTCCTTCACTGTAACATTCTTTTACTCACAAATAAACAAACTTCTCTACACAGATTCCTTGTCTACACCAGATAGCAGTTGAGTGTTTGCCCCTTGAACATGGGGCTTCCACACAGGTATGTCTCCTGGCCCTCGAAGGCTCCTCTAAAGGTTTAGTTCCTGCCCGGCTGCTACCTGTCACTTTGGCCCATGTGAACCCAAAACACCGGGAGGTGGCTGCTCCCCACCCCAACCCCCGCCGCGTCCCAGCCCCTAGCTTTGCTCCAGAAGCAGGAACTGCCTCTGACCCCACTTCCCAGTGTGGGGCTTCGCAGGCCCACGTTTCTCACAAGGTGGGGTGTGGGATCAGTGTGGGGTGGCAGGCTCCACAAAGAAGACACAGGTAGAAAACAGCTGCTTTATTGGGTCCCAGAGAAGGAGGGTGCTCTTGTTACAAGACACGGACGGCAAAGGCCTCTGGTTGCCCTGCTTGGAGTGAAAAACAGTTTGGGTAAGGTGTTCTGCTCAGACTCCTGCCCCCACCCCGAGTCCATAGGAGCCAGTCCGAGAGGAGAGCCACGGGGGCCTCCTGTGGGTGAGGCGCAGCAGGGGCAGGTCCAGCTACTGGTCCTTGGAGGGGGCCGGCCTCATGCCTCGCAGGAGCAGGAAGGGCAGCAGGAAGAGACCAGCACACGCGGTGAAGCAGACGTGGGCCCCGGCCAGCCAGTACACTGTGGGGACAGCACAGCCTCAGCTCTACCCCATGGGAGCCTGTGAGGCCCAGGTGCCATGCCCAGCATGCTCACCTGAGGCGGCTGTGGCGGGCCCCACTGCCCGGGCCAGGGCACCCAGGCTGCGCAGCGTGCCCATGACGATACCTTTTTGCCCTGCTGAGCCTGTAGGTGGAAGACGCGTCAGGGGCCTACGCCCACGGCCCGTGCCAGAGGCCGCCTGATGAGGACAGGGAGGGGGACTCACCGTAGCCGGCGACTACAGATGACAGGCAGGGCACAACAACTGCAGCCGCTGGGAGGGGGCGGAGAGACTGGGCAGGTGAGGCCCACAGGGGCCACGCCAGCTGCCCCCATGGGGACCGCCCCCAGCTCGCCCCCCTGGGACCCCGCTCACCGAAGGAGTAGAGCAGCAGCCCCAAACCCAGCACCGGCATCGAGCTCCCCCAGCCAATGAGCAGGAAGGCAGGCCCCAGCAGGAGGATGGCCTGGGGAACACAGCAGGCCTCAGCCCAGGCAGTGTCCCCACCTCTGGGAGAACCAGTGTCCCCACCTCAGGGAGAGCCCAGGCCCATACCCGCTTCACTGCTACGAGCTCCCTGCCAGGACAGATGCGCCGCACGTAGGTGCCCTGAATGGTGGCCATGGTGAGGCCAATGAAGAAGAACATCTTCCCCTGCTGCAGGCTGGGGGGGGACAGAGAGGGGTGACAGGCAGCACTGTGAGTACACACACCAGGGACCAGGGCAGCCACAGTGTCCCCCAGCCGAGCACCCACCTGCTGAAGTGGAAGCGCTGGTGAACGAGGAACCCCAGTGTGAACTCCAGACCCGAGAAGAGGAGCAGGTAGAGCAGGTAGGCCAGGCCCAGGCGGCGCAGGCTGTCCAGTCCAGGGGGCAGCTCCCGCTGCTCACTGCCCCTGGTGGGGGGCTCCTGGCCTCGGGCCACCGCTGAGAAGCGGAGCAGGGCCAGGGGGCTGAGCAGGTCGGCGGTGGCTTGGAAGCCCGGTGTGATGGAGGGCGCCTGGTGGGGGTGGAACTGCAGAGGCCTGCCAGGGACGGGAGGGACCCCCACCTGCTGGGCCAGCCCGAGGACCTGCCCACCAGCCCTGAGCCCCCTGGGCCGAGTCCCACCCTAGGGGGCAGCCAGCCTACCCGCCGCTCCGGGGGCAGTGTCTCAGGCAGGAAGCACAAGATGAAGAGCAGGTTGGCGGTGGCAAAGGATAGGGCCAACCAGGGTGCCGTGTCCACAGGCAGCGAGGCACCCAGCAGCGGGCCCAGCGTGAAGCCCAGGGAGAAGGCCACTCCGATGACGGCCTGCGGGGTGAGGTGTGCTCAGTTCCTGGCAGGACACCAGGAGCACCTGCCACCACCATGGGCACTGGCACTCACCATGCCTCGGCCACGGGCCTCCGGCGAGGCCAGGTCGGCCACAATGGCTGTGGACAGGCTGACGTTGCTCTTACTGAGGCCCCCAATTGCCCGGGAGACCAGGAAGGCGGCGAAGCTCCTGGAGGCAGCCCACACAGCATAGGAGGCGATTAGACCCACCTGCCGGCCAAGAGGTGACAAGGGACAGGAGCAGTCACCTGGGCAGAGCAGGAGCCCAGAGTGGGGCTGCAAGCCCAGGCCACACCCTGGCCCTGCCCACTAGTGGCCCCAGTAGAGCGACGGACTGGTTGAAGCACCACTCCCACCCAGCCTGCACTGACTACAGCCAGTCCTACCAGGGACAGCAGCATCACTGGTCGCCTCCCCAGGCAGTCCGACGCAGCGCCTGTGAGCGGGGCCGACAGGAACTGCAGGGCAGAGTAGCCGGAGCCCACCAAACCTGAGGGAGCCAAGGTTGGGGTCATGGGTCACCCTGGGACCAGCCCCCACCGCTAGACCCCACCAGAGGGCAGACCAAGTATAGAAAATTCAGATGGGGCCCAAGTGAGATCTCTGGGCATTGACCTGGCCACTCGTGGGTCAGGCCTTATTTACCTCCAAAGAGAACGCTGTTGTAGCGCTTCTCGGCTGGCACTCCGATGGCTGAGGCAAACCAGTCCACGCCCCACTTCCATGAGCTGTAGAGGGGGTCCTTAGTGGAGGGGGCAGGCTGTTAGAATGGAGCCCAGGGCAGGGGGCCCACGCTGGATAGCGGGAAGGGGTACGGCGGCGGGCACACCTGGGCGCGGCTGTGGGCCTCCAGCAGCCCCGGCAGCAGGGGCAGCAGCAGTGTGAAGGCCAGCAGGTCCAGCAGCAGGCCCAGGAAAATCACGGCCAGCACACGACTTTCAGACACGGGTTGCGGGCGGATCGGGGGCCGCGGGGTGCAGCTTGTGCCCGTGCCCAGTCCCATGGTGCCGGCCTGCTGCAGGTGTGGTCACATGTGAAGGCGCCGCCATGCCCACCAAGGGACCTGGGCAGCAGGGGGCTGTCTGCACGGGAACCCAGCCGCTCCGTGGGCTTGGGGACCCATGTGCTGGGGAGACCTGATCTGCCCTTTGGCACAGCTTCAAGGACCGTCTGGGTTCTGAGACTCGGGGTCCCTCTGTGCTGGGGGACCTGAGCCGCCCCCTGCCCAGGCTCCAGGACCGTTCGCGGGAGGGACTCGCAGCAGGAAGCCCCGGTTGTGCAAGGAAACGGCCGGCTCTACAGTCACCAGTCGGGCGGGGACATCCGGTCCGCAGCACCACCACCACCCTGCGCCTGAGTTTCTCCACGGCCGGCGGCGGGGCTCTAGCTAGGAATATGGGGCCAAGCTGGGGACCCCCGCCCGTGGGCACCCAGCTCTGCCCGATCTCCTCGAGGGAACGCGCCCCGATCCCTCCCCGTGCGCCCCCGCCGGCGGGACCGCGCCCGGAGCCCAACCTCGGCGGCGCGCGTCCGGCTGACGGATGGACAGATGCAGAATGGAGCGCCAGGCACCAGGGCGGGGCAGGGCGGGGCGGGGCGGGCGGCGTGGCCACGCCCTGACCACGCCCCGCCGGAAGCCGAGTCTGCAGACAGCTCTTCCTCTTCCGGTGGCTCCCGGTTCCGCCTGCCCCTTAGCTGCCCCTTCAGTGGGTGCTGTAGCGCAACTCATCCCCGTCCCCGAGCTGGAGCCCGCTGCCCTTCGAAGCCCTAGTCTGGGTCGGCTATGCGCCCTTGGACTAAGTCAAACCTTCTGCACAAAGAACTCGAGCGACTAACGTTGCAGCTGAAACGGGTGGGGGTGGGAGGCCGGGGCCAGGCGCTCACTGCCTGGGTGTTTTCCTCCGAGGGTCGAGATGGGGCTTGGAGGCACCAGCTGAGTATGGTTCTGGGAGCAGAGGCAGCTGACCTGCAGGCTGCGCAGACAAGCCGGCTCCACGGCTGCCTGGTCTGTGTCCAGGCCTCCGCCTCGCTGGCCCCGGCCATTGGGGGGCAGGCGAGTGCTCTCATTGCAGGAGGACTTCACCCCTTCCCAGGAGAAGCTGGAGGGAGAGAGCCTGCAGCAGCTGCAGAGTTGAGGTTCTGCTGCTGAAGCCAACCCCCAACACACCAGCCACTCCTGTTTTCCACGTGGACTCTTATGCCTCCCTCGTGGCCCCCCTGCCCAGAAACCCATAGGAGGGGAGGAGACCCTGGGACAAGGGGTTCTGCACCCAGGCCTACACCAACCACCCCTGTCACATGACCACCCTTCCAAGTCCAGCCACGCCACACAGTGGAAGCAAAGGGCCTGCGCTCTGGTCTCGGAAAAGGGGCTGGCATGCCCCTTCGGCAAGGGTCACAGCCAAGGGAGCCTCAGGGGGGCTTCTGTCCTCCCTTCCCTTAAGGGCCCGCAGCCCTGAGCCTGGGGGGCTGGTTTGGTGCGCTCTGCTGAAGATCACAGTACAAGGTGGAGATGGGTGGGGAAAGCAAAAATCAAAACCGTAAAAAAAAAAAAAAAGCCACCTTACTGGTCTGACGGGAAGCCGGCAGAACCCCAGGGCTATGGCCCTTCCTTCCCCTCCCACCCAGATTTCCTCAGCCAGGCTGCACCCCAAAGGGGAACGTTTGTTTGGTGAGCAGTGTGTGGAAAGGCGGGGAGCGGGCTCGGTTCCGGGGATGGGTTGTGTAAGCAGTGAGCCGACGGTTGAAGGGAAAGCTGTTCATTTGGGTGTTTTTGGCTCTCCACACTTCCACCCAGATCACAGGGAAAGTTCAAAGTACGACTGTTATTTCTTAGTAGAGAACGAGTCTTAGGGAGCACCGCCCCACCCCCCACTCTCCCCTGGGCCGTGCCCTGAACCATGAAGCAACCCAAAGCCAAAGTTACTCTTCTTCCCAACATGACCTGATGCCGTGCCTTCCAGCTGACCCCGCCGGCTGCCCCAGGCCCCAGGTCCCACCGAGGGCAACACCACCCTGTCCGTCCCAGCTTCCCCAGCCACTGTCAACCAGGTTCTTCCCCTTTCTCCCTGACCCTCTGCCATGCCCACCCGCCGCTGGACCTAGTGGCTCTTGAGAACCTGCCCAAAGAGGCAACACGGGCAGCATTGTGCCGGCCTGTGACACCGTGAGCCGAAGGCCTCCACTCTGCACGGTCCTCCTTGCTTGTGCGCTGTCGCAGCGTTTGCATGGGAGGCAGAGGGGAAGTGTCACGGCGTGGATCCATGCACGGCAGGCTTCAGTGACAACACTTCCAAAGAGATCTCGTGCGGATCTGCTCAGCGTATGGTTCTTTTTTTAATTGGGATTAATACATATATCAAATCACACCGTAGTTCAATCACATCCAGCAGAATTTACATTTACTACCAGTTTCTAGACATTCTCTCTCGACAGGGACCCCTTGATGTTGTCACCCCTTCAGTCTGCCACCACCTGTGTCCACCCCCCACCCCCACAACCAATACCCTGACAGCAGTTGTTGACTCTAGGTTCATCAGTCCTGGTTTCCCTACACCCTAAAACGAGAAAACATATGCTGCAACTTCAAGAGGGGACCTAACACTCCCAAGATACCCCCTAATATGTACAATCAACAACCACACTAAACAATACAACCCCAACCCATAAGAGATTTTGGAAACGAGATCAGGTCCAGTGTGCATCCTGCCGACGAGTTTTACTTCTACAAGTCAGGTTGCTGCCTTGGCCTCCTCTGCTTCACTCACCAGTGCGCTCCATTTAGAGACCGCTTTCCTCCTGTCCCTCCGCTGTGCATAGATCCTGTAGAGCTCCACCATTGACTCCTGGGCTCCCAGTCTCCTCCATAGCCTTCTGCTGACAGATTCTCAGACTGTAGGCTCTGATCGAATCCCTCCTTCAACTTCAGATTATATGCTTCACAATGCTTCAGTGACTGATGGTGTGCTTCTTCCATGTGGCCTTGGTTGACATCTTGCTTAGATGGCTGCTTGTTCAGAGACAAGCCTTTAAGACCCCAGATGGTATTTTATCTGAGAGCCGGCACCATCTACTTTCTTCGCCACATTTTGCTACGGCACCCTCTCCGTGTTCCCTTCCTGAGGGCGAGTATGAGCAGGGCCGTGATCTGAGAACGGAGTGTTGTTTAGATGGAGCTGGAATTTCCTGAGAGCCCCACAACATTCCTGGATCTGTTTCTTTGTTTCGGTCCATTCTTACCTGGGGAATTAACCCTAATGTCACATCATTGCAATGTTCAATCTCATCAGGAATTGTTACCATTGCTTCTGTAATCACTTCCGCTTGGCTTCATCTCCCTTTTATCCACCCACCTACCCCAGCCCCAACACTCTTGTTCTACTTGTTATCCCTATAGGTTCATCCATCCCGGGGCTCATTTGTGAACTTCTTTCACAACCCCCAGAGGCTAACCCCACCCCCACTCCATAGCAGCTCTGAGATAAACCCTGATAGGAATCAACAGAAACCAAACCCATCAGTGATCGTCCCGGGCTTGCCAGAACAGCACATACCTCAGCACAACACACAGGGCATCAATGCCGCCTACCAACCAGTTCGCCAGGATGCTACAGCTGTCTTCTGCTTCCCCAGACACCTTGTATTTTCCGGCCGATGTCCTCCAGGTCTAGGTGCGTCTGAGGTAGTCCAATTTACCCTAGGGAATTCCCACGTGGGGTCTGACTGGTGCAGCCCATGGAGCATGCTGTGTGCTTTGAAGATCCAGGATTCAGTGTCCCAATGCACTGAGACACTGGCCTGGGTCTCTCAGATGCATCCAGACACCTGGCGTCATGTGGTCCATCTGGTGCATGCTCCCGAAGTCCCTTCACCCCCACCCCTGAGTGTGCCCCAAAACATTTTGTCATTCTTCCTCAGACCTGTCAGTCCCCCCTTTTCCTACCAACAGATAAGCCATTGTGCACCCCCTGGTCCGGGTGTGTTCCGTTTCCCCTCTCCTGCGTGATCTTCCTGTCCGTACGCTTTCTCTGATAGGGCTGTCTACCTGGCCCTGGGGGAACCTCGCCAAAGACTGACATGTCAGTCTCACATCACACATCCCCCTTTCCCTTCCCACGATCATGTGATCCCAGTTGAGGTCAAGTGCCCTCCGGCCTAATGTGCTTCTGAATACTTACCTACCCAGAATGCTCACCTGGAGCAGACGTATGGCTCCTGGGCCAGGCCAGCCTCTGCCACGCTGCCTGGCCTCGCACTCAATAGTCTGAGTGGACACGAATCCCAGTCTGCCACTCGCTTCTACAGCAGAATCTGCCCTCTGGTGCGTGCCTGAGTTCACTCGGCATGACTTCCAGTTCCCTCCATGTCTTGACGTGGTTCTTGGCTCCATTGTTATTTTTTAAGGATGTGGAACATCCCATTGTGTGCATGTACCAGCTTTTCCCAATCCGATCATCTGACTATTGTGCACAGTCCACACGGACGAGCAAACTTGTGTGTGACGCTTGTATCTTATCGGGAGCTCTTACCACAGTCCATTGTTTATGTGCTGCCATCAACTTTCCAAAACACTTTCTCCTGGAGCCCCTTGCATCAGCTCATTTCTCCACCCTCCCTCCCCCATGGCTCCTTGATAATTTATTTTTCATGTCTTACCCAACCATGGTCACATTTCACCTTTTCTGCTGTCCAGGCCCCTGGGAGGGGGCCATATGTCCATCATTATGATCTGTTCTCCCTTATACCCTGCCCCCCCCCCCTCCTTCCCTTCCCTTTATTGGTCCTGAGGGATCCTGTTTCAGATTCCCCGTGTAGCGAGATCTGATCTGTACCAGTGTACATGTTCTAGTCTGGCCAGACTTGTAAGATAGAATTGGGGTCATGGTATTGGCGATGGGGAGGAAGTGTTAATGAGGTAGAGGAAAGTTGTGTGTTCTGTCGGTTTGACACTGGACCCTGACTGGCTCTTCTCTTCCTTGTGGCTGTCCTGACAGGGGGCATCCAATTGACTACCGATGGGCATTGGGTCTTCACTCCACACTCCCTCTTATTCACGATACTTTTTTGTTCTGGGTCTTTGATGCCTGATACCTGATCCTATTGCCATGTCATGATCACACAGGCTGGTGTGCTTCTTCCATGTGGACTTTGTTGCTTCTCAGCTAGATGGCCGCTTGTTTATCCTCAAGCCTTTAAGGTGTCAGACATTGTATCTTTTGATAGCCGGCCACCGTCAGCTTTCTTCACATTTGCTTATGCAGCTATTTTGTCTCCAGCGATCGTGTCAGGGAAGGTGAACATCGCAGAGTGCTGTGTTAGTAGAACAAATTGTTCTTGTGTTGAGGAATACTTGAGTGGAGGCCCAATGTCCATATGCTACGGTAATACTTAATCTATGTACATAGGTCGCTTCCCCTATATTATAAATATATTTACATATACACATACCTCTATTTAGACCTCGATAAATGTCCTTTGCCTCCCAGTCTTTCCTGTTTCCTTTTACTTTCCTTCCGTTCCACCCTCAGGTTCGGCTCCTCTCTGCAATGCTGCCCTTGATCGAGGCCCCCCCAAGCATCCTATGCCCTCCTTGGCATCAATTTGAGATCACTTATCCTCCCCTTGTCCCTGGGTTTGTTGGCACCCCCTACCTCCCCCTCCCCTTCGGACTGTCCAAATAGACATGCGTAGACAATGACACGCACAGAGTAAATCGTAAGGAAAAAGACCAAAAATCAAATCAACAACAGCTAAAATAAAGACGAACAGCAGAAACAGAAGCGCCTTCGTTGTGATCTGTTTACTTCTTTGGAGGTATCTGCCCAGTCACGGTATCGCTGGGCCACATGGTATTTCCCTTGCTTCAGGCATCGCCGGGGCCTTCCACAGCGGCTGTCTGTAGTTGCAATCTCACGACACCCTCTCCAGCGTGCGCTGTTTGTAAAGCTGGGTGCTAGGTGGGTGGTTAGCTCCTGGGGGGCCAGAGAACGCATTTCCTCGTGTTTAAAAGCCATTGGAATGTGGTTCCTTGTGAACTGTCTGTTCAGGTCCTTTGCCCAGCTTCTCCTGGGGTTAATGGTTTTTTCTTGCTGTAGACTTGTAAGATGCTGCAGATTTCCCCAGTCTGTGGGCTCTGTGTCCCTGGATGGACCCAAGTGCTTTCTTCTCAAGAGGCCCCACTGTGGAGTGCCTTTCCTGTTACCTCCCTCCATTAGCCTGGATAGCCCCTGCGCTGGGCACTGCATCCATCCGGACTTTCTCATCAGTGATCTTTTTTTTCATCAGTGATCTTTTACATTCCAGTCTGACTCACCTCAGCGCACAGCTTTAGGATGGTGAAGGGACACTACCAATCCAGCCTGCACTGTTCCCGGTTCCGAAGAAAACCATGCAGCATCCCCACGCTGTCCACAGGGCAGCTTCCTGGCTCCCCAGGTGGGCTCGCACAAGCTCAGTCACGTGGCTGTGATGCGCTCCTAGCACTGTTAGCCCAGCACCAATGGTCACTTCCCAGCGTGTCCTCCGTGGCGATTAGTGTTGCTATGCTACTGGAAGCGAGGTCACTGGACCAGCAGGGTCAGGCTAGAGTGAACAGACTGCAGGCAGGCCGTCTGCTCCCGTGGGATCCGCCCCTGAAGTGTGCCTGGCTGCAGAGGGCCAGGGATGGAACAGGCTGTCCATCTCTCGGGGACGAGCCCCAGAAACCACAGGCTCTGTGCTTAATTCAGTCTGCTGGCTGAGACGCCTACTGGGCCGCCGAGCCCACTTCAGGTCACCCTCAGCAGCCCTCCCTAAGTGTGACACCGGTGTCTCGTTCACGACACCTCTGGAGTGGACACCAACATGCCGCTGGACCCACAGCTGCACAAAAGCTCAGCCCAGCCAGATGCGGTCCTTTGATCACCTCGGGTGGGGGTCACCCTCCCCCCCAGCGACCTGGAACGCAAACCTGTCTAGTGAGGTGCACCTGTTGTCCCCTATGTGGAGGACAATGGCCCCCGTGTCTGCGAGCACTGGTGTTACCACAAAAGACAAGACACTCAGGGTGGACTGCAGACTTTACTTGCCACGAGCAGCATCAGGGCTGGCGGGCTCCCCTCCCATGCCCCTCCCCATCCCTGGTGGGGCAAGCAGCAGGCGTGGGCCAGGACCTGCCTCAGGGTGACAGGCAGCACAGGAGGCCCTGGGTGGCCCCCAAGGGGTGGGTAGTGTCCCCAGACCCTGGGCGAGGGATGACCGGCCTGCAGGTGTGGTGTTCTTCAAAGTCCCATGGCTGGGACCTGTCTGGATGGTCCCCGATGAGGCTGGCTCTGCCTTGGCAAGGCCCCGGGCGTCCCTGCTGCCCAGCACTGGACCGCAGGGCCAGACATGTGCCTGGATGAACCCGGCTCCTCCGCCGGCTGTTGACAGTCTGGTGGCCAGTCACCGTGGTGGTCACCTCTTGAACTTTCCCCTCTTGAGGGCCTTCCACTCGCCCTCCTGCGTCGCCAGGCTGTTGACCAGCTGCTTCACCTTCCGCTTCCGCTCCGCGTCCCTGAGAGCCGAGCACACATGTCAGGTCAGCTTGGGAGCGCCAGGCCAGCCGAGGGGCCCCACACTGCAGCCCCCGCGCATATAGTCCTGCCCCGCAGCGGTGCACTCACCGCTCCATGGTCTCGGCCAGCTGCATGCGGGCCAGGAACTGGTTATCCTTGCGGATCTCACGCACAGCACCCTTAAACTCGCGCCGGTGCTTGTGGATCAGCCGCCGCCGCTCCTGCTCCTCCTTGGTGCTGCCCTGCTTCCGGCCGAACTCCAGGCTGTGGGAGTCAGGGGCGGGGCAGGGTCAGGGTCAGCGGAGGAGCCGTCCCCACCTGCCCCCAGCTGGCGGTACTTACACTTTGACCAGTCTCGGGGTGAACAGCTTCAGGGGCACCGGCTTGCTCTTCTCACAGACCAGCGGCCGGCAGCGCTCCCCCTGGGCCCCCATCCTGGCCAGGATGTTGCGACACATCTCCTGGAGAGGGGCACACACAGCGAGTGAGGCAAACCCCGTGAAGCCCGTCAGGTAGGGTCCCTCCTGGGGAGCCTTCAGGACCGCCTCCACTCCACAGCACCTCTTTGGGCAACACTCCTCACACAGGCAGGTCCACAGCCTTTCCAGATGCTTCTCTGAGTCTCCGAATGAGCAAGCCAGCCCCAAGCCGTCAGGGCCCGGAGCCCATCAGCGAACCCTAGCCAGGCGACCACGGGGCCGAGAGCAGGCTGCTGGACAGCCTGAGCTCTGAGTGCAGCCCACCAGCCCCACTGGACACGAGGGAGGGGGGGAGGCGGCGGCCTGCTTGCTGTCACCACACCTCTGTGGCCCGGACAGCACCCGAGTCTCACCTGCAGGACCAGGGGGTGGCCGAGGTCTAGGTGCTCGGTGAGCACCGCTCGCAGGGGCTGCATGATGTCCTGGAACGCAGGCAGGGCGCTGTACAGCATCACACAGCGGTCCACCAGGGCCAGGGCCACGGCCACACAGGACAGCCTGAGGGGGAGGGAGGACCAGGCAGTCCCCTCAGCCACACAGAAACCCCCACTAACCTGGCCCCAGCCTCCCACAGCCCCACAGCAGTGGGTGGGGCACAGCCCGGGCTGTCAGCTGGCTGTGCAGAGAGCCTACAGCACTGCTCACGAAGACGGAGTCACCCCACAGACCTTACAAAGCCCCTTTGTGTGCACGATCTTCTCCCACCCACCCCCAAAACCCAGCAGGTCCTCTCAGAAAGGCTCTGAACCCCACATGACCCCCCACTCAAGGAGCACAGAGCCCCCACTGGCATGGTTGGCTTCCGACACCTGGCATGGTTGGCTTCCGTCTCCGTGTGGGCCGGCAGGCTGTTGGCCCAGTGCAAGGGCAGGCCTCTCTGCTGCCATGTGGCCCCATCCTCTCTGTTGGAGACCAGGAGCAGCTCTGAGTGCTTCCCAAGGGCTCGGAAAGGGTGCACGAGGGTGTAACCTGGACGCCAGGCGAAAGGGCGGGGACACCTGTGAGTGACCCACCTGGGGCATCCAGCGATGGGCCCTGGGGTCTGCACGCCCAGGCTGCGCCCCGGGTCTGGGAGAGCTGTGTGCCCAGGACAGAGGGCGAGGGCCCCACCTGAGAACACAAGTGCACCCCGAGGGGGCCTCCGGACAGCTCTGCAGGAAGCCCACGACAGGGCCGGCTGTGCCCCCCCCGCCCCCTTCAGGTAGGAGGCCACCCGTTTCTTCCGCTGAGATGCTCCCGCTCACCCGGCGCTGGCTTGTCGGGAGCAGCGACGTGCAGGAGGCCGAGCAGGAAGTTGACGAGCTCGGGCACGAACCGCTGGGACAGGGACACGAAGTCCAGGAAGAGGCAGCACACGAACAGCCCCTTCACCACGTCCCGGAGGGAGAGCACGGGGCACTGCAGGCACAAGCACGGCCACGCCTCAGTCGGCGGCCCAGTGCACGGACAGACCCCGCACGTGCCCCGGCCGCCATCCCCGCCCTGGCCACGCCCAATGGAGGATGAGAGCCCGGGCCCTCGGGGCAGCTCCACACCAGGCACAATCCCAAGGTGCTGACAGATTCCCCAGATGGATGCCCCGTGGGCCCAGGGGACTGACCTTGGTGAGCAGCTGGCTCATACACACCATCGCGGGGGTCACCACCGGGTGCCAGAAGTCAGAGGTGGGGAAGAGCAGCCCCGTGATTTTCAAGACAATGAGCTGGAAGGAAGGGGGTCAGACATGGGGGCAACGAGGAAGGCCGGCCGCTCCCCTGCCCAGCAGCAAGGCGGGCACTTCTGGGCCAGTCCTACATTGTCCTATAGGGTCACTGACAGCAGCTCACGCTTCATCAAGCTCGGGGGGGGGGGGTCTCTGAGTGGGGGCAGCAGGGAGGCTGGAGGCCCAGCCCACCCAGCAGGGCCTGGCTGGCCCCCTGGGAAGGAGCAGCAGCAGGGCTGCCAGAGAACGGCCACACCTGTGTCTCAGAGGCTCTGCCGCTGCCCTGGAGACCAGCCAGCCCCAGGGGTGTGGAGCCGTGCCCACCACTGTCGGGCATGCCTCTTCTCTACACAGTGGGTAGCCCTGGGGACGCCACAGCCCACACGTGCACGGCATGACTCACCACGTCCAGGCCCGGGAAGGCAGCGCGGCCCTTGGCATCCAGCGCCTCCTCCATGTCGTGCATGGCGTCTCGGAGCACGAACCTCACGGCCTCGCTCGCAGCCCCGGGAAACAGCTGGCAGAGGTTGTATAGCTGCCTGCGGTCAGCAACACCGGAGAGGCGTCTGGGCTGGGCCGGCCACCCTCAGACACTCTCCTGGCAGCGCCGGGAGCCCAGGCTCGCAGCACGGGCCAGACCCACCCCCAGCCGGGGCGAGTGCTTCCTGGGGCAGGAGCCAGCCCGCCTGTGCTACACACCAGCCCGCGAGCTCTAGACATAGCTCCATCTCTCGACCCGGGCAGCGGGTGTCGCTGAGCTCCACATGGCCACAGTCCTCAGACCCCGACAAGAGCTCAGGCCCACGGCCCCCACCCCAACACCCGCCAGTCTCCCTAGCCCGCCTGTTCGCGTGATGGGAATTGGGCAGAATCCAGCCCCTCCTCCAGCCACTCACGGGATCAGCTTGTCAATCACACTGAGTTCCGGCAGGTCTCGCGTGGCCAAGTCCCCGACGTAGTCCAAGAGGAAGCTGAACAGCTTCTGTGGAGGCAGAGAGGGCGCACAGCTCAGGCAGCTGGCCGGCAGCGGCAGGGCGACAGATTGCCCCTGCACCCCGGGCCCCTCCTGCTCACCTCCAGCTTGGCCTTGTTGCCCACTGCTAGGCTCGGGTGGTTGCACTTCTGAATCCGCTCCACCACCAGCAGCTGCTCGTCTGCAGGCCGCCCCGCCAGCAGTGACCGCAGGGCCTCGCAGGACTCGGGAGCTGAGACACAGCCAGTGCCACTCAGGCGCAGGGCGACGGCCGCCCAACCAAGCGCAGCCTCTGCCCTGCCCTCTGCAACTTGAGCCCCGGAAGAGCCTCCTCATAGGGCTCCCCGAGGGGCTGAAGTGACCATCACACCTGTCTGGCTCCACGAGTGCCAACGCCTGGCCCGGTAGGTCTCACCTACCTGCAAACGTGTAGGGCAGCTCAGCACGGGCAGCAGCCTGGGCGTGGGGGTCTGTGCCTCCACGTCTCTTCCTGGGTGCCGGCAGCTGTCCCTCCTCCGGGCCCTCGTGGTCACCCTCACTGTCCATGTCGGAGTCCAGGTCCGAATGGCTGTCTGCACCATCGCTGTGCTCAGTGTCCTCCCCACTGGACTCAGGTTCCTGCTCCTCTTCCTCCTCACTGTCCCCGCCACTGGCACCCCCATCCTGCTCTTCCTGGACATCCCCATCCACGTTCATCTTCCCGTCCTGGGGGGAAGGGCATGGAGCTCAGCACCGCCGGCCATGGACGGCTGCTCGCCTGCTGCCTCAACACATGCCTGGTCCCCACTGCCACCTGCTGGGCCACAGGCTCACCGCCTGAATCTACCAGGACCCAGGCCAGACTACGGGCCACTGCTCGGGGCTGAAACCTGAAGAAGGGATCTCCAACCCTGAGGCAGCACCTGCAGCACCAGGCTCTGCCACGTCGAGTCCCAGCCAGCAGGGTAGATGCCCAAGGGGCTCCTGCACTGCCAGCTCTAGCGGGCATGCACAGAAACTACCCCTGGTCACTTAAACCGCTGCCCAGACACCCCCTCAATTCCCACCTCTTTCCCCAGCGCACCTTGTAGGAGAGCAGACGCCGGTCGTCCTTGTCCAGGATGAAGCCGTCGCTCAGGTCGTCTGCCGACGTGTGCTTTGGTCTCTCGCGCTGCCCGTCCTCCCCCAGCATCCTACGAAGCCGGTCAGCCTGAACCGACGGAGGAAGGGGCTGCATGACTGGGGCCCTCAGCCTGAGGGAAGGAAGCAGGCTGCCCGCGCCCCCCACAGGAGCAGCCAGAGAGCAGTGTCGCATCAACGAGAAGCTGGCAAACCAAGGTGAGACGGTAACACAGGGTCTTACTGACAGCTGTTTGGGGTCAGAGAGGTTTTTGAAAACCGGGGGTCGGTGAGGGTGTGAGCTGTGTGTTATTCGGCTCTTTGCTTTTGTAAGCGGTGTGTGTGTGGGGGGGGGAAGGTAGGTGTACGTGAATAAGCACAAACCGTAAGTAGGTACAAAAGCTGCTGCCGCTGAGCTGACAAAAGCACAGCCACCTCAGGAACAAAACCTGGGGTCCCCACGTGTGGACGGAGCCCCGGTGCCCCTGCCCACTGCCCCCGCCCAGGGCTCCTGACGTGTGTGCTGCACAGGCTGATGGCCACACCCTCGATGGGGGCGGCAGGGAGTCCTCGTGGTTCACATTTTCCCCTTCTTAACTTGCACGCAGACACCACACACACACACACACACACACACACACACATACACACTCATACTCGGCTTCCTGGCTCCTGCACACGCCCGTGGGTGGACAGACACACAGGGCACGAGTCCCGCTCCCTCAAGCCCCCGAACCTCCAGCCTCCTGAGCCGCTGCTGCTCGTCCCGGGCCAGCTCCTCCTCGCTCTTCATCCTGTCCGAGGGCTGGGCCTTCATGTCGAAGCCGAGCTCTCGCACCGCCATGTCGTAGGTGTCGGCCTGCACAGGGGCACGGTGGGTGCAAGCTCAGTGCCCTCTGGGTTCCCGCCTGTGCTGGTGGCCTCCCGGCCCGTCCCCACAGAGGAAGCCAGCCAGCCACTTGCCTTTCCCCTGAGAAAGCCGCTTGGAGGAGCCTTGAAGACCGAGAGGTCAGCGGCCAGCCAGTCACACAGGCTTCCGGCTCCAGTACCCACTCCCATGGTTACGACCCACAGGGGCTAAGCCCTGGCCCAGACGCGCATGGCCACGGCCACATGGAGGGCCGCTTGCAGAGCCACGGGTGCTTGGTGGCTGCAGGGCCTGCACAGCACCTACACAGGCTCTCTGCCGGGGGCCGCGTCTGTGCACCCAGAATGCAGTGGGAAAATCGGTCAGCCTGCATCCACGTCAATCCCCGCTCGCTGCAGCCTGCAGGACGGAGGGAGCCTGCCTCCTTCACTTCCCAAGCTGCCACCTCTATGGCTGTAGATTTGAACTGCTGCCTCTGGTTAGCAGCCAAATGCTTAACCGAGGAACTTGAGGACAGGACTGCGGGGCAAGCTGGTGCTGCCGGCAGAGAGGGGCACCCACCTGGGGTTTCTGGGGCTGCTCCCTGTCCTCCGTCCTGGGCTTCCTGTGCGACAGGAGCATTTGGACGCCTTTCCAGTCCTGGTCCAGCTTGTCAGTGAGGTCCAGAGCATTCTCCCGCTGTGCCTGCCTCTCCCTCTGGGAATGCAGAGGAAACCGTCATCCCTGGCAGTCCCAAGCGCCCGAAACACCAGGAGTGGTATGGTGTCCACAGAGCCAATGAAAGAGGGAGCTCCTGCCACCAGGGACTTGGCCAGGCCGTCCTGGCCATCAGCCTTAAATCAGGGAGAATCGGACACCCATCACAACCCCCACACTCCAACCCCCCCCACACACACACTAGAGCTCTGAGGTTAATGAGGAAAACAGTCCAAACCAAAACCGCAGGGCGATGGTGGGGGAGGCTGGGCGGTCAGCGGCCAGAAGACAGAGCCCACCTTCTCCTGCTTCGACCGGGCGATGAGCTCCTCGATCAGCTCTCGGCGGGACTTTGCCTGGTTACCCTCCTCGCCTACCCGGGATGCCGTCTTGTTGAGGAGCCCGCCACCCCCTCCAAAATGGGCTGCGGTCAGCTCAGCTGCAGAAAGACAGACAGACAGACAGAAGGGACAGTTTAAACCACGTTTGGCCGACATTGCATCCAAGCGTGGACTCGCCCGAGATGTTCATGAGAGACCCCGTGCACAGGGCCTCAAACCCAGGCAGAGACACTCCTGCGGGCCGGGAACACAGGGCAAACACGTGTCCACTGTCCTCGCAGCTCTGGCAGGAAGGTCAGTACACATGCACCCGCAACGCTAGGCTCGGGACCAACGGGGAGGGCGTGGAGGGTGGTACGTTGCGTGAAGTCAGCCGGACACAAAAGTGTGAATGTGGGCTGAGACCAAAAGTACAGAGAACAAGAAAAGGTTTTCATACCCCAAGAGACAGACTTCAGTGTTTACCGGGGCCGGGATGAGGGGGGGAAGGGGAAGACACCCGCCAGAGGGTGGTAGATGGGCGATAACGACCTAGCTAGCGACAGAACGAACGTACACTTCATGAGGGAGATGGGGACATAACAGAGCACGCCCCCGGGAAGCCTGGTAGGTTACTGAAACTGGAGAGTACAACAGCGGTGACCCGACGAATAAACCCTCACTTGACCATCAAGCGGCAGCAGCAGGAGCTGCAGCAAGGTTCTGCCGGGGTCTCCCACCCACCACCAAGTCACAGGCTTAGAGCAGACTCAAGGCAACCAGAGCCCGAAGCCCTAGGGCATTGTGGCCCGTCTGCTCTACGCTGCAGGGCAGAGGGCAGAAACGCAGCGCTGTGGACGTGCCACCTGCAGATGGAGGCGGGCTGCCTCGCCATCGACAGGAGTCGCCTCTGGTTCTGGTACCCTTGTGTGCTGGGCAGGGCAGGCAGCTTCCACAGGCCCCAGTGGTTGAGCGTCTGGAAGTAGAGGCTACCAGGCCTTTCTCCAAGGGTGCCCAGGGTGGGCTTGAACACCACCAGCCTTTCTGTGCATGGCAGAACAGCCCCCCAACCTGCCGGCACCCCCTGGGGCACGCTCCAGATAAGGGAAGGGTCAGCAGGGCTCACCGAGGGACCACGGCTGGGTTCTCATGGCCCCGCCGCAGCGGCTCTGCAGACCTCACCTGACAGCGTGCCGCGCTCCTCGGTGTCACTGTCGCTGTCCACAATGTCTTGCAGCTTCTCGATGTCTGCCAGGGACTGGCCGTAATGCGTCAGCTCCTCGTCTTCATTCAGGTTGTAGATGCTTTTCTTATCGTGCTGGCGCTGACAGACAGAACGACAACAAAAACAAAGTCAGTTTCTTGGTCTCCCCAAACACCCATCCTCTGTGGTTCTCCCACCACCTGTGGGCTCTGGACACAGAGCCCAAGAGGCTCGGCAGCTACAAGTCCACAGAAACCAGCTGCCAGGTACAGCCCCCGCCCCACGCACCCAGCAGGGCCACACCCACTGCCACTGAGGCTGCATCTAGCTGGGGTGGGGGCGCAGGAAAGGAGAGAATGTTCTGGAATCGACTGCACAACTCTTCAATCTCCGTACACTCAATGGTGTGTGATGTGTGAGTTGGATGGCAGAGAAGCTTCAAACAAAAGATATGCATCCACCTAAGCCACCAGAGGGGCAGGATTCCATGAAGAGTGGGGCACCAGGGCTGGAGGAAGGCTTGTTAACAAGCTGCTGGCGGCGAGGAGGACTTGAGGTGTTTGCTGACGACGGTCAAGGACTGCAGACAAGGACTGCAGTCTGGATGACAACTCAGTGTACGGAAGACCAACAGGTCACATCATGATCAGTGGAGAAAAGGCTGAAGTTGTCAAGGATCTTGTCTTGCTCGGATCCACAATCACTGCTCGTGGAAGCAGCAGGCAAGAGATCATTAGGACATCTGCGGCACGAGACCTCTTTAGGGCATCGAAGAGCAAGGACGTGCTTTGAGGACTCAGGGGCGTCGGACCCGCCACGGTCCTCTCCACTGCATTACCATGCATGCTCACGTATAAGCGGAGTTTTTTCAGCACATTTTTAAATGAGGTTTTTGTGGTGAAGTTCGGTGCCTCGGCTGACATCCAGGTCGGCTTATACTCAAGTACATATGGTCTAAGCACGAGAAAGCTGGACACTGAATAAGGAAGAACAATCAGGGCTTTTGACCTGTGATGTTGGAGATGAACATCAATAGCACCGCGGAAAGCTAAAAGGGCAAACCGACCTGTCTTGGAAGCAGCATGGCCAGAGTGCTCCTTAGAGGCAAGGATGGCAAACTTCATATTGCATACTCTGGGTGTGTTGTCAGGAGAGACCAATCAGGCCCAGAAGAGGCTCAGGCACAGGAACCATTGTGAGGACGGCGCAGGACCAGGTGGTGTCATATTGTTGTGCACGGGTCGCTATGGTTGTAGCCGACTTGATGGGACCTCACCGCAACTCACTCACATCTGGCTTCTGTTTGCCAAACCAGGTGAGGAGTGGAGGCGCTGCCCCAGCCTCCACTGGTGGATATGAGCCCAAGAGGGAGGATGGCGAGGAGCATACCCGGTGCAGGTGTCTGGAGCTGCAGAAGCCCCGCCCTGTGCCGTCCCCATACCTGCTGCTCCAGTGCGAACCTCTTCAGCATCTTCTCCTCGGAGCTCATGCTGCTGTTGTACTCCCCAAAGCGTTTATCTTTGAAAACATTGGACTTATCCCGCTCCTTGTACTCCTTTAGTAATGTCTGGGTGCGCTGGAAAACAAAGCAAAACAGCACAGCCAATTTGCAGCCCATTCCTCCGGATTCCCTGTATTGGGCACACCAGCGCGGGCGCTTAGTTTCCGACTCACGGCTACCACAGCCTTCACCTTTACAGAGAAAGCCATTCCAGGCCAGGGCCCCGGCATCACAGCCGCCACCCACCTGCCAGTGGGGTTTTTTATGCTGCTAAGGGTCAGAGGAGCTTCCTGACTGGCAGCCTACTTCCAATTATCAGCCATTGGGTGGGATCAAACCAATCCCGCCTACAGGCACCCTGTGGCACAGGGCCCGGGAGTCGTGAGCCTGGCACAATCTGAAACCAGGGCAGAGCAGCCTAGTGGGCGCGGTGCGTTCCCTGAAGGACAGGCTAGAGCCCGGCACCAGAGCCATCAGAAGCAGCTCGGCACCGTCCCAGTCCCCACGGGCTGGAGCCAGTGCAGGCAGGGGCCACTAAGCCCGAGCGTGCGGCGCAGGAGCCGGGTGGTCCTGCTCCGGCGGGGAGGAAAGCGGCGGAACGGACCCAGGCCGGGGTGGGGTGAGAAGGGCGTCTCTGGGGAGGCCGGCGGCAGGCCCCCGCAGCCGCCCCGCTCACCTTCTTGATGGCCCGCGCACGGGACACGCCGGGTTGCCCCACGTCGTGGCGGGTCTTCCTGCCCAGGACCTGGAACTTCTGCCGGTTGACTTTCACTTCGAAGGGGTTGGGCTTGGGCTGGGGTCTGGCGCCGGGCGCCCGGGCCCCGGGGGCCTTCCGTGCCGACTTGGCCTTCCCCATGGCTCGCGCACTCCCAGGCAGCGGACCCGGGCACGGCGCAGGCCAGACCGTGAGCCCCGGCAGACGGTCCCGGGTGCGGTGGCTCCGCGGGGACCTGACACAACGTGTGCCGGCGACCGGAGGCACCCTCCCAAGCGCCTCTCGCGACAACTGGCCCGGCCCCGCAGATATCGCGAGAACCAGACACTTCCCAGGAGATTCCCAACGCGCTCTCTCTGGGCTCCCAGAAGCGGAGCGACTTCGACTCCCAGCAGGCCTCGCTCCCGCGAACGAAACTTCCGGTCTGCGCGTTGCCTTCTGGGAGCTGTAGTGCCCCCCGCGTGACGCCGCACCGCCTCAGGCGCGGTGGCGACCGGGGGCTCTCGGGTTGCCTCTCCTGGGGAGCCGTTAGCTGCCGGGCCGGAGAGCCGGTCCCTGGGGCGGGGCTCGGCGGGGGCCGGGCCCTGAGGCGAGCGTTGCTCTCGGGGGGCCACAGCGATGGGGCCGAGAGGAGCGCGAGCGGCGGCGGCGGCGGCTCGGTGGCCGCTGTGACAGCGGCGCCCTGCAACAGCCCGGCCGCCCGCTCCCCTCGCGCCGCCGCCGAGTCCCTCTCGGACCGAGCCGCGTGGTCCCCGTGGCGCCCGTTGTGGCCTTGGTCGCAGTGGCGGGGGTCGCTGTGGGGGCCCGACACGCGCCGGGGGACAGGCGAGCGATGCGCGGACGCGGCCCCGGCGTCTCCCTCGGCCCCCTCCGCTGCTCCGCGGCGGCAGTCTCTGCTGCGGCGGCGGGGCTCGCGGCGGCGGCGGCTGCTGCGGCGGCGGCAGCGGGACATGGAGATCGAGAACGTGGTGGCCAACATGCTGCTGCTGCGGGCGCGCGAAGGTGGGTGCGGCGGAACGCGGGAGGACGGAGCGGGACGCCCCGCGGGGCTTCCGAGGCCGCAGTCTGCGGAAAGCCGCGGCGCCGCCGGTCCCGCAGAGACGCTGGGGGTTTGGACCCAGGGGATCCAGGGCCCCCTCCGGTGCAGGTCGTAGCCTGGGAGACGGGGTGGGGTGGGGGGGTGGCAGTCGCTCTCTGACACACGGGGTCACTGAGGAAGGGAACCCACTGTACGGTACCCGCAAAGATACACCGGGGCCAGGCCTGAGAGAGAGACAAGGGGATGTTTATTCTGCGCTTCCCCAGGGAGGGATTCACAGAGTCCATCAGGGAGTCAGAGGATCCGCGATGCCGGGGAGGGAGAGGAGAGAAGGGAGACCTGAACTCCCAGGGCCCCCACTGGGGGGACCTGTCTGTGGTGGAGAGGGAGTTTCAAGCTGGTCAGGAGGGGAGGAGGGAAAAGCAATGAAGGGAGTGGGTGAAACCGCAGGTGGGCAAATGAGGGAGGGGAGAGGATTTGCTGCTGGGGGCTCCAATGGGTCTCCTTCCAGAAAAATTCCAAGGCAGGGGTGGTGCTTCCACCTTCATTTGGTGGGAGGCAGATGGCTCAGCTCATTGATCTGCAGCCCTCAGGAATGATACCTCTTGGACTGATAGGGGCAGGCAGGCTTTCCTAATGTCCTCCAACCGGTACCTGACCCAACAGCAGCCACAGTCTCCATCTGGAGTCACTGAGACCCTCTCCTGCCTCCCCACCTGAAGTCCCCTTTGGTCATTTCGAAGAGTGTGGGTGCAGGTGCTCCATCTTTGCTTCTGAAGAAAGTAAACAGGCCATTGCTGGCTGCTGCCCAAGCCTGTGTTACAGGCAAACTGAAAGCCAGAGGAGAATGCACCCTGCTTCCAAGAGCAGCATCCATGGTTCATCTGCAGCTGAGACCAGAGCTGTGAAAGGGATCTGAACCGAAAAGGTCGTTGGACTGGAGCGCGGTGGGGTCTGGGAGCTCCTGAAGTAACCATGGTGATCTAGGACTTACAGACTCAAGATAGAGTTGAATGGATGGCTCGGAGATGAAGGAATGGGGAGGGGGGGAGCGGTTCTCCGCTGAAGTGTTGCCAAGATGAGTGGAGAGAGCCTAACCAGTCACAGAGCCGGCCGGCCAAACATGCTCGCTCATTCGCTCTTGCTTCTGCTGGGCCCGTACCAGAGCCCTGTTGGAGGGCTGTGTGTCTGTCTTCCCCTCACCCTGAACTCCCAAGTGGGTCACCAATTGATGTCTCAGCACAGTTAGAAGGCTTCCCTCATACCTGGACGTTGTAGACCCAAAGGGAATGTTGTGCCAAGCTGATGTGTCCCTGGATTCAGACTGCAGCTGTCCCATAGGACAGAACATAGCTAACCTCAAGGGCTTCCAAGGCTGTGGTCTCTACAGAAGCAGATGATGGCCAGGTCTTTTCCCTGTGAAGCTGACAGTAGGTTCAAAACGGTGACCTCTCAGCAGCTGGGGCTATATGTGTAAGAAAGAGCTTTATACCATGAAGTCATCATGTGTCAAGAAAACTTCCCAGCGCAGTTCAATTCCAGTCCATAAGTCTGAGACTAGTCCATCAGTCCCTCCTCAGACTCATACGGCCACAAGTAATGATGCAGAACGCAGGAAGGTGCAGAGTCGTGTAGATCCAGTGGATCCTGTGCAGAGCCCTGGCAGAGAGAGAAGGGAGGTCCCAGGGCCCTCCTTGTGAGAAGGCCACGCCCACAAGGAGGCACCATCAGGCTGGGACCTGATTGACAGGTTGAATATCACTACTTCGCCTTTTACAGATCTTTGAGTTGGCTTGACGGTATGTAGGCATATCAGACCACGCAACAGAGAAGGGGAGCTTGGTGGATGTGCTGCTCATCTGAGATCTGATGCTTCTAGATGCTGCTGCTGCAACGGTGGACACCGCGCTTTCTCGGGGCCCACAGGGCCGTCCTCCACACTTGCTCCTTGTCCTTCCAACGCCCCAGCGATGACATGGGACGGCCTTCCGCTGCACCTGGTCCTTCCATTCCATGGGTGGTGCCTGCGGACCCAAAGCAAAGGAAGTCCTTGGCAGCATCTGTCCTGTTCTCATGGTCCTGATTTGTACCCACGAGTCCAGTGGTGAGGGGTTTGTCTTTTGTTTTCACATTGAGGTATAACCTGTACAGTCTCTGACCTTTTATCAGTAAGTCCTTCAAGCCCTCCTGCCCTCAGCCAGCAGTTATTTGCTTTGTTATTTGCATATCGAAGTTTGTTAATGAGCCTTCCTCCTGTCTCATACTGTGTTCATCTCATCTAACTTCTTGGAATAATAGTTCAGCATACAAATCCGAGTCAGTTTGGTGAGAGGATACCACCCCGACACACACTCTCCCTGTTACTGAACCATACAGGAGGGGCTCTGACCCACACCTTGCCTGTTACTGAAGCACACAGATGGGGCTCTGACCCACACCTTCCCTGTTACTGAAGCACAGGCGGGGCCCCGACACACACCTTCCCTGTTACTGAAGCACACAGGCAGGGCTCTGACACACACCTTCCCTGTTACTGAAGCACACAGGCAGGGCTCTGACCCACACCTTCCCTGTTACTGAAGCACACAGGCAGGGCTCTGACACACACCTTGCCTGTTACTGAAGCACACAGGCAGGGCCCCGACACACACCTTCCCTGTTACTGAAGCACACAGGCGGGGCTCTGACCCACACCTTCCCTGTTACTGAAGCACACAGGCAGGGCTCTGACCCACACCTTCCCTGTTACTGAAGCACACAGGCAGGGCTCTGACCCACACCTTCCCTGTTACTGAAGCACAGGCGGGGCCCCGACACACACCTTCCCTGTTACTGAAGCACACAGGCAGGGCTCTGACACACACCTTCCCTGTTACTGAAGCACACAGGCAGGGCTCTGACCCACACCTTCCCTGTTACTGAAGCACACAGGCAGGGCCCCGACACACACCTTCCCTGGTACTGAAGCACACAGGCGGGGCTCTGACCCACACCTTCCCTGTTACTGAAGCACACAGGCAGGGCTCTGACCCACACCTTCCCTGTTACTGAAGTACACAGGCGGGGCTCTCACACACACCTTCCCTGTTACTGAAGCACACAGGCAGGGCTCTGACACACACCTTGCCTGTTACTGAAGCACACAGATGGGGCTCTGACCCACACCTTCCCTGTTACTGAAGCACACAGGCGGGGCTCTGACACACACCTTCCCTGTTACTGAAGCACATAGGCAGGGCTCTCACACACACCTTCCCTGTTACTGAAGCACACAGGCAGGGCTCTGACCCACACCTTCCCTGTTACTGAAGCACACAGATGGGGCTCTCACACACACCTTCCCTGTTACTGAAGCACACAGGCAGGGCTCTGACCCACACCTTCCCTGTTACTGAAGCTCACAGGTGGGGCCCCTTTGTTCTGTTGGACCAGCCACCTCTTGTTCTATGTGCCTGATCTGCATGTGTACAATATATTGTCCCGAGTTCCAGCTCGTTGCCGTGTTAGGATCTACACAGTCCAATGTTCCTGCTCAGTTGTAAACACAAGTAAAGGACTTTCTGGCATTCTCTGCTTTCCGCCAAGATCCGGTGGCATCAGCAGTGTCTCTGGCTCATGCGTCTGGCGGGTCCCTGTTGGCGCTGTGCTGGAGTGGTTTCTGAATCAGCTCCAGGATGCCATTTCCATGGTACTGTTGGTTCATTCCCGCATTCTGTGGGGTCATGTTTCTCAGAAATGGTTACAAACATATGTATCTGTCCAGAGCCACCTGCCTGTACAATGTCTTCGTTCAGAGCAGTGAGTCCCTGCAGCAGGGATAAACAGCAGGTGCTTAATTCGCAGCCAGCCTTCCATCCGTGCCTGGAGCCTGGTTTCTCCCTCTGTCTCCGGGGCGCCTTGGACTTCTCCCTTCAGCACCCTCGGTTCTGGACGGTGTCCTGCCCTGTCTGTGCAGTACAGTGACTCTGACTTCCAGCCATTTTGGTGTTTTAATCATTTTATTAGGGGCTCACACAGCTCTTATCACAATCCAGACATCCATCCATTGTGTCGAGCATATTTATACATTTGTTGCCATCATCATTCTCCAAACATTTTCTTTCTACTTGCTTGGTATCAGCTCCTCATTTTTTCCCCTTCTTCCCCACCCTCCCTCACAAACCCTTGATAGTATATAAATTATTATTTTTTCATGTCTTACACTGTCTGATGTCTCCCTTCACCCACTTTTCTGTTGTCCATCCCTCAGGGAGGGGGTTATATGTAGATCCTTGTGATTGCTTTTGCCTCTCTCCCACCTTCCCCTTCCCCTCCTGGTATTGCTACTCTCGTGATTGGTCCTGAGGGGTTTATCCTGGAGTCCCTGTGTTTCCAGCTCTGATCTGTACCCGTGTACATGCTCTGGTCTAGCCGGATTTGTAAGGTAGAATTGACTCCCGTCCATTTTCTCTGGCTGCTTCCAGCCACACTCACTAGTTTGCTCGTAGAATCCTTTAATACTGAAACTCAAAGCTTGGATTTTTTTTTTAATCCAGTTCTTTCACTTGGTAGCAGTGAGTGAGTGAGTGAGGTTTTTCAGTTTTGTTTTTAGCTTGAGATATGCTGAGCAGTTTCTTCCTTTCTGCTTTTTAAAATCCATGCCTTTCTTGACCAAACCCACTGCCTTTGAGTGGCTGTCCCTCATGGCTGTCCTGTGGCTTCCTGGGGCTGTGTGTCTTTGTGGGAGCCCATGTCCCAATCTCCTCCCTTGGAGGTCTGAACTCCCGACCTTGTGTTGGCCAGCCCAGCACAGACCAGCCTGAGCCACCGCACTCCCGGCACTCCGTTGCTCACTGATTTCCCAGGTCTGTCCTGATTCAGAGAAACCCCAGAAACAGAGTAGAAGCCATAAGTCTTTACAGGAGCACAAAGTCTCCTCTTTGCCACCAGGAGTGGCTGGTGGGTTCAAACCGCTGGCCTCGCGGCTAACCCAGTGTATAGCCCAACGCGGGCCACCAAGGCTCCCGTGGAAGGATCCAGGGCTGGGTGGGGCCTTGCCCCTTCTTTCCCAGTCTGCTTTGCAAGGTCTTGCTTCCCTTGTCTGATCTCTCTATCCTACCTGTTGGCCTCAGCTCCTTACCCTGGGAAAGCCGGGTGGGAAGAGGCCTTAGTTGGAACAAGCAGCAAGCGAGAGCTCCTTCCACATTCCTGCTGTTAGCTTCTCCCAAGAGATAAAAGGGCTCCAGTCCCCTCAGAAGGGGCCTGAGAAACAACGGAAACTTATCATTTAATGGGATTCAAGGCCAGCAGCTACTTAACTGATGACCTAAACAGAGAAAGAGCCCATGTTTTTGTGTTTTATTTCACGCGCAGAGTGGTCGGTCTAGTTACACGCACAGCGCCCTGGGGCCCAGCATCTGCCACCTTATTTCCTGAGACGAGAACAGGCCTTTTAAGCATTGTCTCTTGGGCACCGCAGAACGAGAGACCGACAGAGAAATCAAGAGATTGAATCAATTTAAATAAAATCAGGAAATAAGAGGACTTACTAGTGTGCTGTGTGCACTAATTATAAAAGTTAACTCTCAAGTACACGTGCCGAGACCGGGGCAGTATCACAGGCTACTTCCTGGGAGCGCCTCTGTCTGCGGCAGGGGCTTCCTCACGTCTGTGGATGACTGGAATCCAAGGATAATGGTGTGTTTGCTTTTTCCATGAACGGTTTGAAGCCCCTCATAGTTTTATCAACTTGAGACATCAGCCTTAAATCCTACCCAGCACTCAGTATGCGGCCATGTAGTACTAATACTACAGAGCAGTAACAGAAGCCTCCTTAGGCACTAGGATGGTGACACTTCGTCTCACGTGCTTGGGACGTGTCAGCAAGAGGGACCAGTCCCCGGAGAAGGACATCATGCTTGGCCAAGTCGGGGTCAGAGATCAAAAGGAAGTCCCTCAACGAGGGGGACGAACCCAGTGGTGGCCACGGGGCTGAAGCCATGGAGGCGGTGGTGAAGGTGGTGCGCAAGTGCACCGTGTTTTCATGCTGCCCTCCCGGGCAGATGCTGCCCTTCTGACCTCTAACGGCGGATGCTTCCAGCGTGTGTGTGCCTCACTGGTGATGCTGCTCTCTCCGAGCCACGGGGCAACTCCGTCCAGACCTAAAGGGGTCCAGGACTCTTGGATGACGTTGGGTTTTGTCCCATGTTCCCCCCGTGCCCCCCACTCTGCCCAGGGTCTTCTGTGCTTGCTTTCAGAGCAGTGAAGGATGGTAGCCGGGCACCAGCTAGGCCTCCCGGCCTCTCAGCTGTGGACACTGATGTATCTTTCCTTGCTCTGTCAGCCAAGAGACTAACGGGGTGCGTGAGTATTATTCTACACTTTGGCTCTTTAAAAAGGCAACACTTTTCTGTCCCCCCCCCCCAAATCCAGAAGGCTATGGGAAAAAGATCGGTCGCAGTAAGAGATGGAAGGAGATGCTGAAGCTGCCCCCCATCAGCAAGTGCAGTGAGCTGAGACACTCCATTGGTGAGTGGAGGAGGCCACACTTCCCCCCTGGGCTGCTGCCCTCATGTTGACCGTGGCGGGTGAAATTCTGAGCTGCCAACCGCAAAGTCAGCAGTTTGAAACCTCCTCCCGTGCAGGAGGAAGATGAGTCTGTCTGCTCCTGTGGAGACGCTAAGGTCTCAGAAACCCACCGGGGCTGCCCTGCCCTGTAGGGCGTCTGAGAGTCCAAACCCACTGGACTGCACGAAGTGTATGGTGGGATGTTAGATTCTCCAGATTCCTCCATCCCTCTTCCCCCGGGGTGGGGGTGGGGGGTGCCTTTGAGGTTCCCCTGTGACCATCGGCTTTTTCATGAACAACCAGTGTGTTAAAGAGGAGTATGTGCTCGTTGTTGTGTAGAATCGCCCCCCATGGCCGCGTCTTCATCTCCCTAACGTGCCCCTCTCCGCCGGTCCTCCGCTCTCAGCTCTCCGTGTCTTATCCACAGAGCCTGCCGGTCAGGAATGTGATGGGGAAAGGACTCCAAAGAAGCAATAAGGGGTCTGAGGGTGAAGACTGAGGTGCTGTGGCCCCAGCATTGGGGTGTCCGGGGTCTGGTCCCTCATCCTGTCTGGCTGCTAAGGGATGACCATCATTCCAGACAGCCGTCACCAGAGTTTCAGAAAGGGGCTCATGAGGTCAACACGGCACGTCTGTCAGCTCGTGGAGTACTCTAGAGCCTCGACTCTTTCATACAGTTCCTCATGTGGTGGTGACTCCCTAACTGTAAAATTATTTCCGTTGCTACATCATCACTGTCACTTTGCTGCTGTTAGGAATCAGGCGACCCCTGTGAAAGCGTGGTTTGACCCCCAGAGGGGTCGCAACCCACAGGTTGAGAACCGCTGCTCTATAGGCTGTGTGGTAGCTGTAGGTCTTGTTAGGTAGCTAGAACAGGGACCAGGTGGTGTCCACTGGACATGCTCCAAATTCAGGCTCCGACCCAGGAAGGCGGTACACCTGGGTGGGCCTCAGTCTGGGCTTAATTCATTTAACCAATGGGGTCACCCAGTACGGGGGACCATGCCTCCCAGCAGAGGGCCCTGAAAACTCCAGAATCCGGCGCCCCTGGCCTTCCTTGGCAGCTGCTGCTCAGCCGGCAGGGCTGCAGTTTTCTCTGGGCTCGGGTGGGGGTGACGCGCCCTGAGGATGCCTGTGTTAAACCTGAAACTTCTATCCTTTGTAAAACTCGCCCGAGGAACCATACAGTCTTGGTGTGAGCAGAACCAGCTGGGGCCTGTCAGGAGGGCACCCGTGATTGTGTTTTCCACTGGTGGGATTTCCGTTCCAAGGGTATGTAACGGTCCCTCATTTTGACTGGGTGCAGCTGAGCGTTTCCATTGAGTCACGGATAAACGCTCCTTCTATGTGGAAGGAGTTAGCCTTTTGTCTCTAATGTGATTATATCATAATTCTGTGTTTTAAAAAAATATTTTTAGTCCTCGCGCCGCATAAGAACCCCCTCCCCAGCCATGACCACGCTCAGGGTCCAGCCTGATGCCCAAGCCAAGGTGGATGTGTTCCGGGAAGACCTGTGTACCAAGACAGAAAACCTGCTAGAGAGCTTTTTCCCCAAGAAGATTTCCGACTTGGATGCATTTTTAAAGGAGCCAGCTCTCAATGAAGCCAACTTGAGCCAACTCAAGGCTCCATTGGACATCCCAGTGCCTGATCCAGTCAAGGAGAAGGAGAAGGAGGAGCGGAGGAAAGAGCAGGAGAAGGAAGATAAAGGGGCAGATGAAGATAAAGGTCCTCCCTGAGGCCCAGTGAACTGCAATGAGAAGATCGTGGGGCTCTTGGAGCTCCTGAAGCCAGAGATTAAAGCTGTCATTGAACAGCTCAACCTGGTCACCACCTGGTTGCAGCTACAGATCCCTCGGATTGAGGAAGGCAACAACTTTGGAGTTGCTGTTCAGGAAAAGGTGTTTGAGCTGATGACCAGCCTTCACACCAAGCTGGAAGGCTTCCACACCAAGATCTCCAAGTATTTTTCTGAGCCTGGCGATGCAGTGGCGAAGGCAGCCAAGCAGCCCCATGTGGGTGACTTCCGGCAGCTGGTGCATGAGCTGGATGAGGCAGAGTACCGGGATATCCAACTGATGGTCATGGAGATCCAGAATGCTTATGCTGTGCTGTATGACATCATCCTGAAGAGCTTCGAAAAGCTCAAGACGAAGGGCATGATCTACTGAGGCCTCCGCTCTCGCTCTCATTCTGTGGTGGGCACGGCAGAGACGCTCCTGCCTTTATTGGGGACTTGCCTCCTAAGTTTCTTCTAAGGGGTTTCCCCTCACCTTGCTGCCCAGGTGCAATAAATAGTCATGCCATTAAAAAATTATTTTAAAAATCATTTTATTAGGGGCACATACAACTCTTGTCATAATCCATACATACAGCAGTTGTGTAAAGCACATGTGCATTCATTGCCCTCATCATTCTCAAAGCATTGCTCTCCACTTAAGCCCCTGGCATCAGCTCCTCATTTTCCCCCTCCCTCCCTGCTCCTGCCTCCCTCAAACCCTTGATAATTTATAAATGATTGTTTTGTCATATCCTACACTGTCCAACATCTCCTTTCACCCACTTTTCTGTTGTCTGTCCCCCAGGGAGGAGGTTATATGTAGATCCTTGTAATCTGTTCCCCCTTTCCACCCCACCCTCCCTCCACCCTCCTCGTATCACCACTCTTACCACCGGTCCTGAAGGGATCATTAGTTCTGAATTCCCTGTGTTTCCAGTTCCTATCTGTACCCGTGTACATCCTCTGGTCTAGCCAGATTTATAAAGTAGAATTGGGATCGTGATAGTGAGTGGGGAGGAAGCATTTAGGAACTAGAGAAAAGTTATATGTTTCATTGTTGCTATACTGCACCCTGACTGACTCATCTGCTCCCCGAGATCCTTCCATAAGGGAATGTTCAGTTGCCTACAGATGGGCTTTGGGTCTCCACTCACACTTCCTTTCATTCACATTGATATGATTTTTTGTTCTTTGATGCCTGATACCTGATCCCTTCGACATTTGGTGATCGCATAGGCTGGTGTGCTTCTTCCAGGTGGGCTTTGTTGCTTCTGAGCTAGATGGCCGCTTGTTTACCTTCAATCCTTTAAGACCCCAGATGCTATATCTTTGATAGCTGGGCACCATCAGCTTTTTTCTTCACATTTGCTTATGCATCCGCTTTGTCTTCAGCGATTGTGTGGGGAAGGTGAGCACCATGGAATGCCAGTTTAATAGAACAAAGTGTTCTTGCATTGAGGGAGTACTTGAGTGGAGGCCCAGTGTCCATCTGCTACCTTAATACTAAACCTATACATATATGCACATAGATCTATTTCCATATCCTCCTATATAAATACATTTACATATGTACATGCCTGTATTTAGACCTCTATAAATACCTTTTGCCTCCTAGTTCTTTCCCATATTTCCTTTTACTTTCCTCTTGTTCCACTATCATGCTCAGCCTTCATTTGGGTTTCAGTAATTCCTCTCAGTTACATGACCCTTGGTCTCATGACCAGTGGAGTAATTTTGGTTTTTAATTTTTTGTCTTAAAAAAAAGAAATACAATTTTTGGTCTTACAGTATTTTTTCCTCTGTACAGAGGTTGTGTCGGCCTAGGCAAGATGCCTGTATCCCAAGATTATTTTTCAAAGTCCTTTTAAAAAATTTCCATAAAGGTTCGTTTTATGGAAATTTTCACTTTTTTTCACTCTCAAAATCAGCTCCAGGTGGTATGAAGAGGGTGGTAGTCCTCTCCCAGGATTAGCCACTTCCTTTAAAGGAATTAAAAAAAACATTTTTTTTTTGCATTTTTAAAATGTTTTATTAGGGGTTCATACAACTCTTATCACAATCCATACATACATCAATTGTGTAAAGCACATCTGTACATTCATTGCCCTCATCATTTTCTTTTTTTTTTAAACAATTTATTGGGGCTCATACAATTCTTATCACGGTCCATACATATACATACATCAATTGTATAAAGCACATCTGTACAGTCTTTGCCCTAATCATTTTTTTCTCTTCTTCTTTTACATTTTATTAGGGACTCATACAACTCTTACCACAATCCATACATATACATACATCAATTGTATAAAGCACATCCATACATTCCCTGCCCCAATCATTCTCAAGGCATTTGCTCTCCACTTAATAAAGGAATTTTTAACCACCTTTTAAGTGACAGTTGTATTGAGAGACAGCTGACATACATTACAATTCACCTATTGAAAGCATCCGATTCAATTCATAGTAGTATATTCAGGGAGTAATTTTGGACCATCTCAGCATTCTCACAAGAAACCCCTCAGCCCCCAGCAGCCATTCCGCTCGCTCCGTCAGTCTGTGGGAGTCATCTGCCCAGTGTGCACCTTGATGACTGGCTCCTCCACTTGGAGCAGTGCTTCAGGGCTCATCCGTGCTGCACCAGGAGCCCATCACGCTTCTGCTACTTGCTATTGCCGAGTGGCAAGTACCAAACAAACTGATCTCATCCTCGGTGGATTCTTGGATTTGGGTTGTGTCCCCGCTGTGAGCATTTGTGCACACGGTTTTGTGTGGGCACGTGTTCCCAGTTCCCTTGGTGGTGAAAACAAGAGCAGTGCATACTCACGGGAGGAGAGAATGCATGAGTTCAAAGTGTGACATAGAGGTGTTGGCTGGGCTGTGTGTCTTCCAGACGCTCTGGGGGGTCTGCTTTTTGCCGGTTTGGTGGCTGCCGGCTGTCCTTGGCTTGTGGCCACATCACTCCAGTCTTCAGAGCTGCCTTTACATTTCTGTGTTGAGCTGCACAGCACTTTTCCTGTGTGTGGCTGGTCTCCACCCCTAATCTCCAGAGCCTACGTGTGACTGCATTGAGCACCCACCCAGACGTGTAGGATAGTCTCCCTACCTGCTAATGCTCCCCACCTGCACAGGCTTTCCCCTCCCTAATGTGGCAGCAGTGGCAGCAGTGACGGCTTCCTGGGATGGTCATTGTTAGCTGCCGTCAAGTCGGCTCTGACTCACGGGCTGCTCGACTCACCGCAGGAAGCATTCACTGACCGTGCACCACCTTCCTGGTCGTCGGGCTGAGCCCCTTGTGTGGCTCCCTGGTTTTCCCTGACCCAGCATGGTGGGCTCTCCTGATGGTGGGTCCAAAGTGAGAGAGCCAGAGTCTCATCCCCTTCGCTTCCAAGGAGCTTGCTGGGTGCGTTTGATCCAGACGGACGTGTTTGTTCTTTGGGTAGTCCACCATCGCTGTGGCTTCAGGAGTCTTTGCCCACACCACAGCTGAAGTGCACGGCGTCGCCGCCCCTCGTCTTTCACCCTGGTCTAGTGCATGAGCCGATTGCAATGGCGAGCTGGCAGCAGGCCCACCTTCACTAGCAGAGTCACGTCTGTGCTTCGTGAACCTCCAGCACGCCGTGGGATTTCCTACCTGAGGTTTCCCCAAGCTCTGGTGCTGACCCCAGGAGAGTGGAACTGGTGGCAGCTGGAGTCTTCCCTCTGTGTGCCATGGCGTTGGGTGTTTAGGTGTGCCATGGTGTTTTCTCTGTGTTGAGGCCCCGGGGTGGAGCCTGTGCCCTTCCTGAGCAAGCGCTGTACCGGCAGGGCTCTGAGCTGGTGCCTTCGGCTTCCTCTGCTCCGCCTGCTGCACCGGGGAGCCCGGTGTGGGGCTTCCTGAGTGGTCAGCAAACCATTTGCCCGAGAGGCCGCACCAGTTTGATTCCCATCAGCAACGTCTGAGGTTCCATGTCCCCATGTCCTTGCCACATGCTTGCCCTTTTCCTTCTGGCCAGCCCAGAGGCCCGGCTGGGCATTGCCCCAGAGGACAGAGAGGCTGAGCGGCAGTTGCTGCGACCGTTGGCTGTATGTGCCTCCTTTGGGCCACTTGCCATTGGATTGGTGTCTGCCTTGTACACAGCACAGAAGCAGCCGTGTGAAGAGCGTCGGCCCCACGGCTGTGTCGGCACAGAAGTGAGCATGCGATGTGCCGTTCTTGAGGGCCATTTGTACTGTCCCAGAGAACCCTAACTTTCTGGGTGCGTTTGCACCCGGAAGCTCGTTCTTAGGGGGTGGCTCAGACAGCCTGTACAGTCCCTTAGTTAATCTTTAGTGAGATCTATTAGCTGACCTTCTATTGCCTTTGTTCATTTATTATTCTGAACCAAGCCCCGGGCTTGGCTCCAGAAACACTGGTTGAGAACCAGATGTGGCTGCCACCACAGTGAACCCAGTACCAGTGCCCTCTTGACCAAGGTCGCTGCCGTAATCATGCACAGTCGTAGGAAGTGTCTGAAGGACACCTCCGGACGCCAGTGGGCCAGGCTTAGCTGAGTCTGAGGTGAGACTGAGGAGGGTGAGGTAGGGAGAACAGGATAAGAACTTTGCAGGCAGCAGGGCCAGGGCGGCAGGGTCATTGTGAGTCAGAATCGGCAGTTCGAAACCACCAGCTCTTCCTTGGGAGAAAGAGGAGGTCTGTCAGCTCCTGTAAGAGTTAAAGTGTCGGAAACCCACAGGTCCAGTTCCCCAGTGCCCTGTAGACAGGGTCGCTACGAGTTGGTGTTGACTCGATGGCCGTGAGTTAGGTTTGGGATTTGGGTAAGAAAGGCCAGTACTGCTGGCACGGCGACGAAGGAGGAGACAAAAGGTGATGGTGCCCTGGAGGCTGTGTCTTACTGGAGTTGGGATGCTCAGCTCAGGAATGCTGTCAATCAGAAGCCTCGCGCTGTAGGGTGGCGAGTGGCACCTGTCTGGGTAGTCGGGGAGGGAGGGCGGGAGGGAGGTGTCCGTGTCTACATGGGATGTAGAGGTCACCCTAAAGAAAGAAGAGAGGGGGTACGGTCAGGGGCCCTTGCCCACTTTCTGAGGACGCTCACGTGGAAAGGATGAGCTGGCCAGGTGGACCAGGGAGGGGCAGCCAGATGGGCCTGAGGTGTGGGGAGGAGGGGGGTCAAGGGCACCACAGAGGGAGAAGGTTCCAGGAGGGTGGGCATGGCCAGTAGTGTCAGAGAGGTCAGGGAGAGTGATAGACAAAAAGTACCCATAGGTCTCGTCCTAAGTCCAGCGACTCCCATTCCCAGTTCTGGCCACAGTAGACACCCCGCTCCTTGTGCAATGAGGGGATGAGTGAGTGAAGCAGCACTGTCCCACGGGAGAGGGAGAGGGAGAGGCAGGCAGATGGCCAGTTCTCCATGAATAAGCTGTGCCCTTGCGGTGCATGTGTCCCGCGGCTACACTGCCTGAAGAGGGGCCTGCTGCTTCCTCTGGCAGGCCAGAGCTGTTCAGCATTCTTCGCCCACACCCAGTTCACGTGCACCAGCCCCGCCTCATCAGTCAGTCTTCCTCGTTGCCCCACTTTCCCATGCGTGGAAGGAGGGGAAATACCGAGGCGTCACACACCTGGGGATGGAATCCCGGGCAGCCCCACGCTTGCTCCCCCTGCTGAGTGTTATCTTCAGGTGTTGCTGTCAGGTACCATCGAGGCAATCCCGACCCACGCACAACAGAGAAACACTGCCCAGCCCTGCGCCAGCCTCGCCATTGTTCTCATGTCTGAGCTCATTGTTGCAGCCACTGTGTCCGTCCATCCATCCAGCCGTCTGTCCGTCCATCTTGTCGAGGACCTTCCTCTCTCTCCCCGCCCCTCCACTTGACCAAGCTCATGTCCTTCTCCAGGGACTGGTCTCTCCTGACCACATGCCCACCATACTGGAGACGACCTCTTTTCATCCTGGCCTCTAAGGAGCCCCCAGCCCTCTGAATCATGTGTCCTCCCGGCCGTCAGGGGGGACTTTGAGTGAATGACTGGTGTCATTGCCAGTGTAGTGAACCGTGACCTTTGCTGATCCCAAGGCTCACGGTCACCAAGGGGTAGGGCTCATCTTGAAATGCTCCATTTTGCTTTTGGCAAATCCCAGTCTGCCTTGGCACAGTCCCAGTTCTGATGATCGGTCGATGCTTGCCCGTTTCTCCTCGTTTCCAGTCTGCCCACCGGCAGACGAAGGTCCTGCATCAGGCTTCCCATCAGGTCACCATGGTGGACTGTGCGTGAGAAGGCAGCCCCTCCTCAGTCATTTTTAGGGCACCGTCTCTGGCAGAGTCCTGCCTCCCGGCACCAGGCCTGCGTGCCCGTCAGTGAGGACTTCAGCAGCCTCCCTGCCCCTGGGCGGTCTGCTCCAGTGTGAAGCTCCGCTGAGACCTCCTCACCCTGGGTGGCCCTGCCACTGTTGGACGTACGTCGCTTCCAGCCTCAGCCTCACAGCCCCACCCAGATGCAGCGACAGTGGCGGGCTCCTGCTAGGTACCTGCACATCGCCTGTGCCCTTTAAGCTGAGAGCATCGGAGCTTCTTACTGAAGCCTCAGCGAGCCAGTTTGGGCATAAGACGTGGCTCTGCCCCTCTTGACGCAGCCTTGCTTGTGCGCCACTGCTCGTTGAAAGGTTGGTGGTTCAGCGCCACCCAGAAGCACTGCAGAAGCCAGGCCCGGGCCCCTTGCTGCCACCTGTAACCGAGCTGCCCCGTGGCCTTTTCCTGACTGCCAGCTTCGTGCCAGCGGGTGCCCGACCGGCCCTGTGCTGCCAGCCTTGAGTTCAGAAGCTGAGTACTCACTGCAAGAACCACCCACGACCTTCCCCCGAGACCGTGTACCCCGACAAACAGAATCCATGGACCGGTGAGTGAGCCCGCAGAGCCCCACTCAGGGAGAGGCTTAATGGACATGCCGCTCTCCTGAAACGGGAGCTTCCCCAAACTCGGAGTGTCTGTGCAGTCCCCTGCCCCTCGTCTGCCAGCACGCCACAGGCGGTGGTTCCTGTGTCGCTGTGAGGCTGGAAGCAGCGTCTCCGGTGTGTCAGATGCCAGCAGGGTCACCACGTGAACAGGTCCCTGTTACCCCCTATGGTTGTGAAGGTTGGGTATTGAATAAGGAAGACCGCGGAGGGACCCAGGCCTTTGAATTGTGCTGGCAAGCAAGGTGGAAAGTGCCACGGATGAGAGAAGACAGACAGCTGTCCTGGAAGAGGCTCAGCAGGCCGACCATACTGCAGCTCACTGACTGTGGATGTGTCCTTGGGAGACCCGTCCCCGAGAGGGACCCACGCTTGGTAAAGCAGAGGGGCGTCAAGAGAGAGGACTCGACACAGGAAAGCGGTGAGGGTGGTGCAGGACCGGGTGCTGCGTGGGCCAACTGGGCATGAGGTTGGCGCCGACTCACTGGGGCCTCACCACAGCAATAAGGGGTGCCTGTCACTTTCCTCCAGGACAGAAGAGAGGCAAGACGGACACAGCTCTGAAAGTCCCGAGTCTGTCTGCCCGGGGTGTTTCACAGACATGCTCCTGCGGGGCGCTGAAAGGCAGGAGAGAGGAGTCTGTTCAGTCCCTCGAGAGGTTGGGGTGGCCCGGGGACACTGGCCTCTGGGCGCCTCTTCCAGGCCATCTGGTCAGGCTTCATGCACCTTCGTGCCTCAGTCTGGCAGCTTCTTTGGCCCTGACCGGGCTTTTTTGAATGTTCCTGCCAACACCCAAATTAGCCTGCAAAATGTCGGTTTAAACAAGCCAGCACAGAGCCAGCTGTGGGTACCCCGGGGGCTGCGGGGCCAGACTGGGCTGCGAGCGGCCCCAGGTGGCCCTGACCTGGCCCCTTTCCTCCTCAGAGAAGGATTACAGCAGTCTGTGCGACAGGCAGCCCATCGGGAGGCTGCTCTTCCGGCAGTTCTGTGACACCAAGGAAGACCTGAAGTCCTGTGTGGCGTTCCTGGATGCTGTGGTGAGTGCACCCATGGCCGCCCGCCCCCCGACCCCCTGCTGCTTTTCAGGGGTGATCCCTCAGGACACCGGCACCAGGCCCTGCCTGACAGGGTGCCGAGTGGTGGGCATGGTGTGACAGCTCCTGTCGGGTCCCAAGAGGCGTCTCCTGAGTCACTTAGGAGCAGGCAGCCTTCCTTTGCCAGAAGGTTGAGAGCCAATTAAGACCCTGCACTTCTTGAGCCTCCTGGAAGGCGCCCCCCCCTTCCCCGCCCCCCAAGCTGGATGAAGGCAGAGCAAACACACACACAAGCCCTGTGCAAACTCAGAGCATCCCTCTAGGGCAGGGTGGGCGGCCCCTGTGGTTTCTGAGAAGGTCACTGCTTACTTGCGCAGAAAGCCCCGTCTTTCTCCTAAGTCCGGGCTGCCTACAGCTGCCCTACCGTTGGGCGTTTCTCCTTCCCCAGGAAAGCCTCCGCTCTGCTTCTAAGACGTTCGGCTCCTGCAGCCAGGCCCACCAGGATGAGGCAGGCTGCTCCCTCCCCAGAGCGAGCCGGTCGTGGCTTGAGCACTTGCACAGAGTGCTGTTGTCATGAGCGGCACCATCAGTAATTACTTAACAATCTTTGACATTTCCGAACGCTCGGTTTATTCACTGCAAACACACATCGAACTATCTGATCATCGAGTTAGGTAAAAAGGTATCAGGGCTAATATCAAATATCAGAGTAACACACTGCACACATTCCTACGGCATCACAGCCCCAGTGAGCTTGCCTTCACCGGTGTGCTCACCCGGCAGAGCTGGAGAGAGCAGGCGTCGACATCTGAAAAGTCACTGTCTTTACCCGGCTCTATAGTGGCATTTCAGCTGGGCCTTTGACGTGTCCTAGAAATTCCGCGGCGTTCTCAGGGTCCCCAGACCGTCTGTGTGTTCTGTCCTGCTCTCATCCACTATCCCCACCGCCCCTCGCTGAGTGGCATCTCAGCCCTCCCAGTGCAGACTCGGGCACAGACCCTGGCAGTGGTCCCATGCCTGTACAGAACAAGTCAAATGTTGACCTGTGTGTGTGGTGGGGGTGGATGGGGGGGAGCCCAGGGGGTGTGCACCCGCCTGCTGTGGTCTGAGGCCGCCTGCAGGAGAGCCCTGCGGCAGTCTGCACTGGCAAAGGTGACAGCCGAGGACCCTGTGGGACACTTGGAGTCCAATGGGTCAGAATCAGCTGGACACGAATGGGCTTGGGGTTTTTACTCACATGGCTTTTTACGACCAGTAAGAAGAGGCGGCTTTCATTCCCGTTGGCTGCTCTGTGTCCAGAAACCGCAGGTTGATTGTGGGGCACACACAGGCTGGGGGAGACCCAGGGGAAGGCCTGGGAAGGGCTCTGAGAGGACGATGCTGTTGGACTTCTCACATCACGTGTGACTGCAGTAGCAGACCTGTCCCTGCCCCTCTGGCAAGTGGCCTTCTCCATCTTGAAGGCCGTGGCCACAGGGGATTTGATCACATGCCCCCCCGCCCACCCTGCCAGCTGGACTGAAAGCCTCTGGGCATTGTGGGTGCCACCTGATCAGCAGAGACGGTGGCCCTTCACCAGCAGGTGCGTGTGCACGTGCAGGCTGTGAGCAGAGACAGCCCCTGAGACGTGTACTTGGGGGGTGGGGGGGTAACGCTGCGTTTTAAGCCAGGAGAGGTCCATGTACATGAAGCCAGGTGTGACGCACAGAGCAGGCACAGCTGGCTGGCAGTGGCAGCGGTGGTTGGAGACGCAGGGCAGACTGGGAACACCATACAACCAGCCTGGCTCACAGTGCGGTGGTTTCCCGTCCATGTGCTTGGCTGGCCCAGGTCTGCTTCGTGTGACACAGACAGTAGGCCAGAGTTGGTCAAGGGTTGATCCTGACTGCCGGTCACTCGTGGGATTCAGAGTGGAACGGCACTCCACCCAGCTCCGTGACCATGACCTTTCAGAAGTAGACTGTTTCCAAGGCTGTTGGCATGGTGGGTGGGTGGGGGTGAAGGTAGGATACGAACCCTCAACTTTCTGGTTAACCGTTTGCACCACCAGGACTCCGGACTTGATAATGCACACATGACTAAGTAGGTGGGTGTGCCACGAGTCTCACAGTCGCAAGCTAACGTGCTTGAGATGGTAGACGTCCCCTCCTGCGCTTGCGCGTGCGCTCGCACGCGCACACACACACACACACACACACACACAGACACACACAGTCTCTCCGCATTTTCCAGAGCACTGTTCTGTTCCCTCTGTGCTCAGAGGGGCTTCTAGCCGCCCCCCAGGGCACTGGGCTCGACACCTGGAGAACAGGCAGATAGAGGGACATTCATGGGGTCGCTGAGGAAAAAAGACCACTCAGGACTCACACTAGGTCACAGTGTAGCCACTGGACCACCCTGATTTGATCCTGCCTGTCAGTTCTCAAGAGCTCCCACAAATCCAGTGAGTCTCAGGGAGTAAAAGCCAGCATAAGCCGCAGCTTGTCTCCCTGAGATGCCAACATCAGGGGGCGGTCTACGCCAGGGGGCGGTCCTCACAGGCAAGGCTTTTTGTTTCTCCCTGGCCGAGACTGACCCGTGTGGAAGGAGCTGGGAAGGCATCTTCAGGCGCTCTGGGTGCTTGATTGAGCGGTGAGAGGCTCCTTGGTTAGCAGGCACCAGCGCCCCTGAGAAGCATCCTTGATGGGCCTCTGCTCTCCCCTCTCTTCAGGCAGAATATGAGGTGGCCGTGGATGAAGACCAGCGAGACTGTGGACGGAGGGTGGTAGCCACGTTCTTGGACAAGGTGTGTGTCCCTGTCAGATGCACAGGCGGTCGTCCTGTTTGTCATGGTCTGCGATGTGGCACACATGCTGAAGTGGACGCGTTCGCCCCACAGCCGCGGCCCTCTCCTGCGTATCTTCCATTCAACACAGGCCGGTCTCTTAGAAAACTCACTCTATGGATTTAAATGTTTGCCTATTCTTAACAGAATATAGAATTAGACTCTTGCCTGCCCCCCTCCCCCTGCCACCTAAAAAATTAAGACCTGTCCCCCTAGATGTGATCATTGACCTTTGTCTCCTGCTTCCTGGCTCTGCAGGCACCTGGAGCTCTGTCTCCGGTGCTTCCCCGCCGGGATTTCCCGCTCGGGGTCTGTGGGGTGAGAACACGCATTAGCGACAGTGAGGCTCAGCGCGGTGCATGTATTGGATGGCCCCCAGGGTGCCCCCAGCCCTGGGCAGATGCCCCCTCCTGCCTGTTTTATGATAGACCGTAAGGCAGAGGGGCCCAGGGACCCGCCCCGGGCATGCAGCTCGTTGGTGAGGGGCTGACGGGAAGCGGGGAGAGCAGTGAGCAGGTGCTACAGCTTCCCCAGCTGACTGGAGCTCAGGTTACGTAGCGATTAAAACTCCAAACCAAACCCTTCCAGTCCATTCTGCCACAGAGTGACCACACTTACAGGACCAGACAGAGCCCCCCTCTCCCCGTGGAGCTCTCGGGCCCGTGCACCTGATGGGGCAGAAGGCCTCTGTCTCCCGCAGGGCCGCTGGGGGTTCAGAAGGCTGACCTTTGTGCTGCTGAGTGTGCTCTCCCAGCAGCTCCGTGTCGGGGGACGCACTATGAGGGAAGAGACGAGCAGGAGCCTCGTTCCCATGGTATTTTTTGTCGTTCCCCCTACCCCCCCCCTCCGCTCCTGGAGAAGTAACGCGCAGCCAGGGAGGTCTTCAAGCAGACAGAACACACTCGAGCAGCGGTCTCGCCCAGGGCGAGGCGGCTCTGCATCTGAGGCTTGGTAACAGCGAGAGATGCGTATGAGCAAACGGAAGGGGGGTGAGATTTCAGAGCTTTCCCACCTCTCATGCCAGCCAGGCTGGAGAGCGTGCCATGTCCTTCCTCTCCTCGACAGGGCTGCCCGGCCCGCGTGTGCCCCTAGACCAGGGCGTCGTTAGCAGAATCACTGTAAGATTTCTCTCTGCTCTTCTTTAAAAACTACAACAGTAACAACCGCTCTTTCCTCTGCATGCTGAGCACGGGGGCTCCGCGAGGTCACCCACTCACATGTCAGGAGTCCTGAGTACCTACACGCCTAAGAGTAAGGCACCATCCACCCATCCATCCATGCAGGCATGCGTCCGTCCACCCATCCACCGGTTCATGTATTTTGTGTGTCTATAGCACTAGGTGCCAAGAGAGACGGGGCCCTGGGTCTCATGAAGCGTCCGTGTACTCCGTGCGGAGTACCACTAGAAGGGATGGGAATGGGGCCAGGATGGGGAATAAGAGAGAGACCTGGGTAAGGTGGTCAAGAAGAGAGCATTTTAGAGAGCTGGAGGGTGAGGAGGCGCTTGGTCTTCTGCAGTGCTAAGCATAGCATTCTGGGGAAGGGGAGGGGGCGGCGAGGAGCATGGACGAGGACTGTGGGGCAGAAGAGAACCTTTTACTAAGGCTGGCGCCTACAGGGCAGAGGGGACACTTGTAAGAGGTCAAGCAGGTTGGAGCAATGGCTCCGTGGGGGGAAAGTAGGGAGAACTGTGAAAAGTGAGCCTGTCAGGATAGTAACTCACTGTGCACAAGGAAAGGAAGCAATCCCGCCCACAGCAGCATCACTGAAGGACAAGTTTAACAGTGGATGAGCCCGACTGGTATACGGAAAGCAGGCAAACCGGCATCACGAGGACCCAAAGACCTTCATAAATGGAAAGGCGTCCCATGTTCACGATTGGCAATACTCCTCAAGTTAATCTCCCCTTTCAAAATCCCAGCTGCCCAGAAGGGCTAGACACGACTAAGCTGATCGTGAAATTTGTGTGGAAGTTAAGAGACCCAGAATCGCATGTCAAAACGCCTTAGTAAAAGAGTTGAAGGACTTCTTTTCCTGATTCCCAAACGTGCGATTCTCGTCCAGACAAGACAGCAGTGACCCGAGGATGAGATCCCTACCGCCCACCTGTCAGCCGTCCAAGGAAACCCAGCCGAGCCGTCGGGCCTCTCCCACCTGTGTGAGGACCAGGTCCCAGCGTGCATGTGCACGTCTCAGGGTCTTTCCCAATCTGATTCGGCCTACAGCTCCCTTTCAGGAAAAAAAAATTAGCACCCACCCCTGGCAATGAAAAACTTTGATCCTTTAGGCTACAATCCAGGATAAAAGTACAAGCATGTCCTTCTAGAATCCCCCATCCTTGGGTCGTCCCAGAGCCCCCCAGTGGACCATAACACCCACCTTGGGAAACACTGGTGTAGACCGAGGTTGATCGACAGAGACAGCCAGCCACCTGTGGACAGAGAGAATGCAGGCAGCTCTCTGGCCCGCCTCCCTCACTGAGCCTCTCCCAGTGAGCATCGGTTGGGGAGCGACTGGTGGGTGATGGCAGTGCTGATGGTCGTGCATTTTGTTTTTGCTGGAGGAAGACATCGACCGACCACTTGCCCGAGATACCCCAGGACGTTGTGAGCAGATGTACAGAGATGCTGGAAGTGGATCCATCCAAAGAGACCTTCCAGGAGTGTACGCGGTGAGCTGTGTGTGGTCAGCCTGCGGCCACACCGGGGACAGAAAGCTGAGACGGGGGGGGTGGGGCAGGGCGCAAAAACAGTGTCCTTCACGCGCCCGGAGGCTGTCCCCAGGCTCTCTGCTCAACCTGAGACTCGGATACCCCACCCCCAAGGCGGTGCTGCCTCCCAGTGAGTGCCCTAACAGGACAGGGCAGAACTGCCCCTGGGGGTTCCCAGAAAGCAGTCTGATGAGAACAGAAAGCCTCATCTTTCTCCCGCAGAGCGGGAGGTGATTTCAAACCGCTCACCTGGTGGTGTCATGGGGCGACCAGGGCTCCATGACTGGGTTTAGCAGAGGACTTGTGGAGAATGTCTTTCCTGGGCAGGAACACTCTGAGCTGGGTCAGGGCGCATTCCCTACATTCCTTAGCTTCCTGTGGATGTGGAGGGATAGAGGCTTCTGAGGTGACCTAGGCTCCCAAAGTGTCCTCCTTGGGAGGTGCATGCCGACCTTGGGGTGTCACACCCCCCCCAGCCCTGCAGGTGCTGGCTTCCCTGTGCACCTCCCCGGCCAGGGCCTCCTCTGGTCTATGGTCACAGCAGAGACCACAAAAGGCCAATCCTCTGGCCCGAGGCGACGCTCGTCCATGCCTCAGGGGAGTAGACACACGCCTGCTGTCCTGGAGCTGGCTGGGGATCAGGGACTCCATGACTCCATGAGCTGCTGCGGATAGCTGCTCCCTGAGGTCTTTCCAGGAGGAGCTGCCCACCGAAAGGTCAGCGGTTTGAACCCCTAGGAGAAATATGAGGCTGTCTGCTTCCATGCAGATTGACAGCCTCGAACACCCTGAGGGCAGCTCTCCCCTGTCCTGCAGGGTCGCTGTGAGTCCGCATGGCCTTGGCCACAGGGGTTCAGTCTCCTGGACTCACCTGTCCAGAAGCAGACCTTTGCCCCACATTTCTCCCAATCCCAAACCCAGCCCAGCCCACTGCTGGTCCATGATGTGACCCCCTAGTGGGGCAGGCAGGACTGTCCCTGTGCTTTCCAGGCTGCTGTCTGTCCAGCTTCCCCATTCTGCCAGCGGGTGGTGAGATCCAACCATCTGCATTCTGTTTGCCGGAGAACGATTTAACCGCCTCACCCCTAGCTGCCTTGTCCGTGGCTTAAAAGCAGGAAGCCAAGCTCACTACCATGAGGTTGATTCTGACTGAACACTGCTAGGGCAGGGCAGGCTGCTCGCTGGGGGCTCTGAGGCTGCCAGTGCACACAGGAGCAGCCGGCCATGGCTTTCCCTCAGGGCCTGGTGGCCTGTCCACCTGTCCACAGAGAGCCCATACTGCGGCCCCGTGGGGTGAATGCCCTGTGAAGCCTCCCTGCTCGCACTGGGAAACGAGCGTGAAGCTGGTGTCGCATCGCTGTGCAGGGCCATCGGTGCCCTCCGACACCTTTTCATGTTGTAGCGGAACGCGTGTGTCATTGCCTCCCATCTGCTTTCCCCTAGAATCGTTCATAATTATTTAAGTGGAGAACCATTTGCAGAATACCAAGAAAGCCCCTATTTTTGTCGGTTTTTACAGTGGAAATGGCGTGAAAGGTAAGGTGGAATTTAAAATCCGCTGCAGCAAGTGATGCTGTCTCGTCGTGCACACTGACTGCTTTATATCCCCACCTGTCAGACGGGCCACAGACGGTTGTGGGCACTGTCACGGGCAGGCCGGCAGTTCAAAACCACCCGTGAGGAGGCGCAGTGGGGACAAACCAGCCACAGTCCCAGGCACTACAGAGCGTGGCATGTGCTACCTGGAGTGGCTCCTCAGCCGGTGACGACCCTCCCTTCCCTGCTCTAAGTGGCCCTGGTGAGCTGGGGACCTTCATCCCCAGGGGCACCCTCAGCCCAGCAAGAGGCTGTGCAGCCTCAGCCCCAGTTTACCGCTGATGTTTACCGCTGATGTGGCGCCAGGCAGCATCCTCACGTGTCTGAGCCAGAGCTTCCCGGGCTGTGAAACTGGCCCAGCCCGCCCATGCAACACCCCACAGTTGGGCGTTCAGCTCCGACTCCCCAGGCTTCACCAATGGCCGACGGTTGGCCGATGCTTCTGCAGTCACCGCTGGTTAACACACGTTCTGTATGTCCGGGGCTGGCTTTCACGGCAAGGCACGTGCATGGGAGCTGTGTTTTTGGTTCTAGATCGGACATGTCTCTCACAGAAAGGTGTGAGGTGTCTGCATCTGCTGGTGGCACGGTGCAGACTGAGCAACTCCCCCTGCTTTTGCCACGCCGTGGCCTTCCTCAGCTGCCTGGGCGCCGGGGGTCCCGTGGCGTCACTGCAGGTTCACACACGAGACTCGCAAGAGATCCCTTTGTGTTGCCACGCGCAGTTCACCGAGAGCCTCCCTGCTCAGTCTGTGTGTGGATGAACTCGGGCACTTCAGACCGACGGGATTCAAAGCTCTCCTGTACCTGCAGAGCCTGCCCACCTCCTGGACACGTGTGTGCCGTGCTTCCCACAGTGCCTGGAGCGCAGGCAGGCTGGGGGCTCAGAGCCGTTAGCTGACGCTGGGCCCATCAGCATACAGTGACTGTCCTTGTGGCGATTGTTAGGCATGGGTGAATTTTTGGTTCAAGTTCACGTGGAGGTTTTGAGACTTTGGGGTCAGTTAGGGGGAGGCCTCTATTCTGAAGTTCCTTTTCCCCAGGGTAGCGTGCTCTGCTTGTGTTTGCCATCTCCCTCCCTGGCCTTCAGCAGTGAAAGAGGGAGAGCCTGCCCCCAGCACACACGGCACGCCCCTCCCTGCATGCGGCTCTTAAAGATGAGACCCTTGCGACTAGGAACCGTGTGCATCTAGCCTCAGTGGTGTCAGCTAGCGGCCTGCGCTTATGCGGGCCTGGGCCTGGGCCAGAGCCGGGTGTGTGCATGTCAGCCTAGCAGTGCCGACTGAGAGCTGAAGCTGTCCTTTTCTCCCTTTGACGCTAGGCAGCCCGTAACGAAGAACACATTCAGACACTACAGGATCCTAGGGAAAGGCGGGTTTGGAGAGGTGAGTAGTGCTGGGCAAGTCCGTACAGGACATCCGCTTTGGCTGAGGAGCAACTTGACCAACAGCTTCCCTTCCCAGTCTTAGTCGGTCCGAGGGTGAAGACGGAGTGCCGAGAAAAAAAAGGTCCTTGTTGGTGCCCTAAGCCTCTGCGGCGCCCCGTCAGCAGCCCTGGGCCCCATGCAGTGCCGAGTCCGAGCAGTGGCACTTTCTCCTGACTTGTGGTGGGGAATTGCCACTATCCTAGTCCCAAATCTGGATGAACTTGGAGGACCATCCTGGAATTTTGTGTTTTCCGAGCATAGTCTTACATCTGCTGACTGAACAGAGTGTTGATAAGCGAGGAGAGGGTGTGTGCACACAGGCGGGCTTCAGAAATGAGGGGTACATTCCATTATCTTGTTATCCCCCTTTCCATGAGTGTGTGCGCTTGTATGTGTAAACATGTATGCATGTGTATATGTAACTATATATACCTATATGGGTGAGTTAGAGAAAACATGGCCACCAGAGCTTCCACTCCTACAGGACGACACAGTCTCAGCGCATAGCATGCTGTGGCTGGTCCTCGCCAGGGCAAGCAGGGTGTTCACGTCTTAGCCTGGGAGCCAGGGTGGTGTCGTAGTTAATCCATTGGGCTGCGATCCGCATGGTCAGCAGTTCGAAGCCACCAGCAGCTCGGGAGAAAGACTGGGATTTCCACTCCCATCAGCAGTTCCAGTCCTGGAAACCCACAGAATGTGGCACTGACTCGGTGGCAGTGAATTGTTGTTGTAACTTTGCGCCTGAGGACCGTGGCCCGTACCAAACCCCCGTGCATTCCTGTAAGCAGGTGTGTGCTTGCCAAGTGCGAGCCACAGGGAAGATGTACGCCTGTAAGAAGCTGGAGAAGAGGCGCATCAAGAAGAGGAAGGGGGAGGCCATGGCTCTGAACGAGAAGAGGATCTTGGAGAAAGTGCACAGCAGGTTTGTGGTGAGTGTCCCGGCCCTGGCGCCATGCCACGCCGCTCACGTCCTTCAGCTTTGGCAGTTCCCAGCGCTGCTGCTCGGCCTGTGTTAGGAGGGCGGTGCACGCTTGTTCCAGGCCCGTCTCCCAGCAGGACACAGGCCGAAGACGTGTGTTTCTGCACCACACGCTCACCTGCTCTGTGCCCTGGTCTGCCCGGCTTTCTCAGGCTTTGTCTCTGTGCAGGCGACTGCCCCCTCTGTCTCTCCCCTGACCGCACCCGCTGTTTGAGTTACCAGCCTAGTGATTAGCCACCAGGCCTCCTCTGTGACCCTGCGTGCTTCCTCTCTTGTGAGAGGCCTGCTCGGAAGCCTGGCGTCCATGCGCTTGCTACGAGACGGAACCGAGGTGAGGGCAACAGGAGAAGCTCACTAGGATGGCGCCCAGACAGCTGCAGGCCACAAAGCAGGGAGCGGCCGGTGTCCCTGTGTGCAAACAGATGGCACAGCCTAAGCAACATCAGACACCAGTGTGCCCGCTGGGGCCCTGGCTGAGCATGTGAACGTGGGCACAGACCTTGGGCTGCTTGCCCAGCTGTGGCAGGGAGTCGGGTGCTGCTACTCCTGACATCGGGGATGAGAGCCCTGCCCAGGGAAGATGTGCCTCAATGAGCACAGACAGGGTCTCTGCTGTGGGCAGCAGACCTGCTTACCTGGCTGGGCCCCTCTACCGGGCTCTGTTGCTGGGCACAGGCAGGTGAAGGCCTGGTGTGTGTCCTATATCTTCTGGAAGCGCCCAGCCCTGGGGTGCTGCTTGTCCATACCTCACGCAGATTCTGGATCACCTCAGCACCGGCGGTGTGTCTGTCTGGGCCTTCATGACACTGTCGTCTCCAGGTGAGCCTGGCCTACACGTTCGAGACCAAGGACTCCCTCTGCCTGGTGCTGACCATGATGAATGGAGGGGACTTGAAGTTCCACATCTACAACCTGGGCCAGCCTGGCTTCGAGGAGCAGAGGGCTGTGTTCTACGCGGCAGAGCTGTGCTGCGGCTTGGAAGACTTGCAGCAAGAGAGAATCGCATACAGGTGAGCCACTCGTGAACCTCCGCCCTGGGCCTGCTAGCCCCCACCCCCACCTTCTGGGCAGCCCACAGGGCAAGGGCGGAAGGGCATCTGGAGAGGTCACTCTTTGGCCCTTCCCTCGGGTGGTCACCAGTGCTGTTGGAAATGTGGCCATATGGGAGGGCAGCCTTGAGTTTCCAGCTCCTGTTTTAAGGTTAATGTTGTGATGTTGTGGACTTGCAGTAAGTCGTCCAGGCTGCTCAGTGGTGCAGTGATTACTCGCTGAGCTGCGGCCTGCATGGTCAGCAGTTTGAAACCACCAGCTGCCAACTCGGGAGAAAGATGGGCTTTCTACTCCTGTACAGAGTCGCAGACTCGGGAACCCCCAGGGTGGTCCTGCTGGTCCTGCAGGGTCCACTCGACAATGGCAGAGAGGGCTTTCGATGGTTCACTAGAGAGTCTTTGCAAAAAAAAAGCTGAGTTTGTATTTGTGAATTCGATCCAGTAATGATAGAGTACGCAGTGTTCACGTAAGCATGGGCAGATCCTGGACACCCTGGCAGTTCTCAGGAGAGCGGTCATGTGCGGACAAAACAAACAGCAGACCACTTACATGAATAAATAATGTGTCCTTTGCATCTTAGGGCTGGATCAGGAAAATGAATCTTAACAGTAGTCATGCTGTGTGCCTGCAGCTCCGAGAAGGCACCTCGGTCTTGGGCTGGGTCCCAGCAGCTCCCACGTGGAGCCCCGTGTCTGCGCTGGTACCTGTGCAAAAGGAGAAACGGGTGCTCTTGTAGGCGGTTGTGCTGGAGGTCTACTCCTCCTGCATGAGCTAAGGGATGGGTCGTGACAACTGCATTCTTCTGAACGCTGTGAGATCAGAAACAAAGCTCATCCGAGGCTGGAAATCTTTCCAGGAGGAAGAAGCCTGATTATTCTCCTGCAAAGTGCTTGGTGGGCTCACATCACTGACTGTGCGCGCAGCGTGAGGGTGTGTGTGTGCCGTGATAGGTGTGCCTGCAGTGTGTGGGCGTGCATAGGCAGATAGAGACATAAGAACCGTGGTGGGGATGGCCAGGGCCGGTGGAGGGCCCTTGCATTGTCCGTTGGTTGCTGTGGGTCGGAGGGGACTCAGCGGCACCTCACAACAACAAACCACAAGAGAAGCAACAGCAAACAAACCCGGGAAGTCGTTAGACCCGCAGTCTCGAAGACTTCCGTCTCCCTGAGCCTCCCCACAAGGGACAGCTGCCTCTCTGACCAGGCTGTGCTCCCTGGCCCACGCTGGGAGGTGGGGGTGATACGGGGTTGAAATGGGGTCCCCCACCCCTGAGGTGTTTTCAGCGGTTGAACACTTAACAGCGCAGTGCGTCCCTTGCCTCGGGCCTGGGTGGGGCTGCTGCCCCTGCAGGAGGGGAGCTTGGCACAGCTCTCCCTGTGGCACCGCGGTGGGGACGCGGTGGGGCTCGCAGGCTGTGCTGCGTCACTGAGCTGCTGTGGTTTCCTTCCTCGTAGGGACTTGAAGCCCGACAACATCCTCCTGGATGACCGTGGTGAGTGGGCGGGGCAGTCTCGCTCCAGGGGCATGGCCTCGGGGAGAGCAGAGAACACAGCGCCACACCCCACCCAGTTGAGTCCCACTCACAGTGTCCCACGTAGCTGCCAGGTGGGTTCACCTTGCTTCCACCACCTTCCACCAACACCACAGCGTGGCTTGTCACTCCGGGACCAGTGGAAGACCATGGCAGGGGCAGGGGCAGGAGCACCTTAGAGCAGGCACAGGACAACAGCTGGCTGCCAGTTTTTAACAAAGCCAACCTATGGCCTCATCTTGAACTGGCCACCTTTGCGTTAGCCATCCAGCACGTAAGCCAGGGCTCTGCCAGGCTCCTTCCTGGTCCTTAGTGGTGCATACATGGAATTTCCGCTCTTAGTGAAGCCGAAGGCACCCACGTCTCCAGAGGTCACGTTCAGTGTCAATGGTGTGAAATGGTGTCACCTCTGTCCCTGGTCTTTGAGACCATCCTTCCCCATTTCATATTGTTGTTGACGTGTCGGTACTTCCCACCCGGACCTGTGCCTGTGTTTGAACTCCTGCAGGGCACATCCGGATTTCAGATCTTGGGTTAGCTGTGGAGATTCCGGAAGGGGAGACGATCCGAGGAAAAGTTGGCACAGTTGGTTACATGGGTAGGTGAGCCCTCACAGGTGTCCCAGGTGGCATGTCACCTTGCCTCGTCCACTGTCCTCTTCCCCCAGAAGGCTCCCTGGGAGAGGCAGGCCAGGTGGCACGCTTGGGACGGCCTGCCCCTATGGGGTCACCTCCCCACCTGGCAGGCCTGGTGTGAAGACCATGACCAGGCAGAGCCAGCCAGGTCCGGGAGTGACCTCCTGGACCCCCAGCTGCTGCAGAGCCTACAGTTGGGCCCCGCATCCTTCTGCCTCCTGCTTTGGCTGGATCATAGGTGGCCAGTGCCCTGGGGGCCAGGTGTGTGAGGCTATCTAGCCTCCCCAGGACAGCTGGTCAGAATCCCCCTCCCCCAGGTCGGCTGCTCTGGGTGACCCCAGCTCCTGAATCTGTTTCCTATGGTGTGTGTGCTCACGCGCCATTCGGAGCGGCCCCCAGTGCGGAGCCTGACTGCATCTCCCTCCCTGCCCTGTTCCATAGCTCCGGAAGTTATCAGTCACGAGAACTACATGTTCAGCCCCGACTGGTGGGGCCTCGGCTGTCTGATTTACGAGATGATCGAAGGGCACCCCCCGTTCCGGAAGTTCAAGGAGAAGGTCAAGCGGGAGGAGGTGGAGCGCAGGGTGAAGAGCGACAGTGAGGAGTACTCGGAGAAGTTCTCGGACAACGCCAGGTCCATCTGCAGGATGGTGGGTCAGAGCGCGGTGCCAGGCCCTCCACTTCACCCAGACCTGGGGGGTCCTTTTCCAGCCTGGGGGCTTCTCTCGCGTCCTGCCCAGGCCAAGGGAGTGGTTACCTGGCCTTGCCTGTGTGTGACGAGGCTCCCGCATGTCTTCAAGACTGATTGGCCCATCTTCGAGCTGTGGGTGGCACCCTTGGGCTCCTCCCAGCCCTTCCTTCCTCTGGGCATCCTTTTTGCGTGGCCCAAGTGGTGCTTCTACACCGTAGCTTTGGCAGGTGCGCTGAGGCCTCTCGCTGCGGGTTGTGTAGCAGACGCTGCCCGCACACGCACATGCCCCAGGCACCTGAGGCTGGTTGCCGGCCCTGCCCTGGGAGAGGTGCCCTGCAGGGGGCAGAAAGGTCAGGACCCTTGGTGAGGACGGGAGCCCTGGTGGCACTGCTGCTGGCCAGAGGGTCCACGGTTGGAGAAAGAAAGGTGCGGTAGTCTCCCCTCAGCCAGACACCCGCCCGCCCACCCACCCGGTGACTAGGCCCGCAGGGACAGGCCGTCCTGCACGCCTTCTCTGGCCAGAGCCCGCTCGATGGTGTGGGCTTGTTTCCTGGTTGGGGTCCTGTGTGCGTGACCTTTGGGCATGGCTAGACCATCCAATTGAACTCCTTTGTAGCCAGGCCGGTGAGAATGCTCACAGCTGAAATGGTGACACACCAAGAACTGTGTACATCGGCCGGGGCTACGGTGAGGTCCTATCCAGCCGGCGCCAACCCACAGAGTCCCCGTGCACAGCAGAATGAAACACAGCTGTTGCTGTGCCCGAGCCCGGCGGTGCCCCTCCACTTCACCACACGCAGTGCCCTCTAGCACTCTGCCCCCCTTCTAGCACACGGGGTTTACCTAGTGAGCACCCGTCTCAGGTCTGGTACAGAGCAGGCTGAAAATATGCCACGTGTCCACCCACACAGCGAGACGTGCTTCCTGCTGTGGGCCCAGTGCTTCTGGACATGGCCTTGCTGTCCGTGGGGTCTGAGGCCCCAGTGACTGGCCACCGAACAGACCCAAGTGCTTCTTTGTCACAGGTCACCCAGTGCAGCAGCCTCCACGCCCCACGTTTGTCCCGTCCGGGTCTACTCATGGAGACCCCAGAGGCAGAGCTGCAGCCTGACCCTTCTCACATTCTGAGGGAGGGGGTGCTGAGGACCGGGGGCTGTGCATAGGGGACATGTCTGCCTGTGCCTCTGATGGTCTCTGGGGGAAGGGTGTCCGAGCTTGACCCCGTGTCTGTCTGCTCCTCACGCAGCTCCTCGCCAAAGACCCAAAGGAGCGCTTGGGTTGCCGGGGGCACGGGGCCTCCGAAGTCAAGCAGCACCCCGTGTTCAAGGACATCAACTTCAAGAGGCTAGAGGCAAACATGCTGGAGCCCCCTTTCCGCCCTGATGTGAGTGGTCCCCGCCCCTATTCCCTCCTGCTTCCTGTAGGCCAGCCACTCCTTCTCAGACCAGGCCGTCTGACGGCTGGCCAGCACAGCGTTGCCCTGCAGTCTGGCGTCCCCGGGGTGGGGGTGGGGGGACGGTGAACAAGCAGCCCTGGAGACAGGGACAGGGGGACACAGTGGGCTCGGGCACACTCTGCATGGCCTGTTTGCATTGGAGGAGCTGGTGGGGGGGAGGTACAGCCTGGGGCCCTTGCTTTGATGGGCCGAGTGCGGGAGGTGGGGGGCTTGCATGCCCTTCCTTCCACGTGCAGTGAACCTGTGACAATGGGGGTCCCTCCAGAATAGAGGAGTCCAGTGGGACAGGGCATTGGCAGCAGATTGTCCCAGCATCTTCCCCTCGTGTTCGGCCCCCCCACCTGCCCTCCCTCACCCGCCTCTGCCTATAAGTCAGCAGGGGATTCCCACAGTCCTTCACATTCGGTACCTGAGGCAGGAAGGGTGGTCCTGAGGGTGTGTGTGTGTGTGTGTGTGTGTGTCTGTGCATGTGTGTGTGAGAGAGAGATGGGGCAAGGGGGCGAGCTGGACGGCAGTTCTTGGTGCCCCTGGCTCTCAGTACCCAAGGGGAAGGGTGGCCCAGAGTCAGGGTTTGTGTGTTTGAGAAAGAAAGCAGGGTGAGCTGGGCCCTTACGATGGCCATGCCCAGTACTAGGACCCACCTTTCTGTTCTGGCTGTGTGTGTGTGTGTGTGTGTGAGAGAGAGAGAGAGAGAGAGGTGTATGCGTGCACACGCATGCGGTTCTCCATGCCCCTCACCCTGTAACCGAGGAGCCCTGGCCTGACCCCAGCGTCTCACGGTGGCACATGTGCCCTGTGCCCAGCCGCACGCCGTGTACTGCAAGGACGTCCTGGACATCGAGCAGTTCTCCACCGTGAAGGGCGTCCACCTGGACACCCGGGATGAGGACTTCTACGCCACCTTTGTCACGGGCTGTGTCTCCATCCCCTGGCAGAACGAGGTACTGCTCCCTTGCCGTGCCAGGTCTGTTCAGGCTGTCCACTTTAAAGTCGCTCTGCATCTGGTCTTCCTATTTGGGGAAGTAAACCGTGAACACACTCCCACCACGGGCTGCACCACAGGCCAGCCTCCCTGTGGACGCTGCCTCTAGTCCTGCTCGCAGGAAATGGACAGTGGTGCTGGGACCGGCCGGCCACCCTGAGACCTGCTCCGTGCACAGGGATGTCTGGGCAGCCAGGGCCCAGCGATAAAGGAGAGGCCACTCTAGTGACTCCAAGAAGACATAGGGGGCGGCGCGGGCCTGTGCTGGCCGGTCACGTGTGCGTGCCTCTCCTGCCCGCAGATCATCGAATCCAAATGCTTCACGGACCTCCATGCGAGCGGGACTGAGGATGAGATGGAATCAGACGTGGAGGAGAGAGGGGGCCCCTCCGTCAAACCGAAGAGGAGCTTCTTCTACAGACTCCTCCGACGAGCGGTAAACCACTGCGGCTTTGTCTCTCACTTGACGGGTCGCACACTGGTGGCATTCTTCGAGTGCCTCCTCCAAGCGGTCCCGCCCCGTTCACACACGCCCAGCGCCTCAGCTCCTGGCCCCATCTTTCCAGTGCCCTGTCAGCTTGGTCCCGGGTGGACAGTTCTTCAGAGAGCGTCAGGCTCAAGGCAGACCCTTTTCATGACCCTTAAAGATGACCGCAGGGCAACAGTGTAAGGGGTTTGCTTATCCGGAAGTCTGGAGCCCAGGAGGAGGAAGTAAACTTCTGTCTTACACGTCCCCCTTTTGATTAGGAGCCTTCAGTAGACTCTGATCAAAATGCTGGGGACTGGTAGCCGGGCACCTCGAGGTCTTTTGGTCTCAGGCCGAGGAGACAGTTGCTCACGCAGGCAGTGAGCCTCACACCCCGGGTCCTTCTGTGGCCGAGTGTACTCCTCCCTCGGTTGCCCCAGGGGGGCCGGGAGCAGTGGTGGTACCTTGGAGGACTGACCGCCTGCACGCGGTCAGGAGCTCAGGCCCGCTGCAAAGGAGCAGGTAAACCAGAAGGCCAGACCCTGCTAGCCCATCATGGAAGGTCACCTTGTAGTGGATAGGTGTTGGTCAGCAGTTCAAACTGCCAGCCACACCTTGGAGAAAGAAAAGGCTGTCTACTCCCATAAAGAGTTGCAGTCTGGGAAACCCGCAGGGCCAGTTCTGCCCTGTCCTGTAGGGTCAGTGAGCCGGCACTGACCCAGTGGCAGTGAGGTTTTGTTTCCGGAAACCCTGAGACTCTGAGTGCCTGCGGGTGTGGCAGGGAGGGAGCCTCTGCTGCTGCTCTGTGTGGTTGTCGGAAGGATGCTCAGTCCACTGCCCACAGGGGTGTGCACGGTGTTGTGATTTCCATAATGCAATACAGCAAAAGAATACAAATCTTTTTTTCTGAGTGCCTCTGAACTGAGACATTTTTTTATAGAGTGGGAGCTGGGGGTGCTGGTCCAGTCACACCATGCAGAGCCAAGAAGAGGTCAGGGGTCACCAGCCAGCCCCAAGATAGCGCAGCCGGGCAGTAGGGGCAGGGAACCACATGCTGCACAGCCCTAGCTTACATGCGGGTCCTCTCGGCTCTCAGCACCCTCCTTCCCGAGGAAGCCAGTGTGTTCACTGGAGCAGCAGGTTCAGTTGTGTCACGTGCACAGTCTGCATGCCCCTAAGGACACAGCCTGGGGCCTGCTAGTGTTGGGAGCTGCCGTGATTCAATGTAAAAAGCAAGCCCAAAGGGGGAAGGGCATCCCCACACAGCGGGCACTGCCATCATGGTGCCTCCTGACAAGACCCTCGGAAGTCACACCCCATCACCACATTGGTGGGGGACCAACCTGGAGCAGAGTCCACGCACAGCGCGGGGTCAGCAACGTGGCACGCCGGCTGCCAGCCGTGCAGACCCAGGGGCAGCAGCTCTGGTCGCAGGGCAAGAGGGCCTGGGGCGCCCCGTGGGTGAGAGCCACAGAGCCCCCAGCCTGAAGTAAACAGGAGCCTCCATAACCTTGTTTCCAGCTTAAAGCTCAGCGTGCCAGCAGTCGACAAGAGATAAAGCTCAGGACACACGGAACCCAGGGACAGGAATTGGATTGGCGACACCAAAAGGGGAGGGGCAGGCAGGATGAAGAGGAAGGGAGGGAAGGGGAACCGATCCCAATACACCCTCCCCCAGGGGGAAGGACAACAGAAACCAGAGGGGAAGGGAGACAGCGGTCAGTGTGAGATATGAAAAGAAAAACAATTTATAGTCTATCAAGGGGCCACGGGGCGGGGGCGGGGGAAGGAGGAGCTGATCCCAAGGGCTCATAGAAAGTGATGTCTAGAAAAGAATGATATGCCTGATACCATTGATGGACGGGTTGTTGTCAGAGCCCCCAATAAAATGATCTTTTAATCATTAAAAAAAAGGCTCAGCTTGCATCCGGGGCAGCAGCACCCTCACACGGCCTCCTGTCTGCCCTGTGTTGCAGGGCTGCCTCCACTCCAGCCCCAGCAAGAAGGAGGAGGAGCCCACAGCATTCTGAGCCTGGCCGGCACATGGAGCAGCCAAGCCAGCATGTGTGCTGGCACTCTGCACACCTGCCTCACGAGCTGCCGTCCTGCCAGCGCTCCAGGCCCGCCGACCTCCAGAACCCCCACGTGCGCCCATGGACAGGACAGGGGGCTTGACTTGCAGTGGCCCCCGGCCAGCGTCAGCCCAGCAGTGTCTCCTGCGAGGGGCTCAGTTTCTTCAGCCCGGCTGTGATGCTCTGAAGCCTTTGCCCATTGACCTTTTTCCCCACTGGGTCTCGGGACAGGCATGGTGCCCCTGGCTTTCCTCACCCCGAGGTCCCAGCCTTCCAGGTGTTTAGAGCCAAATTGAGACTTTCGCTCCCACACACCTGCCCTCTGACCAGGACGACTCAGGGAAATCCGCTCTGCTCCCACACACCCAGGAGACGGGGAGGTGTAGACAGCAGCTCCCTGTGCACCGGCCCTGGGGGGTCAGAGTGGGGTTGTCATAGTGACCCACACAACATCCCTGCGGTGCCATCAGAGAAGGAGTGTCCAGTCCTGCTGAGTTAGGGCCAGCACAGTGGGAGCTGCAGGACGTGTGTGTTGGCTTCAAGGGACAAGGGGACAGGGTGGACTTGGGAGGTGACTGACCGGGAGGAGCCTGGAGACCAGAGATGCACCAGCGCCTCCCGAGAGATCACTGCTAACACACCGTATGTTCTCAGGTCAGCGCAAGTGGCTGGTCTCAAACCAAAACTCCAACAGCCACCCAAGCCATCATCACCGTCCCCTCATCAAATTGCCCCCCTGCTGCCCACACAGTGACCGGCCATTCTTGTAAAGCCGAATAAACAGAAAATAAAGTGTGGTCAAACCCTGCCCTCCGCGTCGTTCCGTGCACGGGATGCAGCCGGGGCCCCAAGCACAGCTGTGTGTCACCTGCTGGATGGAGAGCAGACACTCGGTGACCGGGCACCCAAAGCACGGCCAAAGGTCAAAGGTAGCAACTTCTCAGCCAATGAAAACACTCCTCCAGAAACCCAGTCTTTTTTTTTAATCATTGGGGGCTCATACAGCTCTTACCACGATTCATACATCCATCCATTGTGTCAAGCACTGCCGCAGTCCAGCTGCAGCAAGGCCCGGGGGTCCCTCAAGGTGAGTCACAGCGTCGGCGAGTGGGAGACAGAAACCACAAGACTCAAAGGTTGCGGGTGACTGTTCCAGTTTTATTCGTGCAAAGCTTCAACTTATATATTGTTTTTCTTGGCTTAAAGCTTATGGCCTGAGATCATACATCAGGAAATTCTCAGGCCACAAGAGCATAAGTTACATCAATCACATGATTCCTGGTTAAAAATTAGTACATCTTGAAACCAAAACTTTCTCAACTACAAGGGTGATAGACATAAACCTTCTAATAATAACTGAGCACACTATCCAACTAGGGCACATTGTTCTAACTATGAAATCAATAAAGCATTAATACATTTCATTATCAAAAATTACTTGACAGGCTTTGGTTGTTCTTTTCTTAGGCTGTTCGTCTAGGGCTTTCATTTCTTGTTCTTTCTTTTCCACCAAGTTCACATAAATTAAACTCCCAAAAGTCTTTCTGTACCAAGGCACGAGTTGCCTCACAATAGGTAGCTTTGTGTCAGTGGACTTCAAACATCACGGAGTCCCTCCTCTTGCTAACCTTTCCATAAAACTTAAACTACTAAAAGGAACTTGTACACCTTCTTTGTTAACTATTCTTATGCCATTCTTATGAGCCCTCGTATAAGGTAAATCAGGGTCAGGAACTCAATTTCTCTTTGGGAGGGGGATACCATATTCTCCCCCCTATGCAGTAACCACTATAAGCAGGGGGAAAAGAAGATGATAAACTTTTTTAGAGTCTTGCACAAAAGCTTCCTAACGAGCCTCTGAGATTTCCGTGGTTTTCGGTTGCAATAGCTCAGCCTGCTCAACATCTAACATAAATTCCTTAAGGGGGGTTTCTGGCTTCCAGTTTCTAGTTTTATTATACAATACACTTTGCACACAGTCAGGACATGGATCTTTCAAAGCCATAGGAAGGGGAGTAACCTCAACTTCTGGGGAACATTCCTCAGTTGACATCAGTTTCCTAAAAGGGGAAGTGATCAAAATTATCAAGAACCAGAGAGCAGCTACAATTATCAATAATGATATCAGGCCAATAATTCCAAAGGGTTCACGGAAGGGACTTCCTTGGTGGAGCCTTCTTTGACTGCTCCTCCTCCATGTGCTGACTTTGTCAAGGCCCATGGTTGGAAGTGGGGCAAAGCACATTTGTACATTCATTGCCATCATTTTCAAAGCATTTTCTTTCTACGTGAGCCCTTGGTTTCAGCTCATTTTCTCCTCCCTCCCTCCCTCACCCTCCCTCTCTCATGAACCCTTGATGATTTATAAATTGTTATTTTTTCATGTCTTACACTGACCGATGTCTCCCTTCACCTACCTTTCTGTTGTCCATCCCCCAGGGAGGTTGGTTAAATGTAGATCATTGTGATCGGTTCCCCCTTTCTCCTCCCACCTTCCCCTTCCCCTCCTGTCCTGGATTCCCTGTTTCCAGGTCTAGCCAGATTTATAAGGCAGGGCTGGGTCATGATAGTTGGGGGGAGGAAGCATTAAAGAACTAGAGGAAAGTTGTATGTTTCATCAGTGCTATACTGCACCCTGACTGGCTCGTCTCTTCCTTGTGACTCTTCGGTAAGGGGACATCCTGTTGTCTACAGATGGGCCCTGGGTCTCCACTCTGCACACCCCCTCATTCACAATGATAATGATTTTTTGTTCTTTGATACCTGATACCTGACACTCATCCCATCGACACTTCATGATCACACAGACTGGTGTGCTTCTTCCATGTGGACTTTGTTGCTTCTGAACTAGATGGCCTCTTGTTTATCTTCAAGCCCTTAAGACCCCAGGCGTTATATCTTTTGATAGCCAGGCACCATCAGCTTTCTTCAGCAATTTGCTTATGTACCTATTTTCTCTTAAGCGATTGTGTTGGAAAGCCAAGCACCACAGAATGCCAGGTTATGAGAACAATGTTCTTGCGTTGAGGGAGTACTTAAGTAGAGGCCCAATGTCTGTCTGTTACCTTAATACTTAATTATCGATCTATTTCCCTATTATTATATAAAAATATTTTTACATATGTACATGCCTATATTTAGATCTCTATAAATGCCCTTTGCCTCCTAGTTCTTTCCTATATTTCCTTTTACTTTCCTCTGGCCCCCTATCATGCTCAGCCTTCATTTGGTTTTCAGTAATTCCTCTCGGTACATTGCCCTTGATCAAGCCCCACCAGGCATCCTACCCCTTCCTCACCATCAATTTTAGATCACTTGATGTTCCCTTGTCCCTGGGTTTGTTAACACCCATTTCCTTTTCCCCACCTCCCCCTCTCCTGTGTCCCTCCCATCAGTCCCGTTGTTTTCTCCTCTGGATTGTTTTCCTCAAGTACCTTATCTAGATAGACCTGCAGAGACAATAAGCACAAACACAAGTCAGAGCCAAACAACAAGAGAAAACAACAAAAACCCAAAGACAAGAAAAGCCTCTAACTAGCTTCAGCTCTGTTTGTCGAGTCCAGTCGGATGGGGCGCCACACCCTTGCCCCAAGTCTGTTTTTGGCATTCCCCAGGCACTTCATTGCTATGCTCCCTTGCTGCTCTGTTGCCCCCGTGTGGTGGGGTCAGATCAGGCACAATTTCTGCACTGTGCCTCCATTGTTGTCCCTCATAGCACTGTGGGTCAGTGAGGGACGTCCCGTCTCGTGGTGGGACCAGCTATATGGTCCTCTCTGTGCACTGGCTGCTCTGAGCAGGAATACCATCCTTAGGGCTTGGTGGACCAGGATGTGCTCCACTCTCTCTTCCTCCCCCTTCTTTTGCTCCGTGTGCTCTGATCAGACATGTTCCTCTTCCTGAGCTGCAGCTTCAGTGCTGTCCTCTAAAGTGAATTCTTCTGGGGGGAGAGGGTGGGGTGCCCATGTAGTTGGGGTTGGGGCCGACCCCACAGACCTCTCTGTTGACAAAAACCCAGCCTTGAAGCGGAGGAACGTGAACCTACTGTTTGAGCGTGACTTCAATAGCGTTAGACAAAAATACCCAAAATGTTAGATAAACTCAGACCACCTCGACAGTGGAGGGGTGGGGGGCAAAATTGCAGAGCTCCACTCTGGACATTTCTAGACTGACCTCTCCCCACACTAGGTGCGAACACAGGGATATGCCCAGCAAGACCTCGTCCCAGCATCCCCTTACAGAGGGGTCACAGGAAGAGAAGAGCCAGTCAGGGTGCAATATAGCACTGAAGAAACATACAACTTTCCTCTAGTTCTTTTTTTATTTTTCAACCTTTGAAACTTCTTTTTTCATATATATTGTTTTATTAGGGGCTCATACAACTCTTTTTTTCTTAAAGGTAGAGGAGACCATTTAATTTTAATGCCATTTGATAACATCCCATACATCAATTGTTTCAAGCATATTTGTACATATGTTGCCATAATTATTTTCTGAAATTTTACTTTCTATTGGAGCCCTTGGTATCAGCTCCTCTTTTCCCCCTTCCTTCCCCCCTCCTACCCTTGTAACCCCTTGATAACTTACAGATTATTATTGCTTTTATGTCTTACACTGACTGCTGTCTCCCTTCACCCATGTTTCTGTTGTTCGGGCTCATACAACTCTTATCACAATCCATACATACATCAATTGTGTAAAGCACATTTATACATTCATTGCCCTCATCATTCTCAAAACATTTGCTCTCCACCTAAGCCCTTGGCATCAGCTCCTCATTTTTCCCCTCCCTCCCTGCTCCCCACTCCCTTGTGAACCCTTGATAATTTATAAATTATTATTTTTATCATATCTTGCCCTGTCTGACGTCTCCCTTCACCCACTTTTCTGTTGTCCGTCCCTCAGGGAGGAGGTTATATGTAGATCCTTGTAATCAGTTCCCCTTTTCCAACCCACCCTCCCTCTACCCTCCCAGTATTGCCACCCACACCACTAGTCCTGAAGGGATCATCTGCCCTGGATTCCCTGTGTTTCCTGTTCCTATCTGTACCAGTGTACATCCTCTGGTCTAGCCAGATTTGTAAGGTAGAATTGGGATCATGATAGTGGGGGGCAGGGGAAGCATTAAAGAACTAGAGGAAAGTTGTATGTTTCATCAGTGCTACACTGCACTCTGATTGACTCATCTCCTCCCCAAGACCCTTCTGTAAGAGGATGTCCAGTGACCTACAAATGGTCTTTGGGTCTCCACTCTGCACTCCCCCCTCATTCACAATGTATTGATTTTTTTGTTCTGATGATGCCTGGTCCCTGATCCCTTCAACATCTGGTGATCACGCAGGCTGGTGTGCTTCTTCCATGTGGGCTTTGTTGCTTCGGAGCTAGATGGCCGCTTGTTTACCTTCAAGCCTTTAAGACCCCAGATGCTATATCTTTTGATAGCCAGGCACCATCAGCTTTCTTCTCCACATTTTCTAATTCACCCGCCTCGTCTTCAGCAATTGTATCAGGAAGGTGAGCATCATGGAATGCCAATTTAATAGATGAACGTATTCTTGCATTGAGGGAGTACTTGAGTGGAGGCCCAATGTCCTTCTGCTACCTTAATACTAAACCTATACATATATGCACATAGATCTATTTCCATATCCTCATATATAAATATGTTTACATATGTACATGCCTTTATTTAGACCTTTATAAATACCCTTTGCCTCCTAGTGCTTTCCCATATTTCCTTTGACTTTCCTCTTGTCCCACTAACATATTCAGTCTTCATTTGGGTTTCAGTAATTCTTCTTGGTTACATTACCCTGGCTCACGCCCTACCAGGCCTCCCACACCCTCCTCACCACCGATTTGGACCATTTGTTGTTCCCTTGACCCTGGGTTTGTTAACACCATTTTCTTTCCCCCCACCACCCCCTCTCCCATGTCCCCCTGGAACTGTCGGTCCCGTTGTTTTCTCCTCCAGATTGTTCATCCAGCCTATCTTATTTAGACAGACCCACAGAGATAATATGCACAAAAACAAGACAGAGCAAAACCAAGCAACAATATACAACAAAACCAGCAAAACAAGTCAAAAAAACCCAAAACATGAGAGAGAAAAGCTAGTAGGTAGTTCAAGGACTGTTTGTTGTCCTTTAGGAGTGTTTTCCAGTCCAGTCTGTTGGGGCACCAACCCTGGCCCCAAAGTCCATCTTCAGCATTCCCTGGGGACCTCGCTGCTCCGTTCTCTTGCTCTTCTGTTGCACCCCCTTAGTGTTTTGCCTCGGTGTGGCAGGATGAGATCCGGCTCAATTCCCACGTGTCTCTGGTGTTGTCCCCTGTAGGGTTATGGGTCAGTGAGGAACATCATGTCTCATAATGGGGCCGGCCATGTGGTCCTCTCTGTGTACTGGCTGCTCTAATCAGGAACATAGTCTTCAAGGCTTGGTGGACCAGGATGTGCTCCACTCTCTCCTCCTCCCCCTTCATCTGCTCCCATGTGCTCCGATCAGATCAGATATGCCCCTCTCCTGGAGCTGCATATTCAGTGCCGTCCTTTGAAATTAATTCATCTGGGGGGAGGGTCAGCTGTCCACGTAGTAGTTGGGACTGGGGCCGGCCCCTCAGAACTCTCCAATGATTCCCTACTTCACACCGGCATGTTGCATTCACATCTTGGAGCACTGGGTTGAAGTCTGGTCCCTCTTTCTCTGTGGAGATATAAACAATACCCTCACCTTGGGTGGGTTAGTGCCCTGTGTCCCCACCATCAATTTCTTTGTTATTATTATTTTTTCCCTTTCCTCACCTACTTTTTCGTTTTCTACCATATGTATCCCTGTATTTGGTCTGGTCCCTGCCATACTACCTGGTCCTCACCCCAGGAATATTTGTATACAGTAGCTTATTCCCTATGCCCCTTTTGCATTTTTCTTTTTAAAGCTTACCTCAGCAGACTCATGTTGTATTTGTCCTTTTGTGCTTGGTTTACTTCACTTCGCATGATTTCCTCCAGTTCTTCTCATGCAGCGATGTGCTTCATACGTTCATCACTGCTTTTTAGCAATGCGTAGCACTCCATTGTATGTATGTACCACCGCTTTTTAATCCACTTGTCAGGTGATGGAAATTTTGGTTGTTTCCAACTCCTTGCAATTTTGAACGGTGCTGCAATAAACATTGGAGCACAGATGTTTTGCCTTAGTTTGTTTCTTGCTTCTTCTGGGTATATGCCCAGTAGGGGAATTGCTGGGTTGTATGGCATCTCAATTTCCATCTGTTTTAGATATCGCCAGATCGATTTCCATAGTGGCTGTACATACTTACAGGTCCACTAGCAATGGATGAGAGTTTTTATCTCCCCACAGTCCCTCCAACACTTCTTGCTTTCTGATTTTTTTGAATTAGGCTATCTTGGAGGGTGTTCAGTGGTACCTCATTGTTGTTTTAACTTGTAAACATTTTCTCATATGTTTGTTGGCCATTCAGATTTCTGCCCCTGTGAAACTTCTGTTCAGGTCCTTTGACCAGCTCCTCAGTTGGCAATTAATTTTTTTCTTTTTGGAAGCTAGCAGAGTATTATAGATTTTAGTAATAATGCCTAAGTCTGATGTGTCATTGCTAAAGATTTTTTTCCCAGTCCGTGGACTCTCTTATTACTCTCTTGGTGAATTCTTTTGATGTACACAGGTGTTTTATCTTCAGTATATCCTATTTGTCAATTTGTGTCTCCTCTGTGTTTGTGTCCTTCCCTATTTCTGATAGCCTATGTATTCCATGTGCCAAAGTTCTTAAGTTGGTCCCAATTCCCTCATTGATGGCCCTAATAGTTTGGGGTTTAACTTCAGGGTCTGTGATCCACCTTGAGTTTAATTCTTGTGCATGGAGTGAGATAAGGGTCTTGCTTCATTTTTCTGCAGGTAAATATCCATTTTTCAAGCACCACTGGTTAAGAGGGCATCTGCTCCCCATTTGATATTTTTGGCCCTTCTCAAAGTTCAGTTGTCTGTATGCTGATGATTTTATTTCTGGGTTTTCAGTTCTTTTCCATTGGTCTGAGTATCTGTCATTGTACCAATACCATGCAGTTTTGACCACTGTGGCTGCATTGTATGTGCCAAAGTCAAGTAAAGCAAGCCCTCCCACTGTGTCCTTCTTCTTGAGGAGTCCTCTGCTACTTCTGGGCTTCTTCCCCCTCCATATGAAGTTGGTAATCAGTTTTTCCACTTCCTTCAAGAAAGATGAGGGTAATTGTATCAGGATTGCATTAAACTTATATGGTGCCTTGGGCAGAACTGACATCTTTACCATATTGAGTCTTCCAATCCACGAGCATGGGATATTCTCCCATTTGTTGAGGTCACTCTTGGTTTGTTGTAATAGTGTTCTGTAGTTTTCCCCATAGAGATCTTTTGTTCTTTCAGTCAGGTGTATCCCTAGATATTTCCATTTGTGTTTGGCTAGTGTGAAGAGTGCCACCTTCTTGATCTCCTGTTCTGTGGTTTTATCTGATGTGTATAGCAGTCCGATGGACTTGGTGATATTGTATCCTGCCACTCTGCCAAACTCCTCTATTGCTTCCAGTACTCCCCTTGTGGAGCTTTCAGGGTTTTCCATATACAAAATCATATCATCTGCAAATAATGATAGTTTCACCTCTTCCTTCCTCAGACAAATACATTTGATGTCTTTGTCTTATGCTGCTAGCTAAAACCTCCAGTATGATGTTAAATAAGAGTAGGGACAAGGGTCATCCTTGTCTGGTCCCCTTTTTCAGTTCAATTGTGTTAGTCTCTTCTCCAATGACTACCACGTTGGCTGTTGGTTTTTCATGTACAGCTTGTATTGTCTTGAGGAATTTTACTTCCATTCCTATCTTCTTGAGTGTCTTAAACAGGAATTGGTGTTGGATGTTGTCGAATGCTTTTTCTGTATCTATCGATATTATCATGTGGTTCTTAAAGTTTTTCATATCAATGTGGTGATGATATTAATGAATCTTCCTCCGATAACTGTCCCATAAGTTTTGGTACGTCGTGTGCTCATTCTCGTTGGATTCTAGAAATTTCCTGATTCCATCTCTGATCTGTGCCAGTGCACACTCCTTTTGCAGTAGAGAGTTATTCATCCTCCAATTCTTTGCTCTTGTTTTCTTCGGCTTTTGTTAATTTTCAGCCTCATGGCACAGTGGTCAGAGAGAGAGGTCTGTATGATATCAATGTACTTAAATTTATGTAGATTCACCTTATGCCCCAGCATAGGGTCTATCTTCGAATATGTGCCATGTGGGCTTAAAAGAATGTGACTTTTTTTGTATTTGGATGAAAAGCCCTGTAAATATCTATCAGATCAAATTGTCTAAGTGTAGTGTATAGATCTCTAGCCTCCTTGTTGAGTTTCGTTCCCTGGGATCTATCTTTCTCAGAGAGTGGTGTATTAAAGGCACCTACTATAATGGTTGAGGCTGTGATTTCCTTTTTTAATCTTTTGGAGCGTTTGGTTGACGTATTCAGGGGGGTCTCTCATTCAGAGAATATATGTTTACAGTTCTTAGTGGTTCTTTGCCTACCAGTCCCTTGCGCATTATATAGTGTCCCTCCTTATCTCTTTTTATGGTTTGCACTTTGAGGTCAATTTTATCCGAGATTAGGATTGCAACCCCTGCTTTTTTTTTTGAATTACTGTTTGCTTGGTATGATTTTCTCCAGCTTTTGATTCTCAACCTATTTTTGTCTGTAGCCTTGAGATGTGTCTCCTGTAGGCAGCAGATTGATGGGTTGTGCTTTCTAAGCCAGTCTGCTAGCCTCAGTCTTTTAATGCCTGAATTTAGGCCATTGATATTCAAGGTCATTTTCTCCATCTGCAGACTCTGTGATGTCATCTTATACCTTTTGTGTTGAGAGTTTTCCTACGTTCCGTTCTCATTAGTGTGTTGTGCGTGTGTGTGTGTATCATTCTTGACTTCTTTCCATCCTTAAGCCAATGCTACGTTGGAGACTGTTTTCTCTTTGTTGCCCTCTAGGTGAGGTTGTTCTATATGGCGGTCTCTTATTTATGCTTGGTGAGTGTTGTTCTTTTGCCCATACTGGGTCGGCAAGGATCTTTTGTAAGGCTGGGTTTCTTCTAATATATTCTTTGAGTTTTTCCTTGTCTGGGAAGACTCTTCTCCATCTATCTTGAGCAATACTTTGGGTTTGCGTTGTTTTCCTTCAATTTTTGGAATATATTACTCTACTGTCTCCTCTTCTTCATAGTTTCTGCTAATAGGTCTGAGCATAATCTTATTTTGGAACCTTTATATGTGATTGCTTGTTTTTCCCTAGCTGCTCTCATGATTTTCCTTTTTTCCCCTCAAAGTTGGATAGTTTAACTATTAAACTTTGGTGACTTCTTATTGGGCTTTGGTCTAGCTGGTGTTCTTTCAGCCTCCTGAATGGTTGCCTGGTTTTCATTCAGTAGGCTGGGGAAGTTTTCCTCAAAGAATTCTCTCAGTATTGTTGCAGATGACTTCTTTGTTGTGTCTTCCTCTGGTAAGCCAATAATTCTAATGTTGTTCCGCTTCATAGCATCAGACATAACTCTTAAGTTTTCTTCAGCTTCTCTGATGATCTTACTAGATTTTTGTTCGCGTTTGTTAAAGTCTGCTTGGCTGTCTTCCAAGTCACTGATGCAGTTCTTTGTTTCCTCCAGTCGATTCTCAAGGTCTGTGTGTGTGCTACTGGTTTTTGTTATCTCCTCCCTAAGCTCCTGTATTTCCCTTTGGTGTATGGACTTTATCTCCTCTGTCGTTTCATCCTTTTTCTGTATTGTTTCCTTCAAATCCTGTATGACTTCAAGCAGCATTCTGAAAATTTCTTTCTGTGGCAGCTCAATGTCTGCTTCTTCTATGCATGTCGTTATGTTCAGGACATCTGTCATTGCCTTTTGTTTCTCCTGTTTTTTGGTTGAGGTCGTTGGGGCTGATGGCTGCTTGTGTTGCGTTGTTTTAGAGGAGCCAGGTGCCATTTTCCAGGGAGTCGAAGAGCACTGGCTCGCTCTGGGAGACTTGTAGGAATGCTTCTTCTAACTGCCGACAGCTAATTTCACTATGGAATTAACCTACTTCTTTATCCTCCTGTGGCTTTCCTCTCAGGTGAGTGCCCCAGAAGGCTAGTGGGTTGCCTGCTTTGGTGTTGCGGAGGTTGGGCAGAGGTTCCTGCAGCAGCTTGGAACATTGACGAATGTTGACCGAGCTGCCTTAGGTCATGTGTGGCACTATGGAAGGCAGAAGTAAGTTCCCTCAGTCATGTGGGACAACAGAGGAAAAATAAGAGCTACCCCAGGCACACAATCAGCAATTCCCTAGTAAGAAGTTGGGTGGAATATCCCTTGGTGGAAGGCTCATCGTGCCTGGGCTTAAACAGAGCTTGAGTTCCACTCATTGATTCATTCGCCAATATCTTGTGTGACAGATGGCGGCTCCCTGTGGGATGCGTCTTCCGCTGGCGGAGTGACTAGGAAACAAGTGAGGAGAAAGCACTGCCCCACGGTGAGGCTGAATGGTGGCCAGCCCTGGAGCGGGACGGAGCCCATGAAGCCTGGGCCCCACCAGGGCAGCAAAAGGACATGAAACAGGAGTCAGAGAAGCAGCAGCAGCTGTGCAACAAATGCCATGCTTTTTCCCCATAGGAATGCTGCCTTGGAAGAAGGTGAGAAGAAAGAAGGGGAGGCAGCCGGCCCCCTCCACCAGGCCCACAGTCCACCATTCCTCACTGAGCCCACCTGCTCAAATCTTAACCAAATCAAACTCAGGGGACACTGACCCCGCTTCTCCTGGGGAGACTTTGTCAGGAAGGGATGCATAGGTAATTGTGAAATAATTCGACACCTGAAGTCTAAGTATGAACAGCCAAGAAATGTGAAAGGTCTTAACTCTCCTTACTAAAGGGACAGGGGATTTCGGAGTGGGCAGCAAGGCAAAACCCAACTCGGCGGTAGCCCAGGGACACCTCCCGTAAGACGAGGGGTGAGGTTGAGATTCAAGCCCCAGCCAAGCTGCGGTGGGTCGCGGTCTCAGCCACAGGGAAAGGGCACTGCGACATTAGCAGTGCAGGTCCCAGCACGGGGAGCTAGTCAGAAAGGACTGTGTGCCAAGAAACAGTGACTGCTCGCGCTGGGGCCGCTGTGAGTCAACCGTGACTGTGACTGGTGACCGTGGCTGGATGTGAATAAAGATAAGACTATAGAAGACCTAAAAAAAAAAAAAAGGTAGGTCTTACTGGTAAACATGCATATTGAACTCCGTAGTGTGACATTGGTGGTGGTGTCAGGTGTCGCCGTGTCGGTCCCAACCCATAGTGCCCCAAAGAGCGGCGAGACAGTTGCCTGCCCTGAGCCGTCCTCACCGTGGTTCCTCCGCCTGCGCCCCTGGTTGCAGCCGCTGTGTCCACCCAGCTCACAGAGGGCCGCCTCGCTCCCGCTGCCCCTCCACCTTACCACACGTGATGGCCTTCTCCAGGGTCTACTCTCTCCTCACGACGGTCCACAGTACGTGAAACGGAGCCTTGCTCCCCTGCCTCTGCGGAGCACTCTGGCCGGACTTCTCCCGAGACAGAGTGGTTGGCCCTTTTAGCAATCCCATGGGAATGCCTTCAGCATTCCAGCACCCAGTTCAACTGCATCCATTCATCGACGGCCTTCCTTAGTCATTATTCATTTTGGGTGCTGAGAAAGGTAACAGTCAAGATGGGGTAAGTCTGCACAACTTGACCCAGACCTGAAAAGCTGTGGGGGGACACCAAGGTCAGACATGCAGCCAGTCAGAGGTCATTAGCGAGAGGAGAAAGAAGAGATCAGAGTGGATGTCAGAGGAGGCTCTGAAACAGGCTCTTGGTCACAGAGCAGCTAAAGCAATTGGAAGAAAGGATGACATCAAACAGCTGGGCAGAAACTTCCGCCAGCCACCTGGGGATCCTGTCCCCCAGGGCTGTGTGCACACGGCAGAGTCACCTGTGATAGAAACCTGTAAGGCGCCGGTTACCACCCAGTAAGACAGCTGGCCTGGGATCTGGGAGGCACCTTGATGGGAGTCCCAGCGTGCTCCGAGGCTGGCTAAGCAAGCAAGCCCTGCTTGCACTTCCAGGCGGTGTGTTCTCTGGCTCTGGAGCCTACGGGCACCTTGTCTCTGTGTGGCCTCTGCTTCTTGGGACTTGGGTCTGGGCCTATCAGAACTGCTATCTGACTCCTTGGCGCCCTTATCAGTGTTTCCCAAAGTGGTTCCCGGGGGTCTGGGGTTGGGCGTGGGGGTGACCTGGAATGATCCAGGGTAACTACAAAAGCAGATACACTTCATCCTGGATGATGGTCTATGGTACCAACGGTTTTCATTGCCAGGGGCTGCCGAGAAAAGAATCCCCCCCCCCGCCCCCGAAAAAGGATGTGGTTTGGGAACGTATGCCTCTGGGTGAATCCAACCAAACCAAGCGCACTGCCATCAGACCCTTCCGACCACGGCGACTCTGTAAGACAGGGTAGAACTTCGCCTTCCAGTTTTCAAGAATCTCAGTTTTTCTGAGTGGACAGCCTCCTCCTCTTCTCCCCGAGAAGCTGGTGGGTTCGAATCCATGGTCTTGCAGGCAGATAGCAGCACCACCAGGGGTCTCCTCTCAGATGGAGACTGAAACCAGGATGTTCTCCGCAGGGCAGTGCCTCGGGCATCTTCAGCTGCTGCTTGGTTGGCCTGGTGTGCCCTGCTCCCTCCCAGGGCCCTGTGAATAGACAGAGTGCTGGGGAGCAGGGCCCCTCTCCAGGTGTCTCTCCTTCTGTTCTCTGCCGCGCAAGACCTTCTTTAACATGCTGAAAAGCAAGGAGGTGACTTTGAGGTACTAAGGTGAACCTGACCCAAGGCAGGTCTTTTCCAATTCCCTCGTAGGCACGTGGAAGTTGAATATTGAATAAGGAGGGCTGAAGAACGGGTGCCTTTGAATGCCAGTGCCAGTGAAGACTACTGAAAGTCCCACGGACTGCCCAGAGAGCCAAGTCTGTCTCAGACGCACAGCCAGAGCGCTCTGAGAGGCCAGTCCCTGGAGAAGGACATCAGGCTGGCTAAAGCGGAGGGGTGGTGAGCGAGACAAGGCCCTCGAGAAGATGGACAGATGCGGCTTCTGCAGCCACTGAATGGTGAGGGTGGTGCGGCTGGGTGGTGTTCTGCTCGGTGGTTGTTCTGCTCGGTGGTCAACCTCAGGGTTGCCATGAGGCAGAACAGACTCGGGGGCACCGAACAGCCGTGAGAGCCACCACCAGGCAGGCCCGCCATCTGGGTTTCCTGGCTGTAATCTGTACAGAGCGTTCCCGAAAAAGCCAGCTCGACCAGCAGCTGAAGCCAACTCAAGAACAAGATTCAGGCAGGAGAGGAGATTTAGTGCAGACGAGATTTGGCCCAGAGTTTTATGATTTCTGATATGGGCAGTGAGTGCAAGGCGGCTGACGCCTGCCTCTCCGAGAGCTCCCCGGACAAGAGAGGAGGGGGGTTCATGCCTGTGGTCAGGGGAGAGGTTTGAGAAGGAACAGTCTGGGCATGAGGCGACCGGGTCTTGGTTGGCACATGTTGTGCTCCTCCCTTGTGCCGCCCTTTCTGCTCTCGTGGTGGGTGGCCATTGGCTCGGAAGGCTGACACCCCTCGGGACCGTTTATCAGGCTTTCCTGTTACTCTTTGACAAGTACTCTGTTCCCTATACCAAACTCACAAGCTATTCATTGGCTTGAGGCTGTTGGGTTTTTAAAAAATGTATAATTGTTAGGCAGATAGGCAGGGATGGGATGTCCATTGACACATGCCCAGGAGAGCCAAGCATAGAACAAAGGTCTAGGTTTTCCCCCGCCGGTGGGCGTGGATGGGCGTTACACCTGGATCGGTCCACCTGGGCCAGGTGATTGCAATTCAGTCAATGGGATCGACCTGGGGTTGTTCACCACGCCTCCCCCGGGGAATCCTTGAAAAGGCAGGAGCCAGGGGGAGAGAGGGGAAGAAACGAGAGGAACTGGGGAAAGAACTTGAGAAAGAACTTGAGATGGGTCTTTTTTTCGGAGGAAAACTTGTGGGAGAGATCTTTGTGTGACCGGGAGCAGTCTCTGCCAGGCCGCATGGTCAGAGGAATCCTATGGGTGCCACGTAAAACCTGAAGCTTCTTTTAACTCTCATTAAATTCACTTGAATCATGAGCCCGGCTTTGGCGTGAATTCTTTCTCGTGCGGAGCCAAGGACTGAGGTGTAACTCTAGCCCGGAGAGAGAGATCTTACATAATCACTTTATTGGGAGCTCTTACAGATATCGTAGCATTCCGTAGTTGAGCCACTTCAGGCAGTATTGCATGCTTGTTACCACCTTCCATTTCAATACGTTCTCTGTCTTCTTGAGCTCCCTGTATCGCCCCCTCCATGGTCTCCATTTTACCAGAGAACATACGCAAGTCTAACAAGGTTAATGAGGTAGAACTGGAACCATAATCGTAGGGGGAGGAAATGGTACATAAATTACTGGAGGACAGTGATGGCTCATCAGTGCTCTGCTGCACCCTGAGTTTATCATCCCTTCCTGTTGGCCCTTTTGCGAGGGACTGCCCAATTACCTTACAGGTGGGCTTTGGGGCTCCACTCCTCCACGCTCCTTTGCTTCGGTGTGGTTGCTTATTTGTACACTTCTGATACCTGTTTCTGTTGCCACCGCATGATCACACTTGGCTTCAGTTCTTCAGGCAAAGGAGACTAAAACAAATTTTCAGGTCGCTAAAAGAAACCACACTAGAAATCATAACCATCTGGATGACTCTTCACTTATTTCACTGTGAAGATGTTTATTACTCCACGTCAACCATTTCTGTAAGAGTTTCATGACTACTTAGCTCCCAAAGGGAAATAGCAAAGACAAGCGAAGTCATCCTGAATTGTAACAAAATTGCAAAGCCAACTGTAAAGGCAAGACTCTTGCAGGAGAGCCCAAGGCACCAGCAAGCTCCCACCTGTCCTGTCTTCAGACACAGACAGCCTCCTGCCTCCTCCCACCGCCTGGGCACTTACCGGTCACCCCTAGGGGTCTTTTTAAAAACATTTCTTTGTTTTTTCAAATCATTTTATTGGGGACTCGTACAATTCTTATCACAATCCATCCATCCATCCATCCATTGTGTCAAGCACGTATGTACATTTGTTGCCATCATCATTCTAAAAACTTTTGCCTTATTTTTGAGCCCTTAATATTGGCTCCTCCTCCCCCCCTTCATGAACCCTTCATATTTCATAAATTATTATTTTGTCATATGTAACACTGTCCGATGTCTCTCCCACCCCCTCTTCTCTGCTGTCATGCCACAGGGAGGAGGCTATATGTAGATTTTTGTAATCGGTTCCCCCTTTCTACCACACATTCCCTCCACCCTCCAGGCATCGCCACTCTCACCACTGGTCCTAAAGAAGTCATCTGTCCTGGATTCCCTGTTTCCAGTTGCTCTCTGTACCAATGTATATCCTCTGGTCTAGCCAGATTTGTAAGGTAGAATTGGGATCATGATAGTGGCGGGGAGGAAGCATTTAAGAACTAGAGGAAAGTTATATGTTTCATCATTGCTACCCTGAACCCTGACTGGCTCATTTCCTCCCCACAACCCTTCAGTAAGGGGTGTCCAGTTGCCTACTGATGGGCTTTGAGTCTCCACTCTGCACTCACCCACATTTACAATGATGATTTTTTGTTCTTTGATGCTTGATATCTGATCCCTTTGACACCTTGTGATCGCACAGGCTGGTGTGCTTCTTCCATGTGGGCTTTGTTGCTTCTGAGCTAGATGGCCTCTTGTTTACCTTCAAGCCTTTAAGACCCCAGACACTTTATCTTTTGATAGCCAGGTACCATCAGCTTTCTTTACCACATTTGCTTATGCACACATTTTTCTTCAGCAATCATGTCAGGAAGGTGTGCATCCTGGAATGCCAATTTAATAGAACAACGTGTTCTTGCATTGAGTAAGTGCTTGAGTGGAGGCCCAATGTCCATCTGCTGCCTTAGTACTAAACCTATAAATATATACACATAAATGTTTCCCCACACTCTTATATAAACATATTTACATATATATGTACATGCCAGTCTTAGACCTCTATAAATACCCTTTGTCACCTAGTTCTTTCCTCTATTTCCTTTTACTTTCCTCTTGTGCCACTATCATGCTCAGCATTCATTTGGGTTTCAGCAATTTCTCTCGGTTACATTGCCCTTGCTGAATCCCTACCAGGCCTCTCACACCCTCCTTGCCACTGATTTTGGATCACTTGTTGCTCCCCTGTCCCTGGGTTGGTCAGCACCACCTCCTTACCCCTGCCTCCCCCTCTCCTGTGTCCCCCGGAATCATTGGTCCCGTTGTTTTCTCCTCCAGACTATTCTTCCAGCCTATTTTATCTAGATAGATCTGTAGAGATAATAATATACACCAAAAATCAAGCCCTAGCAAGACAGGCGATGAATGAGAACACAGCGATGACAACAAAAAAGAAAACCAATTACCCATAGAAGAATAAATTAATTAAAAGAAAAAAATTTAAAAGAGAGAAAAACCTATAAGTAGATCAAGGTCTGATTTTTGATCTCTAGGTGTGTCCTTCAGTCAGGTCCAATGGGGTACCATGCTTTGGCCCCAGAGTCTGTCCTTTGTACTCCTTCGGGGCTCCCTGCTCTGTTCCCACGGTTTCTCTGCCGTATGCCTTTAGTGGTTTGCCTCGGTGTCACCGGGGTCAGTCCAGGTCAGTCCTGGGGGTCTTTATCATGGCTCTTCTCACCCCCTGCCGTGGAGTGGATGCCCATCCCCACTCAGAGCTACCCTACTGGACAGGGTAGAACTGCCCCTGTGTGTTCCCAAGACTAACTCATGATGGGAGCAGAAAGCCCCATTCTTTTCCCCAGAATATTTATTGAAGTACTCTTAAATAAATGTGGGCCAGTTAGAGGAAATACTGCCTCTACCAGGGACTTAAGAGAGTTCTTGGGAAACTCCATTATCTTTCAGCTACAATTCTCCATGAGCTGTGTGCAGCCCCGCGCCGTCCTCTGTGTGCATCGACACGATTCTTTATAGGGAGCCATAATCCTTCATGAGTGGCTTGTCAGTGTTCTAAGCTCCCCACCCGGTCCCAGAGGATCAATGTATCGATTCGATTCGTAGTACATTTTGGTGCCTGAAAGATATGTGTCGTGATTTCCGGGCATGACCACTGTGCACAATGAGAAAAAGCAGTGTCTCACTTTGAAGCTGATAATTAAATAGCCGCAAACATCAAATCCACTTGCTGTGAGCCCGATGCATCCTCCTGACATGGGCATGTGTGGAGTGGCTCCGGAAGCTCTCCTGGGTCAAGACTTGTGCAAAGCCGACGGCCTGCTCTTTCCCCGCTCCTGCGAGCACACTGTCCTCTGCTAGCTGTGAACTCACAGCAACCCAGTGCACAAATGAGAGGAACACCGCCTGGCGGTCCTGCACTTCCAAAAAGTGTTCTTCTGTCTAAGCCCCTTGTCGTAGCTACTGTGTCAGTCCACTTAGTGGGGGCCTTCGTCCTTGTCACTGCCCCTCTCTCTAGTGGACAATGCAAATCATTTGGGCCATCCAAGTATTTTCCAAAGGAACCAAACAATTCCCCCCACCCCCCCAACTTGCTGCCTTGGAGTCTATGCTGACTCACAGCGACCCTATAGGACCGTGGTTCTCAACCTGTGGGTGGAGACCCCCTTTCACAGGGGTTGCTGATTCATAGCAGTAGCAAAATTACAGTGATGAAGTAGCAATGAAAATAATTTTATGGTCGGTGGGGGTGGGGCTGTCACCACAACATGAGGAACTGTATTAAAGGGCCCCGCATTAGGAAGGTTGAGAGCCACTGCCCTAGGACAAGGGTAGAACTGCCCCTGTGGGCTTCTGCCAGGTTGACACTCTTCCTCCGGCAGTGCTGCTAGTGTTTCCGAACTCCTAAGCCACTCGGGCTCCTATTCCAAAGGAGCAGATTTAAAAATAGAAAGAAAAAAAATCATCCCCAAAGAAGGTGAGTATGGAAATGAAAAGGATGCTTGGGAAATACAAGCAAACAATCATCATCTTCAGTCACTTCCGTTGAGTGGATTCTGACTCCTAATGAGCCTGTGAGCCAGAGCTGTGTGTCTCCGAGAGACACGGTGACAGTTCACGACAGTGCAAAGGCCAGTCTTTCTCCCTCGGAGCTGCTGGTGGTTTTGAACTGCTGGTGGCGTGAATCGCAGCCCGACGGGTAACCACTCCACCAGCAGGGCTCCTGAAATAGTGCATCAAGCACTTGTGTTTCTCTGGCGGGTGCCCTGTCCGAGCACGGACCGTGGAGCCGGGCCTGAGCAGAGGGAGGGCGCTCCGAGCAGGGGCCCGAAGGCGCCTCGCCTCCTTTCCAGACTCCGCTCCAGGTCCAGCCCCGCCCGCTCCTCCCCTCCTACCTAGCTGCACTCACCTCCCAGCTTTCCCCTCCTCCTCTCGCTCCCGCCCCGCCCCTTCCCGCACAGCCCCGCCCCTTCCCGCACGCCCCGCCCCTATCTTCGCGGGGCGCTGCACTGGTCTCGTGCGCGCGGCCCTCGGAGCAGCGTGCCTGCCGCGCGGTGGGCGGGCCCCTGCCTCGGCCGGCCATTGGCAGAGGCCGCCGCCCGCGGCTGTCAATCCGCCAGCGCGACCAGGCCCCGC